>NC_138168.1:93930748-94569748 GCF_964165515.1 Mesoplodon bidens
ATAGAATCTTAAACCCGAAGAATAAGAAATCAACTTATAGCCAAGATAAAGTGAAGGCTAATTTGGTGCCACCTTCTAAGAACTTGGGTATTCATTTCAGAAGGAGAATCTTCCCACCAGTGTCCCTACAGGAGGCCCAGCCATCCATCCGGGTCAACAGGTTGCTGTCATGAGCCAGGGGGAGGCCGAGCCCCACGAGGGCAGGTGTCCCAGGAGGGAACAGAGGGGACGCCTCCGAGGTCCTGAGCCATGTGACCTTCCCTGAAGGGGGCCAGCCTAGCGGGGTGTTTGGTCAGATGAATGCTGAACACACACCGTTGGGTTGGATGTAGGCACATCACCCACCTCGTGGGGTCTTGTCCCCTCAGCTGCACCCAAGAGCAAGCAGTGGCGTGGGAAGAATTTTCCAAGGGTACCCTCTGCTCGGGGCCGCAGCTGCCCCACTGGCCTCTCACAGCCAAGCCCTGCCGGGCTCCCGGGCGCATGTCCTCGGAGAAGAGGTTCAGGGCCCCCGCACAACTTTTCAGGGCTGCCTGGAGCCCGTCAGCAGGGGCCTGCCCTCTCCTGTGCGGTCAGAAAAGGGCTGAGCGATGCCAACAGGACCTGCGCTGGGCCTGTGCTGGGGAAGGGGCCTCTCTGGGCTTCAAGGGTCCCTAACAAGAGCTTCACACTTGGGACAGAGGAGAGGCAGCCCTCATCCATGTCGAGAGAGGAGGGATGCGGGCGGGGTGGGAAGAGAAGATAAAAGCTGGGAGAAGGTGCCAGGTGGATGGAGAGGAGGCCCTGATTCCAGCCACCGTGGCTCCCAGGAAGGGCCTAGTCATCCCGACGGAACTGGCTCGTCATTCAGACTGAAGTCAAGTCAGTTCACACGTGGGAAGGATCAAGCAGGTCAATAATTTGACTTAGGCCCTCATCATCTCTCTCCTAAGCCAGTGCAAGGCTCCTAACTGTCCCTGTTTCCATCCTTCCCAGTCTGCCAGGGCCCACCTGGGCCAGCTGGGCCCTGCCCTCTCGAGCCCCGCAGCCCTCCCATTGCCACTTCAGACTTGACCCAACTTCTGATTTACGCAGCAGCTGCTCTCAGAGGTGCCGTGCACCAGAGCCCCCAGGAGACGCATGAAAGCACAGACGCGAGTCCCCGCCTCCTTCCACAGCTGCCAGGTCAGAACCTGTCCGTGCCCCACTTCCTGTTGCCACTGTAACAAGTTATCACACTTAGCGGCTCAACACAGCACCACTCACCACCTCACAGGTCTGTAGGTCAGACATCTGAAAGGGGCCTCCCCTGGGCTGGGAATCAAGGTGTTCACAGGGCTGGCTCCTTGTGGAGGCTGTACGGGGGAATCTGGGCCTTTTCCAGCTTCCAGAGGCCTCCTCTGTCTACAAAGAGCGTCTGTACTGAGTCAGATTCTCTGTTAGTCCCACACTCCCCACTGGATGACAGGTTACCTGCCTCTGCCTCTCATAGGGTTCGCTGGTCTTTCAGCTGCTTGGGAGCTGCGCCGAAGGAACCTTTTGCATCGAGGCCCAGACCAGACCAAAGATCTACCCAGTGGCATTGCTGGGTGACCACAGACCTGGACACCCCGTGCAGGCTCACCTGGCCGTCCCCAAAGCCATCTTCCCAGACGTCCACGTCCTTGCACAGGCTGGAAAGCAGGACACCCGTGCGGCCCCTCTGAGCGAGTGAAAGGAGCTGGTTACAACCACCGTGCAGAAGCTTCAGGGCCCCGACGGCCTGCTGAAGGCTGTCCCTTGAGCCCTCCTCCAGGGCTGTAGATGAATGCCCCCAGACATCCGTGTCCTGATCCCTGGAACCCGGGAATGTGGAATTCAGGGTGCTGGTCTGGTGACCCTGAGGTGGACAGTGTCCTGGGCTCTCCGGTGGCCCAGTGTGATCACAGGGTCCTTAAAAGTGGAAGAGGGAGCAGCAGAGGAGGTCAGCGATGTGTGTGGGAAGGACTCAGTCTTCCAGTGCTGGCTTCGGAAGCGGAGGAAGGGCCACGAGCCGAGGAAAGCGGCTGCCTCGAGAAGCTGGAAACGGCCCTTCAGTGGATACGAATTCTCCCCTGGAGCCTCCAGAAAGTGGGCAAACCGAACCCCAGGAGGAGCAGCATCAGGCCCCTCAGAGAGGAAGGGAGATGGTTTAAAAAATAAAAAGGCTTCACACTGACTGAATTTTTGAGACACATCGATCAGAGTCTGTAAAAAGTGTGTTTACATTTTTTCACATGTAAAACGGACTAATTGTCAGTGATGATCGTCTGCATTTGTATCTGGATTTGGCATTTGCAACGCACATTAACATGCATTAACCTCTAAGAATGTGGAGGTTACAGGTGGGGCTTTGCTGGGCAAGGTCAAGGCACTCACTCAAGGTTGCCCAGCTACCGGAGGTCTGGCAAGAGGGATGCAGCTTCCAGCACAGCACAGACAGACAGACAGACGCTGGGAGGGCAGGCAGACGCTGGAAGGGCCATCTTGATTACAAAGGCAAGGATTGTTTTCAGAATTAAACTCATGCTCCACGTCTTCGCAACAAAAGCAGTGAGAACATGAGTGATTCCCCGAAACTGTTTTATAGAACTTTACCTGAGATGCCCAGAAAACCCCGTAACAGAATGACTGTTTGGGAATAGCCTCCGGAAATCCTACTGGAGGGGGATGGGGTGTGTAACTAGAACACGAGTCTTCCAGAAGCCTGGCCTCCCGCTAACCCTGCTTTAGCCCAGTGCGTCACGCCAGCAGAGCCCACGCTCTGGACCTCCTCTCCTCACGGCAGCAAAATCTCTGCGGTGACAGGCCGGCTGTGCTGCCTGCTTCGTCACCTGCTCTTTAATTGGGAAGCCCAGTGTCCAGGCCCATGGCACTGCCCCCACCGCCCACTCCCCCACCTCGCCAACCCTGCTTCCTTAGTGCAAGCTCCTAATTGATTAAACGGATGATTGATTATCGGGCCTGAGCCATGTGTTCTCCAGACACCCGTTTGCTTGGAATGGAAGGAGCGCGGCCGGCATCCATCACCGCCCGCTGACCGCAGACGCGGAGCCAGGAACTGCTGTGGACCCCGCCGCCGTAATTGCCGCCAGCCTCCCCTGAAGCAGGTGCACACCCGCCATCAGTTTTTCTGTCTTGATGTGAGCGTCCTGCCAGCAGGCCACTGTCAGATGCTGCTGACGCAGGACTCGCTGCTCCCAGCCTCCCAAAGCAGCCACACCCTTTGGGATGGGAACATGGTCCCACCGTGTTGCCCGGTGATGGTTCCATCAGGGAGCAAGGAGTGAGGAATTCAGGTGCCTCCTGGTCGCGGGGCTGCTGGGGGACACGTGATCGGGCACTTTCTTCCTGTCTGATGAGATGGAGTGGTGACTCCAGGTTGGTCCTGAGAGCAGGAGAATCAGTTTCCCCTCCTAAACTTGGGCCCTCAGGTTAAGATGCTATTGCCCAGGCAGCCCTCGAAAGCCAGGGTGTCACTTCACCCCCATCTGGACATGAGAAAGTAGGGGGGAAACAGGAATCCACTTTGTCAATCCAGCCACACGAGGCCCTTTATTTGGTGCAGCCTGGGAGGCAGGCATAGCGTCAAACGGGAGGTGGGGTCAGTGCATGACTGTCACACGCAGTCCTGAGACTCCATGTCTGGAGGCTGACGAGGTCCTTTCTGCAGGGGTATGTCCATGGGCTGTGCTTCGGGCATCTTTCTTGCTTCACTCATGAATTTCCACGAATTTTGTGCTTCTTTAAAGCGAAGCAAATATAAAGCTACAGAGTGCAAAAGCATCTATGTTTCTACAATTTTCTCCTCAATCTTTTAACGGTGGCTGGTCTCACCCAGGGCCAATTTGGAAGCAATGTTTGTGCTACTCAACTTTACCGAGTCTTTCAAAAGCATTAGGCTCAATTTTCATAAAACATCAATTCCCTCTCTTTTCACTCAGCCTCCATCATTTTGCATCCCAGTAAGTAAATCACATCAGTGCAATAAAACGGTCCTAGACAAGTTTGGGACCAAGCACACTGCTTCCAGTTGCATACAAGTAGCTCGAGACGGCCACAGGCTCCGCGGACCAGCTGGAGGTCCTGCCACGGGGAGGCCAGCCTGGGTGGAGGGTGCCCTGGGACGAGGCCAGGCCTGCCCTGGTGATGCTCCGTGGCCACGGGACAGCAGGCACCCAGGAAGAGCAGCATCCGACTGGGTCACAAACTCAGGCTGAGAATCACAGGCTACACCCACCGCGTGGTGATCGGCAGTCAAACTCGAGTCCCAAGACGACGCCGTTTCCCTAAGAGGGAAAAATAAACCAGAAGCCCCTAGCTTTCCAGAGCCCTTAAAGATAATTACACATTCTGGACATTTACTTTATTTGCGTTTTTTTTTTTTTTAAAGCTGAAGACATTTTCGACTTTAAAATTTATATAATAATGTATTGTGCAATGTACACATCGTATATTATTGTATATAATTAAAAGCTTGAAATAATAAACCCATCCACATGTAACTCCCATGTGGATGTAGCATCTTGTCAGTAACTCCCAGATGCTGACGGTGGTCCCGAGGGATGAACATTGGGATGCTTCCACCAGGAGAGCGTGCGTGGAGCAAGTCGCCACCCTCACTGCCCACACACCCCTCTGGGTCCTGCCAACTGGCAGACCAAACCTAGCAGCCTTTTTAAAAAGTTCTCCTGCCTACAGCACGTTCCATGTCAGACGCTGAGTTGAGGATCCGGCAACAGCCAAAGAAGAAGCGTCTCCAGGAAGCAGAAGTCCTCTGGTCTTAAGTGAGGACCACTGTGCCATCCCCCAGCTGCCACCTGTCCTTCCAGACCCAGAACAACTATTTGAGCCACAGCCAAATCCTCTCCAGGTTCCTGCCCCCAGGCCCCCAGGCCGATGTTCCAGCTGGACGCTGTGCTGAGGGACAAGTGAGGGTGTGCTGTTCAGGGTGGCCCCCAGGGACAGGCTGTGTGGACTCAGACCCACTCTCCCGGGGTCGCATTCCCGCCCTCCTCCAGGAGTGGTTTTTGTGTCTGGACAGGGATTTTCCGGAAAGATCCCAAGCCGGGGACCATTCTGCTGGTCACCCTCCCAGCATCCCAGCTCAGGTGGAGGTGCGATTCCCTGGTTAGAGCGGGGAGTATTCAGGCAGGGATGCCTCCCGTCCCCTCGCAGCGAGAGGACAGTCTCGAGAGGAGCAGGCGGCCGGCGGCCTGGCCAGGAAGGGCCGGGAGTCGCCAGCGTGCGTCTCATTAGCCCCCCGTGGGGAGCCGGCCTCCTACCGCCTGACCCCTGCCTCCGGCTCATTCTTCCACAGACTAATTCCCCAAATTGACAGATTTCAGAGCCCGGTGTGCCCAGGGTCACTCAGTCACACTGGGCTCTGGTCAGTGTCGACCAGGGCTCTACCCGGAGCAGCGGTTGCGGTGGGAGAAGAGGGTCCACAGGCCCAGCACGTGCGAGCTCAGCCCGAGAGGGCGGCGTGGGGAGGACGCTCTCGGGACTGAGGACACGGCCGCGCCGCAGTAATGCGAAAGCGCCAAGCTCGGCAAATCCCCGAACACGCGGGAAGGGTCTCCCAGGAGAGGCGGTTTGCAGATGAGGGCGCTGTGCCCGGGACAGTGCCTCGTGGGTGTGGAGCACCCAGTTCGCAGAAACAGCTTTTATGTCCGTGCACCTATCACCTGAGGCTCCCAAACTGTCGTGCAGCTGGCGGGCGAAAGCCGTCTCCTTGTCTTCAGTGGAGACCGGACACACGGGGCTGAGTCGCCTCCAGCCCAGGTGGGGTGAGGGCACCGTCCACGCCTCTTCCTCAGCGCCCCACCCCACCACGTGTCCTGTCGGAGGACTCATGACCAGGCAGGCCCCCGGGGCTAATGACGGAGGTGCCAGGTCGGTACCAGCAGCAAATCCGTTAAAGGCGTTACACCGAGTGCTTCTCTGTGCCAAGTGTTTCTGAGGGAGCTCAAGGCTGGGAGTCGGGGCTCTGCTCAACTGGGATCTGAGACCCACAGATACCCTGGCAGGTGCCCAGAGGTAAGGACCCCAATGGGCAACAGCTCCGGAGGGACCCTGGGAACACGTCCTGGGGAAGGTGACTAAGGGTCCTCTCAGCCAGCGGCCCCTGCTCCTGCCAGAGAAGCAAAACCACAGAAAAACCAGGACAGGCTGGTCACCGGGTCAGCAGGACCCAGAAGCCTGGCCTCACGTGTGGAAGGCAGCATATGGTCACCTGGTTCCTGTCCGCTCGTTTGTCTAATCGAGCAGCCCCCTGTCTGGCCTCATCACACGGGCGGGGGCCCGGCTGGGCTCCAAGGCTGGGGTGCAGGCCTGGGCACTGGGATTTTGAACATTCCTCAGCGGTTCCAGGCTGCGGCCGGGCTGAGCATCCCTGGCCGAGCAGACCGCGCATCCGCACAGCCTGGGCCCATCGTGTGCACCCGAGAAATGAGAGCTGCTGCAGGTGGGATAATTTTAGACTTGGGCACATTCGTGTACCAGACACCATACTGAGTACTTTAAATACAGAAGCCTCAGTACAAGCCTGAAGGCATTACTGTTATCCCTAATCACAGATGTAAACCCTGAGGCCCAGGAGTGCAGGGACTTGCGTGAGGCCGCTCAGTGGTCAACGGTCCAGCCAGATTTGAGCTCCAGTTTCCCTTGACCCTGAGCCCATGCTCCCCACGCCGAGGCTGTAGCATCTCCGCAAATACCTGTGAGGCTTGACCCTCCGGTCACAAACTTCTCTTCAGTCATTTCATCCTGCACTAAATTATATTTTTGCCTGATCTCTTCTATTTTTTTATGAACCTAACAATTATAACTGTGTTCCGTGAGTATTGCACATATAATTTGGTACATGTACATCTCTATACATACATACACGTGTATTCATATTTCTGGCGTGCTCACAAAATGTGCTTCCCCAGGCAACAGAAAGATCGGGTCAGCACAAGATGTCTTAATGCTGCTTTTTTAGGACCCCTAATTGAGTCTGCTGCCTGCATATCCACTTGCAAGGCATCCTGACTTCGGAACGTGAGCCCACAAATGCTGCGGCACCAGCTGTCTTAAGCCTGAATCTGCTCCACCAGAAGGGCGGCATTAGATGTCCT
Source organism: Mesoplodon bidens (assembly GCF_964165515.1). Lineage (NCBI taxonomy): Eukaryota > Metazoa > Chordata > Mammalia > Artiodactyla > Ziphiidae > Mesoplodon > Mesoplodon bidens. The sequence continues at coordinate 93,937,867 of NC_138168.1, forward strand.
CTCCCTTTACATATTTTCATTTTTGTAACAGCATTCCTCAGCTCAAAGCTTCCGTAGGTGGGTGAGGAAGGAGCGATGAGGGGCTGCCCTGGAGAAGAATGAGAAGACTGGTGCCACCTGTGGGACCTGGGGCTCGGAGCCCCAACTCAGGCAGAGATGTGCGAAGCAGTCCTGTCGGCTGAGGCTGCCACTCCCGAGACAGGACTGAAACACGACGGGAGCCCCCCTGGCCCCTCTGTCTCTTCTGGGGGGATTCACGCACACGCACGACAGGCGCCCCGCTTCCACAAATAAGGGCCAAACCACCAGCAGCCCAGTGGTGACCCCCCAAGAGGTGCCCCTGTCTCCTCGTGGGAGCCCAGCTCCGCCGGGCACATGGAGCAAGGGGCCTGCACACACGTCGGGTCTCGCTCGGATGTTTCTCCCTCTTGTTGGGAGATGACCCCCGAGGTTCCACACTTCCACGTGGCTTTCCAAGCGTGGCCACGTCCCAAGCTCTGGAACCTATGTGTCATGTTTCCTGGAAAGGGGGGATTTAGGTTGCTAATCAGCTGACCTGAGACGACGAGAACCGGAGACCCCTGAGGCTGCTGGCTCTGAAGACGGAGGAAGGGGCCAGGAGCCCAGGAACACGGTGCCCCCGGAAGTTGGAACACAAGGCCCAGGTAGAAATACGGACTCTCTTCAGAGCGTCCAGAGGGAACCAGCCCTCTGACTCCTTGATTTTAGCCCAGTGAGACCCATGTTAGAATTCTATCCCAACGAACGGTAAGTGGATGAATTTGTGCTAATCTGTTATAGCAGCAGTGGCTCACTAGCTCAGTCCCACTCCAAGGAGAAGTTCAGAATCAGGGAGGAAATGTAAAGGAGGGTTTGTGAACAAGAAACGCGACGAGTGTGTTTCCAGCGGCCACTTCCAGAGTTTCATCTCCTTGTGCCGACTCCACGGAGTGATTTGGAGTGAGGTCGGCCTTGAGGACAGTGCTGTGCCCTTCCCCGTGGGGTCAGAGTCACCAGGGGAGACCCTGGGGCCCTCTCCTGGCACCAGCGACCCAAAGGGGTCAAGTTAACGAGGTTTGCAAACTTTACCCCAAGAGACCGGGCCAGCCCCTGGGTTCCACTGCTCGCGGGACGGTGGGGGGAGTCGCACGGGACACCCTGTGCCTCCCAGACACCCAGCTGTGTGTTACCGGAAACGCCGTCCCGCGACGGGGACCAGGACTGGCACAGGCCCTCGTGGGCAGGGAATCACAGCTGCCTTCCGGCTCCGGCTCCGTGGGTGGCCCTCACGGCGTTGTGAAGAGCTTCTGGAAGCCTGGGTGTGGGGGAGCAGGCAGGGCACGCGGGACTCAGGCTCCCACCTCCCTTCTCGCTGTCTGTCCATATCATGACTGGGCAGGACCTTCCGCAGGCCTGGGGTCAGCCACGCAGCCCAGACCCTCAGCCTGGGCGTCACACGGAGCCTCTCTTGACCAGGATATCGCAGACACACACGCTCACAGGGGCACACACATGTGTGCACAGCAAGATGCACATGCCCAGACACACGTGTGTGCTCACACACATGTATGCATGCCCGCGTGCCCACCCCCACCCTGCGGGCTGCGGGCTGGGCTGCACAGCAGGGCCTGGCGCACAGGGATGGGCTGGAAGACACTTGGGAACTCCAGCCACTCCCGCATTCACACGACCCTCTGCTGCTAAATCCCACTCGCTGCAAACTCCAGAGGTGGCTCTGTAGAAGGAAGGAGAGTCCCGAGCTCACGGCAGCTGCTGTGGAGGAGCAACAGGAAGCGCTGTGCCTTCACTCCCCCAGACGGAGGGCTGAGGACGGCATTTACCACCGGGGAGAGCCTGGGACCCCCTGGACGTGCTTGCCCCCCAGAGCAACACGCCAGCCCCTGGGGCAGGCCGCACTCGCGGGCAGCCCCGTTGGGGGGCTCCGGGTGTCTGCACGGCGGTCCCCAGGCAGCTGGTGGCCCACCTCGCCTCCCCGAGCACAGCCCAAACCTACCCGAAGGTGCCCGGCTGCACCCCCGCCTTTTCCTTCCTCACTGGGAACCTGAATGCAGAGGCTGTGTGTGCTCACCTCCTGCGGAAAGCGCCTGCCACACACGGCCTGAGGCGAGGTGGTAGAGTGATGCGCCTCCCTGAGCCCCCAGCCCCTAGGAAGCCACCACCTGTGAGGCGGCCCAGAGGCAGACGGCAGGGCCCCGGGAGCCCCCGCCACTGCGGGCAGAGCCCGCAGGCCTGGGTTGCACAGCTGCTGGCACCACGGTTGAGCGGGCACCATGTCTCCAAGGCTGGTCCACACCGACCACAAAAACTCGAGTCTCCTCGGCACTGGAGTCCTCAGGAAAGTGCCACTGGGCGTCTGTGTGGGAGCCCCCCTCCTCTCAGGACCCACCTGACAACCGTGGCGAGGCTGTGACCCAGTTCTCCAGGGTGGGGGTGGGGCACAGCCGTCCAGTGTCTGCTCCATCGCACGAACGGTGGGCTCTGATGTGTGGACCCACCTTGCAGATGAGGAAGACGGGGCTTTGGGCACATGGACAGGAGACGGGCCTGGCCCCCACTGACTGCAGCTCAGACCCCTCTGTGCCCTGGTTTGCCGCCCTTGACACCTGGGAAGCAAAGTGTCATCCTGAGGATGAACCCGAATGCACTCCAGTGCTGGGAAAAGCCCGGAGCACAGTACACTTGCAACCCTCACGGCTGTCAGTGTTACCGCTGCCACAGCGTCCCTGCAGGGGACCCGCCAGGGGCTGGAACCCCCCCAGCCACAGAGGCCACTTTGCAGGAAGAGAGCTGGTGTCAAGGGCTGGGCCCCTCCGCTCCTGGGTCTCCGCCCTCCTCTAGGAAAGAGGGACCCGCCAAACTCTGTTCCTGCAGCACTTGGAGGAGCCGTGGCGCCCACCCACACCCACTCCGTCCCTTCCCTGCGGCTCCACCCCGCTGCCCAGGCCCTACCTGGTGGCAGAACAGGCATTATTTATGTTGCTCCACTTTTGAAAAGACCAGGCCTCAGGCCATTTCCTCAGCCTCCCACTCACACCTGTGCTTTCCGGCTTGAAGGAGGACCCTGCCATCTCACCAGGAGGCTCCAAGGCCAGGTGGCCTGCCAGCTCCCCCCTGCAGGAGGGAGGCTGGTCTACACAGGTCGTCAGGGTCCCGCCTGCGTGGCTGTCACCTAAAACCCTCCTTCGGGGCTGCTACCAGAAGCACCCAACGTCCAAAGCACAGCGGTCCAGGCTCTAAGATAGTTTGCAGGGAGGCCATGGGCAGGTCAGGGGACTCGCCGCAGGCCTCTGGGTGGCTTGTCTGTCAGGTGGTCCTGGGGGTCTCTGAGCCGTCCTCCACTCTGACAGCGGCCATGGGTGCATGCAGCCCCGGAGCTGCATGTTAATTATCTGTAGAACAATCCGTCAGGCAGGAGGCTGGGGAGAAATGTGGTTTCAAAGAGAAGCGACCTCAGGTCAGGGGCAAACACCACCGACGCTGCTCAGAGAGCAGGATCCTCGCAGATGGGAGACGGGGAGGCTGGGCTCCAGCTTCACGCACACTCTGTGAACAGAGGCGAGGTTAGAGGGTTAGTTAGTTACTGCTGAAGACAGAGCAGTTGGGTAAAATCTGAGATAGCATCTAGAGACTCTTTATTCTCAAAATGCCTCCAAATTGTGAGATTTCTTTTAAAACCTGTTGAGGGTGATCATTTCATCTGTCTTTTCAGAGAAGGAGAGAAATTCTGAAACAATAGGAGTGTTTCCTACGACGATGGTGCTGTGCCGACGTTTTACTCTACAGGTGATATTTACAACTGCAAAATCTCAGTCCCCTGTTCAAAGTGAGCGGGAAAAGCATGGTGACGTGACGGTGGTTAACCTCATGCTCACAAATCTGTAAGGAAACGTGAACTCCTCCAAAGGCCCGGTGCTCCTGGGTCCACCGCCAGATGGGCAGTGCCAGAGTACAGCCACACACGCCTGCTCTGGGCAGGTGGGGGCACTGGCTGAGGGGTTGTGCTGGCCTCTGCAGAGACTCCAGGGTGAGCGTTTACAAGGCCAGGCTGGACCGACGCCAAGGGTCCATGGCCAGCCGGCCTCTCCTCTTTCCTCCTGTCCACTCTAGTCTCTTGTATCCTCCTGTGCCAGCCTGGCCCTGCGACCCCAGGACAGAAGAGGACACCGCAGAGTGTGTCCTGGTCCTGCAGTCGGGCCAGCCTCTGCCGATCAATGTAGGAGGCTGCGTGTCCCGGGACCTGAGCCTTTGTGATGTTAGGTGCTTAGAGCTCCCAGGGCCCACGGTCCTGGGGACAGAGCCCGGAACCCAGAGTGCTCGAGGCCCACAGGCTGAGGGCCAGCAGGACAGGCACCCACTGCCCCCAGCCCCACAAGTCTTCCTTCCATCCTGTGTTGTCACGGGAAGCGCCACTATCAACAAGCTGAGATAGTGGATAGAGGGATTTAGAACATCCTCCAAAGAGGAGACATGAGTCTCAAAGGCTCCCACGTCATGCGGGTCCTCAGGGGAACCCTGGGTGCGGAGATGATCAGGGGTCCTGCTCCCAAATTTTCACTGAAGTTTTTTCATTGGCCAAGCGCAGCCCACTGCTGCCAGACTCCCAGCCGAGGTCCCTGGAGTGCCGGCGACCCCTCGCAGACCAGAGCTCACAGGGCACCACACTCCCAGGCCTCCAAGACGCGGGAGGGAGGTCCCCACCTGCGCAGACAGGACTGCGGGCCTTTCCGGGACGCTGCTCTGTTGCCGTCGCCGAGTCAGTGCTCCCGCGGTCCAATGGCGGCTTTCGGTCTGAGACTCTCAAACTCAGCCAGGCAGAGCCGTGTCTGGGCCCCTGCCTGTCCCCAAGGACCTCAGGGGCTCCCAGCGGCCGCCCCCTCCCGCCACCACAACCCCAGCTTCTCCAGCCCTGCCCTGCTCAACCCAGGCCCTCCTTTGGTCTGCTGGTGCCGCCAGGCACTCTGCTTCTTCCTGGGGACGGAGCCACCCTGAGTGGGCTCTCAGCTGACCACAGTCCTCACCTGTCACCCTCACTGCAGCCCCAGGCCAGGACAACCTCACCCCACCTGGGAACCTGTCTTTTTCTTCGGCGTGAAATGGTGCTCAGAGAAGAGTCCTGTGCTTGGTCCCCACTGCTTGTGAGACCACAGAGTCTGACGCTAGAAAACGCTCAGCGTATGTTGGCCATCAGGACTCCCGCTTCCTGCTGGGCCTGCTGTTCCGCGTCACCACTCAGGCCTGGTTTATCATGAGGTGTCTGCACTGGAACTGCTCTCCCCATGTTAGAGGAAATCTGCTTAACTCAGTGCCGGACCAGAGCACCTAGGGATACCCAGCACCCTGATTAGAGCACCAGGGGTACACAGTGCCCTGATTAGAGCACCAGGGGTACACAGTGCCCTGATTAGAGCACCAGGATAACCTAGCGCCCCAATTAGAACCCCAAAGAGTTTATTCATCACAAAGGTGACCCATCACCTAATGATAGAATCACACACATGTAGCACTAAAATAACCTGTGTTATTCATGGTTTTCTTGGCAAGGACCTACCTTTGTTTGAGGGAAGTTGTATTAACCTGGATCCCAGTACTTCAGACTCTGTCCTCACCTGAGAAGGATGTAGCAGAGAGACCCGCTCTGTGCCCGCCCCTGCCCAGCGTCAGCCATATTCGTTTCTCAGGGGAGATGTGGTGCTTTGCTCTAGTCCTGTGACCTGCCCGGGAAGATGGAATGTCTGACCCCAGGTTGCCCCTGGGGCAGTGGCTCATGAGTCAGGAGAAGAGTAGCCTCCAAACGCACCAGTTACCTCTGCTTTCCTAAAGATAGGACTTCAGCTTATTTGGGGAAGAACTAAAATACCCACAGTTCTCTTCCCGAGTCATTGAAGTGCATGAGGAGAGGAATATAGACAGGATGAGGAGCAGGAATGAAAACCAAACTCTAAGAACAGAGTCCTAAGACTCGACAAGTGGGTCATGCCCATGAGGCCCAAAAGAGCAACGCTCTGGGTTGTCAGCCAGCTCTGTGCATGGGGGAGACACTGAGGCAGGTGGAGAAGGGGCCCCACTCAGGCCGCACAACAGGGCAAGGGGAAATGGGCTGAACCCACAGCAATCAAGTTTCCCCTTGTCAAGGGTCAGACCCTGAGGCCCAGCTGCCCTGACTGGAGGAGCTTCACAAGAACTCTCGTCTCCTGGTATCACAGAACTTGTCTCCCAGACCAGCTATAAGTCTCAGCTAAGTTGACAGTACTTACTGAGAGAACTAGGGTGGCAGGTGCCCAGCAGCAGACATCCTGCAATTCAGGTGAGATGTTTGGAAGTCACATATCAGTTCCAGGCTGTAAGCACCAAGTTCTGCAGATACCAGAAGCAGTGAGAATTGCCAATGGAGACCTCCATCCACCCATCCCTCCACATGCATGGAGCTGACTTTGAGCCACTCTGAGACTTAAGACTGAGATCAGCAGAGGATAAAGAAGAACAAAACCCAGGACCCACTCCTGAAACCATCACATGTGGGAGGAGAGGCCAAGAGGACCCATCACACTGGGGAGAGAGGCCAAGAGGACAATGCATCACATGGGGGAGAGAGGCCAAGAGGATCCATCACATGGGGGAGAGAGGCCAAGAAGACCCATCACACTGGGGAGAGAGGCCAAGAGGATGCATTATAGGGGGGAGAGAGGTCAAGAGGATCCATCACGTGGGGGGGAGGAGAGTCCAAGAGGACCCATCACACTGGGGAGAGAGGCCAAGAGGACGCATCACATGGGGGAGAGAAGCCAAGAGGCCTCATCACATGGGGGAGAGAAGTCAAGGGGACCCATCACATGGGGGAGAGAGGCCAAGAGGACCCATCACATGGTGGGAGGAGAGTCCAAGAGGACCCATTACATTGGGGAGGGAGGCCAAGAGGACCCATCACATGGAGGAGAGAAGCCAAGAGGCCTCATCACATGGGGGAGAGAGGTCAAGGGGACCCATCACATGGGGGAGAGAGGCCAAGAGGACCCATCACATGGGGGGAGGAGAGACCAAGAGGACCCATCACATGGGGGAGGAGAGGCCAAGAGGCCTCATCACATGGGGGAGAGAGGTCAAGGGGACCCATCACATGGGGGAGAGAGGTTAAGAGGATGCATCACATGGGGGAGAGAGGCCAAGAGGACCCATCACATGGTGGGAGGAGAGTCCAAGAGGACCCATTACATTGGGGAGAGAGGCCAAGAGGACCCATCACATTGAGGAGAGAAGCCAAGAGGCCTCATCACATGGGGGAGAGAGGTCAAGAGGACCCATCACATGGTAGGAGGAGAGTCCAAGAGGACCCATTACATTGGGGAGAGAGGCCAAGAGGACCCATCACATTGAGGAGAGAAGCCAAGAGGCCTCATCACATGGGGGAGAGAGGTCAAGGGGACCCATCACATGGGGGAGAGAGGTCAAGGGGACCCATCACATGGGGGAGAGAGGCCAAGAGGACCCATCACATGGGAGGAGGAGAGACCAAGAGGACCCATCACATGGGGGAGGAGAGGCCAAGAGGACCCATCACGTGGAGGAGGAGAGGCCAAGAGGTGTAGACGCTACAGTGTTGTGTGGACTCTAACCCTCAAGTGGGACATGGAGGTGTAGACACCCCTGCTGTCATGTGGACTCAGCACTCAGGTGAGCCCATTGTGGCTCTCAGTGGGTGTCTGGGCCCACACCTTGGGCTCCGATGGCCTCTACTGCCTTTGTTTAGATGGTAGAGTTTATGTTCTTTAGGAGCCATGATTTCCAACCCACATGCCTGGGTCTCTTGTCTGCTAAGGACCTGCATTGACAGATTTGGTCTCCATGTGATAACACCTGGGCCATCATAATGGGGAGCAAGATGGAGGCGCGGGAAGCACGGCTTCAAACTTGTTGGTCCAGCCCCTGGGATAGGACTTTCCCAGCCTCCTCCAGGGGAAGGGCGCTCCCGCCCCTCCCCGTCTGCCTGCTGCTTTCCTTCCCCTGCTTTACAGAGACCTGGTAAACATCGACTGAGGGGAACTTAGTGAGGAAGCAAGTAGACGAGGTCTCGGAGTCCCCTCTGGATGGACCACGTTGCTTCAGCGGATAAAGGCCCAGCCACATGCAGATCCTATCCGGATGGATCAGTGGGTCTCTAGCCACCACCGGGCAAGGTCTTGGCCTTACAGCCGCTTCCCCAGCAGGCATTGACTTAACTCTCTTCCTTACTGGTTTTGCCCTAAGCGTTCACTGCCAGATTTCCCAATTTTTCTCTAAAAACTAACAAAGTACTTTATTATTTTCTGCTATTTTCCCCAAGGGAAAAAAATTTGAAAGTAGCAAAATGATTGTAACTGAGCAATTATACTGTGCCAGAGACTGATGACTAATTGACAAGAACTTTCACAAATTCAGTTTAACAAGGCAGCAGGAAGATTGCTGAAATACTTCCCTTCTTCTTTCTTCTCTTTTTCAGCCATATTTGTGGGGAGTCCTGGGAGCCAGGAGCTGCACAAGGGCCTGAAGGGAGGTCATGGCTTCCCCACGTCCCAGGCCTTGGAAGTGCCGTCTTGCTTCCCGTTTCCCCTCCCAGGGACAGTCTCATTGCAGCATCGCATCCCCCAAGACCATTTTTCAATTCGCTAAATAATTTACCCCCAGCCTCCCCCGGCCTCCCTCGGTCGGAAACACACCAGCTGACTCGTGGAATCAAACAGTCCTTTCTTCTCTCTCTGAGGATGTGAAGCTCCGTTATCTTTCACTGACCAGCTCTGTCCCCTTATGAAATATTCATTGCCTGGAAGTGTCCCCCCCGCCGAGAGTGGCCCGGCCTCCTTCACCCCCCAGACGAGAGAGCGGGCGGGGTGGTGGGGAGGCGGGAGGGCTGTGTTTGTTTGGGGTCTGGTGCCATGTTCAGCCAGTGGGGGCCAGGCTCTTCGGAGGCTGCCCCCTCCCCCTGATTCCTCAGCTGCCTCTGCGCACAGGCAGCCAGATGAGTCATGGTTACCATGAATATTTTAAGGAGGTCTTTTCGGTGTTGCTGGATGGATTGCAGCTGTAATGCAATCCACACCATCACCACCATTGCTTCCTGGGAACCAGGGAGAGATGGCAGCTGGGGAGCCCAGGCCAGGGGAGAGGAGGACCGGGAGGGGCCGGGCGGCTCGGGTGCGGGGCGGGCCGCAGGCCTGAGAGCTGCCCAGTGCTGGAGAGGCGGAAGCAGATGACCAGCCTCCCCGTGGTGTCACGCTGGCCCCTCTCAGTGAGCCCAGGAGGTCAACTGTAAATGCTTCAAAAATGAATGTGTAAAAGAGAGAAAGAAAGAAGAACCAGCGTTAAAACTAGCTTCTTCTGAAGCTCAGTTCAAGGAATCTCCACCTACCCCGAGTTCCACCTCCCTCTTCCTGGCATGTCTCAGTTTCTATTCCAACCAGAAGAGAAAACGCTGCCCCATAACCACCACGGAAGGTCTGGCTCCTCGGTTCCCACTTGATTCGCACCCAGATGAGATCCAACGCGGCCGAGGCCTGAGGCCCGCTAGCCCTGAGCTGTCATGGGCGGGGGCCTCCACCCAGCGCGCCAACCTTCTCCCCGAGCTCAACCCAGAGCCGTGCGCGGACGGAGTCCAGCCGGCACTGCCCAGTCTCCTGCCATACGGAGCAGCACACCTGGAACAGCACCTGGCAACGTCCACGAAGCTCTCTCAAGCCTGAGGACTTGATGAGTCTTTGAAACATGGCCGTTAAATCGTGAAGAGCCTTGTGAGCGTAAGGACCACCCTTGTCCACGCAGCCGTTTGTCCATCCGGAAACCAAGCGGAGCCAGTGCTGCCTGTGCATCTCTCTGGGCGACCGCAACAGGACCACAGTCTGCGGCCGACTCACACTTCTGAAGGCCTCAGACGGCGGTGTCCAGGGCCTGCCCCCTGAAGGCTCCCGGGGACCATCTCCCCACCTGCAGAGAGCCGGCTTCTCCCTGGGGCCCTCCACGTCACCTTCCTCTGTGTCCAAATTTCCCCTTCCGATAAGGACAACGGTCCCAGGTGAGGGTCCACGCAGCTCCTGTGGGGACAGTTTCCAAACAAGGTCCCATTCTGAAGGACTGGGGATCAAGACCTCAGCATATGAATTGAGGGGGACATAACTCCGCCCATAATGGACCCCGTGTTTGCTCACAGGCTGCTGGATGATGTGCTTTCTGCAGGCAGGGAATGGGGCTGGGGTCCCCTCACAGCACCCCAGGGACCCCACGGCCCCTCAAACCTAGGCAGCACCCACGCCTTCTCAGCAGACAAATGAGCAAGATGCTACCAGGTTTCTTATGGATATGGAGTGGGGTCAGCTCCTGTCTGACGCCAGCAGTCCCACCCCCCGATGGGCTGGGCTCCATCAGCGCCAGCCTGGGCGGTGGTCCAGCGCATCTTCATGAATTCTTGGCTCCGCCCCACGGGAGAGCGTGGAAGGCGCCGGGTCGCTGCGCGTGGGCCCCACGCCTGCCCGTGAGCGGCCCCAGCGCCGCCCAGCCCCACTGGAGGCAGCTCTCCTCCACCTGATCCCTGCGCTGTCTTCCGAGTTTGTCTCAGAGCCACAGGGCAGTGACCAGGAGACACGGGGGAGGTCACGAGGGCCCGCTCTCAGGAGGCACAGCGGCCGGCGCCGGCAGAGGGCACCGCGCCCACTCTCTCAGGGAGTGATGGCCACTGCCCCCTGTGCTGGGGACCCGCCGGGGCTGCTTTCTTGTGTGGAGACACAGCCCATCGACAAGGGCACTTCGGTCAGGCAACGACGCTCCTGGCAGCCGACAACGTGGGGAGGGAGGTGTGGCTAGGGTGTCAGGGCCTCTCCGACTGGTGACGTGGGGGGAGTGAAGACGGGGGCGGCCAGCCCAGGGTCCAGGGAAACAGCCACTGCCGAGGCCCAGGGGTGAGGACAGGGAACCAGAGGAGGCTGAAGAGGCTGCGGGGTGGGTCTCGGGGGACCACAGAGTTTCCAGGTGACAGCCTGTGCTGGAGAAGGCCCTCCGGCTGCTCTGTGAAAGCTGGATGGAGCGGGTGGGGAGAGGAGCGCGGGAGCAGAGGGACAGCAGGAGACTCTGCAGTGAAACAAGGAGCTCGCGGTTGGCCTGGTCCAGGCGATCCTGGTCCAGACGATCCTGGTCCAGGCGATCCTGGTCCAGGCGATCCTGGTCGAGGGTGGAGGAGAAACTGCATTCCGGTTGTGGTCCCATGGCTGGTTTTTGCTGATGGGCTGGATGTTTGTGCAGGAGACGAGGAGCACCAGGGGCCCCCCAAGCTCTCAGCTCGAGCAGCACTGGTTGAGGCTTGAGGAAGGTTGTAGGGTGTAGGAGACGCAGCTTTGGGAACGTGGGAGCCGGGACTCCTGTGACCCGAACCCTCTTAGCGCAGGCGGCTCATCAGGCATCCAAGTGCAGATGCTGGGTGGGCTGAGGGTGGGCATCCCGGGCTGGGGAGGCAGATTTGGTGGTCCTCAGACTGGGTGGCTCTGAGGGCCGTGGGGCTGAACGAGACACCCCCGGGACGAGCCCCAAAGAGGAAGAGAAAGTGGCTCGGACGGAAGCAGGGAGGCCGCCCTGGGGGAGAGGGGACCCGGGTGGGGGGCTGTGAATGGGTGGGGGGCTCCAGGCCTGACCCAAGTGGTGCCCTGTTGGGCCTGGATAGGAGGGGTGCCAGCCGGCTGGGACCTGCATCAGGAGTGTGCACCAAGAAATGTTGGCCAAGATGCTTCTGTCTGGAGGAGCCTTGCTTTTTTCCTCTGCTTTATGTTCAAGTGTCAATGTCTACTGCTTTTGCACTTAGAAAACAGCAGTTGCTGAAAACAGGCCCGGCCCACCAGCCTTGCTAATTCATCCCCCCCGCTCTCCCCATCTGGGAGGCCTGGGCCTCCCCTCCCCGCAAACCCAGCCCACGCTGCTGGGCCGGCCTAGCTGTGAACACACACGCCCCTGCTTAAAGGGGCTTTGCCACCAGGACCCCGCATGACAGTGATGGGTCTCTGCCTCCAGAGCCTGGGTCACAGGGGAGACAAGACAAACCTAAGGAAACCCAGAGAGGGAGCAACTCCTCACAGACCTGGCAAGTCCTGGGCAGGTCTGTGAGGAGTCGGTTTAGGGTCGGATTCGCAGGCGAAACAGCAGATGCTCTCTGGGCATAGTGCCAACCCCTGACTAGTCCAGACGAGGCTGAGAGTGCAAACCTCAGGGTCCTGGGGCCCGGGGACAGGGAAGCTACTGTCCACGGTCTCGGGAACAGACAGTTTGCAGGAGCACGGGAGGCTAGCAGCTGCCCCCTTGGTCCAGATGCCACCCAAATTCTGTTTGAATCTCTGGGAGTCGTGGGACGCTACATGGCCACTTGGCCTGGCAGGAGCTCCCACCCCCTCCCGGCATCCTGCCCATCGCTGAGCAGCTGTGGCCTCTGGGGACGGGACCGGCACGCTCACCCGCCGTGTGCGTCATTTTAACCTGCTGCTCCATGGGACAAAATTTCTCTCAGCAACAATCATGAGATAAAACAAACAATAACAGTGGCCAGAAAAGAAACAAAGACAGAAATCTTCTGTTATTAAACTTCATATATAGAATCACACCAGTAAAGTTTAAAAAACTAAAATTAAAAGCTGATAGAAAATAAAACAGATATTACATTGCTAAGAAAGGAAAAGTCATAGATGAACACTTCTTGATTATATGAATGTCTCTTTTCACCAAAAGGGACCTGGCAGTACACCCTGGGTTCTCTGTTTTCACCCCCGGGGGCCACGTTCCAGTGGTATCGGAGTGTCGGGCATCCCTGCTCCATGGTTTCTGTCGCCGTTCATCCTGAATGTAGGAGTGTGAATTTAGAACGACTGGCTCACGGTGGTAATAAAAGCAAGCCAAGCTTTCACTGGCTGAATGTTTTCTAAATTCTCTCAAAACAGGTCCCCGCCCTTGCACCGAGGCCCCAGAGCTTCGCCGCACAAGACAGCCAGCCCTGGGCAGACCTGCCAGATGCCAGCACCGCTGGTCAAGGATGAACACTTCTCACAAAAACCAGGGCTTTGGACAGGCTGCCAACTTACACTAAAGCACGTCTGTTCTCGAGGGTGATCCGGTCCTGTCGGGACCAAGGCACTGCCCATAGCCCAGTCCATCCGGCCAAGTTCACATTGTCTCCAGGTGGGTCCTGTGCTCCATGACTGGTCAGTGCAGTGAGAGAGGCACCTTTAGGTGGCCACAGGCAGGGGACACCTGGGTCATAGGTGGCCATGGGCATGGGGAACCTGGCCTTGTTGTCCAGAGGTTGTGGGACTGACCACAAAGGAACCTGCTTTTCAAGAACTCGGTCCTTCCTGGTCACAAAGGCCCTGAAGGGTGCTGAGGGCTCTCCTTGCTGTTGGCGTTGATGCCACCTGGATCAAACCTGCCCTGTGGAAGCAACATGGCCTGTGGACTCAGGAGGGATGAGAACCCAGGCCGATGGTTTCTAGTAGTGTTTCTGAGAGGACTGAGGGTCCCCACAGGGCCTCCCAAGGGGAACTGCCGTTGAAAACATGAAGGTTTAATGAAATGTTTTTTTCTCTCCCCAGCCAGGCAGCGGGTGCAGCCTGGGGGCTCCTGGGAGGTGAGGGAGGGCTGGGCTTTGCCCCGGCTGTAAACAGCTATTACACTGATCAAAGGAGCTATGTGCACCTAATTACAGAGCTTAAAAATGAAGGAAGTGCAAGGCTTTTGCCCACGATGGGGATAAGCTTGGAGTTAAGATAATCCATCATGACAACGTGGGGGGCTCCCATGGTCATCTCCTCAGGCCTCCTGTTCCTCCCCAGCCGCACTTGTCAGCAGGGTAGGACCAGGCAGTGGACGCTCCAGCCTTGGACGGCCAAGTGTTTGCTTCATGAACAGCCACATCATGTGAGAGGAAGTGAGACTTTTCAAGATTCCAGTGAAAGGGACAAACCTTCACGCTTCATTGATGGAGATGCTGCCGTTTGGACCGAAGGTGAAAACAGCCGGAGCCCACGTCCAGGGAGGGAACAGCTGGGATGGACAGACTCCCTGCCTCCAGACGGCCCTGTCCAGGCAGGACCTCCCCCTGGGATGCCTTCCAAGCCCACCTCCTAAGGGGCACCACGGGGCTGAGGGAGAGCAGAGCCTCACACTGGCCTCGGCGGGGCCAGGAGAGTGCCCCCAGACCCTCTGCTGCAAAGAGAGAGGGGACGGGGTCCCGGCGACACCCACCCCGGGCCCACCAGCACGTTGACGACTTGTCCACTCCCAAGAGTTGCCTCTGGCCAGGGGTTGTCGGCCCGTCCAGCCCCCAGACATCACCTTGGCCCAGGGGCTCTCGGTCAGCCCGGGGCCCGGTCCTTCCCGCTGCCTCCCCTGGGCTTCACAGGCGTCGTCGCTGCGGTTCCCTGCCTGCCATCCTACCTGCCGTCCGCCTCCCGAAGGCCCTGCACTGGCCACGCCGCATCTCTGTGCCCTGCAGACTGTGCGGGCGCATGTCGAGGGAGCTGGGAGCAGCCGTGCCTGTCTGCGTGGAGGACCCGGCCCCAGGCAAGGACAGCGACAGCAGCCCCAGCACTGGGGTCCTGACACCATGACAAGGCGGAGCTGTATCAGTGTATCAGCCAAGGTTCTCCGAAGAAACACACAGTGTGTGTGTGAGAGAGTGAGAGAGTTATTTTAAAGAATTGACTCACGTAGTCCTCGGGGCTGACGAGTGTGAAGGTTGCAGGGCAGCCCAGCAGCCTGGACCCTCAGGCAGGACTTCTATGTTGCAGTCTTGAGGTAGAATCACTTCTTTCCTGGAAAAACTCAATTCTTTTCTCTACTGTCTTCAACTGCTTGGGTGACGCCCACCCCCACTATGGAGGGTCGTCTGCTTGACTCAAAGTCCACCGATTCTAATGTTAATCTCACCTAAAAATAACTTCCCAGCAATTAGACTGGTGTTTGACCAAACACTGGGCACCATGGCCCAGCCAGGAGGACTCGTAAACTAACCACCCCTGGGACCGTAAGTCACTTACTCAGTGGCTGGCCTTGCCAGGAGCCCGTCTGGGAGCTGCCCGAGCCGCCCTCGCTCCTCCCTGACTTCACAGGCCTTGCTCCTCCTCAGGGGTCCCCGACCACTGCTGGCTTCGTTCCTTATCAGCACTTCCTCGGTAGCATTGGGGTTTATTGTCCTCTCAGATCTGTGGCTCTCTGTACCATCCGCTTGCTGGACATGCCGCCCCCCGTGCCCCAGCCGAGCAACAGCCCCAGGCCACACCCACAACTGGCTTCTCTCGGGCTCTATCTGGGGCTGACCCTGACCTGACTGAAGTCTCCTCACTCATCAAGCACCCGCCCGGGAGCCGCGCCTTCGCAGGGTGCGCAGGAGAGAAGGACGGGGGCCCAGACCCAGGGCTGCAGTCGCTGTGAGGCTGCCAGCCGGTCCCCAGGCCTCTCTGGACCTGTTGCTTCTTCTCTGCTGAGGGCAGCGAGATTGCGGGGAGGGCAGTGTCGCTAAGGTCCCTACAGCCCAGAATCACATGGTTCTCAGCCTTTGTTCTTGGAAGGAACCCTTTGGATGAGTGGGGACAGCTGCAGTCTGGACACGGGGGCAAAGCACCTCCTTCTGTGCCCATTGGGCTGCTTCGGCCAAAGGGCGCCTTCCAGGGAAAGGGCGCCTGTTCAGTTGTGACTGGCACGGGTAGGAGGCCGCCATGGTGGTGGCTGGCCGCTGAGCGCCCGGCACATCACCTGCCGGCAGAGAGTCCTACCCGCGCAGAAACCCAGAAGCTGGGGTGGGTGTACCCAGCCCAGAGGACCTCCGCAGCAGGAGCGGTTGGCGCCAGGCCCGGAGGAGCTGGTGGGCTGTTCTCACCATGCACGCAAGGAGAGCCCTTCCATCAAGAAGCAGCGCCTGCCGAGGGCTCCACACCAGGCCAGGGCCTCGGCGGCTCTGCTGCCGCTCCCCCACATGCTGGATGCCTGGAGCAGACGCACGGTGAACACTGATGTAGTGATGGTGAATAAAGGCAAGTGACGGGCTCTTAAACACCCACTTCCCGCCGAGATTAGGAGCCTGCTGAAAGGTGGCCCCTGGGCCGGCATCTTGCAGAGGAGCCGCGAGCCTCTCCCAGGTGGGCCTCGCTCATTTACTGAGCAAATATTTGTCCTTGGCACCAGCTAAAATGTTGGCATGGTGTTGCATTCAGTCATGCATTCCTATTTTTTAACTATTTTTATTTAACCCATTAAGCCAACCAATTGCCAGAATTACTAGATTAAAATGTGTAATATACAATTAGAGTAAATGTCAAGAAATGCAAAACCTAAGCAGGATTCCTCACAAATATCCCATGATCATGAGTCACTCTTGAGTAGATCTTTCTTTTCCTCCAAAGGAAGACCACACTTCAAGGAGAAGAGAATTTTACAGTCAATTTATATAATACAAATATGTAAATTTGCCACCTTCTGAGGACATATATAAACACATAATTGGTCTCTTTATCAATGCCTCTAAGAAATAATTCCTCCAGAATAGGCAGAATTAGCCTTATAGCAAAGTCAGTTTTAAAAGAAGACATGCCACTATTTATTGATTATAAATTATTAATTATATTTTAAATAAATAGAAATGCTTTCAATATCAAGATTACAAGTCAAGTATATGCTGAGTCTCTCCTCATCTGTATATCAAATCCTGAAAGGATGGGGAAAAAATAGCAAACGTGAGGAGAGAAACAAGGAGCAGGGATTCTCAGAGTTCGCCCACATGAGGAACCCCGAGAGACCAGAGGAAAGATGCAGGGCCGATCCAACGCTGGTCCAGAGCACTTGGGAGCAAGCAGCCACAGGGGGACCTCCACTCCCAGAGGTGAGGACAGCAGGGCGGGCACCCGAGGGAACACCAACCAGGTGTGCACTGGGGCCCCCAGCAGAAGCAGCTGGGCTGCCCACCTCCTCCTGGCCCTCACCCGGGCAGGCAGAGCAGGGACAAGGCAGAACCAGGGGTTGGGGGCCGAAGTGGAGAAAGCGGATACAGAGGCCCCTCTCAGCATCATGGCCTGCCCACCACCTGCCCCCCGACCACTGAGGCTGACCTAGGAATCAAGCCCAGAAGAAAAGTCTTCGACACTTGCCTGAGCAGGCTGTACACGGGAAGGTGTCTGCACAGGAACGTCTACTGCAGACACGAGCAGAGCTGATGCCCGAGGAAGCAGAGCTGATGACACTACCCGAGGAGAACATTAACACAGCAGGATACACAGCGTCCAAACCAAGAAGGCGGAGTGAGGAAAGAGAACCAAACAGGAACACCGAAAATGGAGAGCGTAACTGTTGAAATTTTAAAAGTCAATCTATGTTTTGAATTTTAGAGTGGACACAACAAACATGTGAATAATGAGCCATGAAAGGAGGCTGAGGGATTTTTCCAGAATGTCTGAAATCTAGATAGTATAAAAGTTAAAAGACATGAAAGGGAGATGAGACACATGTTCTCTCAGGCTCTCCAAGGAAACAATGGAGAAATTACAGAGAAATCATTATATAAAGAAATAATTCTTGAGAATTTCCTGACAATATGTTAGTTCTTAGTGCCTATCAAATGCTAAGCAGTATATATAGGTTTCACTTACCCCTTGATGCTCTGGAGAGAAGTATCAGAACATGAAATATAAGAGAAATTCTCAAAGCTACAGAAAAAATCCTATTTTCCACAAGAAGCAAAAATCATGTACAATCAGATTATTATCATTCCTGGATACATGAAGAAAAATGGGGTAATCTTCTCAAAGCGCTGAAGGAAGAGAATTTTGAATCTGGAATTGTGAATTTAGCCAACCTATCATCCAATGAAGGTTAAGAAAAAGAATCTTTCAGACTCACTAAGAATCAGAAGGCTACTCCTCACAGGCTCTTTTTCATGAACTGCTAGAGAATGCACTCAAATAAGAGGAAAAATTAATCCAACAGAAGCAATGAGATATAAAGTTTTATTAATAAATAAATTAATAAAATGCATCAGTACCTAAATATGTTATCTTTAAAAACTTTTAAAAGTACTTCTAGCATAAAATAAAATGATTTTTACAAATTTTAAAAACAATAATCTGAAACTAAAATCCCAGACAGTGAACAGGGCAGTAACAGACTGATGAGTGTGGAGGGAATTATGATTATGCTAATTTTCTTATTTTCTCTCTGGGGAGAATTTAAATACTTATTACTTTAGAAATTTTTAGAAAAAAACTACGTATTTGTTTGAATAATATAAAGGTAAAAACTGAAAGAATAGAAGTACGCTATGACTTTAAAACCTACAGAAGAATAGAATTAAAAAAGAAACTAGATCAATATACAAAAAGGAGAGAAAAAAGTAAAGAAAAAACATAGTAGATAGAAGATATAATAAGATGGCTGAATTAAGCACAAATATTTCTGAAATCATAAAAACTGTAAACTGGATCAACCAATCAGTTAAGAAACATGCCTCACTGTAAACAAGAAAAAAGCAATCTAGATATATACATTTATTATAACAAGCTCAAACTAAAGCGAAAAATCAAAAATAAAAGAATGGGAAATATTATCAAAATGGAATCCGGGCAGCACTATTAATACCAGGCAAAATAGAATTTCAGGTGAAAAGCATTAAAAAGTACAAAAAGGAATATTTCTGAACGATGGAAGGAAGGTACACCCAGAAGATATGATTGTGAGCTTGTTGGAAGGTAGCGTTGAAATCAGCCCAGCAAGACCTGAACTAACGACAGGATTCCTGATGACCATGGTCGTGGGAGCGGGACGGGGGTTGGGTGCGGTCCACAGACCTCTCCGGAGCTGAGAGATGAACCAGGGAAATACGGCAGGTCAGAGGTCTGAACCACTTGACTGATCAGCTTGACGTACTAACTGACACCTACGCAGAGAAACACAGAGCACAACGCCCCAGAACACAGGCAGTGAGAATCCCTGTGGAGGACGCTGAGCACGTGTGATCGCAGAGGGCATCTGGGACGTACCCGACACAGTCCACGTTACCAATACCATGTGCTCTGACCTCCACCACTGACTTTGGAAATCAACAGCGAAAAGACATCTTCAAACGCTACTCATCTCGAAACGTGTGGCCACGGGTCGGAGCGGAAAGCTCGCGGCTCTGGGTGGTTCCCGGTGCTGAGATGGGTGCGGAGTGCAGCGCGCCCACCTGGGTCAATCCCGGTGGAGGAGGAGGGTGGGGCAGCAGACCCTGCAGAGCTGGGCTGGCCACACGCTCAGGAGTCCACCCGCCCCCGTGTCCAGGGAGGCTCCAGAGCTCCTCTAAGGGCTGAGAGCACAGCCTGAGGGGGTGTCTAGGCGGCGTCTCCCCAGGCCCACCAGGCCCCACAGGCCCAGGAAAGCACGGGAGCAGGTGGCACTGGCCCCTCGCTCAGCCTGCGGCCCCTCGGGGATCCCTCTTTACCACGTGCCTGAGGCAGAGAGAGACGCAGCCTGGGGCATGCAGACAGCTCTGGTGAGATGCCCCTCTGCATGGGAGAGAAGAGCCCTCCAGGGAGGCACTGTTGCCGGATGTGAGAAGAGCCTCCAGGTGGTGTCAGCTTCACCTGAGGCCATGCCCTTCTTGGGCAGCCCACACCCAGTGACTGAGGGGGGACAACGGCTTGGCCATTTCAGCCCCCCAGAGAGCAGCTTTCCCATGGAGTAGACCCCGGTGGTCTTGGGCCCACACTGCAGTTGGCGTCCAGTCCTGCTTCTCTCCTTCTTCCGCAGGTGTTAAACCCTAATAAAGAGCCTGCACCCCAAACATCGTGGTCTTTGTTTCTGGATGCCCTGCGACACCCCAGGGGGGATCACTGACCGCACAGGTGCTGGCTGAGAGCCAGCACGGATGGCGTCCTGCCTGAGGGGAGCCAGACACCAGCTGTGACCCTGTTTCCAGCTGCAGAAGCAAGGGCTGTGGTGAGTATGGTTATTTCCTCCTCACTTTGATACAAATTTGCCTCCATACATATTTGCCATTTTTTCCTTTCTTTCCCCCATTTCTCACTATGCAGTGTAAGCAGTGTTAATAGTGATTAAGGAGACATCTCAGTACTCAAGTCGCAGGCTGTCAAAGGGGAGCACGGCCCTGAAGAGGAAGGAAGGTCACCCAGATCGACCTTCGGGTGCTGTGCCCTCCCTGGGGGAGAGGGTCAGCATGCTTGTGGTCGAACCTTACTGATTTGGAAGGTAAATATACTCCAAGAGGTCTGTGTGGTTGCTGGGTCCACACTGAGTGGACTTTGGTGGTTTGCACTGGGTCGGCTGGGAGCTGACAAGAAGGAACTTGCAGGAGCTGTGAAGGCAGAAGTGGAGCAGCGCCGTGGCCCTGAAGATCATCAGGTCAGAGGCTGAGATGGACAGAGCAGAGGCGCTGGAGGCTCCAGTTGTCCTCACTCTTCCTCTCGGTGTCCAGCAACTCTTCCCAACCGCTAACCCCAAGCCCAGCACCAGATGTTTGGCTGCAAACTGCACAGAAGCACAGCCTCCTCGGGTCTCCTCGGGTGTCCCCTTGATCCATAGCAGCCGGACACGCTCAGCTCCTCAGACCAACAGGCTGTGGCATCCTCTGATCCCCATTTCCCTTCTAGACTGGTTCTCTCAGCTCTGCCACAGTCCCCACAACAAATGCCTCATCCAAGGACACTGGTTTGCGACCCTGCTCCTCTCACGGACCCCATACTGAGGCACCAACACATAATGATTGATTTTCGAGATTGGATGGCACTGTGCTCGGTGCTGGGTACTCACAACCCAGCTAGATGATATATTTATCCTTATTATGTCATACAATAAGTTGTCATTTATTATGTTCATGGTCCAAAGCATCTGCCGTTATTATTTCTACGAAGCACTCCTTTTGATATTACTGCCGTTGTCCACATGTCACTGTTGCCATATCTTTAAAAAGTTACTCAGATACAAAGTGTTGGTGAGGAGGTAGAGAAGCTGAAACTCTCACTCACCACCATGAGAGTGTAAATGGGTACAACCCTGTGGAGCCACGTGGTAGTATCCATGAAAACAAAACCTTTAGTAGGTGCCTATCTGATGATCCAGCCATTCTGCCCTGAGGTATAGACCCATCAAACAGCATGTTCATGGGAGTGCTGTTTTAATAGCCCAAAGCTGGGAACCACACAAACGCTCATCATTAGTAGAGGGATAACTTGTGGTTTATCTTCAGCAGTAAGAATCTACAACGGCAGGCACGAGCAAGCATAAATCTCACATAGTGTGAGGGAAAGAAACCAGATACACAAAATACGTATTGTCTGATTCCAGTCATACAAAGTTCAAAATCAGGAAAAGCTAATCTAAAGGTTACAGTCAGGCGGAAGGACACAGTGACAAAGTGGAGAAGCAACAGGCTCCTGGAAACCGGCCGCAGACGACCATCCCACTGTGCTCACTGTAGACCTTCACTGGGTTTTACACCTAAGATGTGTGTATTTTTCTCCTCAAAACAAGTGTTTTTCCCCTCAGAGTTACTCTGCTTTATCCTTATTTCATTTTATTTCTGTATTTCTCTTCATGTCCTAAAAATATATGAGCTACATGTGCCTTATCATCCTTCTAATAGTGTTTAGTCATAGTGGGCAAGTCCATCTGTGCAATTCTCTGTGTATCTTTCAGGCCAAAGGACGTTGTGCTCTCAGGTTCTTGATAGAGGTCTTCTGATGACGGTGGTGACGGTGGTGATGCTGATGGTGATGGTGATGGTGATATGATGGTGATGGTGATGATGATGATGATGATGATGATGGTGATGATGGTGGTGATATGATGGTGATGGTGATGATGGTGATGATGACGATATTTATCTCAGAATGTGTGACAAAAACAAATGGATGATATTAATGCTTGAATTATTAGATAAAAGATATAATTAAAATCAAAATATTAGTATTTTATGCCATGTTCCCAGTCCCAGATGGATTTCTGGAGTACGATTCACATAAGTGACCCACGGTAGACCGTGGTGCTCTCTTGGACACCGCAGCACGCCCCCTTCCTGCTCCCAGCACCTGTTTGTCAGCATCGACTGAGGATCAGAAAGGGCTTTAGATCCCGCCACCCGCTTGTAAGTACATGAGACCTTGTCCCTGGAGGTGGCTCTGTCAGATACCAACATGCACCCACTTCAACAGCCAAGGAACGCCCCCCTCCTTTCCATCTCCCACTTGGTTATCCAGAGGGCTGGGGAAGAAAGGAGGGGACAAGGCCAGAGTGACGGCCCCGAAAGCCCCGCTGCTGCCAGCACTTTCCAGCAAAGCCACAGGCCCCATTGTGCGGCTGGGCTCATTTACATGAGGAAGTGCTGCAGGTTTGTCTGCAGTAAACAGAGGGGAGTAATCAGGGCCAGACAGCAAGGCCATGGCTGTAGTGACCGCCTGCTGGAGCCACGTGAGGGGCCGCTGGCCCCGGGACTGCAGATGGGGTCTGCCGCCACCTTCCTGAGCCTGGGCGTTGTCATGGCTCTGGTGAACTTC
Organism: Mesoplodon bidens; assembly: GCF_964165515.1. Lineage (NCBI taxonomy): Eukaryota > Metazoa > Chordata > Mammalia > Artiodactyla > Ziphiidae > Mesoplodon > Mesoplodon bidens. Next base: position 93,960,414 of record NC_138168.1, read on the forward strand.
TCTACCAGTGTTTTTTGTCTTTGTCTGTGGCAGAGATGCCACCAGTAGCTAGAGCGTGTGGCAAACAGGAGGGGACTTATTCTCGCTTCCAGAACTTACTACAGCCGGGAAAGTGGGCAACTCACCCTTCTCTCCAGGTCTTCGTCTTCCTCTCTCAACCAGAAAAGTTAAATAATGACTTTTTCTCCAATAATCATGGAGTATCTCGGGGATGTTTATGGTGTATCTATGCATTTCAGAAGTTTAGGAAAGGTAATTGCCATTACTCGCCTGCAGAAAATAAGGGGAAATAAGCGTATCACCCCCTTTAAAATAGACCCCAGTCAGTCGTCAGAGCACTTTCTCCAGGAAGCCTTTGACGACGCCCATTCCTCCCTCCCTGCAGGCTGAGTCCACGCCTCGCGACATGGAAACCACACTCAGCCCCACACGTGCTCTGTCCATGTACTCACAGCCCGCGGGTGCTGCTCTCGGGAGAATGCTGCATTTGTGCACAAACAATGACTCGGGGAATCTCAGGGCCCCAGGAACACCAACCACGCACAGAGAACTCAGACCACACGACGGCTCCGTAGTCTCAGGCATCTTATCATCTCGTTGTCACCAGCAGGCAGGCAGGGCTCGGCCGAAGGAGCAGCGGACCCGGCGGCTTCTCTCACCAGCTCAGTGCCCTCCGGGCCCCAGCTCAGCAGTGAGCCCGGGAGCCTGGGCCACCGACTGACCTCACCCACCCAGAGCCTCATGGGCCAGTCTTCTTTTTTCTGGGAAAATGGCAGCAGCCACCTGAGCCTCTGGGGAGACATGAAGAGCTCGAGGAAGCACCGAACCAGGAGCCTGAGGACCCACCGCCAACTCACTGCTGAGTCAGAAGCCAGGACGCGGTGAGCAGCTGCGCTCGCCATGGACATGGGCCGTGCCAGGCACCAAAGCCGCTGTCACTGCCGTGTTAAGTCCTCACAGCAGAGCAGCGCGCCACACCCGCCTGAGAGCCGGGGGGCCTTCCCAAGCGCTCAGACCATGAACTGACCTGAACTCCAAGGCGGGGCCCCAGGCGGACCCCGGTTGGGCGCAGGAGCAGGGATGAGCGTCCGTGGGAAGGCGCGAGAGGTCGTCACCACAACAGAGGGCGGGTGACTGGCAGCCCTGCCTCCTGTGGGATGTGGTGGCCACAGGCAGCCTCATGGGACGCAGAGAGGATGGCGCCGGGGCCCCTCTCTTCCCGTGGGAATGTCTGAGGACAGTCCCTCAGCGTTCGGTCTCTGCTGTCTGGGTCTGAACAACATCCCGAGAAAGAAGGGCCTCCCGTGACAAGTGTTTCCTGTCTGTCCCAGGCACCTCTTGGGTCTTCACGGGCGGGAGGCGCACTCCAGGGCCCACGTGCCCTCCTTACCTGTGTCTTCTCGCTTCGGCAGCTCCCGAGCTTGAGGCCTGTGTGTGATCTATCTTCACGGGCCTCACGCGGCCCTCAGCACGTGGCAGGTGTTGGGTGAGTGAGGACAGAGCTGAGTGGCTGGGGGGGACCCAGGATCTGACTTTCCGTTAGGACCAACACACACATGGCCCTAACTCCAAATCCTCTCCACAGTGAAGGTCTTGACATTGTTCCCCCGAAGCCACAATCTCCTCCTGCTTCCTCAAGAGCCAGCACGGCGAGGAAGCTCCCCTGCAGCGACTTGGGACATCCATTCTCAAAGTGGCCAGAGGAGGTTAGAGGAATGGAGAGACGCTGACAGTCACACGGGCAGCAGCCCATCCCCTTGGCCTTGAAGCCCCCGTGGGGCACTGACCAGCTTCGCCCACCCGGTGCCTGCAGCTCCCTGCCCCGCACAGATCTTCACCAGCCTCAACCCCATCAGTTTCCAAGGCCCTCCCCCCAGGCCCAGCTCCGCCCTCCATCTCACCGGCCTCACTCCTCTCTTTCCTGCTCACTCTCACATTCCTAAGAGCCCCTCCCATCTCCTTTCTGAGGCCTGAACCATCCTTCCTTCAAAGCCCAGCACAGCCGGGCTTGGCTCTGGACTCAGCATCAGGTGGAGACCTTTGGGGTTGGTGATGAGGCCGCCTGTCCAGCTGTGGTCACAGGGCTACCGGAAGCCACTGTGCCATCAACTGCCTCCCGGATCATGCCTGGAAGGGCCTGAGCGCAGTCTCTGGGGATCCATCTCCCCTATCTTGCAGTGATGCAGAGGAGAAGCACCCCCTCCTGGGAATCCTCACTGGAGGCTTGGCTGTGGCCGTTCAGATGTGCCAACCCAGCTCCCACTAGGAGAGGCAACTCCGCTGAAGCTGGGACACCGAGCCCTGCCCCATCGGTCCTGCCCGGCCACACCCCGGGGGCAGGTTTCTTCTGACCTGCACTTGTGGCCAGAGACCCCACAGGTCAAGTGGAGCCCAGCAGGGCAGAGACCCCCCTCCTGCCCTCCGCACGAGCTGCCTGTCCTCCACGGCCGGGTGGGGGGTACGCCAGCCAGCTCAGGGTGCCCTCCTCCACCCCCTGGGGATCTGGGAGCATCGAAGTCCCCAGGTGGGAAGTGCAGACACAGGGGACCATGGAGCACCCAAGGGTCGTGAGGACTTCGCGGGAGGAGGACTCGTGAGCCAGAGGGAGGCCCACCGAGGCTGCTGCCCAGACCGCAGCCCACGACGTGCTCACCTGGGACCTCGGGCTGAACCCAACCACGTGCCTGAGTGTGAAGGCCCAGCTTTATCATTAAGCCACCCGGCCTACTGGAAAATCTCTCCTGCGTTAATGCTGATGAAAACCAAAACCAGCTTGCCCCGGGAGCCAGGCCAGCACCCGAGCACACCGCCCACCCCACACGGGGCAGGACAGCAGCCACTCCACCGACCGGCAGTTCCAGGCAGGCAGCCTCGTTTACAAAGGATGCAGATGACCTGAGCTCCTCCCAGCCAGAGAACACACCCGGACGCACCCAGGTAATGGTGAGACCTGCACCCCAGGTGGGGCGAGCAGGAAACCTGACCCTCCAGCCCAGCCCTGAAAGTGAGTCAGGACCCCTGGCTGGTTTCCTGGCCTCTGTGAGCAAACGCTCAGGTCCACGTTCCAGAAAATTCCCACGTGTTTGCACATACGTCGTATGTAGACAGGTTCCAGAAGCAGTGGTGGGAGCCCGCTGACCTCCAGGACTTGGTCTGTCTGGAGAGGCAGGGAGCCCCCAGGTAAGCAGGAAGCACACTTACTTTGGGGGGCACACAGAATCACGATCAGCGGCCACGACACCGGTGGGGGGTTTCCAGAGAGATTGGAGGCTGCTGGGTGGGGGCCGACCAGGGTGACCTTGGGGCAGAGAGATGCAAGTTGTCCCCGCCCACCACGAGGCCCAGAGAGATGCGCAGATGCTGTTGAGTGAGCTCTGAAGAAGCAGACCAACCACAAAATGTGTTTGGCCCCGAAGGCAAAGTTCCGAAGTTGACTCAGGGCTGAGAATACAGATTAAAAAGAGAAACCATACCTGGAACCTACTAAGATTTAAAAAGCAATAATTTTACTCCCTTCTCCCATTTTAACTTGAGAACCATAGATTTAGCTCTGCAGATCTCAGCACCCTCTGAACCGGGAGGACTAAGTCCTAACTCTCCATCCTTGGTACACTCCTTCTCAGTCCACCACGTGTGCTCACAGCCTTGGGGTCCCTCCTGTTCCCCCAAATTGACCACGTTCTCTGAAGACCCCCCTCCAGTACACAACCACCCTGAGCAGACTGTGGCACAAGAATAACTGCTCCTTATTTTCTTATTAAAAAACAAGAGAGATGCATGAGGGAAGGGACGTGGGAACAGATGTATATGTATGACTGATTCACTTTGTTATAAAGCAGAAACTAATAAAAAAAAAAAAAAAAAAAAACAAGAGAGAGGGCTTCCCTGGAGGCGCAGTGGTTGAGAGTCTGCTTGCCAATGCAGGGGACGCAGGTTCGTGCCCCGGTCCGGGAAGAACCCACATGTCGCGGAGTGGCTGGGCCCGTGAACCATGGCCGCTGAGCCTGCGCGTCCTGAGCCTGTGCTCCACAGTGGGAGAGGCCACAGCAGTGAGAGGCCCACCTACCGTGTTCTTGGATTGGAAGAATCAACACTGTGAAAATGACTCTACTACCCAAAGCAATCTACAGATTCAATGCAATCCCTATCAAACTACCACTGGCATTCTTCACAGAACTAGAACAAAAAATTTCACAATTTGTATGGAAACACAAGAGACCCCGAATAGCCAAAGCAATCTTGAGAACGAAAAATGGAGCTGGAGGAATCATGCTCCCTGACTTCAGACTATACTACAAAGCTACAGTAATCAAGACAGTATGGTACTGGCACAAAAACAGAAAGATAGATCAGTGGAACAGGATAGAAAGCCCAGAGATAAACCCACACACATATGGTCAACTTATCTTTGATAAAGGAGGCAGGAATGTACAGTGGATAAAGGACAGCCTCTTCAATAAGTGGTGCTGGGAAAACTGGACAAGGACGTGTAAAAGTATGAGATTAGATCACTCCCTAACACCATACACAAAAATAAGCTCAAAATGGATTAAAGACTTAAATGTAAGGCCAGACACTATCAAACTCTTAGAGGAAAACATAGGCAGAACACTCTATGACATAAATCACAGCAAGATCCTTTTTGACCCACCTCCTAGAGAAATGGAAATAAAGACAAAAATAAACACATGGGACCTAATGAAACTTCAAAGCTTTTGCACAGCAAAGGAAACCATAAACAAGACCAAAAGACAACCCTTAGAATGGGAGAAAATATTTGCAAATGAAGCAACTGACAAAGGATTAATCTCCAAAATTTATAAGCAGCTCATGCAGCTCAATAACAAAAAAACAAACAACCCAATCCAAAAATGGGCAGAAGACCTAAATAGACATTTCTCCCAAGAAGATATACAGACTGCCAACAAACACATGAAAGGATGCTCAACATCTTTACTCATTAGAGAAATGCAAATCAAAACTACAATGAGATATCATCTCACACCGGTCAGAATGGCCATCATCAAAAAATCTAGAAACAATAAATGCTGGAGAGGATGTGGAAAAAAGGGAACACTCTTGCACTGCTGGTGGGAATGTGAATTGGTACAGCCACTATGGAGAACAGTATGGAGGTTCCTTAAAAAACTACAAATAGAACTACCATATGACCCAGCAATCCCACTACTGGGCATGTACCCTGAGAAAACCATAATTCAAAGAGTCATGTACCAAAATGTTCATAGCAGCCCTATTTACAACAGCCCGGAGATGGAAACAACCTAAGTGTCCATCATCGGATGAATGGATAAAGAAGATGTGGCACATATATACAATGGAATATTACTCAGCCATAAAAAGAAACGAAATTGAGCTATTTGTAAGGAGGTGGATGGACCTAGAGTCTGTCATACAGAGTGAAGTAAGTCAGAAAGAGAAAGACAAATACTGTATGCTGACACATATATATGGAATTTAAGGGAAAAAATGTCATGAAGAACCTAGGGTTAAGACAGGAATAAAGACACAGACCTACTAGAGAATGGACTTGAGGATATGGGGAGGGGGAAGGGTAAGCTGTGACAAAGCGAAAGAGAGGCATGGACATATATACACTACCAAACGTAAGGTAGATAGCTAGTGGGAAGCAGCCGCATAGCACAGGGAGATCAGCTCGGTGCTTTGTGACCGCCTGGAGGGGTGGGATAGGGAGGGTGGGAGGGAGATGCAAGAGGGAGGGGATATGGGAACATATGTATATGTATAACTGATTAAATTTGTTATAAAGCAGAAACTAACACACCATTGTTAAGAAATTATACTCCAATAAAGATGTAAAAAATAAAAAAACAAGAGAGAAAGATACATAAAACCAATCAACTGGAATGTTTCACAAGCCTTATGCAATTTCAGTGGAATCTCATGCAAAATGCTCCAATTTGGGACCTTTTGCTAAATTCTGCTCAGCATGAAGGAAAATCATTTCTCACTTGTTAATTCTTTGTCATTCACATTCTATTTCTTCGTACCCCTCCCCCACCCCCCCGAACATTACAAAGTTGCCTTTTTCTTACAGGCAAAAGATTTAAAAAATACTACTTTGTGACTTCTGTAAAGGTTCCTCTTGCCTGGAAAATATCTTCTCAACAATGTTGCAAACCTACGTGAGGCCGTCCTGCTCCAGCAGGACAGACTCCCTGACATGTGCCTCACTGCGCCCACCCTACAGAGCCAGCTTCCACGCTGGTGTCACCACTTGTTCCAAACACACAAACCCAGTGCTCACAAAAGGGTCTGTAGGTCACACACAAGGGCATGAAGTAATTAAAGAGCAAGCCTCTGGGTGGCCTGACCCTGGGGGGACGGGGAGTCACCCACAAACTGTGAGTGTGAAGAGAGAGGAAGTCATGTCCAATGACACTGACTTCAGACATTTTCTCACCAAAAGTCCCAGAGAGGTGTACCCCACCCCTCCTCCCAACCCTGGCACGGGGAGACCCAGCGCAGGTGTTCTGGGCAGCTGCTCCAGGTGCTGGCCCACGACGGATTCACGCATTGGTTGTGGAGCGGGGCAGGGAGCTGCCAAGCCAGGCTGACAGGGCATGTGTGCCTTTACCTGAACTCAGCAACTGTGGGGACTGCAGTCTCCAGGATTTTAATATCAGTTATGATGTCAGTGGCCATTGTGGACCATGAACCGGCGTATGGGGTGGGGGGTCAACCTCACAGAGCCAGCTGACCTGGGCAAGCCCTGGCCAGACATTTGCCACACCCAGGCCCTGGTGAAGAGAGAGGGTGTTAACACAGAGCCACATGTGGACTCGCTCCCTGTAAGTGCTTGAGGTGTGTATACCTGCGCTTCAGTTACGGAATGATCTGTACACAACTTGTTAGTAGATGATTTGGTTGTTCTCAACTGCATTTACAGAACCCCTTCACATGAGAAGCCTCTTCAAGTCCCTCTTTAGGGCCTCGGCCCCACTGTGGTCAGGAATCTCTCTAGGGTGTCCTCACAGACAATACAGAGCGGGAAGTGTCTCTCTGCTGGCCTGTGTTCTGCAGAGAGAACAAACCAGGAATGAAGAGGAGAAGAAAGAGGAGGAAAAGAAACACTAATCAAAGAAATGAGAGTTGAAAACCTCTCAAATTTAGCAAAAGACATAAACTTACAGATTCTGAAGATGAGCAAACCCAAACAGGATAAATTTAAAATCCATATCAAAACGCCTCATAAGTACACTTCTGAAAATGAATGACACAGGGAAAAAAGAAAAAAAAAGTCCTGATGTCTGCCAGAGAAAAACTGACATCCTACATTTAGGGGAAAAAAAGTTGGAATAATAGCGTATTTCTCATCTGAAATCATGGAAGCTGGAAGGAAATGGCCCAATATTTTATGTGTTAAAAGAAAGTAACTGTCAATTCAGAATCCTATATAATTCAGAAAATGTCCTTTAAGAGTGAAGGGGAAATCAAGGCATTCTCAGATGAAGAAAAACTAAGAGAAGTAGACCTATCCTAAAATAATGACTAAAGTAATTTCTCTAAACAGAATGCAAATGATGAAAGAAGGAATTTGAGAACATCAGCAAGAAAGGAAGAACACAGTAAGTAAAAATACAGTAAAGTTTATACAATAGGTTCTTCTTGAGTTTTCTAAATTATGTTTGACAATTACAGCAAAAGTATACCACTCTCTGATACTGTTCTAAATGTACATAAAAAAGACATTTAAAATACTGTATTATAAATAGGACAGACTAAAGAGACATAAGAGGAGGAAAGGTTTCTAATCTTCACTCAAACTGGTAAAAGGACAACATGTGACATGTTATATATACTGTAATACCAAGAACAACCACTTAAAAAGCTGTACAAAGAGATAAACTAATGAACACTAAAGATAAATCAGAATGGAATTCTAAAAATGTTCAAGTGAACCACAGGAAGGCAAGAGAAAGAAAACATACAATTGAAAAGCAGAGAGAATAAAGAGGAAATAAAAAATAAAATGTCAGACTTAAGTCCTAATATATCAATACTTAACATTAAATGTAAATGGTTTAAATATACCAATTAAAAGACAGAGGTTGGCAGAGTGGACTAAAAACTATGACCCAACTCTTTGCTATTTAAAAGAAGCACTCTTGAAAAATAACAATACAGGAAGACTGAAAACAAAAAGATGGAAAAATATATATCATGCAAACATTAATCAAAGGAAAGCAGGAGCGGTTATATTAATATAAGGTAGATTTCAGAGCAAAGAAAATTACCAGAGACAGAGAGGGACACTATATAATAATAAAAAGTCAGTCCACCATAGCAATCCTAAATATGCATGAACCAAACTACAGAACTACAAAATACATGAAGCAAAAACTGACAACCAAAAGAAGAAATGAACAAATCCATAATCATAGTTGGAGACTTTAACATCAACAATAGATAAAACAACTAGTCATATAATCAGCAAAATTAGAGAACTCAGTGATACCATCAACCAACAGGATTCAACAGATAATCATAGAGCACTCCACCCAACAATAGCAGAAGATACACACTTTTCCTGTGCCTATGGAATATACACTAGGATCCGCCATATCCTGAGTCATAAAAAAATACCTCAACAAATTGGAAATAAATGAAGGTATAAAGAGTGTGTTTTCAAACATAGTGGAATCAAACTAGAAATCAATAATAGAAAGATAACAAGAAAACTGCCAAACACTAATTGGAAACTAAGCAACATACTACTAAATAATCCAGGAGTTAAAGAAGGATTCATGTAAAAGTCAAAAATTACATTGAACGAAAATGAAAATGCAATATGTCAAAATCTGTGGGGCACAGCTAAGGCAACATTGAGAGGGAAATTTATATCACTAAATCCATACAATTCATATATTAGAAAAGAGGAAATGTCTCAAATCAATAGTCTAAGCTCCCAGCTCAAGAACCTAGAAAAAGAAGAGCAAAATAAGCCCAAAGTAAGCAAAAGGAAGGAAATAAGCAGAAATTAATAAAATTGAAAACAGAAAAACAATAGAGAAAATCAACAAAATTAAAAGTTGCTTTTATAGAAAGATCAATACAATTGGCAAACTGCTAGCAAGACTGAAAAAGCAAGAAAAGTAGAAGACACAAATTATCAATATCTGTAATAAAATATCATAGAGGATACCACTACAAACCCTGAAGACATCAAAAGAATAATAAGAGAATACTATGAACAACTCTACACATATAAATTTGCTAATTTAGACAAAATAGACTAGTTCCTCCAAAACCACAATCTACCAAAACTCACCCAAGATGAAATAGATAATTTGAGTAACCCTTTAATTCTTAAGGATATTGAGTTTGTAATTTTAAAAGTCCCAGAGAAAGATATTTCTAGGCCCAGATGCTTTCACTGGAAAATTCCACCAAATGTTTAAAGAAGAATTAACACCGATTCTATTCAATCTCTTCCAGAAATTAAAAGAGGAAGGAACACTCTAATTGATTTAATGAAACCAGTGTTAACCCTGATACCAAAATCAGTCAAAGACAGTGCCAAAAAGGAAACAAACTAATATCCCTCATGACTATAAATGCAAAAATCCTTAACAAATATTAGCTAATAAAGTTAGCTCTATAATATATAAAAAGAATTGTATACCATAACCAAGTGTGGTTTATATACACTTGAAATGCAAGGCTGGTTCAATATTTAAAATCAATCATGTAATCCACCATATTAACAGACTAAAGAAGAAAAACTGCATGACCATAGAAGCTGATGCAGAAAATTCATTTGACAAAATTCAACACCCACTTAAAATTTTTTTTATATCTCATAAAAATAGGAATAGAGTGGAACTTCCTAAACTAGATAAAGAGTGTCTATGAAATCCTACAGCAAACATCATATTTAATGGTGAGAAACTGATACTTTCCACTAAGATTGGTGATAAGGCAAAGATGTCTGTTCTTACCACTCTTATTCAACATAGTGCTGGATGTCCAACCAGTGCAATAAGGTAAGAAAAGGAGATAAAAGGCATACAGTTAGGAAAAGAGAAAATGAAATTGCAGATGACATGATTGTCTATGTAGAAAATTCCAAGGACTCTACAAAAAAAAAAAAAGTTCAACAAAGAATTTCAACAAAGTTGCAGGATATAAGACGAACATATGAAAATCAATTGTATTGCTACTTATGAACACATGGACACAAATGTCAAATACAATAGCATTTACTATTGTTCAAAAAACATGAAATTCTTAGGTATAAGTCTAATAAAACAGAGGATTTGTATGTAGAACACTACAAAACACTAATGAAAGAAATCAGAGAATATCTAAAGATGCAAACATCCAGTCCATGGCACTCTTGCACATGTGTTCCAGAAGCCCTGCAGGAAGTGTTTAGAACAGCATCGGTGGAAGAGCAAAAGTACCAAAACAACCAATGTCTATAACCAGTAGAATGGGTTCATGAACCGTGGTATATGCAGAGCTGGTAAGTAAACTACAGTGATATGCGCCATGGCTGTATCTCAGAAACTTCATGTTAAGTAAAAGAAACAAGTCCCATAAGGACACTCAGAGTGAGAGTTCACTTATATAAAGCCCAGACACTGGCAGTACTAAACGATGTGTTGTGTGGAGATGCATAGATACATACACATGTTGTAAAACTATAAAGAAAATCAAGGCAACCTTTATAAAAATTCAGGATCATGATTACCTCTAGGAGAAAGGAAGTGTGATGTGATTTGTTAGGGGCACATGGAGGTTTCAAACAGATTAATGAGGTTCTCGTTCTAAACTTAGGTGGAGGATACCCAGGTGTTCATTTTACTAATATTCTTTAAAATATACTTATATATTGCAAAGACTTTTGTATACTTTTTTGGTTTTCTATCACTCTTAGAAACATCTTTTATGCATGTGACTTTACACAGTGTATTTCATGCAACAGATTATATCAAAAACATTCTTTTTCTTCTTGGTAAGTGTTTTTGTGTGTACACATAGCATAATGTGTACCATCTTAACCATTTTTAAATGTACATTTCAATGGTATTAAATATATTCACATTTTTGTGCAACCATCACCACCATATATCCCCATAACTCTGAAAAAGAGTTTTCACTCTGAAACAAAGTTTTTCATCTTGTAAAACTGTAAGTCTATACTCATTAAACAGTAACTCCCCATTCTCCCCTCCTCTGGCCCTTGGCAACCACCATTCTACTTTCTGTCTCTATGATTTTGACTACTCTAAGTATCTCATAGGCATGGAGTCATACAGCATTTGTCCTCCTGTGAATGGCTTATTTCATTTTGAATAATGTCCTCAAACTTCACTCATGTTGTAGCATATTGCAAAATTTCCTTCTTTTTAAGGCTGAATAATCTGCCATTGTATGTATAGAACACATTTTGCTTACTCATTCATCCATTGATGGACACTTGATTGTTTCTATGCTGTTGTAAATAACGCTGCTATGAATATGGATGTGCAAATATCTCTTCAAGACCCTGCTTCCAATTCTTTTGAGTATATACCCAAAAGTGGAATTGCTGGATCATATAATAATTCTATTTTTAATTTTTTGAGAAACCACCATACTCTTCTCCACAGTGACTGTACCATTTTATATTCCCACCAGCCATGTACCAGTGTTCCAATTTCTCCACATCCTTGCCAACACTTGTATTTCCTTTTGTGTATATGCTAGAGTTATTTTCTTTGTGGTTACCACAGGGATTTCATTTAACAACCTAAAGTTATATACATTGTGGGCCCCAAAACATAAAGTAATCATTCTTTTAAATGCATTAGGCTCTTAAATTATGTAAAAAATAAGATTTGGAGTTACAAACAAAAATTATAGTAATATTAGCTTTTACACTAATAATTGGTTTTCTTTAAATGTATTCATCTCTTACATCATTGTAGAAAACAAAAAGTGCAATTAAAAGCCATTGTTTCAATAATATTAGCTTTTATAATTGCTCATATATTTACCTTTATTAAGATCTTTATTTCTCCATATGGCTTTGAGGTCTGGTCTAGCATCCTTTTGTGTCACCCTGCAGGATTCCCTTGAGCATTTCTTGCACAGCAGGTGTAGTGGTAACAAGCTCCCTCAGCTTTTGTTTATCTGAGAATGTCTTAATTTCTTCCTCACTTTTGAAGGACAGTTTTGCCAGATACAGGATTCTTGGCTGACAGGTGTTTTTTTTTTTTATTTCAGCACTTTGAATATATCTGCCTATCATCTCTGGTCTCCAAAGTTTTGATGAAAAATATGATTATCTTATTGAGGATCACTTGTGTGTGATGATTCACTTCTCTCTTGCTGTTTCCTAGATTCTGGCTTTGTCATTGCCTTTTGAAAGTTTCATTATAAGATGTCTCGGTGTGGGTCTCTTTGAGTTCATCTTACTTGAAATTCATTGACCTTCTTGGATGCTTATATTCATGTCTTTCATCAAATTTGGGAAGTTAGCCATTATTTCTCTCTGCCCCTTTCTCTCTCCCACAAGTCCCTTAGGCCTGTTAGCTTTTCTTCAATCTTTTTTCTTTCTGTTCCTCTTTATTGATATTTCCATTTTGTTAACACATTGTTTTCTTGACTTTATCCACATCTTTTTTTAGTTCCTTGAGCAAATTTAACAGTTGTTTTAAAGTCTTTGTCTAATATATCTGCTATTAGGTCTTTTTCAGGGACAGTTTCTGCTGAATATTTTTTCTTTGAACAGGCCATACTTTTCTTTTTCTTTGTATGTCTTTTTTTTTTAATTGAACACTGGACATTTCAATTTAACGATGTGGTAACTCTGGGGCTTCCCTGGTGGCACAGTGGTTAAGAATCCACCTGCCAATGCAGGGGACACGGGTTCGAGCCCTGGTCCAGGAAGATCCCACATGCCGCAGAGCAACTAAGCCCATGTACCACAACTACTGAGCCTGCGCTCTAGAGCCCGTGAGCCACAACTACTGAGTCCACACAGCACAACCACTGAAGTCCACATGCCTAGAGCCTGTGCTCTGCAACAAGAGAAGCCACCGCAATGAGAAGCCTGCACACAGCAAGGAAGAGTAGCCCCCGCTCACTGCAACTGGAGAAAGCCCACACGCAGCAATGAAGACCCAACACAGCCAAAAATAATAATAATAATAATGTAGTAACTCTGGAAATCAGGCTTTCCCCTTTCCCCAAAGCTTGCTGGATTTTGTTACTGTTTTTGTTTATGGTTTTTGCTTCTCCGATTGTTGTATGTTGTCTCTGTGCTAAGGACCAACCTAAGGCATAAACTTAATGCCTTCTTATGTTTCTTCTGAACCTTTCCCCAGGCATTTATGGGCACTTTCTATTTTTCCCTGTATATGCAGTCATTTTTTAATGTCCTAGTCTCTAATGTCAGGCTCCCAAAAGAGGGGAAAGCAAAAAATAAGGGGGGATAACAGGAGTGGGCCTTTTAAATCCCCTGGCAGTCACTTCAGCCTGAGGGGGAGGGGTTGCAATAATGGGGGACGTGCTACGACCATAGATGTGCTCCTCCTTGTCTGCACCTCTGTGACCAGAAGCAGCAATCAGTGATCAGAGCACAAATCCCAGTATTTGTAGGACAGGGTCCTTTTGGCGCACCCCGGCTCTCACAATCTATGTGCACAGCTGTCTGCCAGGGGCTGGGGGTGGCTGGTAGGTGTCTGCTCCTGTGGTAAGAGCTGACACTGACCAAAATGGACGACAATTTACGATCCAAGCTTCCAACAGACCCCAGAGTTCCAAGACGGTTACATCAGACAGACTCTGTCGGTGCCACTGTTACCCGGGTGGGAAGACAGAAGATTTCTGCTGTGTCCTACTCTGCCATCTTCCCAGAATCCTCTGAAAACACAGTCTTTTAGTGAAATAACACTGTATTTACTCATATGTACAACTAGTATTCTTAGAAACATCTTTTGCACCTGTTCTTTTACAGAGAACGTTAAATACAGCACATGTAGTGAACACATTCTTTCACTGAAATAACACCATCCAGGTGCAATAAAATCCTACCACCCTTAGAAAAATATTTTTGTTGCTGTTGCTCAATGGGTATAACATCTCTGTCATGCAAGATGAATACGTTCTAGGGATCTGCTCTAAACATAGTACCTAAGTTAATAATGTAGTTTGTGCACTTTAAAATATGTTAAGAGGATAGATCTCATGTTAAGTTTTCTTACCACACACACAGAAAAAACCCACAAGGAAAGTTTTAGTAAAAGAAATAGTGCAGCACACAGTGGAGCAATGCCTCAAAATTCTGAGGGAAATAAAGTGTGAAGTTTAATGCCATAGGCTTAGCCCCAGCAAGGTCATACATTCTCAAGTCTGTATTAATTCAGGGGATTCAGCAGATTTTCAGTAGACTGAAAAATCTACTTAATGGTGAAATTTAGTTAAACAAGGAAAAATCCAAATTAATAACTCAAAAATGCAATCTTTGAAAAAGTCACTAGATGAAATAAAACTCTAATTTGAATGCAGTCAAAGAGAATATTTGATATTTGGAAGATATCACTGAAGCATTCACCCAAAACTCAACATTAAATGACAGTCTTTTATATAAAAGAACAATTCAAAGATAAGGATAAATTTTAATGTCTCATAGACATTCTAAAAGGGAAAAAGGAATAAGAGTAACAGAGAGACAGGGTTTGAAAAGAATCTTCTAGAACAGAAGAAAGATATTTGTCCTCGGAACAAATGTGCACTTCATACACTGAACAGGGTAATTAGTGATAATCCACACCGAAACACAATATAAGGTAACTGTAACATCAAAGGCAAAAAGAACATCTTAAAATCTTCCAAAGAGAAAGGCATATTACCACAGAGGAACTACTTATACCAGACTTCTCATCAGCCAGAATAAATGAGAAATGGTAATGGAATAACATCTAAAACACGCTTAGAGAAAATATCTGTCGGCTAAAAGATTTATACCTATCACTTAAGAATCAGGGCAAAATAAAGACATTTTAGACCTTCAAAGACAAGGAACTGAGCAACCACAGATCCTCACTAAAAAGAAGTTAAAGGAGTTCTTCAGCCAAATGATAACTAAACTTAGAGGGAACACGCAGGATATAAGAAACAACTAAGTGCAGGAGATTGATTTTTAAGTCATTTATTTAAGTTTTTTTTTTAAATATTTTATAAAATAGCTTTTTTGCTTCAAAAAAATAAATACCCGGGCTTCCCTGGTGGCGCAGTGGTTGAGAATCCGCCTGCCGATGCAGGGTACACGGGTTCGTGCCCCGGTCTGGGAAGATACCACATGCCATGGAGCAGCTGGGCCCATGAGCCATGGCCATTGAGCCTGCGCGTCCGGAGACTGTGCTCCGCAACGGGAGAGGCCACAGCAGTGAGAGGCCCACGTACCGCAAAATAAATAAATAAATAAATAAATAAATAAATAAATAAATAAATACCCAAATGATAACAATTTGGAAGGAGAGATGAGTGATGATTACAACTTGTTATTTGGGAGAAAAGGAGAGACATACTGAATAAATTTCTATAAATAAATTCATCAGAAAGATAAAGGCTAAAAGGAACTAGTTACGTTTTTGATTTAAGAAGATAGAAAGAGAATAGAGTGAACCTAAGGAAAGTAGAAGGAAGGAAATATTAAAGAACATAAAGTAACAAAATTGAAAGTAAGTGATTGGTAAGACAAGAAAGACATTAAGTTGTTCTTCGCAGAACTATAGATAAGAGCCTAGCAAGACTAGGCCAAGAAACAAAAGACACAGATTACATACTTGGAATGAAAAGGGGAGGACAGTTACAATATAGAAGACACTTTTCAAATTACAAAAGAACCCTATGAACAACTGCGTGTTGATAAATTTTAAAACCTCTATAAAATTAATAGTAATTTTAGCAATATAGACTGTCAAAAATTAAACCAAGATGAAATCAAAAGCTAAATGAACCTATAATCATTAAACAAAATAAAAATTCACTCAAAAGTCTACCTTTGCCAGAAGTTTCCAAGACACTTATCATTCCCCTGTTTTCAACTGGAAAATGTACTACATGAATGGAAACCGAGGAAGGGGCCATCATCTTCCCGTAGATGTGCCCGACCCATAACACATGTGCAAAGACCCTCAGTGGCCCTGTCTTGCCTATCAACACTGATCCCGAATGCATCGTCTGATGCAGGCTGATCTGAACACAAGACAGGAGTGTGGGAATCTTTCTGTTCACAACCTTCACAATCTCCTGGGGCCATGTCACACAGGCTGGTCATGGTGCTGATTACCTAACTGTATTTCTGCAAACTTGGAGAAAGCCTCAGTCAGGTTTTGCTGCCATGGTGGTAACTGCTCTGTGCTCCTGGCATCCATGCCCCTGAAGGCACCGCTTGGGAAGCCGTGGTGTAGGTTCACGTCGTCCCACAAAACATGGATTCGGTGACTCGGTGTCCAGTCGCGCTCAGGCCAACTCCTCCCCACCCGCGGAGGGGCGTTCTCCGGCGCGGGTGGGGGTCACTCACGGGAAACCGCCCGGGGAAATGAGAGGGCCGCCGGCAGAATCCGCCTCGGTGAGGGTCGGCAGCAGCCCCGCCCGCTTTTATTTCAGGTTCAGGGATGACAACGTGAAGAAACGCCCCAGGATGGGTAGGTCACACTCTTAGGTATAATCTTTTGCATTTTAAAATGCCATCAGGGCTTCCCTGGTGGCGCAGTGGTTGAGAGTCTGCCTGCCGATGCAGGAGACACGGGTTCGTGCCCCGGTCTGGGAAGATCCCACATGCCGCAGAACGGCTGGGCCCGTGAGCCATGGCCGCTGAGCCCGCGCGTCCGAAGTCTGTGCTCCACAATGGGAGAGGCCACAACAGTGAGAGGCCCGCGTACCGCAAAAAAAAAAGAAGCTATCAAAGTTTTAACAATCACCATCTTTTTATTGACAAATTCTCCCTTAGCACCAATCAAGTAGCAAGAGAAGGAACTGTTTCTCTTTAACTCTCATTTTTAAAGATTTACTTCTTGCACAATGGTTAGATTACACAACCCACAAAATCCAACCGCTGGAAGCTGCCTGGTGTCCCACGAATCACAAAATGAAGATACAGACGATTTAGCCCTGAACTCATGTAAGTCTCCGCATGTGAGCGGGTGTGTGTGAGCACCTGTGTGTGAGCAGGTGTGAGCGGGCTGGGAGTGAGGAGACATGCGTGTGCTCTGTCTAACTGGAGACCTAACTGTGCCAGGCGGGTCCTCTTTCCTCCCCCTCCGCTGGCGGCAGTAACAGACTGTTCTTCTTCCACCCTGAGGTCTGGGTCTGCACTGTCCCTGTGCACAGCCGTGCGGCCAGGGCCAGAGCCAGGAGGCAGTTGAAGCGATGCCGTTCGCATGGCCTCTGCACGAGTGGCTAATGGCACTTGCTGTGGGTTTTATGATAAGATAAGCTGACGGGCCGGCAGGGCTCCCCATCCTGCCTTCCTGCTCCCAGGTCGAGAGGAAAAGCCAGTCCCCTGTCCCGGGGCTGCCCGGGGAGCCCTGAGCTGAGTGGCCGCCTCACGGGGCACAGTGCAAGGAGCAGAGGGCAGGCTGCCTGCGGGGCGCTGAGGCCCGGGCTGGGCTCACGGGGGGCTGAGGGCACTCACAGACTGGGGAGGCGGCGGGCACCCAGCGGGAGCGCATCCTGCGAGCATGCACTCTGTGGCAGAGGCCACGTGTCACGCAGCACAACCCTGTGAGCTGGCTCTGGGGCCGCTGGTGGTAGCAGCCTGATTCTACAGCAAGGAAAGTGAATCGTGATGTTAAGATCCTCATCTCAGGCTGTAAACAGCCGGCAGTGGAGTCAGAATTGGTGACCCGGCAGCTCTGAGACACAAACTCATCTGGGATTTAAAAAATTTCAACCAAAGAAAGTCACTGCCTATTTATTTGGCTTTTTTGTGTGGCTGAGCTCTCAGCTAACGAGACAGGTTGGCAAGTCCCCCTTCTTGGGAGCAGCGGCTCTCCTGGGAGAGCTTGGAATTGGGAGATGGACTCAGATAAACCCTAATGCATCCCGCTCCCTAAGTCTCCCCTTGATTCCCTCTGGGGTCAGGAGACTAGCGTTCCTGACCTACATATTTTCAGGTAGACTCTATAGAGGTAGCTCCCAGTTTCCTTCCCAGACCCCGTTCTCCAGTTTCATCTGCCGGCCTCCCTCTCTTGTGTCGGGGCAGGGGAGGGTTCAGCTTTCCCCGTGTGCGCCCTTCCCCCGGGGATGTCTGGTCCACACGCCAGTCCCTGGTGGCAGATCTGGTCCTCGCTTCTGTAACAGGAGCTCAGTTGTTACCGACATCGGAATCAGACAGATCACTTTTTCCAGAGAATCTTGGGCCACAATGAAAACAAAGCAAAATAAACCCACATCATCCTCCATCTGGGTTTCCTTTGGCTTTTGTTCATGGTAGGAATGTGGAAACACTGAAATTCAGTCTCTCCCCTGGAGATGCGGGATTTCGTTAACGTTTGGGGAAAATTGAGAGAGGGGCCAGCGCTAGCGAGCTGACCACGGGGACCTCGGGTCCCCAGAGGGCAGGCGAGGGCTGGTCCCTGTGATGCAGGGAACGGGCTGAGCTCCTGCACACACCTCGCGGGGTCGTGGGTGTGAAGAGCCTGGACCCTGGGGGAGCGTCCTGACCTTGCGCCGCCTCAGAGACTCCATGGATCGGATGGCCCTTCGAGTCCTGTGTGAGAGCCACTCCTCACTGCAGGGCCTGCAGCGTCCTGGCCTCAGGGTTCGGTCACTGCGCAGCTCTGTGTTAGCACCTAAGGGTAGATTTGTGCCTGAGCAGGAAAGTGCCAAGTGTGTGACCCACTCGCTGAGGACACCACAGTGTCCTGGGTGCCCAGTGTGGGTGAGGGAACAGGGACAATCCTGCCCAGGGATGCAGGACACGGAGCAGAGCTGTGTCCTCCCAGCCGCTGGCTCAGGTACCTGCCCTGCCATTACTTTGTTTCAGGCTTGTAACCGTCTTCATTCTACCAGGAGGCTCAGTGCTAAAAAAAAAGTGATTTTAACTGAAATGTTCTTGCTCTCATGAAATCTAGAGGCCTGTAATCTTAGGGAAAGAGCTCGGGGCATGATGTTTAGAACAGACTCTGGGCCCACCAGGACCATGGAGGGCTCAGTGCTCGGGTTCTCGAGCCAGATCATCTGGGTTTGAATCCCAGATCTGCTGCACACAGCTGGGTGACTGAGCCTTTTCGAGCCTTGGTTCCTCCTCTCCAGATGGATGCATTGGTTCCTCCTCCGTGGAATTGCTGTGAAGACTGAACGAGCGCTGTCTGCAAAGGGCCTGGAGGAGCATGTGCTCCCTAAGGATGAGTGGGTGCCGGGAGAGGCTCCCTTAGAACTTCCGTCCTTTGAAGCAAGACGCTGTGAGGCCCTTCCTCTTAGGGAACTAGCTGTGGGAGGCGTGTGGGCAGGGAAGGGGGGCCATGTGGAAACCCCTCTGGCTGGGGAGGCTCAGGGCAGGTGGCGTTCCTGTAGGCTGATGGGGACACCTTATCACGGCTCCCTCGGGCTCCCTGAGCAAGGTCCTGGGGGACGTGAGGCTGAACCTCCAGAGACCTAAAATTTTCCACAGGCTGCAGCAGCGATCTGGAGGGCTGCTTGGGGAGAGGTGGAAAGCTGTGACCCCAGATGTGTTGTTTCAGCTCGAGGGCTTTTTGGTGGGACAGCCAGGGCCCCGGCACTCCTAAACAGGGCACACGGGACCACTGAGCCCAGGGGCGAGCGTCAGACGCCTGTTACCACTCTCGGGCCCGGGCAGCAGGCGGCTGGCAGCACGGGTTGTCCACTCGCCTTTCTGAGGACGCCAGCTTGCCGACACCGCAGTTCGCCGTCGCACAACCAGCGGTTCCTGGAAGCAGAGAGAGAGCAGCCCCGGGGGATGCTGTGACGGACAGTTCCTGGCACTTGCTTGACACTGGACGGGCCTGTGCTGAGGGCATGCACTCTGGAAACAGGCAGTCCAGCCCGGGCAGGAGGGCCCTCGGGGAGGCGCTGGGGATAGAATTCACAGGCTCTCGGGGGCGTCTCCTCCCCTGCGGCCCTCCGGCCCTCCGGCCCTCCCACGACTGTGTCCTCTGTCCCCGAACTCAGGGGCTTCTGACCGCGCTAACGTTTTAAAATCAACGTGAAATTTACTTTGCAAGGCTAAGACAAGACCCAAACCCGATCTCTCTTTGTACGAGCCACCACCGTCCCTCAGACACTGAGCCTCCATCACCGCCCCGAGCTCATGTGAGCCGTGACCTTCGACCTCACAACAAGTCAACAATATTGCCTCTACTGCTGTTGAGGCCTGCGGCTTGGCGCCTGTGTGCCCAAAGTCTCCAGGCCGATAAACCGAGCAGGTGAGCTGGTCCTGCAGCATGGCTCTGCCCACACGGCTGACCACACGGCTCCATGTTGGGAAAGGGCCCGACCAAGAGCATCCCGACTGAGAGAAGGATGAGCTTAATGAGTCAGTGCACACACCGGAGGTGGATGTAAGCAGCCTGGCACCACGGCAGAGCCTGGCGCCTCAGCAGAGCCTGGCGCCAGGCTGCACCTAGCACACCACAGACGGGGCCCTCTCTGCAGGCAGACTGTTGGGCGTCAGTGTGGTCCCAGCTCCGACCCCTCCCCCCGACCTCCGCTCACACGCCCCCTCCAGAATCCTCTGCCCTGCCTTCCTCTGCTGGGCGTGCACCGCTGCCGGGATGCTCTCAGCGCCTCCTGCCTGGTCAGGCCTCACCCATCACGCAGCTCCAGCCTCACTTCCATGAGGAAGCCTTCACTGGCCTCCTAGCAGGGTCACAGCAGGGTCACGAGCCTCTCTTCTGGAGCATTTCCCACAGTTTACTTTGCATATTCTTAAGTAATTATTTGACGAGTGTCTGCCTCTCCCAGTCGAGTATAACCTCCATTCGGCAGAGGCTGTGTCTGGGTTTGCTGCCCACTGCACAGCAGCGGCTTGCAGGGTTAAGTACTTGATAAACACTTGTAGATAAAGGCCTTACGGCCCAGGGGATGGAGGCAATGGTGGTTCCATTGGTTGGAAACTCACTGCTTGGGAGGGAAGGAGGCTGATCTTGGCTTCAGACCAGTTGGGTCTGGGGCAACACAGGTGAAAATGCCCTCCGAGTGGCACAAGCTCAAGAAAGAGGTGCAGGTGAGACGTCCCTGGGGGACGTCACCATGGAGGTTGTACGTGGACTCCCAAAAGGAGGGAAGACTGGAGACACAGCCACGTAAGGGAGGGACAGGTGGGAAGAGGCCAGGCTGGGGGCCACCGGTGAGGAGGACACAGCAATCCAGTCGGCAGAGGGTCGAATGGCTGGACCCTGGGAGACAGAAGGGACGTCATGGAGGCAGGAGACAGCAGGATATTCAGCGTCAAGAAATCCAAGGACACTGGATGGGGCGGAGCCACGCCTGAGCCCACGCGCAGGATATGTTATTTTGTTTTAGATTCCTCACGTATTATCATCTGTGTAATAATCTCCTCCTCACTTGTAAGCGCTCTCTGTAGGTTTTCAGAAAAACACAACTTTGAGAATTGTAGCATTTGGACTTGCAGGTCAGGAACAGAAAGGAGTCCGGTGGGTGGGTGGCGCTCCCGAGGAGGATGCAGCCCAGGACCCCAGGCACGGTCTACAGCTGAAACTCGCCAGCCACACCCTGCAGAGCAGCGTGTGATGGGTTTGTTGGACCGTCCTGTGAACAGAGGCCCCCACCGGCAGCCTGAACACTTGTTAGAAGAGCAGGGATGGTGGGGACGTGAGAAACAGTGCCTGGGCTGCCTCTGAAACGTGATCTCCAAACCCTCTGTGCCCCTCTGGCTGTGAGCTCGGTGGGCAGGGGCCCCCGAAGGCACAGGAGAGAGGCTGAGGCCCTCCTGCCCCACCCTCACCTCTGTATCAACACAGACTCACAAGTGAGGGGCCGCAGTGGGCCAGGCTCGCTGCAAACACAGCTCTGAGCCCCGGGGGCCGGGACCCCCCCAGCTGCCGGCGCCACCGCTGGTGCACGAGGACTGGAACCTGAGGGGCTCCCGGCACCAGGGCTGCCCCTTCCCCTCCTCCTGCCACCCCTCCCACCGCCCAGCCCAGCCACCTGCCTGTGCCCCACCTGCCCAGACCTCCCTGTGGAACCCCTTTGGAGTGTGGGCCCCTAATTAAAACGGATTAATGTTCTGGAGCAGAAACTGTACCTAATGGAGCCATGCTGGGGTCCTTCAAGGCACTGTGCCTGCGTCCTTACCAGCCCTTCAGAGACGGCTGCCACCCGGCCCCAGCCTCTGCCACCAGCAGGTAACGCTGGGCGACGTTCCTCACACCTTCACCACATCGACCTGTCCCTGTGCCCACGGCTGACAGGCCCACCTGACCTCTCACGCCATCCCCGGGAGGGGGATGCCCCCGTCTGGATAAAGTGGACAAAGGGGGGCATTGCAGACCCTCCCTCCCAGTTGGCGTCTCAGGTGGTCCCAGTCTTGGGTCAGCACTTGCACACCTGCTCAAGCCTTTGCTGCGACCACCATTTCTGGGAGGGGCCCCAGGAGGAAGGCTGTGAGGACTCCAAGTGGTCCGTCTAGAGATAGGGCGGGGCGGGGCACAGAGGGTGAGGTTCCCCAGGACGAGGGACCTGCCACTCCTGACCCACCCACGTGCTCCATGAGGCCAGGACAGAACCTGGAGTCCACGGTACTTTTAGGGACCCAGGTAAGAGGGGAAGGTGGGCTTCAGGTGCAGTGATGTTGACCTACTTGTCTTTTTTCAATGCAGTCAGTATCCTGTGTCCTCTTTCAGGTTTCTGACGGGGGAGGGCCCGGCATCTGCAGCCCATGCAAGGGGTCAGGTCAGCAGTGGGCCACTCGTCCTCCCAGGGCCTCTCTCGGGCTGCCCTGCATGGCGTGGGGCATGGGAACAGCAGAGCTTCCCCACCCCCAGCTCTGGGCCTCCCGCCAGCTGTCCCCGCTCAGAAAAGGTCTCCGAGCAGAGGGACCCTGGGCAGCTCTGCCCCGGACTGTCACCCGGCACGAGGACGGGCAGGCCAACGCTTGTCTCTCGGGTCACTGTGCTGACTGCCCCACCCTCCGGGTGCCGGCGCGGGGCTGACACAAGCCCGCGCCTGCTTCTGGGCAGGCGTCCAGCCCGCCTCAGATCCTGCCTGCTGCCCTCTGCCCTGCATTCCTGGCCCTCGCCCGCAGCCCCAAATTCCTGCCGTGCTGGAGGCGGGGTGTTCTCCCCGAAGGTACCTAGCTTAGGAATTCACCCTCTCACCTGGCCTGTCACGGCCTGAGCCCATGGCCCGCGGGCTCACACAAGTCCCGTCTGCTCCCCGGTGGAGGCTTGGAGGTGGTGACTCAGGGCAGTGGAGGTCCTGGACCACACGCCCCACGCCCAGGAGGCCGGTGGCAGCCCTCTCTGGACGTCAGACAAGGGGCAATTAGTTTCCTGCACACCAGGCTTCTGAAGAGAGATGGTCCACAGGTGCTGGGGGGGACGTGGACACTGATGTGTGGTGCGGGGGAGTTTCCACTGTCTAGAGCGCTTCTCCTCCAGGTGTTTGGGCCTAGAGGCTGAGGAATGCCGGGGGCCTCAGGAATGTTATCTGCTGGGAGGGGCTCAAGATTGCATGAAGCAACCTAGCCATGCAAAAGAGCAACCTCCAGAATCAACTCGTTCAGAAGGAACTGGCAGCTAAAATAAGAGATGTTACCGTGAGCAGGTCCTTAGCATGCAAGCCACACCGTCCCTTCAGGCTCACGGATGGTGCTCGCCTGGTCCGCCAGCGGCCCGGTGTACTCTGCGCTCGGCTCTGGGTGAGAGGCCGGCCCAGGCCAGCCGAGCCTTGCTGCCAAGCCGTCCCGAGCCAGACCGCTCGGGGCGGGGGCCCTCGGCCTGTGCTCACTCCTCCCGGCACCCTGGGCTCACCCCATGGAGAACACCGCTGAGGTTAAACGGATCTTGTACACAGTTTTTTGTCTCCTTAAGTGAATGGACTTTATAAACAGTTTTATTTTAGTCTCATCAATTTTTTACAAAAAGGGGGTGGGTCTCCTAGAACTGTCCTAGATCAGATTTCTCCCAACCAGCCGCCATTTACGAGAAAGTCAGGCCCAGGATCGGCACATGATAAATATCTATGGGTGGCTCTTGTCAAACCCCCATTAGAAATGCAGGATTTTTCGGACGACTGGGGCCAGCACCCTCTTTTTGCACGTGAGGAAACAAGAAGTGTTCCTGGCCGGACACCTGGAGTCCTACCCATCTGGTGCTCTTTGCTTCCCTCCCGGCACTGAGCCCCTGGGGTGTTGTCAAAGGAGCAGCCAGCGCCCACCGGCGGTAACGGGATGAGTCACGATCACCTCGCAAGCCTTGCTTCTAAGCCCTGGACCAGCTTGGACCTGCCCTGCCCCGGCGTCCCCCACATCCCCGCGACCCCCAGCCCCGCTCTCCTCGGTGCAGAAGCAAAGGGCTTTGGAGGAACAGCTCTTCTCCAGGAGACTCCTGCACGACTCTAAACACACTTGCAGTCTTTAATCGCTACAGATAAAAGTACAAATAAGCCTAAGGCGTGCTTGGTAAACTCATGAAAGATGGAGTTGCCGTGTTCAACACCTGGGCCCTGGGATCGCTCAGGCACAGTGCCTTTCTCTGACCGCGTGCCCGCTGGTGCCGGGTACTGGGTTCTACTGCTTTCATTGCTCAGCATGCAGTGTGTTTTTCAAGAACATCCCAAAAGGGGGCTTCTTTTTTTTCAACTTGTAAGGGGCACCTTCTCTAAAGGTCCTCGGTACAGGCCTAACATCACTGCCCCAGAGTGTGCAGTGCGTCCTGTCTTGTTGTTTCCCACCCAACTCTCAGGTAGAATAGAACTACGTCCGCATCTGTAGTCACCAACCATCCTGATTTGCCCAGGACTGTCCTGCTTTTAGCACTGAAAGTCCCATGTCCTGGGAAAAGCCTCAGCCCCCAAAACCCAGGATGCTGGTCTCCCTCTGACTGCCTAAAATCAAGGCCGCTTAGTCTTAGGTCAAGCAGATTTTTTACACCAAAAACTTTTTTTTAAAGTTCAAGTGGAATTTTTATTTTATTTTATGTTATTATTTTTTTGGCTGCGCAGCACGTGGGATCTTAGTTCCCTGACCACGGATCAAACCTGCGCCCCCCGCGTCGGAAGTGTGGAGTCCTAATCACCGCACCGCCAGGGAGGTCCCTCAGTTGGAGTTTGTAGTGATGGGGGAAATGGTGGGAAGAGCTGGGGAATGTGCTCTCGACCTCTGATGAAAAGGTGGCGAGAGGATTGGAATCGAGGGTCTTTTTCTGCAAAAGCTCTGAAGCTCCTCCTTCCTCTGTAAGAACCGCTGTTGTTTTTATTTACATTCAGTGTGGCTCCACATTCATCAGGGAGAGAAAGTCCAGGATCCAACAGGTTTCTCCTTCTCAGATTCCTATGATGTAACCAGCAGGGGAATCATCTGGGCTTTCTCAGTGAAATGGCAGCAGGTCACGGGCCCGGCCGCCTGTTCATGCATAAACATCACCACTAATTGTCTCTTTGTTACCCTATAGCTCTCCTCCCGGGGCTGCAGTGCACTTGGTTTTGGCCCACTCCCCAGTGTAGGAGAGCCATGCGAGGCCCTTCCTGGGGCTGCATTACACCCCAATCCACTGGCGGGGCCGGTGGTCCAGAGGCAGCACAGAGGGCAGGGGGACACCGAGGGTGCCGTCGCTTCCACTCCCGCTTCGTCCCCGGAGGGTGCTGGGCCAGTTTCCGGGGTGGGACCTCGACCACGCCTGGCGCTGCCCGAGGGAGCACAGCCATCTGGCTGCTGGGTGAGCTGCTGCCCACGTGGCTGCTGTCCTCTCTTGTCAGGAGCCGGGGCCTGGGGCAGGGCCCCAGGGAGGGTCTGGCACAAATTCACTCCCACGTCTGCCCTGGCCTTGGACAGAGAGGGGACAGAAAGGACCGTGGCAAAGTGTCCTCACGCACATCCGTGTGCACACATGTGCCACTCTCACACACGGCACCGACCGTCCGAGGAGGCGTGCAGACGGGCACATGACTTCGGCGCCACCTGAAGAGCATGGCCCAGAGGAGTTGGAAGACGAGGTCTCCGAGGGTGAGAGCCAAGAAAACCTGTGCAAAGAGGAGGGAAAAAGAAGGGCGGACGGTGCGAGGAGGCGGTCAGACAAATGAGGATGAGAGACGGGCAGGAAGGGTGGGGCTGCCCCGCACGCCAGGCGGGACCCGCCGCGAGGCTCCCCCTGTGCTGCACCCCCTTCTCCTGGCACGTTCTCTTGTTTGTTTGCAACATGTTGATATCATGCACTCGCCAAGAGCTCAGGGGCCAAAGTCGCCTCACACTCAAGAGCGGGAAGAACAAAGCTGTTGAGGGAAAGTTTGCTTCTTCTGAAACGGGTGCATTCTGCAGGAACACGCCCTGCCGTTATCTGGCCCTCGCCCTCGCCTCTGCCCAGGGAGACCTCTGACTTGGAGCCATCCTGCCCCTCTGTCCCCAAGGGGCCCCCAGCTGGAGCACATCAGCCTTGGCCACTGCCTACGTGGGCCTGTCTGATCCACCACCTCGCAGCGGGGTTTACGCAGTGTGCCGGCCACGCTGTACAGAGAGAAATGTCGTGAAGCCACCCTCTCCGTGTGGGGAAAATGCACCCCTCCCAAGAGGTGGAGACAGAGTTCATAGCAAACGCTCATCGTCATGCTTTATCAGGAAAAAAATAAAAGCAAATAATAGTGTCTGGTCGCGGAGCCTTGACAGTTGAAGTAGCGAAAGAAATGGCAGCACCCCCTCCTCTTGGTCCTCGCGCTTCTCATGTGGTGCCCACGCCACAGCTGTGACATCACAACACAAAGTGCCACATGATGGTAATGAGCTCCTCTAAGAAGGCCTTTTAGCATCCACCCTCACGCCTGTGATGTCAGGAGGCCACGTGCATCCCTGGGTATCCAATGACTCACCTGGAAGAAAGCCTGGTCAGGGGCAGTGAGTTTTGCTGGGTAAATTCTCTGGAAATTGTTTATTTATATACATGTGTGTATGTGTGTGTGCATGTCTATGTATGTGTATGTATGTATCTGTGTGTTTGTGTGTTGTGTGTCTGCGTGTATGGGCATACATGTATCTGTGTTGTGTGTCTGTGTGTCTATGCATACATGTATCTGTGTGTTGTGTATGTGCATACATGTATTGTGTTGTGTGTATGTATGCATGTATCTCTGTTGTGTGTCTTGTGTGCATACATGTATCTGCGTGTTTGTGTGCATACATGTGTTGTGTATGCATGCATATCTGTGTTGTGTGTGCGCATACATGTGTTGTGTGTATGTATACGTGTATCTCTGTGTTGTGTGTCTTGTGTGCATGCATGTATCTGCATGATGTATATGTGCATACATGTATGTGTGTTGAGTGTGCATGCATGCATCTGTGTGTTGTGTGTGCACACACGTGTGTGTCTGTGTGTGCGTGTGTGTGTGTGTGTGTAACATTTACATAGTTCTCTTGGGCCATTTGCTCACTCAGATTCCTCACCTCCTGGCTGAGGACAGAGAAGTCACAGGAGCCACAGGAACCAGACTCAGCAGGAACGGCCCTGACACGGCTTCGAATTCTCACAAACAGGCTCAAATCTGAAAAATTTACCCCAGTCAGGGAGAAGCTGGAAATCCTGCAAGAAGAGGACCTTTTGCTTTTCAAGACTTCTAGTCCAGAGGGAACTGAAAAAGAGAAAAGCAGGAAAATCCTCTTTTAGTGGTTTTTGAGTTGGTGGGTCTGCCCCACAGACACGTGGGAACCAGGGCCGCCGCGTTCTCACGGTCACCACACCGCTCGCTCGCGGGAAGAGTTTTCTGCACTTTCACACCGCGCCACGTCGGTGCTCTCACAACGGGGAAGGGTTTGAAACTAGACACAGAAGAAGTTCCAGCTGACCTTGCTCATCTTCCAGCGAGTTCTGGCTGGGAGCTAAATACCTGCTTGCAGCTCCTTAGAAACGGGGGCCCTGCTCGCTCTTCTGCCGTCTGTTCTGGAAGCTCTCAGAGGCCGAGGGCAGCGGCGGCAAAGCTGTCCAGGGCTGCTCGTTGCTGTGACGAGAGGTGAGATGTGCGGGCAGCGGAGGGACAGAGAGGGAGGCCCCTCACCGGGCTCAGGTGGCTAAAGCACCCAGGGCACAGGATCCAGCAGGGAGGCACGTGATCTTGGGGGTGAGGCGGCATCTGACGCAAGGTCACCCCACACGAGGACGTAACCTGAGCCCTGCAGCCGGTGGTCCCTGGCGGCGGCAGGAACAATGGGGGGTGGTGTGCGGAGTCTCCTGGCTTTGTGCTGGGCGCCGTGCGAGCGTGCGCACGAGTGTGCCTCTGCGGATCATGGAAAGCAAGGCGCGCCCGGTGCCAAGATCCTATCTCAGCTCCAGACGTGACCCTGCACCTGCCGCGTGGGCTTCGGGGCCGCTGGGGTGGACGGGAGGCTTTGCGCACAGATGAAGCACTTCTGAAAAGCCGACCCACTAACTCGGCTTCTTCGGGGCTAATTGATATCCTGCACAGGCTTCCGCAGACTGGCCTCAGGCGAGCCCTCTTCAAACTTGAAATCCTAGTGCAGGGTCAAGGCAGGCCTGCCTGGGGACCCCACTGTTGATCGGCCTGCAGATCAGCCTAGGAGTCAAAACTCTTTTATCAGCAGTAAGACGGTGCGTGTCTGAGATGAACTGCACACGCAATTCTCAGACACGTTTTCCCAGCAGAGCCTTGAGCTCTGAGTGGCGTCGTGAGTGTTTCTGAGGAGCAGAGACGTGAACACGCGGCCAGCGTCACACGGCTGAGCTGGGGAGGCGGGGATGTTCGCAAACCCCCGGGGCAACGCGAGTGAGGCATCTGGACATGCGGGACCAAGTGTGTGGACAGCCTCCTTACGGAAGCCGTGGCTCCTCCCCAGCCTGAGGCTGGCAGCACCCTGACCTCACAGAAGAGCAGAGGGTGGAGGGCACGCGTGTCCGAGTCCTGGGATCCCGGGACCCATCCAACGCTGCTGGCCGCCGAGACCACAGAGCCTTCCCTGAGGCAAGTCCAGCCCTGTGTGTCTGGCAGCAGAAACCGCCACCAAGAGCACAGTTTTCAGGGGGAAATACTTATGACTGTTGGTGTAAATCCTTTTTACTTTCTCCTGCAGCTACGAGACTCCCTGGGTAATTCTGATGCCGGCCTCTTCCCTTCGGGAGGACTGGAGCCAGTGTGTGGAGCTCGGCCCGGGTCTCTCCCGGCCTCGGCCTGCCACCGCGTCTGTGGAGCCATCTAACCACTGAGCGGCTGTTCACTGCTGGCCCCAGTAGGGCTCAGACCTGGCCCTACAACCCCACAGACACCCATCCCCCAGCGAGTCGCCCCAGTTCACACGCCCACTCTCACCGCCAAGTGTTGCATAGATTGGGTGGGTTCAAGAAAGCCCTGCAGGAGAGATGGAGACGGGCCCCACCCTGAGGACAGGGCGAGGGGCCATGAGAGCTCAGATGGGTGGTGAATCAGCACAAGGTCACAGAGTTCACTCGCGATGGTCTTTAAATCAAAGTCCTAATATTCAAGGAGTTAACGTGAGATGAGGGAAGTCAAAGCGACAGACGGATGGCGCATCACGTCCACGTCACACGCCGCTTCACTGTGGGTCAGAAACCCACGTTTATTTGTGATTAGGTCTAGAGGCCTGTGAGTGCTTCGCAGCTCCACGTCTTTGCTGCCCGGCTGAGCTTTCCCACAGCCAGAGCCTGAGATGAATCAAAAAGAAAGAATATTCCCGTACCTGGCCAGGGGCTTTGCAGCCCCACACACATCAGGGGTCAGAAACCGGATGCTGTGGGAAGACACAGACCTGCTGCACCAACCACCTGATTCTGACGTGCTGAGCAAACCTCGGGTCCCGGGATCTGGTGGACCCAGGGCTGCCCGGTCGTCTGAACCCAGGACAGCAGCCGTGGGCCCTCGTCCCCGCTCACCCAGAGATGCGACGGTCGGGAGCGGGCCAGCAGGGCCTCCTGGCTCAGCCCATCCACCAGAGGCTCTCGGGCTCCACTCTGAGGTGCCCGGGTTCCAGGGCAGAGCTCCCTCCTGGAGGAGAGGTTTGATGTGAAGCAGCGAACGCTGCGACTCAGGCCAAGCTCATCCACGCCGGCCCCTCTGCCTGCCTCTCTCCCCCGCTCACCTTTGCTCTCCATGTCGACCGAGGCCAAACGTCTGGCCACGAACCCTCCATCCAGCATGTCCCCAGGCACTCGGACCCACCTGGCCAGCACACCTGGTGAGTGGACGCCCCACCTCTCCTCCGCAGCTGCTTCCTGCTGGGCGGCTTCCTCACAGTGACCCCGCAGCACCGCCACCAGAGCCAGCGCCCTGCTCTCAGCTGGAGCAGCGGGGTCTGGCTGGGACTCTTGCTGAGCTGATGGCCACCCACACGGCCTCCCGGCACCTGTGGTGAAGGCTGGTCCTGAGGACTCTGAGGACAGCTCGAGTGACTCTGTCTGCTTGGAATCACTTTCTTCTGGAGGCCTCTTAATTTCTAGACGCCGAAACACCCAGATGTGCATGTAGGGTTTGGAAAGTGAGCGTGTGCAGACCGAGGAAATGCTGAGGCCAGATGAGCTCAGCAGTTTTGCTTGACACTCTGGATGGCGGCGTCCTTGCCTCTGGAGGGGGAGGCTGGCTGAACTTGTGAGGATGCTCAGATGCTGAGATCTCCCTGGGACTGAAGTCGGGCCATGGGGGCCCCACCTCAGCAGAAAGGCAGGTGGAGCCAGGGGCGCGCCCTCCCCAGCAAGGCTGTGTCAAGGCCGGAGTCCGTGCTGGAGCCAGCTGGTCAACCCCTGGTTGCCTCTACTGGCCAAAACTAAGCCCAGGCGTGACGGACTGGTTAGCTCATGGGAGAGGCGTTCTTTAGATCCTCACGTGAAGGAAGCACCGAAAGGTGTTATTAAGCCGTGGTCACAAAAAAAATGTCTGAGAAGAAACACGCCAGGTCAGTTGCCGGCCCTTCAGCCCAAGGAGTCGCACCACACCGAGGACTGGTCCCGGCTTCCGAGCTGTCGCCGGCGGCTGGAGGCCCCCATGGTCTGTGCTGTTGTCCCTAATACATAGGCATAGTCTCCATCCTACACAGTGATTGTGTCATCTAGCCAGCTGATTTACTACTTCTTTTGGGTTCTGACCCAAATGTACATATCTGATTCCCTAACGTACGAGTAAGCTCTTGTGTTCAGCCACCTTTTGGAGTCTCTTCAACCCATATGTCCTGTCTTCCCACCCAGGACTGTCAGCACCTTCGTGGGGCCTCCTTTGCAGGACGCTCTGGGCACCGTGAGGGGCAGCCACGCAGGAGATGCAGGTTTTAGGTGAACATGAAAACCCCTGGTTTCTTTCAAAACACCATCTGTGGGTTTAGTGTTAGATCCCAGCCCCCAGATAACAGTATTTTGTGCAAGGGAGGCACCACGTTCAACAGTCAGACGTCTGGAGAGCAACAGGCCGGCTGAGGCGCTCGCTACTGCTTCCTCTCTGAGCCTCAGTTTCCCAACAGGAAAGCGGTCCATCTTCCGGGGCTGCACCGAGATGAACTTGGGGCTGTTCGCAGTGCAGTGCAGGAAGGTTCCCCAGGGGTCGTGTCAGGCTCCAGAAGCACTGCCAAGTTTATGAATTAAAGTCCTTTATTTCATCAGCCACTTGGGGTTTTCTGTGCATTTTCTTTTGTCACAAGGAGCAGCGTCTTCCCTCATTTTTACTGTGTCTGGCTGAAATAGCAGCTTTACAAAAACACTTGTGTCACAGCAACATGCACTGTAGAAACAGAACGAGAAAGACAGAAGGCACTTTGCAGAGTAGTTTTCTCTTCATAGTAAGTGAACTCCAAGGTGACTTAAAAAATAGGCCCCTTCCAACTAACAGCAAACGTATAATGTATTTACTTCAAACATAGGCGGTAATCTTATACACAAGAGCCACTAGAATTGATTGAGTTTCCGAGTGCAGGAAGCTTACTGTTCATTAGATAATTCATAAATAAAGTTGGCTTTTTGGTTTAAAAAAAAAAAAAGACCAAATCATGAATGCAAAAAAATACCTGCATTTTAACCCCAGACTTGCTCTCCCTGAGCTCAGGAGGCTCAGCTCCTGCACCTCGACCCCCAAGTCCACACCGTCGTCTGCTGTGACGGTCACAGCCCTTTTCTCGGCTTGCACCTCTGTCTGCCGGATCATTCGTCTCCGTGTTGTGTTTTCCCTTCATTGTTCTGCTACTTCCAGCTGGGGTTTTAAAGATTACATGACCTGCTGCAAAGATCCTTAGCACCAAACTTAAAAATTTCAGTGAAATTAGTTGAATTCTCCACTAAATTTTGTTCATCCAGACTAGATATTACTGTTATTAAACCTTTGCTTTCAATGTACTCTGATAGAAAAATTTTAAATCTGTAAAAGATGTTAGATGGTGGTTTATTTGAAGAGATGGCGACTCCATTAAAATATTTAATCAATTAATAAAACATTCAAGAAAAAATTGTGGCCAAAGAAAAAGTATATTTTGAAGAAAACGTAAGATTCCACCAAAAGTAAAAGAAGCTTCAGAACCCACTAGTTTTTTGTTGTTGTCTTTTCCTTATATATTTTCTTTCCTTTTCTTTTTAAACACTGCCAATTAGATGGATTTAAAATTCAACCAAGGCATTTTTTTATTCAAAAGAGACCATTTTAGTTTGAAGAGGAGCAGATTTAAAGCAGAAATTCCTCCCTGCTGTGCCTGATCAGCTATTGATTAGGGGAGGGTTGCTGACCTAAATCATCAATGCCAGATAATAGGCCTGCAGCCTGACAGACTGAACGGAGAACATTTGTTGTAGGAAAAGTAAAGCCGACCTTTTGTGGAGAACCAAAGGCTCTGGTCTCTCTCAAGGAAAAGAAATGTTAATTGAAAAATTCCTTAAATAGGTGAAGGCTCTGAAGCTGCTTTACAGAAAGGTGTGAAATCACAATCAGGGGTCAGGAAAGAAAGGACCCAGCCGTTCAAGTGGGAGTTTGCTCTCCGATGCTGCTGATTAATTTCCCATTCACGGCGGCCTGGGCGGGTGGAAAGGACTCCTTTCATCGATGGGGCTGATGACAGCTGGATCTGCATGCTCGGGGGGTCTGGATTAATTGGCCCCTTGACGGGGAAAGTAAAACAAAGAAACTTCCTATTGGATGCTGAGAACTAAACCTGACGATTTACATAAATAATTAATGCATGGCCGTCTTCTCTTCTGTCAGTTAAGGACCTTAGACAAACAATCACGTTGCCACCATTAAAGGTTCTCAGGGATCCTTATGCGGGAAAGCAACTCTGAGACCATCAGGGCATCTACACTTAACCCACTGTACCCGACAAGAGGAGTATCGAGTGTAGACAGGAAACCAAGAGCGACTGACAAGCCAGGAGACCTGGGGGCACAGGAGTGGCCAGCGGACAGAGGCTCTTCCCCAGAGCCCGGATCCTCCTCTCCTGCCATCCACGCAGGCCGGGCCTCGTGCCCCTCGTGCCCTTCCTGCCCTTCCTCTGACCCTCACACTGTCCACACCACGAGCCAGACTTCATGGAAAGAAAACACATCCATTCCTTCTGCCTCAGCCACAAAGCCACCCAACAAAGTGGCCGACGCGGCCCCAAGCTGGGCCTTGGCACTGGCGGTTGGGACCGTCCCGGCTCCCACGTTCACAGGGAGACACGGGCAGGCTCGGCAGGGCGTCAGGAAGCAGGAGCAGGTCGGGTTCCCTGAAGATGACAGGGTTCCAGGAGGGCGACGCGGGACCCGGGGCAGCAGGAGAAGCCGGGCAGCTCCTGTCTGCCGTCGAGAGCTGTGGGCCCCCCAAAGTGTGCCCATAACCACCTCCCGTTACTCAGCACCCTGCTCGGAAACCAGCCTGACAGACTGAAGACGGAGCAAAGATTCAGGTTCTGGCTGTCAAATCCCAGCGGCCAAAGTCACCTACCGAGCGCCACCAGCTATGCAGGCGCATCCAGAGCCTCGCGGCAGGGCCCAGAAATCTGCCCACCCACCCCCGTCAAGCAGAGATGTCCTCTTAACATGGAGCGTCTGTTCTGCTAAAATTAGATGAAGAGCACATTTGGGAGTTTAAATAATTCAATTAATGGATTAATTGAATTAAATAATTTAAATCTTTCACTTCGCGCTAACTAGGAAAGATGGTTGAAACCAGTGTGTGTTCTGAGCCCCCCCCCAAACCTCCAGACTTCAGTCAGTGACGTGCAGGTGACATGCAGTTGCCTGAACCTAGTTCAGCCCAATGAGACGCAGTGGTGAGAAGGAAGCAATACCTGGGCTCCTTCAGGTGTGGGGAAGGTGGCTGACAGCACAGCCCGTCTAAGGTGGAAAGGGCCACGGTGACCCCGTGGTCCTTGCTGGCGAGCGGGGTCTGCAGCCCTGCGTGCAGGTCATCAGCAGCCGGGTGCTGGAGGACAGACAAGCCTGCCTCGTCTCTGAAAGAACCGCTTCAAAGGGGCGGGAGAACACACAGGGGAGCTTATGTGGGTCCTGTTGCACGTTCTCAGGCACAGGATGGCGCCCAGCGCAGCGGCTCAGCCTTGGGGCCTGGCCCAGGCGAGTTCATGCCACCCCGTGTTTGCTGGGTCTTAGGTTCCGTCCATCCGGGGAACGCGATCGTCTTACCCACAGGACTGCTCAGACCCACCCCCAGGGACAGGCAGCCCCGGGCCTCCCTCCTAAGGGGCAGGCACTGCCAGGAATCGGCCTCCTGTCCTGCTAGAAACAGCTGAGGGGTGGGTGTGGCCTTCGGCTGAGGACCAGGAATTCAGAGCTGCTCAAACAGCACACCTGGCCCTGGAGGGGAAATTGCCTGGAGGCTGCTCTGGACTCTTGGTTGGTCAGCTCCACCCCTTCAGGCCTTGGCCCAAGCATCATCCTCTCAGGGCTGTGCCCATGACCACCCCCATCCTCAGACTAGGCTCACGGCCACTGCCTGGCCTGGCCTGCTCTGGGAGGGAGGGCTGCGGCCCCGGGACCAGCTCCGCGCTTGCCTCTTGACTAGCGACAGTGAAAGCGCCAAGCCCCGGGTCGCAAGGGACTCAAAGCAGAGCTCCCATTGCCCAGGCAGTCTCACAGAAGCAGGGCCCATTGAGGGGACAGCACCGGGCAGGTCTGGGGGCCCTTCTGCTTTAACGTGGCTGCACTTCAGTGGGATTTTTAAACAATCAAACAAGAGAACAGAGAAGAAAATTCTGCATAGACTCTACGGTGACGCACATCCCTCTGAAGAAGCCCCGGGACAGGGTCCTCCAGAAAGGAAATAGGGCAGCAGATGCTAAAGATGGGAGAGCAGAACTGACTGAACTGGCCGGTTTGCTTCTAAGCTGAATATGTTTCTAGGGAGCTCTGCACGGGCCCATGGGGTTTCACCAGCCCCAATGCCTACAGCAGCCTTGGCAACCGCAGTGGCAGGAGTATGGGGCGGGAGGGAGGCGTCCGTGGGCCTCTGGGGGTAAAGACTGGTGTGCGACTGGTGTGCGACAGCAGAAGGAGCCCCCTAAGGAGAAAAGTTACAAAATTACAGGTATTAGAACTCAGTCATAACAAGTGTACTCACAACACCAAAATAGACCTAGAACAGAATGTCCAACAAAAGTGGATTGGATAAGTAAATGTAGAACCTCCGAGTGACAGAAGACTCTGTTCAAAGGAAATTCCAAGCCAGCACAAGCAGCCATCCAGCCTGGCGCTTGGCCCAGCCGAGGGCCTGGACCACTTCTAAACTCTCGGACTAGTCTCCCTTTTAGGCCAAAGAGCTTAATTTTTTGAGAGACATGATTGCTTTGACAAGCTGAGGAAAGAAACTGACTGTCTCCCTAGAAAAACTTGCAAGCACCTGCTATTCTGCCCACAGTTTGAAGAGTTCCACGACAGCAAGGAAGCCCGAGCCCAGGGTCCCCAGAGCCTCTGGCTCCACAGGGACATGCAGGTGTCAGCCAGGGGTGTCCAGTCCGTTCAGACCCACGTGCTTCCCCACCCCCTCGTCTGCTAATGTCAACACAAGAGGAGCCCCCATATCCAGAACTCGAGTCCCACCAGACCCTTAGGCTCAGGAGGAAGAACTGTCCATCCCATTGATTCTCTGGCCCCAGAACTAGGAAAGTCTTCCCTCCACAAGCATTTTCCACTGGACTCTCAAGTTCTTCCAATAAGTGAAGAGGAGAGGAACAGCCACTCTAGCCATGGGGGAGCGAGTGGTGTCACGGGGAGTCCAGGCCCATGTCCGCGGGACGAAGCCCCAGACGCGGTTAGAAGAAGACAGTCCTACCTGAGACACAACCCAAGCAGAGCCTGCTCCCCAGACCCATGTCAGAACACAACAGGCCACGCTCCGGAGAAGCCACGGCATCACTAGGGATTAAGAGTCTTAAGTGAGTTCTAGAGCAGCCAGTTCACAAGTCGGAAATGTAAGTGAATAACAAACATATATTTTCCTAGTCCAACTTCATAAGTAATAAAAATATAAATTAATATGTATCAAATTTGCAAAAAATTTAAAGTATCTATATTTACTGTTAGCAAGGATATAGGACATACACATTGTCAAATGCTACTGGGACACCCGAGTTCAAATTTTTGGAGGACAATGAAGCAATGTAATCAAGAATCTTGAAAAGGTTTATGCTATTTTAACCACTAATTCTGCTTCCTGAAATTTATCTTAAAGAAATAATAAGTTTACACAACAATTTTTATACCAGGACATTATTTACAGTTTTAGTTAGCAATAATAATAAATAGACATGACACTAATAACCAACAAAAGGGGATTAGTTAAATAAATTTTAGAACATCTATATAAAGAATACTCTATAGACATTATAAAATCCCATTTTAGGAAAGAGTTAATGACATAGGAAGTGCCTACAGTAACTTAAAAGGCTCATTACATTGCAGTGTGTATGGTGACAATATTGTACCATAACTTGGAAATTATTGGGAGGGTGAATTTTATGTTATGTGTTGCGGGGTTTTTTTGCCACAATTTTTTAAAAAGCTGGCCACAAAGGTGGACAACCCCAATTGTGATGAAAGCTTAACGTAACATGAATGGGCCCCGCTTGCTTCTCACTTTCCTTTTTCCATTGATCTAAAGCCTCTCTTCTTTCCCATGAACATGTGTTGCCTTTATGAACAGGAATAAAAGGAAACTAGTTTTTTTTTTTTTTTTTTTTTTTTTGCTGTATGCGGGCCTCTCACTGTTGTGGCCTCTCCCGTTGCGGAGCACAGGCTCCGGACGCGCAGGCCCAAAGGCCATGGCTCACGGGCCCAACCGCTCCGCGGCATGTGGGATCCTCCCAGACCGGGGCACGAACCCGTGTCCCCTGCATCGGCAGGCGGACTCTCAACCACTGCGCCACCAGGGAAGCCCGGAAACTAGTTTTTTTATGTTCCTACTTCTACCCCCATTTTTCTACTCCTGGAAAATTAGACTAAGGAAATAAATTGAGCTCTAGAAAAGATTATTTTTAAAACAAGTTCATGCCAGCATTATCTATAAGAGTAAAGAATTTTGCTACTTCAAATATTCAAATCAATATTTTTTAAAAGAAAATGTTTAAAAATCTATCAAGTCAATGGAATATTATATAGACAAGATAATGCTTGAAGGGCAGAGAAGTGCTTACATCATAGTATAAAGCAAAATATCAAGATATAAAATCATAATCCTATAAATATCTAAAAGTGATGCATAATCTATAAGCAATAAATGTACATGGAAAAAAGGAGGGAAGAACATACACCAAGATGTGACTAGTACTGCCTGTGGATGGTGAAACACAACGATTTTATTTTCTACGTGTCTCTGTTTCTAAGTGAGCAGCTATTACTTTTGAATTGGAACCGACGATACATTTTATTTTGAAGTGTAAAAAGCATATCTAGATTTCCTTCCTCAAGGAGAGAAACGTTTTCTTTATGAGCCAAGACGTCAGCCTCTGCCCACTCTCTCCACCCTCGAGGATGAAGGCCCAAGGACCGGCCTCCACCAGGGCACCCCGTGGCGAGAAAACACTAGAACAAACCTCGTGAGAGAACCGCCGGCTGTGTGGACCTTGGATATGAGGTCAACCTCAAAGGGTCTTTCGACTCACCTCTGAAAGCTTTTCAAACCTGGGTTTCATGCAGCACGTCGTGACGTGTCCACACGTCCTCACGCAAGGCAGGCACACCCACATGCAAGCAGCTCAGGCCGGCCCAGCCCCACGCACACGCAGCCGGCACGCCAGCGGGGTCCCTCTGGGGCGGCTGCGGTGCCCCTGCCAAGCTACATCCTCACGGGGTGAGGGCAGCCCCCCCAAGGAAGCCACCAAGGTGGCCGCCCACCCCGAGGGTCCTGAGAGCCACACCTTCCCTCTGCCTAGACCTTCTGCGAGGGGTCCAGGACTCACGAGACCCTCCTCCGGATGCCCGAGAGAAGGCAGGTGTGGGGATGCAGCGCTGCAGGCCCTTCACAGTGGCCAGAGGACAAAGGGGCAAACATTTGTCTTATAATGAAAACAACCGACTTCACACAATAGGGTGGTAGATAATGTATCAAACCAAACACATGCGGCTTTTAAATTTCCACGTTTGGAATTGGCTGACATTAATTATTTAAACACAAATTGAATTAACAAAATATTCAACATATGTTCTCTTTAAACTCTGCTAAATCTGATGGGACATCCAGAGCCGATCCGGGGTCAGCCTGCGGAAAGGGGGGAGGCAGGGGGAGGGCCCGAGTGAGTAAACGCAGCCCAAGGTGGCTTCACGCGGTGCCGGAGGCCTGAACTTCCCGCTCCCCAGAGGGGCGGGTGATTAATGCTGCCACCAAATGTATGCCCGTACCTGACCCCGATCTCATCAAATCCTGCTGCCACCATCTGCTGTTTTTAATTCCTCTGCAATATTTGTATTTGCTGCCTCTTCCGACAAAGGCGGGGGCGGGAGGGCTCGTCCCTGCTCGGGGCGGTGCGAGCTGGCTGGCTGGCGGAGCCCCGGCCAGAAGGCATCTGTTGCTCATAGCCCTGCAGCATCTGCTACTATTTCTCACTTTCCCCGATCGCTGTGGGATACGGTTTCTCCCAAAGGTGGCCTTTCCACGCTCACTGTCAATCCCATCATTGTCCGCCTCGCGTTCCCACGGTGCCGGCCTCGTTACCATGCTGCCGGCCTTTGCTCGCTGGCTGTCTGTAATCCAAGATATTGTGTGATTGGGTTATGCCATTAACCCTTTTCGTACGCATCAGGACATTCAATTAAGCCCGGCAGGAGAAGCAGATTGAGGGGGAGGGCCGTCTGGTGGGAGGGACAGCCCATTTCTGGTGGGAGGGAAGCTAGAAAGTTTACAAGGATAATGATGACAGCAACCAGCGAGCACTGTCAAAATAGCACTTCCTTTCAGAGAACCAGAGGCGCTTTTTGACAGGCAGCTTTCTCCTCTCTCACTTTTTTTAACTTAAAATGCTGTGAAAGGATGCCTCGTTTTTCTCCCGACTCCTGACGCAGCCATTAGCCCTGTAATAAAACGTGCGCGGATGCGCGGATGCCATTATTCAGGTGTCTGCTCTTTAAACACCTCCTGTTAACGGAGTGCAGCTTGATCTTGCCGCGTCCCAAGCTGTCATCCCTCGTGTCCTTCTGTCAAACCCGAGCACGTCAAGGGCTTCTATGGGGAACAGTCCTTCCTGCGGAAGCTATTTCTCCCTGGGGCACCAGGCAGGGGGAAAGCAGGGCATCCACGGGGGTGGCTTCAGGTGGCCTCCACTCTGCGGCTCTCTGCTCTGTCCCTCATGCCCGG
The DNA here is from genome assembly GCF_964165515.1 of Mesoplodon bidens. Classification (NCBI taxonomy): domain Eukaryota; kingdom Metazoa; phylum Chordata; class Mammalia; order Artiodactyla; family Ziphiidae; genus Mesoplodon; species Mesoplodon bidens. The sequence continues at coordinate 94,000,356 of NC_138168.1, forward strand.
GATGGCGAGAGCTGGTCAAGCTGTGCGCTCCGTCCAGCAGGAGAGGCCACGGCCACCCCACAGGCCCTCTGGCTCCCATCCGTGTGGGGCTTTCTTTCAAGCTGCAGGGCCCCATAAGAGGTCAGAGTACAGCCAGATTTGGAAAATAAGTGCTGAGCCGGAAAAGATTTCCTTAAATTGAGGCACTTTTAATGTTCCTAAGTGTTAATACTACTTCACTGAGTGTCGGCTCAGTGATTCTGGATATTCTAAATTTGTGAATAGCTGGCAATTTGTAAAGAGAAGGGCACGTCTGTAGGGCGCCTACTGCGCATCTGCAGTATAGGGTTTCTGCTGGTGCTGAACCCCAGGAGGCACCGCGGCTGTCTCCCTCCGCAGGTGAGAGATGTCTCCGGAGGAGCTGCGGGCACGCCCAGTGTGGGCACCTACAGGCGAGTGTGGTCCAGAACCACATCCGGCCCAAGCACACTCCTCACTCAGTCTTTGTTATTGCAAAAATGGATGAAAAAAATAAACCCACGAAATTCAGGAAAATTGCACTAGGTTAGGTCACACTCAGAGGTAATTAAGAATGTAACTCTGCTCTGACAAAGCAACTTGGATGTCCTCATGCGCTCTTAGAGACAGGCTAGACTGAAGAGGTGCCGTTCGAGGCTCTGGGAACCACAACTTGTAACACAGCCCAGCCCTTCGCACGGCCTTTGCTGTGTTGCCCTGCGTGGTTCCATTTCCAGGAGCGGCTGCTGTCTGTGGGCCCTGCCCAGGCTCCATGGGAGCCCCGAGCCTGGCCCTGGGGTGCACAGAAGGCTGAAAGGAAACTGTTTGCCTGACGGGTGTGCCCTCCCCACATGAGAGCCTGGGAAGCCACCTTTTACAAGTTGGTTGCTTACCTCACAAACCCACTCTGTGATCCTCCGTTCTCATTATTAATTACAAAGTGTCCAGTCCCAGTCAGCATTTTATCACCATGTAAAAGGCAGAGGAGCGCCCAGGATCTCTGCCCACGATGCTGATGATGGCTCTTCTCGCCCGCAGCATTTCGTCTCTGGGAAGGAAGCTCCCCGCGGCCTGCAGGCACTCAGACCCTATGCTCCCTGTCAACCTCTTTCCAGTCTGGGATGACACCGTGTGTCTGCTGGACAGAAAAGAACAGGAAAGGCGTGGCCTTCCCGGCGGATCTGAGCCAGCAGAGGCAGTGCTTGGGGCCACGCGGCCCGTCTCTCGTTGGCAGTGTGTGCGCCTCAGTCCTCGTCTCCTCGCCGCCCAGAAGCAACAGGACACCCCCGACCCTGGACGGGAAGCTCGGGGCAGAAACGATGGCTCAGTCGCTCTCAACGGCGCTGGGAGAGCCGTCGGCAAGCCTCCAGCTGCCCTGGGCACACAGCAGGCATCGGGGGGCCAGGCCGGCAGAATGTGGGAGCAGATGCCAGGGTGTGGCTCGCGGGCTTTGTCTGGGTGACCGACCAGGAGACGGTGCTGCGGCTGTCGCGGCTCTGCAGGGCAGCGCACAGCTGCTGGTCTGTCTGTAAGGCCACGCTGCCTTAACCCCGACTGAAGGGGCCGAAAGTCCTCTCTCTGTGAATACTGGCTGCACACGCAGGTGCACAGCAGCCCTGGAGAACAGGGAGCACAAGTTTCACCCAAGTCAAGTCGAGGTCCCCACGGCCAACAGCAAACGAGACAACCAAGGGGATGGGCAGCTGGGAGGGGAGGGCTGTCTCCCTCCCCTCAGGGGTCAGACCCTACCCTGCCCGGCCCTGACGCCCTGCCTGCCGGGGTGGCTCTCCCTGGAGCCCAGGGGTCTTAACCCTCTGAACAGATTTCTGCCACATTTCTCAACTCCCGATGCCCCCAGCGCCCCGCCCCACGCACACACAGGGGCACTCGCACGCACGCATAGGCGCACTCGCACGCACGCGCAGGCGCACTCATACAAAGCCGTCTTCTAGTGTCGGTGCTGGGCTGCAGACCACCCGCCTCTTTCCCGCTCGCGTCTAGTTGCACAGGTATCTCCCCCTTCTGCCCCTGGAGGGAAAGGCTCGGGGCGGGCGATGAGACAGAGAGGACGGGAGGTTCTACTCCACCACCTGCCCACTCTGGCCACCAGCGTCCCCAAAGCCAGGCCGGCGCAGGTGACCCTGGCGCAGAGAGGGGCTCAGCTGCACAGCCCCTCAGGTGTCCCCACTCCCCTGCTGTCCATCCTATCAGTGGGCACATTGGCTGGGGTCACAGGCTGAGGACCTGGGCCATCAGGCTCTACGCCGGGAGCGGAGGAGATGCTCAGAGCTGACACGGTAAAATAGCCTCTTGTCACACTAATGGGGGACCAGAGGGACCCCTCCGCCCACCCAGAGGCCCTGGGTGCCTCTGCTTGTCTCCCACCTTCCACTGGCCATTAAACACCATCGGCTGGACCCAGGGTGGGAGGCCAACTGCCCCGACCCAGGATCCGGATGCCCTTTCACACTCGGGCCTAGGGAGATACAGACCAAACCCAGAACCCAGACCAAAATCTGGCCTCTGACTCAAGCTTTGTTTCTCACCTGAAAGACAGAATCCTCCCTTAGAGTTGGGAGTGATTTAGTCATGGGCGTTGCCTATGGGGGTGGCTCCTGAAGAGGCTACAGGTGGGGAAACTGAGGCAGGGGCCACTCTTTACGGCCCCCAGTGGAGAATGCCGCTCGCAGATGTCCACGCACACGGGGGCAGCCTGATGTGGGCGCCCTGCAATGACCTTGAGGTGCCTGTTTGTGGAGAGGACGTGGCAGGCGCCCTGCTGCTCTCTGCTTTGGAATTGGTGCATTTCTCTCTGCTTCACTTCTCTACTTTGAGAGCTGCCCATCCTGGGTTTTGTTAAGGCAGATTCTGCTCATCTTTGCTTCTCCAAGACTCCGTCTCGTGATGGAGAAGCAGCTTTGCCACAGTCATTCCCGAGCCACACAGAACCCACAACCCGTGTCACACCCTCCCCTGGGCAGGAGCACGCCTGCCCACCACAGGCAGAAAGGCCTGGACGTGGCTCCACAGAGGACCCTGAAAAACCATTCACCCCAAGACCTGGTCTGTGGACCACGGAGCTTTCCCACTTTCCTTAAAGGTTCTTAGAATTTATCTAAAGGAAAATAATTCTTGTTTACTTAACTTTTTAAATGTTCCTGTTGGGCACACTTTACTTTTAAGAAAAGAGTTCAGAGTCTTAACTCCAGAGGCTCAGAGACCAGTCCTAGGAATGCAGGGGCCCAGCAGGCGGTGGGCAGAAGGGGCAGGCCCACTGCGTGACCTGAACTGCGGAAGGTCCAGGACGCCGGGCAGGGCCAGGTGACCTCCCATGAGGGGTGTACAAACCAGCCTCCGACTCTTGACCAGACATTGTACTGTGTGTAGAAATGACTTCATCCATCCCAGGGCCTTCCAAGGTGTGAAGGAGAATTATTTCATAAGGCCAACGTTGCGTGGGAGAAACTGAGGCACAGAGAATGGGTAAATCTCCCAAGACTGTGTTCGGAGCCACTTAACTGAGTCTGGAAGAAAACCTTTGGTTTCCATGAGACCCTGGATGTCCGATTTCTTTTTTAATTAAAAGCCTCATAGCTTCTCCCATGACAATGAGGCCTGTGCTCTGACACTCTTTCTAAGCTGTGCAAATGTTCAGGTTCAGACGTCCAAGGTAAAAGGGGAAAGAAAGGAAGGGGGTGGGTACTGGTGCAGGCACGGCCCTGTAGTAGCTCGGCCCCGGGGAAGGGACGCAGAGGGAGGTTCTCAGACCGACAGTCATCAACGGTTGCTCTTTGTTTAGAATAAAATGAAGATGAAGCTGAAGCCAGGAGACCCTACCTGGATCGGGACCAGAGAACAGCTTGTTCCTACAGTGGAGCTGGGGTCTGCAGGTCCAGACGCTTGCACCCGGGGCTGCATCGCTCCTGCCTTACCGTGGACGCCTCTCATCTGGAAAACAGCATAATGGAACTAAGGTATACAACTATTTGTCTGGGGTAGAGCACGAGGAATATCACCTGTCTGATCCACAGCCCTCCACAGGTCGGTGTAACTGTGGCCCTTGTGAGCAAGATGAGTGTCCAGCAGGAGAGCATCACTTCACGCGAGTCCAGGGCCCCACTGCCATCCGCGCAGGAGGGGACATGCTCCCCGTGCCCTCCACAGGACCCATAGGCCCTCCGTTTAGGCCACATCCGAGAGAGCCCAAGAGCTCCCGCAGCTCTGGCTCTGGTCCCCGCCAGGTGATCCTCCTGGCAAAGGGCAAGTGTGTGAGCCGCAGGGAACTCGTGCATCGGAAGCTGGGTCAGCGGCGGGACGGCTGCAGCCCGAAGAACCAGTAGACGCCAGACTCCCTGCCACTCCCTTCCCTGGAGAGGCGCCCAGTGTCCTTGCTGCGCTACTTGGAACTCGCGCCCGGTCGTCCATCAAGCGCGTGTGTCAGGGCGTCTGTATGGGGAAGCCCTCGGCAAGCACACGGTGCTACTTGCCACACTTGAAGCCTCCTGGTGCTGTGGCGTGTCGGCCCCAAGCTCAGTGGCCTGGACAGCCCCGAGGAATGATATGCGTGTCTCCAGGGACAGGCCGGCCCACCATATGAGAAAGGCCCCAACCCAGGGCTGGATTCTCAGGAGACCTCGGAGAGGCTGGAGGCCAGCCCACAGCAGGCGAGGCCGTCCCCTCACCATGAGGCACCCCCCAGGCAGCCTCTGCACGTTGGGAGTCTGTGTTGCAGCCAACAGGCTTTCAGATCTGACCCTGGGGCCTCGGAGAGCAAAAGTCACCCCGAAGCTGGATCCCACTGGCGGGGCAGATGTTCGTTGTGGGGAAAGACAGGAGCACCTGCCGCCACCCTCACGAGCACCCATCCTGTCCTTGTATCCAAGGAGCCTCTCCATCCCCGTTCAGACCAGGAAAGTGGACACCCGGGCAGAGGCAGAACCATGCCGGGGTCCACTCTGTGCTGAGCTGCAGCCCAGCCCCCAGGCGATCACAGCAGTTGAACAAACACATTTTTAAGATGGCCTTTCTCCAGCCTGTGTCCACTAGGGCAACGCTGGCATCTTAATCATTAATCGGCTGCATTGATCAGTTTAGTGTGTGTATCAGAGTCTCTGTTAAAATGACCACTTGACCCTAAACCAACTTCCTGGAAACCTGGATCTGCAGCCCCAGGTCCACCTGCTCATCGAGGGGCAAGTTCAAGCTTCAACAAAAGAAGATTTGGATAAAGGAAAGAAGGGAGGTCGGGTGGATTCACACCCAGCCTTGGATCAGACCCCAGATGCTGAAACTCACATGCACCACTCCCCCAGGTTTAAGTGCCGAGTGAGACCTCACCTTGCACAGAGCACCCTCGGCCTGGCTCCCTGGAAATCAGATCCACAGGCCCCGACACAGGGACAGAAACAAATCAGCCCAATCCTAAGATCCATCAGGATATAAATCTCTCTCGACACTGACAGGACAATCCACAGAGATGGCATGATACCTTCGGACCTCCTGTTCTCACAGAGGGGACGAAGGCACTGAGGAAATGCAGAGGTCAAACCTACGTGGCTAGTGGCCTTTGGATACAATAGGCACCAGGAATTCAGGTTCTCTGTGTGACCCTAAGAAGTGTCACTCTGTCCTATGTTACCTAAACCCAAAGTGAAGATTTAAATTCTCTGCCCAGTATGTTCTTGTAAGACACTGCCAGATTCTTAGTTGAAATTTCCAAGAGAACCAAAATGTAATCTCACCTGTTTGCTGCACCCAAATCCTTATGCAAGGAAACCACATAACTGTGCCAGCTTCCAACCTCCCCTACCCTGGGTCTCAGCCTGAGCTCCAGGACACAGAACTGTGACTGTGGTGGGGACAGTCTGGGACAGCCGTCATCTGTAGCGGAGGACAGATGCCCTGCCAGCCAGGTGCAGCAGAGAAGCCAGGATAATGCTTCTGGGAAAGAAGCACGGTGGAAACACTATGACCACACGGCCCCTGGCAGACCACAAGGTGAGCAAGCCTGGGGCATGTCTTACAAAGCCAGTTATTTTTTTTGTTGTGCATGGCCGAGGTCGTGAATCTTATAAATCTGTTACAGAGAAAACGATACAAATACAAATTCAGTACTTTTCACCTTCTAAACTTATTGATCACATACAAATTCAATAAGTGCCTAATATGTGCCAGGAATGTGCTAGAAGCAGAGGAAAGAGATGAAAGACACGTCAACCCCAGAGAAGTTTGCAGACTGGAGAGGAGACTGACACCAGAGGGAGGAGTAACATCTTCCAGGAGGAGGTGCTGTGAGCCGGGCCCTGAAGGATGAATAGGAGTTTTCCATGAGGAGCGAGCTGCATTCAGTATCACTGCAGGTAGAGTGAGAGGAGGGGACAGACCAGGTGAACGTGATTTTATCCTGCAACCAATGAGCTCACTGAAGCACCTGACGGGGGATGACCCGCCCAGAGTGGCAAGTTGACCTTTACTTGGATTTCCCTGAGGAAAAGCACAGCAGTAGTGTAACCGTTCTGGGTAAATCAGCTGTGGAAGTACCAATGTGCCTCTAAGAGATACTCTAATTATTACCTACCGTTACCTACTGTGTCTTTTGAAACCACGTTAATTTTCTTAAAGATTTCTCTTCCTTCCTTCTACTATGCTTAAAATAGTAAACTGCATTTTTTAAAAGTATATTTTGTGTCAAAAGCTTTTTAGCTTTTCACTACTCTCCACAGCCTCCCTCCAACTGAACAGAAACACTGAGATTTGGCTAAATTCGCCCTTCGAAATGGACCCTTCGTGCCCACGTGGTGGATGTAGACCTGCAGGACCACCCCCCAGCCAGGGACCCAGACACCGGATGGGAGGGGAGCATGTGTGGCAGGGAAGTGGGGGTCCCCCCCGCTGCTCACAAAAGGCCCAGGGACCACCTCCCTCCCAGAGCTGCTCTGGAAAAGCTGGGAAAGTCACTCCAGCCCTCTCACTTCCTAAGGCTGCTGTCGGCCCAGAGGCCGGCTTCCGTCTGACACCTGCCCATCCCTGGGCACTGGGAGACCCCTCTGGGAGGCTGGCCTCTTCCCGCAGAGACGAGAACACGTTGCAGTTCCATCGGGAGACATGATGTCTAGATTTGCCGTCATAGAGACAGCGGTTACACGTTCGCCCTCTACGTCTGCGTCCAGGAGGGGAAAGCGGGGAGGGATGAATTGGGAGCTTGGGGCCGACGTACACACGCTACTATGTATAAAATAGATAACGAATGAGAACCTGCCGTACAGCACAGGGAGCTCTACTCAGTGCTCTCTGGTGACCTAAATGGGAAGGAAATCCAAAAAGGAGGGATGTATGTATATGTGTGGCTGATTAACTTTGCTGTACAGCAGAAACTAACACAACATTGTAAAGCAACTGTATTCCAATAAAAAAAAAAAGAAACAGTTACATTTTTAAATTACGCATTTACACAGCCTAGCAGGAGGGTGCCACCACTATGCGTTTCTCCATGGAGGGCAATCAGTCCATCAGCATTTATTAAGCACCTACTATATGCCAGCACTGCAGTGAACACTCGAGATTAAACGTAAGAAATAAAATAAGCCCCCCACCAAGGAATCATCATCTCACAGGGCAGCAACTCCAGGGCCGGGAGAACCTCGTCCTTCAAGACGAGGTGGGTGGACCACAGGGTGCCTAAGCGACTGTGGACCAGCCAGTCACTCAGGACAGACGGACCAAGAGTTTGTGGTGGTCTGAACTGGGCGGCTTCCTGGGGTTTGAGCCTGAGAGGCCCTGGGGAGTGGGCTGTAATGACAAAGCTGGGAAGGTCTGCACCTGGGAAGCTTTGGGAAGTGGGCCCAGTGACTCCAAGCTGAGGGCGACTGGAAGGGGCCCCAGACGGGCGCGAGGAGTCTGTACGGGGAAGCAGCACAGAGGTGGGGGCTGCCCGGTCCCTAGGAAGCTCTTCATCTGCTCAGAGACTGGCCGGCAGGGCTCTCTGCAAGTTGGTCCCTACAGCTGACTGGGGGCAGCTGGCGGGCTGACCTGAGGCCCAGGATGTCTGAGGAGGGAAGGCTGGGAGCCCCCCGTGTTCTGGGTGGCGCTCGGGCCCCAGTTCTTCAGTGTCTCTGTGTCTATCATCTCTCTGTCTCTGTGGCTGTGTCTCTGTCTCTCCTCGTGTTCCAGGACAGGAGAGACATCGCTAGACCCCAGACTGCAGGAAAGTTGTCACGGCTCAGCCGTGTGTCCTGGGCAGTCCTTGACCTGTATTTTATCTGTGAAATCCTACCTTCCTTGTAAGTTTGCTTTGAGGATGAATGCATGGGCATATTTAGATGCTTTGCCCAATAAATGTAGCGTTTATGATCATCATCATTGTTCAGCATCTCTCTCCTGAAGCTGCTCTTCTTAGGGTGCGGTCGGAATGGACGTGTCCCAACCTCAGCAGGGCTCTCCGTCACCTCGAGACGTGACAATGCTCGGCCTTCTACGCCTGGAGGACTGAGCAGAGGTGCTCTTCGGGTTAACAGAGCCGTGCCCTGCAGACGCCGACCTTCGGCACGCATGTGGTCAGGGCTGCCCAGCACAGCTGACGCCTCTCTGTCAATTATTTGCCAGAAATGAGTTCTGACCACCACTGGCCCTTGTGCCTGCCAAATGCCCCTTAAAAGCAACAGGCAGACTCACGGTGCAGGAAAGTCGCTCCCTAGAAATAGACCAGCTGCTTCAGAGAGAAACTTCTGAAGGCCAAGTTAAGCCCAGCCAGTAGCAGACGCCTAAAATATCTCACCTTGTGTTACTATAAATCAGTGCCTCAGCCCTGCTGGAGCTGCACCCGCCACTTCTGTCACCTGTCACCCCTCCCCGCGGCCCCGGGGGTCAGCTTTGTGCTCTGGGCCATTTTCTCCCAAAATGAAGCTTCAGAGAAGGTCCTCGGGATCATGGCCAGATTTAGCAAATAAAAATGCAAGACATACAATTAAATTTTGAGTTTGAGATAAACAATTTTTTTTTAGCTTAACTTTGTCCCATGCAAAATTTGGGTCACACTTCATAGTAAAAAATTTCTAGTTCATCTGAAATTCGAGTTTAACTGAGCCTCCTATTTTTATCCGGCAGCCCTGCCCTGTGAGGCCTTTACAAACAGATTCTCGTCGGTCTGGTGGGGTCCCACCTCCAGGTGGAGGTGAACATAATGATCTCACGAGGCCCCCGATCCCTGAGACATTGCAGTGCCTTTTCCTTTAGCAAATATTAAACTGCACAGCTTGTAGAGAACGGCACAGCTCAGGCCAGGAAGATCTGTTGTCTAAGTTGGCATGACACAGGCCAGGAAGTGAGGTCCCAGTGTGGGGTGGCCCATTGAACAAGTGACATCTGACTGAGCAAAGGCCACACACCCTGCACTTTGTTTCCGGACTGGAGGAGGCCAGTTCCAGGAGTGGAACCGAGACCACAGAGCACTGAGGGCCCTGCCACCGAGACCCTTGGGGCTGGAGAGGGGTTCCCCACATGGCCCTGTCCTCTGTGGGCCCAGCCGACTGCCTGCCGGCTTCCCTCCCAGCACAGCGGAATGCCCCGGGTTTGCAGGCTGAATCGTCCTGGGTCCCCAGGCCAGTGTGTGTGCCGCCCCATCCAGCGTCTGCCTGGGTCACGCTGTGCCGTGACGCGCGGACCCCATTGCTGCCTGATAAGACACTTGACTTGTTTACCAGACCCTGTTGGGCAGGGGGTGACTCGGCGTCCCTGGGAGGGGGGCTTCCCTGGAGTGACTATGAACCAGACACGGGCTGGGCCTTCGTCCCCAGGGTCCGCAAGGACTGTCTGCTGGGCAGTGTCAGCTCAGGAAGACCCTCTGAGTGACCGTCCACCCTTTTCACTTTCACTATTCTATTCTAGGTTGCCTGCTCTGGAATAATTAGAGGAAGAAGGTAATTTAAACAGAAAGAACATCGTTTCCTGAATCCTGCACCGATGAGCTGTGAACCCTCCCCCCGCCGCTTCCACGCGGAGGACACGCCAAGCGTGGCAGGTTCTGGGGGCTTCCTCTCCTGCCTGCCCTGCGGTGGCGATGGCATTTCTGTCCCCGTCGAGACAAGGTTTGCTCGTCTACGTCAGGCACTCTCGCTGGCCACATGTCTGGTGCCAACGTGGGGCGGGGGACAGGTGGTCAAGGTTGTGAAGATCTGCTGCCCCAGGAGCTGCTAAGCTAAGCCACCAGAGTGGACAACACAACCTCAGATAAGATCCCTGCTCTGGCCCTGAATTTAATCCACCCACAGTCTACAGCTGACAAGGTTCCCAGGCCTCCCAAGAGACAGGAAGCCCCGCTTCTAGCTTGTCAGGTAAGGACAGCTGCCCTGGCACCTGCCCTAAGTCGGCAGGAAGAGTAGAGGGGGCCCCTGCTGAGAGGAAGGTGCCAGAACCTTGGGAGCTGCTGAGACACGGATCCAGACTCCGTGGGAAGATCGGTCCCTGCAGAGCGTCCCCCCGCTGGCTCGCACTCACCCCTCGCAAAGACGCCGAGAAGAACAGCACCTATTTCCTGACTGTATCTCCTGAACAGTATGAAGGTGGATGGGATATAATCTTTTGCATACTTTAGACATGTTGGAAGAAAGACAGAGGTAGGTTATGACTGTGAACTCTATTATATTCTAGAACTGCTGGTCCCACGCACTAAAAGTCTGGCCCCCGAGGGGCCAGCAGCCCCGGGAGTGTTGGTTTTGAAGAGGAGAACATTAGAAGTGGGAGTCACCACCCCTTTCTTCATTCCTGATGCCTCTTCCTCCTCCGTTCGCTTCTTCCTTCTCCTCCGTTTTTCTTCACGTAAAGATGTGCGCAAGGTGTCGACACGCCCCGCCAGGCCCTCACTGCTGCCTCTGTCCTTTCCTTATGGCCACTCTAAGGTCCAGGGGTGCTCGCTGCAAACAGTGGACGAGGGTGCGCTTGTTTCTGGTGACTTCATCCAACTGGAAACCAGGTCCGGGCTCCACGCGGTCAGCTGCTGCCGTCTGTCCCGGATCCTGGGCATGGCGGGGCTTCAGTGCCCCGGGCGAGCACAAAGCAGTGGTCTGGTTAACCACAGCGCGGCAAAAATAAAACCCCATGACAATAAGTGACCAAATCAAAATAGAATTTCTTTTTTTGGTTCATCGCTGCCACACCAAGACCTATCTTCAGAATCAGCTGACACAAGTGCTCGAACACCTGGTCCTGCCCTGTTCCCGCCCCCGAGAATTTAGGTGGGACGAGGGACAGCATATGTGTCGGTCCACCTCCTGAAGCACCGGCACAGAGGACCAGCCCCTGTGCCAAATGCCATGAATCTCCCGGGACGGCTGACACTCAGTCGCTGCCCTGGAATTGCTGGTCACGCACAGACGCAGACCTGCACATGGCAGCACGAGGCCGGATGTAATTGCTGAAGGATTTTAGTCAGAGAGGGCTTCTACCTGGGATGTCAGCAAGCTTTCCTGTAAGCTTGTTACCACTTGGGATTTGGTCTGAGCCTTGAGAAATATATAAAATTGGACTCAGTAGAGAGCTCTTTTTTCTGGATGGCAGAAATGAAAGTGATGAGAATTAACACTAAGCACACTTCTACTGAGCATTTTATATGTGTTTATTCATTTAACCTCACAGCAACTTTAAAGAGAGAACTATCACCCCCTTCCTCAGATGGGGAAACTGCAGTTAAACACCCTGGCCAAGGCGAGGCGCGCCCAGAGCGGGTCTGCCTGGTCCAGGGCCTCTGCTGCAGGCAGGCCGTCGGCACACGTGCCAGTCGGGCCTACCTGCTACCACTGTCATTAAATGCTGGTTCTTGTGAGTCTAGGCCCAAGACCTAAGGGAAATAAAACGCTTTAGCTGCCAAGAGCCGGGCCTCAGTGAATATCACAAACCAAAGAGCTTTCTTGCTCCCAGGCACCTCATGCCACATGGAGAACTGGCCGCCACCCACAGGAAACCGTCCGTGATCCCACCCATCTCGTCGTATGTTGGGGCAGAAGCATTATTTGGGGAATTTCCGTGAGTTTCCCAAAGCTCTGAGTCCTAATGTGACTTTGTAAAAGTGGGTGAATTCTGGGCACCTGAGGCTCCAGGGGGCAGGATGGACAAACAGACGCCTCCTTTCCACGCCCCCCAACCCCCAGGAAGCTGACACACCAGCAGGAACTGAGCCCCCAATGGATCCAAGAAGAGGATGACACAGGTTCCACCCACCCAAGTTGACCGTCCGAGAGGTGAGAGTTGTCACGGGGACCCCAACCTACCACCCAAACTGCACAGATGTGCTAAAACAGTGTCTTTACTTTCAGTGGAATTATATCAAATCGGGTATATATATATATATATATATATGTATGTATATATGTATGGTTGGAATTATATCAAATCGGGTCATCCAACACTCACCAGCTGCTCTCTTTGGCAATTAAATATGCCTTTGATCAACAAAATGGTAAAACACAAACATAAAAATGAACATAGGCTCTATGGGGAAAACAATAAAAAGGGTGTTTGAAGATGAAAAGATTGAGTATATCACCATCCTTGATAAGTTCTGATAACACGAGAGAGGCTGAGGAGTTAGAGCAACATTGAAAAAGGGATCACGCATCACGTAACGAGGTCGACCAAACTGATAGGAAAACCATTACTGTTCTACTAGATGAAGGTGAAGGAAAATCATAACTCAGTGAGAGGACAGCCCAACCCGCTCATGATCAAATAGTGTAATTAAAATGGTTGCTTACCCATTATGGTATAAAATTTCCTTGATAAGTATATTGTGGTAAAACAGGCGTCCCATACATCAGGGGCACGGAAATTGGTTCTGTCTGGGGGGGAAGAGATTTGACATTTGGCGATGAGTGCCGAGAACAGAATCAGCTCCGGTCCTTTGACTCAGTTATCAGTGTGGCAGGTGGCAGGAGCTGTTGGCCAGTGTCATTACAGTAGCGAGAATTTTCTAAATAAACCCTTTATGGAGTATTAAGTAGCCTTTTTAAATGATGGTTTTGAAGACCATGTAGTAACACAGAAATTGCTGATAATATAATGCTGCTTAAAAATAGCAGGATAGGGCTTCCCTGGTGGCACAGTGGTTGGGAGTCCGCCTGCCGATGCAGGGGACACGGGTTCATGCCCTGGTCCGGGAAGATCCCACGTGCCGCAGAGTGGCTGGGCCCGTGAGCCATGGCCGCTGAGCCTGCGCGTCTGGAGCCTGTGCTCCGCAATGGGAGAGGCCACAGCAGTGAGAGGCCCGCGTACGGGGGCGGGGAAGACTGGGCAAGGCCTGGAGAAAAGCCAATTAAAGGACGACCAGAGATCAGTGTGGAAACACGCCATTCGTTGTTCCTCGGAAAACATTGGAAACTTGCCCCCAGGGGAAGGGAGGCGTGGCCAGCTCTCAGCTGGGAAGGAGTCTCATCCGTCTCTGGGATCCTCGAGATCTGGGCGAGGAAGGAAGAGGGACTGGTGCGTGAGGATTCCCACCCAGGCCCAGGCATGGCCAGGGAGGGGGGCGAGGATTCCAAACTTGCAGTTTCCTTGCTAGCGTGTGAGCGGTCACAGCCTCTCTCGTGCGCAAGAGGTTTCGTGACCTTGAGGTGCCCAGTCGCCGGTCCAAGTCTTGGCGTCCAGCTGTGCAGCACGTGCAGTGAGGGCTGCAGGTTAGAAACTCCAGACCGAGCGTCGCTGCCTGTGAACCCTCAGAACGACACTTGAAGACTCCGACTCACGTTGTCACACAAAGCTTCTCAGGGACGAGGCCGTGGGCTGAGTCCAGACCCTTCCGTGTGCCGGGGTGGAGTCCCACCTGAGCATCTCCGTAAAAGGAAGAAAGTTCTCGGTCTGCTGCGGAGGCCTGCACCCTCTCCCTCATGTCCATCTGCCACACTGCCGTGCCGGCAACACGAAGTCACATCTTCAGAGAAGCTTTAAGTCAACGGCACGTCACAGCTGCAAGAGCTGCAGCAAACCTTCCCGACGTGCTGCAAACGGAGGCCCTCCTGGCACACACGGTCCCAACGCTCCTGCAGTGGAATCGCATCAACCCAGACCGGCGCTCTGGTCCACCCGTGCTCGACGGAGTGGGAGCTTTTATTCCAACTTGTTTATCATCTGTATCATCGGTTCCAAACAAGGCGGACACTTACTGGGAGGACAGTTACAAACCTGAGTCTGAGCCACCACGGCGCCCACTGCCTCACGCCCTGAGCAGTCACCTCCCGCCGGGCCCCTGCTCCCCAACAGGCGCCGAGGCCCCTCCGTCGACTCCGTTCTCTGGAGTAAATCCTGAGGAAGAGATGGGCCTTTTTCAGTAACCTGTACCTCATCGTGCAACATCCGTTCTCAGGGTCTCCCACACAGAACAAGCTTCACTTCTCTGAGCTCAGTTGGGGCATCTTGGGCGTCTGTGCAATTTCAAAAGGAGAAGACGATGCGCTCTCACCGGGGACAGAGCTGGCGGCCAGGTGGCGGAGGAGGGGGCGCATCACCTGCAGCAGAACTGGCCAGACCACAGGGCCATTGCCGCTTTCTGAGCGACCTCATGTTAGCAGCCGCTCCGCAGCCCGGCCGCCCCAGGTGACAAAGGTAGAAGGTGTAGGGGGGGTTATTAACTATTCCCTGGCCCCCTAAACCAGGACTCGCAAACTTGCTCTGTACAGAGATTCGTGTTTCTCTGAGCTCTGTTACTGAAGTAATTGCCAAGTCTTTTCCTGTCCTGTGCTGACCCCAGAAAAGAGCTTTCTCCCCACACGTTGCCATTCCGAGGCTTCTATCACCTACCAAACCAGCCGTGTGCACTTCTGTGGAAAGACCCAGCTGGGAGGGGGCAGGAGCGCCCCCTGACGCTGTGCCCCGGGGCTCACCCTGGAGGCTCTGGGGCTTCAGGGCTGACAGGGGATCTCAGAGCGGCAGGAGTTGGCCTTGGCCTCCCCGTCTGTGAAATGAGAGGCTTGGGTGTATGGTCCCCCGCAAGGGGACCCCCAGTCTTCGTGCATGGGGGCAGTTCTCTGAACACACGGGGAGTAGGCCCAGCCCCTGCCCAGAGCTGCCCTCAAGCAAGTCACCAAGCTCACGCCCCGTACCCCCAGGGGCCCCTCGGAGGGACATCCCAGCAGCCCCAGTTCCTGGGTGAGGGGGCTCACCAGTCTGGAAACAGCGCATTCTCCTCAGCTTCCCTTTCAAAACTGGCCTGTTTCCTTGACACTCTTGGGAAGATCAGGCAAAGAAGGCTGGACGATTCCACAGGAGGAAAATCCGTGCTCATTAGTGCACTTACTGGACATTATTTACTTTAAAAAGTTAAAGTCTAAATCCCCCAGAACACAGTGGTTAGGAGTGCAGGGGAGGGGAGTGGCCGTCTGGAGTTGGGGGAAGCGCCAGCCCAGCAGGCGGACACGGGGGCTTTGCCTGCCCCTCCCGCCCCCCAGGCCAGGGCTGCGGCAGGACCTGGAAGCAAGTGCTGGGCCCGCTCCCAGCTGACCCCGTGTCGCCAGCTACGCGCCCAGGTTGGGCCCAGGGGCTTCTGTCAACATGATCACTTTCTTCTTTGTTTTCCAAAGAGGTCAAAGGTCAGGGGCTGAGGGCTGGAGAGACTGGGGATTCTGAGATGTGGTTTCTTAGAAAACACCCCCCAGGAAAAAATACTTCTGTCACAAAATATCAATGCTGACCAGATGTCACTGGCTTTTCTTCTTTTTCTTTTTTTTGCATGTGTCCCTTAACAGCTGGCAAGAATATCAGCTCAAATTATTCGCTAGGAGCACACACTTTCTGTCTCCAGATAAAGGGATTTAAAATCCTATTTGTCAGTAAGGGATGGTGAAAACTGTGGAATGGATTTTTCCAGACCAAGAGAAAGGTGACTTTCTTCCCTGCTGCCTAGACGTGGTCCCGAGAGACCAGAGGGCTGCTCCAGCCTCCCGCCTGCTCCCGAGAGCATCCCCGGGATGAATCCCACATCCACCGGCAGGACCCTTCAGCAGAACCAGAAATGAGGGCTATTGTTACCGCCTGTTCTGTCTCGGGATTCTGTAGGCATAGGACCAATCTCCTTACAATTTAGAAGCTCCCAGTCATTCCTGCGTTGTCTGTTGGTGTCCAGTCTAGAACATTCTATCATGCGTCTACTCACATAGACTGTCTTGGGGTGTTTTCCTAGTTTCATGTACAGCTTCTACGTCTTGTCTTTTCTTGTGTTTTCTATTTCATTTATACTCCCTGGGTGCTTTGAACAAGTAGGTCCTCAGAAAGTACTCACTGAGGAAAATTAAAGCAGATAACGCCTTTTTAGAAACCATTTCACCTATTATAATGACTGTTCTATAGCAGGTTAAATGATATCCCTCCAAACCCAGCACCTCAGAGCGTGACCTTGTTTGCAAATGGGGTCTTTGCCCGTAATTCAGGATGGAGGTGAGCTCATACCGGAGTGGGGTGGCCCTAGATCCAGTGACTAGTGTCCTTATAATAAGAGGCGGAGAGATGCACAGGGAAGGGCCCTGAGAAGATGGCGGCTGCAGTGACACCACTCAAGCCAAGAACACCAAGGTGCTCACCCCACCGGAGCCTCCAGAGGGGACCTGCCCCACCAACATCAGATTCTGGCCTCAGAACTGTGGGAGTCCACAGTGCTGTCGGCTAAGTCCACCCGGCTTGAGGTACCGTGTTATGGCAGCCCCAGGAACTAACCCAGTGCCCAGGAAGCACAGCAAGTTACAGCCGGTTCTAAGGGAAGCCGCTGCCCCCAAGGGAAGAGCCTGCAAGCCCACCAGTGATTCAGAGTCGCATCCAGAACGGCCCTCGGGTCACCCCCGCCCCCCGGGAACCGCTGCAGCCACAAGGACCCCCAGGATGGTGCACCCCTGGGGGGCTGCCCTGTGGGGTGAACTCGGGCACCACACCCAGCAGGCTCAGCGAGGGGGGAGGCCACGGGACTGCCCAGGACCCCACAAGGACATGTCCTCAGTAGAAGACTTGGAGTTTGTGGCTTGAACTGATTGGCGAGTTTCCCATCTCATTTTGAGTTGATAAACAGCAGAAAAAGGCAAAAGACTAGACTCTCACTCTCCCACGCCAAAGAAGCCCAGAGATTTTAACTCAAAGTCAAGGCTGTGGCTGCTTGTTATTATCCGCACAACACAGCACGGAGCCCAAGTCCTGCCCTGAATGTGATGCCCGGGGGTGCCTGGCACTTGAACTCTGACAGGGTGAGCACGCTCCTGGCTCTTGATCTCAAACATTCAACCCCATGGCACTGAACAGGTTAGAACCCGTGGTAAACAGGCAGCCCTGTTATTGCAAACACTGCAGAGCAGCCCTAGAACTCGGCAGGAAGAGCGTTTGCGGGCCTCACCCTGAACGCAGCCGGTGCTGGGGCCGAGGCAGCGGGAGGGGGGTTCGCAGTCATCAAACCAAAGAAATAGCTGAAGTGACTCAATCGCGTTCTCAGGAGGCACACAAAAAGCGAGTGAGAAAATCACACAGAAGTTCTTGGCATCTGGTATCTCAGGGTCTAAGAACACAGAACCCAGCTAATAACAGAGACCCAGCTCAGCAAACACTGTGACCGGTTTTGTCTTTTGTGCATGGAACGCAGGACACTTCGCAGCTGTCTCATGGCCGTAGACACTCCGCCAGGAGCACCGGAGTCCCGTCTGCTCCGCTCCTCCGGGCCCAGCACAAAGTGAGGCCGCCGGTGGTGAGGGAAAGGGTGCTGTCTGCGACCCACCCACCTTCAGGACAGACCCCACCAGAAATGTGCGAGCTGGAGCGGGCAGCCCAGGGCAGACACACCACCCACGAGCCTCACCGACCACGCCTGTGCGTGATGCCCGTACCGTCTACACAGCTCTGCGGGGCAGTTTCAGCCTAGGAGACAACAATCATCTCAGAAAGATGCCATGAAGAACCAAATGCCATTTCAAAGCAACCGCAGGGGGCTGCAGTTTAGACTCTCCCCAACCTGTCACTTCTCCAGCTCTGCTGCAGGTCTCAGGAATCAGCTTATAAACACTAAAGCTGTTGCTGTAATAAGAAAAAGCAAGAAACATTCCTGGAATATTTCAGAGCAAAATGCTTCTGCAAGCCCTTGGGTCCCCCACAGAAAACAGATTTAAAGAAGAAGTGCCGGGAACCAGTAGCAGCTGCCCCAGCACCTGTTATTTATTCCCATCATTACAGTTCTCATGGCATTTTGGAAAGAACTGAGCATTTTCCCTGAAGAAATACGCTGGGTTCTGGAGCCCACAGTTGACTGCACCCAACTGCTGCGGGGACAGAGGGCCCGTGAGGTTCACCGCGGCAGAAGCAGCCTCCCCCAGGCTGCACGAGGGGAGGCCGCGAGCCATCCCACCCCGCCCGGCCCCCTCCCCTGCTTCCCTGCCCGCCCTGGGCCTGTTTCTGCAAGGACTAAGGTGTCACCTATCTGTAGTTTTCACTCTCATAGAATAAATATCTGGAGCGAGGGTCTTCAGGGCCCTGGAGATGCTCTAAGGATCCACCCTCAGACACTGGCCGCTGCTGGAGCCAGGTTCACTCATCCCTGCATCAGTCCGCAGTCCCCCTGAGGAGCTAAACGCATACTCGCTTCCTCTTGCTGCGGTAACAAATGGCCACAAACTTGGTGGCTCAAAACAATACAAGTGTATCATCTTACAGTTCTGAAGGGCAGGAGTCTGAGACAGGTCCCACTGGGCTAAGTACAAGTGTCAGCAGGGCTGATCCTTCCGGGGGCTCCAGGTGGAATTCGTCCCCTGCCTCGTCCAGCTCCTCGAGGACACCGCATTGCTTGGCCCCTGGCCCCTTCCTCCATCTTCCCACCTCTCTCGTCCTAACCTCTGCTTCCACCATCACCTCTCCTTCCCGCCTGACCCTCCTGCCGCCCTCTTCCCTGTACGAGGACCCTTTGATTACGTCAGGCCACCCAGTAACCCAGCATAACCTCCCACCCCCACATCCTTAACTGATCACAAAGGCGGGTCCTGTTGCCACATGAAGCAACAGATTCACTGGTTTGGGGGCCCAGGAGGTGGACAACTCTGGGCCTTCGTCTGTCCACCACATCCTCGATCCATGTAATTTTTTTTTTTTTTTTTTTTTTTTTTTTTTGCTGTACGCGGGCCTCTCACTGCTGTGGCCTCTCCCGCCGCGGAGCACAGGCTCCGGACACACAGGCTCCGCGGCCATGGCTCGCGGGCCCAGCCGCAGCGCGGCATGTGGGATCTTCCGGGATAGGGGCACGAACCCTTGTCCCCTGCATCGGCAGGCGGACTCTCAACCACCGCGCCACCAGGGAAGCCCCCCATGTAATTTTTTAACGACCTCTTTGAATTGGATCAGTTTCTGTCATCCATGCCACTGATGCACCTCACCCAACCATTCACTGGCTTCTGTTTCTAGGACGCTGGGATGTAGAAAGGACAGCTGAGAAGGGGTTCTTCCACCTACATCTTTCTGCCAATAATTTGTTCAACAAGTGTTGATGAGCACCTACCATGGAAGACGCTGGGCTCAGGGTGACCAGGGCCATGAGGAGGCCACAGGCGGGCAGCACAGTCCTGAGTTGCCGTCAGGAGACCCACGTGCTGTGTATAGTCCAGCTGCAGGGACAGAGCTTCCCAGTGGGCACGTCCTTCCTCCAGGAGCAAGCCTGGATCAACAAAGGCTCCCTCGGGTTGTGCTTTCTTGCCAGTTTTGTGGGAAAATGCACAAACAACACAAATCCCATTGATCTGAATGAGTGTCACATGCTAATTTGGAATTTTCACTTCCTCAGTAGACCAAAGCAAGAAAGTGAAAGTGTAGCAAGAGGTCAAGACCTACTTGCTAGGACTTCCCAAATTTCTAGAAGTCGTTAGATTTCCTTTGGAGACTGCAGGCTGTCAGCACTGAGTAGAGCCGGCGACCCAGGAAAACTGGGATCATCACAGTGTCTCAGCATCCGCGTCTGTTGTTCTGAGTCAAGCTTGGGTGGCCTGGGTCTCACAGCCACCTGACCCCTTGCGAGCTGTGGGACCTAGTGATTGAACATCTATTTGCCTCAATTTTTCCATCTCTCAAGCCCTTGACCCAGGGCCGAGTGTCAGCGAGCTCTGGGTGAGGGCTATTAATATCCCAGGTAAATTCTGGTCATTTCCAGGAGGCTAATCCCAGGACCTGAGGGGCTTTGATGCTGGAAGGAAGACCTTGCTGAGAAGATTAGCCTGTAAGTGCTCGGAGCTGGTGGCCCTGAGCTCAGCACACCTAATGGGTGGAGGGCAGAGGACCAGCAGTGACTTCTCGCTACTGATAAAGCCACACAGAGGCCCGGTGTTGCAAGGAGAGGAAAGAAGTTCCCCGTCAGCCCCGTATCTTGGCCGTATTCCCAGGCTTCTCCTTCCTCTCTTCCATGATTACTGGGACCTTGGAGATGATGGGCACCAGAGATACAGAAGCAACCAGAGAGCGCTTATCCACAGAAAGGCCAGGCATGGGGGGGATGCCAGCTTTATGAGACATAAAGGAACAGGCCTCCTGGGTCATGGTGCAGAGCACGGCACCTCCCCCCCAGAAGGGGTGGGTCTGCAGATGAGTGGGGACATACGGGGACCCAGGGAGAGGCCCTGTGGACCGGAGACAGGCAGCCCGGGCCTCCGTTTCCCTGCTGATAGGATAGAAATTGTGTCTCCCACTTAGAATCCGAGAACTATGGCAGCACGTTAAAAATCCTTTTCAAAAGGTGTTTAAATGTTGCCATTGGCCACCGGGAAGCCATGCGATGGGGGAAGCTCAGAAACCTCTGGGATTTGGTCTCTCTGTTGGTGCTGTGACCTTGGGCTTCGACCTCCACATCTGAAAATAAGGATCAAGTGAAATGCACTTGGTGCAGAGCAGGGACCCCGGTTCTGGGTGGACGTTTGAGAAGCGGATTGGAGGCTTGACCCTAAAGGGCAGGAGGGAGGCCTGGCCTCTGGCCGGCAGCTGGGCCCAGGCAGGGCCCCTCTGGTACCACTCTCTGCGCGGCCATCCAGGCGGCTGGCACGGCGGGCACGGAAGCCGCCTCTGCAGCACTGACGCCTGCCGTTTTCACTTCCGGTCCTGGTGGGACCACACGCCAGCAGTCACTGTCTTTCTGAAACTGTTTCACGTGGCCGATGTGGGCCCGAGCTCCCGCCTGACCACTCCCCTGGGCCCCTCGGGCTGTGGGCTCGGTGCCCGGCCCGTGCCCTGGCTGCAGGGACAGTGCCTCCCTCCCCCCCCCCCCCGGTGTGCAAGAGCTGCAGAAAGGGTAACCGGGTGGTGGCGCCGCAGGGGCAGGACTTCTGGCCTCCAGCTTGTCTCCAGCTGCGACCAGAAGACAAAACTACCATCTGACTCTGCCGTCTGGGCTCAGGCAGGACGACAGGCCAGCAAACCCCACTTGTTTCTCTGTCCAGCGAGTGTTCCCAAGCTCTCCTGCGGCTGACCCTCCAGCAAAGAAGACCCAGCGCTGTGTCCCCGATGTCAGCTGACGAAGCCGCAGGCTGGGAGCTTTAACGAACGCCGCCACGGTGTCATGGGGCTTGTCCTCTGGGAATTTCCACAGTGTCATGGGGGGTGTCCTCTGGGATTCCCACGGTGTCAGCAAAGCCCAGAGGCAGCCACCTGGCCAACCCACGATGCTCAGGTGAGGTGTTCGGAGCTTCAGGCCCTAGAGGGAGGAGGAGTGCGCCCACGTGCTCCGACGTAAACTGAAGTCAGGTGAAGGGAACCAAGGCCGAACTCCTTCCTTTCACCAGATGGTCTGTCTAACAAGGTGTCTTTAGGTCTCAAAACCTTTTTAAGTTACGTACGGCGCGTATGAGGCGCGTGGAGCAAGGCCCGGAAGGGGGAGGCAGCTGTGTCGGGAGAGGCACGAGAGACGCGTCACCCGGAACTCCCGCCGGTTTGCGCTGCAGCGGGTGGCTTTATATGTTCTCTGCCAACAGCCGGGAGGGCGGTGGGTGGAAGCAGGTAAGGAGGGGCACGGTCCTTTGTATCCCTGCTGCTGACTTGTAGAATTTCATTTACTCCACTCAAACAAAGCTGCCCTCTGGGCCTCTCGCTGCCCCTGAACCCTCAGCCTGAGCCCCCATCCTGCCTCCCCACCTGATCCCAACCAATCACCCCGTGACCCTGGTCTTGGAGGCGACTGATGAGGGTTTATGCAGACACCACAAGGAACAGCCCGAGGAAGAGCAGGGGCACCTTGGCTGCTTCCTAATCCCTCTGTGAAGCCGCTTGGGAGAGGCCGCCTGCTCCGCCGCTCCCATCCTGTTCTCCCAGCCGCAACGGAACCCCACGTCCACCAGACGCCTGGCCGTCAACAGAGAGAGGGAGCAGTTTCCAGAAGCAGAAGGGACGCAGTAGGCAAGGCACTGACGGCAGCCTCAGGGAGGCTCCAGGGGGTAGGCAGCCACGGGAAAAGGAAAGCTGAAAAAGGCCACCAGCATCTAGAGCAGGGATCAGCATCCATGCCGGGGACCAGCATCCATGCCAGGGACCAGCATCCATGCCGGGGATCAGCTTCCATACCGGGGACCATAATCCATGGCAGGGACCAGCATCCATGCCGGGGACCAGCATCCATGCCGGGGATCAGCATCCATCCCGGGGACCAGCATCCATGGCAGGGATCAGCATCCATGCCGGGGACCAGCATCCATGGCAGGTATCAGCATCCATGCCGGGGACCAGCATCCATGCCGGGGACCAGCATCCATGGCAGGGACCAGCATCCATGCCGGGGATCAGCATCCATGCCGGGGACCAGTATCTATGCCGGGGACCAGCATCCATGCCAGGGATCAGCATCCATCCCGGGGACCAGCATCCATGGCAGGGACCAGCATCCATGCCGGGGACCAGCATCCATGGCAGGGACCAGCATCCATGCCGGGGATCAGCATCCATGCCGGGGACCAGCATCCATGCTGTGGGTGTGTTCCCTGAGCCAAGACTGAATCAGTGACGAGGTCAGCAGAGGACAGACTGTGCAGCGACCAATTTCCCCAATGGGCAGAAGGAAGGCAGGGGTCCCTTTACCTCCCTCAGGCAGGGGGCTTGGGTGGAACAGTTCTTACAAAATTCCTAAGCAAGGAAAAGAGACGTGTGATACATGTGAGCAGAACAGGGCCAGCGAGGTGAGAAGGGTCCACGTGCACGAGCTCCCAGCACCTCCGTTACCAGAGTCATCTGACCCATGGCAGGGATTGTGCACAGGGCTTCTGGAGCGACGGGGCTGGGAGTCCTCCATCTTGATTGTGGAGCTGATCTCATGAGTGTACATGTGTCTCAACATTCATCCAACTGTGGGTTTAATATGTGTGCATCTTACCATGTGTGAATTATACTGCAAATATAGTTGTTTAGAAAAATTAAGACAAAAAGTACACCCACCCATGAAGAAAACCCAAGCCACGCAGAGTGCTGGCTGCAAACACACTTGGGGGGTCTGTGATGTTCTCCCAGGGATGCTAGCCCTCACCAGTCAGAGGCTGGCCTGCTGGGCCCTTCACTGAACCTGTGACCTTTCTGTGCCTCAGGAAAAGGAAATAATTATCTCCACCCAGGTGTGTTATGAACTCACCTTAAAAATGTCTATGAAATGCCCAACGCACAGTAGGTCTGCACTGGTGGACAGCAGGTGCTGTGGGAAGGGTAAGGCCTCCAGGACTCCAGCCACCACTAAACAGGTTACAGTGGAACAATTCTGATCACTATTTTCACTAATCCAATTGGAAAATGAACTTCTTAATCATGATTCATTTTGTTGGTGAAGACCGGGCGGGATTACAAACTGGTACAAATTTTCTAGTGGGAATTTAAAAATAGTAAGTGCCTCTATAATGTTTATTCCTTTTGACAAACGAATTCCACTTCTAGAAATTTATCATAATGAAAAAATGAGACATAATCACAATGATTTATGTACAAAGTTGTTCAATGAAACATTACTTAGACTGACAACCATCCAAATGTCTAAAAATGGAGAAGATCAAATATATTAGGGCACAGCTGCAGAGCAGAACAGTCCTCCTCCAACTGAGAATTCTGCTGCCTCAGGCCAGGCTCACCCCACGCTGAGGACGGGAGGGGCCCTCGGAGCCCAGGAGGGTCCGGGTTGCCTCACACCCAAAGGGACACCTCCTGGGCTGTCAAAGGGATCCACCTGAAGATCACTCAAAATAGCAGATAAATAAAAATAGCATCCTTGGCTTTGGAATGAGCTACATCACAGGAAGGGAGGAAAGGGGAACTGCAAAGCGGTCACCTTCCAAGTTCTGTTTGGGTCAGTTTGTTAACATCAGTGTGTCTGCTGGGGGACACGCCAAATGCATCCAGGGGAATGCCTGGCCACCAGGACGGCCTCACAAGGTAGTCCCCACCGCGAGCCATGGAGGACTGAGTACTCCTCCCTTCCTCAGTGGCGTGGAAGGGTCCTTCTTTCTGTAGGGCCCTCTTAGGAACGAGAGGTGAGTTTATGCCATTGGAATAGGGTGGGGTCAGCAGAGAGGCCTGAGAACCGGGACCAAGGGCAGCGCCTCCTCTTGGAAGGGGGCGCTGGCCAAGACGGACTCGCACCTGCCTCTGGAGCCTCAGTGACCCTGCCCCTCTCCCTTGTGCGTGCTGGTCAGACCATCTCCAGCAGTCCAGCGCCCGCAGTCCTGCTGGATCAGGACCGAGCATGCAGGGCCTTTTGCTCTGCTGGCGGTGACCAGCCTCCTTCCCTCTCCTGGGTCAAAAGGAGCAGAAAGGGAGCGCTCCTGGATCGTCCATCTTAAACTCCTCCTAAATTTAGGATGTTTTTCCCTTATCAACACGCCCTTTTTTTTGTTGTTTGTTTTTGTTTTTTGTGGTACGAGGGCCTCTCACTGTTGTGGCCTCTCCCGTTGCGGAGCACAGGCTCCGAACGCGCAGGCTCAGCCGCCATGGCTCACGGGCCCAGCCGCTCCGCGTCATCGTGGGATCTCCCCGGACCGGGGCACGAACCCGCGTCCCTTGCATTGGCAGGCTGACTCTCAACCACTGCGCCACCAGGGAAGCCCAACATGCCCTTTTTAATGCTGCATTTAACTTGACTTTTTATTCCCAAGTTGTTTCCAAGCTTCTCAGAAAGGGCTGAAATTCACAAAGTCCCGGGAATCCACTCTAACTCTGGAGGAGGTCGTGGGCGCCGTCCCTGCCTCCAGAGCAGCAGCGAGCACAGCCCGAGGGATCTGTGGAAACATCACTGGTGCTACAGAAGCACATCGCAGGTCACTCCCGTAAAAGTCCTGCGTGGCACTGCTGGGCCCTGAAAATGGCAGAAAGTTTCAGCTTCCAATTCCGTCACTGAAGATGCGAGCTCACAAGCCACGAAGGTTCTGCTCAAGTGCCCAGGACTGACACTCTCCCTTCTGGTCCAGTCATTTTAAAGTTCAAGTTAACTTAAAGATTTATTAACTTTTTGTTAATATTGATTTGAGCACATGAGAGGTAGAAGCCAGTGCATGTGTAGCACAGACGTAGACAGCAGAAATTGGTGGCGGAGAATTCGAACCTGAGCAGGCCCGCAGCTTTCTAGGTCTCCACGCTTGTTCCCGCTGTACGTTTACGTGGTTTTCAGAGGTCACATCACAAGGACATTCAGTCACCACAGCAGCCCACCACCAGCCCAGCCAGTCTCCCGAGGCTGCAGCGATGCCTCGGTCCCACGGGGATCCTCTCCCTGCTGTTCTGGACTCTCTCCTCTTACCCTGAACCCGGTTCCCTTTTTGGGAGCGCTGCTCATGACATCATAGCTATTCATCTGTGTGCTTCAGAAAAGAAAGAGGTCCTGATTCTTGTGTTGTACCTTTTAAAATGCTGTTTCATGCTGGCACCTTCAGGGACACCACCCCGGGTTCTTTTAAGATTATAATCTCCATAACGCGGAATCAGCAAATGCTAGATGTGGAGCAGTGGATGTTTTCTTAAGAAACAAGAAAGATGAGCAAGAGAGTGTGGTTGTTTTTCAAGTCTTGCTAGCAAGAAAAGGCAAGGACGACACCGTCCCGCCTCCCGGGTGATGCAGGTCAGATAGGTTTCTCCAAAATGGAAATATTGGTTTATTTGAGCAAATGAATGTTGTAAGGCCAACTGGCCCGAGGCAGGGGAACGCAATCAGATTCACAGGTTGCATCAGACCGAAACTCTCCGGACCACCCAGTTCCAGGAACTGACCTGGGGACCTTCCACCCGGCCCAGCCTTCCCGCCTTTCGAGGGGTGGGACTAGCGGTCCCAAGACTGATGTAACCGGCACCAGATAGTGCCGCGACACCCGAAGAGACCACCAGATAAGGAATTCCCTGCGCCCTCCCAGATGCACCACACCCCTTTCCCTTCTTCCCCTATAAAATCTTGCCCAACCCTCGCCCGGGGGCGACTTCTCTGGCCCCTTTCTCTCGGACCAGTGAACCTCGCCCGGGAGCGCCCCCTAATAAAGCTCACTTGAAGCTTTCCTCTGTTTTGCGACGCCGTTTGTTAAGATCCGACCTTACAAATGTAATTCAAGCTTGTTCTGGGGGGAAATGCTGATATTGTGCATGGACACATATCATCTTTAAAAAGTTTGGCTCCGGGCTTCCCTGGTGGCGCAGTGGTTGAGAGTCCGCGTGCCGATGCATGGGACACGGGTTCGTGCCCCGGTCCGGGAAGATCCCACGTGCCGCGGAGCGGCTGGGCCCGTGAGCCATGGCCGCTGAGCCTGCGCGTCCGGAGCCTGTGCTCCGCAATGGGAGAGGCCGCAATAGTGAGAGGCCCGCGTATCGCAAAAAGATAAAAAATAAATAAATAAAAGTTTGTCTCCGAATTACTTCCAGATGACAACTGCTTGACACGGTCGAGTGTACCGTGGTGCACACACCTGTCACGTGAGGCCTGACAACCCACAGACGCACACCCACACGTTCGGGGCCCAGCTCAGCCCAAGTTCCAAGTCCCACTCTTCTTTTCAGTGTTTCTACGGACATCCAGCAGCTGCCCTTTAGGAAAATCATTTAACTTCCCTACAGTTTTTCTACAAAATTCACAGCCTAAGAAATTACTAACTGCATATGGCTCCGTTGTCTGGATACCAAGCAAACATCCTCACAGCACACTCTGTGTCTAGGTGACCTTTTACTTATTAGAATAGGAACAAAGTAATGCGGTCTCCCATTCAGATCATATCTATGTTTGGCTTCATGCTATGGTCCCAAAGTACAAGTCACACTGGGAGAAATAAAACTTCTGTTGTGACCAAATCCTCACACACTTGCACGCATTTCCCTCCTGTGCGCTGAGCACGCACAGGCAACTGCACTCGCTCGAGCTCCAAGCTGGGCCTGGAGGTGGTGAGAGCCCTGCCCGCCCCCGGGACACACAGGCCTCCCACAAGTCACTGCACACACTCAGCCACAGGCCGGCCAGAGGACAGTGCTGCGACAGGTCAGATACCCCAGCTGGAGGCCCAGAGGGGTCTTCCCTGTCGGCAGGGGCTCAGGGAGGAGCCGCACAGCACGGCCCAGCAGGCGGGAGGCGACAGCCAAGTCTTGGAACCGGGGAGGGGTACAGAGCCGCATGCCGACGGCCAGTGTGGCTAGAGCTGAGCGCTGAAGGGACAGTGGGGAGAATGACACAGACTGAGGCAGAAAGACGGTCAGGAGCCAGATGACACCAAGGCCTGACAGACCAAGGTGAGGATTTTGAACTTTATGTTAAAAGCAGGTGTTAGCTGGTTTTAGCAGGAACGACAATCTCGGGTTTGGGCTCTTGGAGCCTCTGGAGCCACATGGAGAGCGGGGCCCTTGCAAAGCTGCTCAGGAAAGACCATCATTTTTCAGCAGAGTTGACAGTCACTGAGCCCGGCCAGCGGGGACAGGGCCTGGATCTGGCACCAAAGCCCTGAACAAACCCCGCTCAGTCTCGAGCCGTCAGATTGGCTTGGTTTGGTCTCACAAGATTTCTCATCTGAACGTGCAAAGACCGGAAACCTCCCTAAAACCCACTGTGCTCGTACATCTACGAGACACAGAGTTACACGCGCACCATTGACTGTGTCACCTGGGTGCGTGCACTCACTGTGTAAGTCATCTTAGTGCTTTTAGTTATGGCAAGTTTCCAACACACACCCAAGGGGTGAGAAGGGTGCAGCCCCACCCACAGCTAGCAGCCCTCGTGTTTCACCTGTACCCTGCCCTCTGGCAGCACCCCGTCTCGTTACCTTTAAGCAAATCCCAGACATAATATTGTTTCGTCCATAATATTTCCAAATGTTCTCTAAAAGTTAAGTACTCTTTTTTGTTCAACGTAACAGTAATAACCTCTCACATCTAAAAAGTTTACAAGTACCGCTTAATACCATTAAACATCCAGTCGGGCTTTTACATCTCTCCAGTCAGCTCATGAATTTTTAAACTGCTTTCTAACTAAGTCGCTTCTAACCTGTGGGTCCCCTCATCCCTCTCCTTCTGCCCTGGACTCAGCCAAGCAGATCCTACTGGTGTCCAGACTGTGTCCTCAGCCCCCTGGACTCCTGTCAACAAGTAACTCGATCGAGGCGTCTGACCAGATTCAAGTTCAGTTTTCTTGGCAAAAATACTTCCTCCACTGTGTTGCTGGCTGTCTACTCAACGACGCAGAGCATGCACCTGAGACACACTCGCTCAAGGGCCTGTTTGGGGATTGTACACGGGTCACACAATTTACGTCTCGGTAACTGCCAGCTGCTGTCAGGCTCACAAAGGCACAAAATGAGAAACACGGTTGTCTCCCTCCTCCACTGATGGAACCAGGGTCACTGAGAGGGGCCAGTTCCAGAGCTGGGCCAGGAGGGCTTGTGAGCCTGAAGGTAAGTCACACCCGGGAGGATGGGGACCGCCCCACCCTGGGGCAGCAGCAGACTGTGAGCCACTGAGTAACGCTGACATCTACACTGCTGTGGACAAGAAGGGACCGCTCGTCCTGACTGCAGAGGGCCAACCAGTCAGGATGGAAGGAGGACGGACGTGACAGCCATCGTCATAACGAGAATTCTTTGCAGAATTTCTGGAAGTCCAAAATTATGTCCCTATGAAAAGTTAAAGGAAAAAGGCCTAAGGAAAAGTATGTGCGCCCCGCCTTCCTTACGGTCTCACCAAAGTCCCGGAAGGCGGAAGGCGGTGACTGGAGCTCGGGGCTGAGGCCTGCAGGCCGGGCCCCCGGGCAGGCGTCACCCACGCCCAGTGCTCCTGAGAACTTGGGAGCACAGGCCCAGCACCAGCTTCCCCCCTGCTGAAGGGACCTGCCTTTTCACCTCCTTGTTCTTGTCACTGATGCTCCTTCGTGCCTGGTTCCTAGCAAGGCTAATCATGCTGGGTGTCGCTTGGGCGGTGAATTGTGGATATTTGTCTGTAAATACCCATGTGTTTATGTGGATGTTTTTGGTCAATGTACCTGAATTTCCCCCTGCAAATGACATAAACCCTGAAAGCTGAGGGACCATCTGGTTAAATGTCCAATTAAAACGTTAAGTCTCAGGAGGGACCCAGGGAACCACATGCACCAATTGCCAACTGGCTGGCAATTCCAAAGCTGCACCTTTCAGTCTCAGTTTGCCGTGTTACCTGCTTACCTAGATGAAAGATGAATTTATTCCCTGATTTTACTAGAAGGCTGGGAAAGATGAAAGTGAGATTATCTTTAAGTGCATTGAGGTTCTTTCATAGAATAGGTTTTGCAAGAATCCCAGAATATTCCATATTCTTGAAAATAGATAAGCCATTTAATTTATTATCCAAGTCAGGTTACTGCTGAAAGTGAGAGGGAGCTGTGAATGACTCCAGGTTAACAAGCGTAAACTGGATTGAGTTCACCTCACTCTTTCATCAGATCCTGTAGCCTCTTGAAAGAAACCTTGGTGACCCCCTCATTTATTCTAGAATATGCTGCTAACCCTTAAAGTCAGCAGGGGACAGTTTGAGTGTGAAGGAGGTTTAGAAGCCTAAATCTCCCTCAGCCGCACTTGGCCCTGACACTGACTTCTTTCCGTGGATGCAACCTCTCCACTGGAGTTTCTGCCCGTGAGCAGTTATTCCAAAATAACAAGCCAGAGGGGTGGGGAATGGATAGGGTTGTGTTTCAGAGGCAGAAGTCTCAGCCGGGTGGCTCCTGGGTGCCATCTGCCCCTGATGTTGTTATCTTGGTCTCCAGTCCACTGCACATGCATCTCCATCCTTTACACACACAAGGATGGGCATGAAGACCGGTTAGCACACAGCTTGCTTTGTGTTTCCTCTGCAGGAAGAGTCCAGAATTTCTGACTGTACAATAATGACCAATGGAATAAATTCATCACAGTCGCTGGGACAAAGGCAACCTCTTCCCTCTAATTAGTTAAGCCCTCTGCCTGTTCCCCTCTGACCCCAGGAGTAAACCACTTTTCCCCAACACTAACTTGTCTTCGAGAGCTGACCATCTGCACGGATCCTTTGGAACCACTGAATGGCACCAGTGATGCGGTCTGTTAAATCCCTGTCTTGTTCTCAATAAGAAGCTGAATTTCTGACAGATAATGATCAAACCAGGGTCTGGAGCCAGACTGCCCAGATCTGAATGCTGACTTTGCCACTTACCAGCCCCGAGCAAGTACCTTCACCTCCCCCAAGCCTCAGTCTCCTCAGCTATAGAATGGGAGTAAGAAGCTACTGTCTTGGAGGATTAATGAGATAATTCACGTGGAGGAGCAGCCTGGCCAGTAGTAACCACTCAAGAAGGGTGTTTTTATCACTGCTGTTGTCTGTCCCATGGCAACTGTGGTTGAATTAGGAGGTAACTCTTTTGAATTAGCTAGAGATAAACCCACAAACCAATGAATGAGTAAGTATTATTCTAGGACCGAAAGCCTTTGTCACGGCAACATTAAAGTGCTTCGTGTGTATTTAATCCAAAATGAGGCTTTGTTCCGGTCCTGATAAAAATAAGGCTCAGATGGAAGGTGACCAGCTCCGAGGCTTCTCAGCACCGACCAGTCGTGAGGTGCGGGTGTCTGTGCCCTCAGGTTTCCGTGGAGTTCAGGGGATGCTCAGGGAGCCAAGCAACCAGCGACACCGCGCCTGCCCCTTCCTTGTCCTGATGGGGACCCTTGGAGGGTTCTCCGAGGTGGGGAGAGGAGCGAGGAAAGTTGCTTTTCAACAGTCCAATGAAACTATGCAAAGACCTGAGAAACAGAAAAGCAGAGGCCGTTTCTGGCCTCACGGCCTCGGACGAGTGTGAGCGGAAGTCTGCTCTGACGAGGGGTGAGTAAGTACACCTCTGGATGTCGTTCATAATATTTATTTTGGAAAAATATTTTAAAAAGGAATTTCTTCATTAACAAAACAGTAAAAAAAACCCTCAAATAACATTTGCACAATATTCCATAAATACATTTATATACAAAAAAATATAGTCACATAGACCCGAAGTGCCTTTGTACATATTTACCAAAAATTTAAATTATAAAAATGAACATCACAAAATACTCAAGCTTTACAGATATCATGAAAAATATTTTTACAAATCCAAAAAATAACGCACATTTTTTTCCACCTAGAAAAAACACATTTTAGTATCAAAAAGGACAATAAAGGCAGTGTTTGTGATTCTAATTCAAGAAAAGACTGGCTCATAAGAATCCAAAATATACACTTCAAGCAGTGCGTGCTTCTTACGTAGTGATCAAGTCCATTCATTTAAATATATATTTTTTAAAAGCAACTGTCCATAGTGCAATGGAAACGTCCTAAAAGGCAGTGCGACAGGCGCCTGGAACACCTGCCGGCCGCCCCCTCGGCAGGAAGAGGACCTGGCTTCCCAGCAGCAGTCACGAGCACCTCCGCTCCTCTCAGCAGCATCGTCGGGGCAGATATCCTTGGAAGTTCACTTATTCTAAGAGAAACGGGAATTCGCCACATCACCTCCACTTTACACCTAGAGGGGCCACGAGACAGAGGGGAGGTTAGCGCAAGTCATAGGCCCAGTTCCGACCCAGCCAGGCCGAGGGTGGGTCGGGCAGCCGTGCGCTGACCTCAGTTGCGATGACGCACTCGTCCTTCTCCTCGGATATGACGTACACCGACTGGTACTTTGTGTCTTTCGAAGTGGAGTACACAGAGTCCGGCCTTTTTCTTTCAGCTGCTTCTCCACTAGAAGGGAGAAGAAAGAGAACCACAGTCAACACGTGAAAACATTTTTGAACAGGACAGTGACCAGGGCTTGGAGGAACACAGTCAGCTGGTCCCCCTGCCCAGCCTGGCCCGAGGCACCCCCCGAGGGTCAGGCACCCTCCCCAGCTGGCCTTCCCGCCTGTCCCCTCTGGCCCATAGCACGCACCCCCTGAGGGTCGGGGCACTCTTCTCCTCTCCCGCAGAGCCCTGGGGCTGGCACTTGGCATCACGCTTGCTGTGGGGTTCCCCGGTGGCAGCGGCACCCTTGAGGTCCTGCAGCAGGTTATAGCCCACGGCGGGGTCACAGGCCTTGAGGCTGTTCTTCTCGGTGCTGGGCTCCGTGTGGAGGTCCACCTTCTTGTTGGTGTTCTTGATCTGCGTGGCCCCGATGACGCTGACAGAGATATCCTTCTCCCGCTGGCGGTTGGCCAGGTTATTCATGGTCTCCGCCTCCCCTGGGCAGGGGTCGGCGGGGGGCCGGCGCTTCTGCAGCCTCAGCCGAACGCAGACCACGGCGGCAGCGCAGCCCAGGAGCAGCGTGAGGACGAGGACCACGCCCGCACCGACGGCCACCCAGGGGAACGGGCCGGCTTGGCCCTCCACGTACTTCTCAGTGAGGTCCACCACCACAGGGCCCGGGGGCAGCTCGGGAAGCAGGAACTGGCAGTTGGGGCCCCCGTAGCCTCGGGCGCACTCACACAGGTAGCGGAGGGCCCGCTCGTGGCAGGTGGCCCCGTTGTGGCAGGGTGCGTGCTCACACCTGCTGACGGGGGCACTGCAGTTTCTGCCCGTGTACCCGGGGGGGCAGGTGCAGGAATACTCATTCACGCCGTCCCGGCAGGTGCCGCCGTTGGCACACGGGGAAGAGGCACAGTCGTCCACGTTGTCATCACAGTGCCTCCCAGAGAAGCCAGCCTGGCAGCGGCAGATGTAAGCATCGCCAAGGTCTACGCACTGTGCACCTGGGACACAGACAAGGGCAGTGGCTTGTCACCCAGAAAATGCCCTGAAGCACGTGCTGCCCCGGCCGCTGCGTCACACACCAGAACAGAGACACAGGGGCAGACCGGACAGAGGCCACCGCTTAAGACAACATACATCAAACACAAGCCCACGGCGAGGGCCGGGGTGGAGTTTCTGGTCGAGCTCCAGAAATCACCTAAAAAATACAGGCTAATACCTCCTGACATGCACCGTGCAAAACGCTTTGCCTGCAGTGCTGCATTCACTTTCACAGCAAGCCAACAAAGGACCCAGTTTACAGATGAGGAAACCAAGCCTTAAAGAGGATGACGTGCTTGCCCACGGTTACACAGTTAGTGACAAGTAAGACTTGAAACAGAAAGAAAGAGAAAAGAAGAAAGGAAGGGAGGGAGGAGGCTGGGGTTTGGTCTTTGTCCTTCCAGAGCCAAGCCTGCTAAACCTGCCTCTTTTTCCTCTCTAAACATGAAGCATCCACTGCTCTATTGGTTCAGTGGCTGGAAACCAACAGGAGAAAGAGCTTGACCCCAGGACTGCCACACCTTCTGTACAGAGCATGGAGAGCAAAGCAAGCTGATTCCTCTGCATCGATTATCACACCCCGCGCAGAAGCTCCAGAAGCTTCCAGAATGGTCCAGCCTGTCTGGGGCCCAGCTTCCCCCTCTGTGAGTTTGCTTAGGGCATCCCACCCACTCGTGGAGACCATACATCCTCGCAGCAGACAGCTCTGCTTGGTGACAGAGCAGAGCTGGGCTTCCCTCCAAAAGCGCAGTGGCTGGGCTGGCGCTGGGGCTGACCCGCTGACGTTCGGAGTCTCGAGCACCCCAGGCGCCGCAGGACGGCGCGCAGGTCATTGCGTCTCCACCTGCGCCGGGCCCTGTGGACAAGGAACGCCCCTGCCTGCCTTCTTCGCTCCCTGGGTGCTTCCAGACTCGGGGATAAGAGTTCTATGAACAGTTTCTCACTGTTCAGACAAAAAGGCTTCTGAAACTCAAGGCAGCTCATAAAGTGATGAACTCAGCCTGCAACTAAACTCTGCGCTTCTGACGCGTTCTCACCAGTGTGGACCGCTGGACAAAGTCTCGGATGGGTCAGGCGGCCCCCTTACCATTGGAACAGGGTGAGGAACTGCAGGAATCCATTTTCTTCTCACAGTTAAAGCCAGAGAAGCCCCCAGGGCAGCGGCAGGTGTACCCTCCCTTGGGGTTGTCCGAGCACCGTCCCCCGTTGAAGCAGGGGCCGTCGGCACACACCATGGCACTCAGCTCGCAGATCCTGCCGTAGAAGCCAGGCGGGCAGGTGCAGGAGTAGCTGTTCTCGAGGTCCTGAGTAATGGAGAAGATGAAGAAAGCTTTCCTACGTCGTTCCGAGGGACCCACACGGTCTGTCTCAAACCAGGGTTGCCGGTTCGGCCGGAGAGCCCACGGTGGCCAGACTCACCGTGCAGCTCCCTCCATTCCTGCAGGGGCTGGCACTGCACTCGTCCACCTCCGTCTCGCAGTTGGCCCCCGTGTACCCAGGCCGGCAAGAGCAAGTGTAGCTTCCCTGGCCCGTGTTGGTGCAGGTGGCCCCATTCTTGCAGGGCTTGTGGTGTGTGCAGTAGTTCAGGTCTGTGAGGGTGGAGACAGGAAGAGGAGCAGAAGGGAGGCCCAGGGTTAAATTCGGGAGACTGTACTTCCCCGTGACAGCGCCAGGGAAGCCAGGCTGCCTGGCGGGGGACGGGAGGCTTACCCTGGTTGCAGAAAAGGCCCCCCCAGCCTTCCTGGCAGTTGCATTGCCAGGGCTGCTGGCAGGTGCCGTGGAGACAGCCGGGGTACCGAATGCACTGGTCACAGTACCGGCCCTGCCAGCCCACTCTGCACCTTCGAGGAGAGGACAGAGTCAGTGGACGCTGACGCTACCGGGTTCCTAGCAACACCTTTCCCACTCACGAGAGACTGTCTTCCAACAGCATCAACACCGCTGGTTCTCAAACGAGGCAGGACACTGGACCGTCCTCAGGAGCTTTAAACCACATGGATGCCTTCGTCCCACGTCAGAGGGTCTGACTCTGGGTCCAAGGGCCAACCAGGGTAGCATCTCTAGGTAATTCTAACGTGCTGCGAAGTTTGAGAACCAACTAAACTCTCTCCTCTTCTGTGCCAATTCTTTTTAAATCTCCATCTGTAATTTCCACAACCATGGAGGAGCTTAGATGGATGACAACCCTTGACCCTATGCCTGTCCATGTATTTATTTGGTAGAAACACAGAAAAACAGCCCCCTCCAACCAGCTAATCTTACCTGCGGTTTTCAAAAGAGCATCTAGAGATGCTTTACTAATACACTAGGTGTAAAAGGGCAGCAAGAAAAAGAAAAAAGCAACTTTTGCAAACTTACTTGCATTCCCCTGGCTTGTCACAAAACCCATGCTGCTCGTCGCACCCCGGCAAGCAGATGGCTGCAAGAAGAAAAGGCACAGGGTCAAGCCCACCAGAGTGGCCCCCGGCACAACAGGGCTACAGACCGTGCCCAGCTCCGCCATAGAGCCTCACCCAGCCCCGGGCATCGACCGTCCTGCCCGGTAACCACCGCGGACTTTACTCAGCCCAGGAGGAGCATTCTTCTTAACACAGCGGCTCCAGGACAAAAGAGCGCGGAAGCCCACCCCCACCCGGTCCCTTTTCTTCTAAGAGAGGGTCAGAAGTCCTTCCCCCTCCTCCTCCCCCACTTCCCAATTCTATGCACAAAGCTCCACCTCTTAATACCCAGAAAGTGTGTGTGTAGATAAGGGTGGACAGCTGGTATGCAGAGTACCAGGGCAAGACAGCTGCTCTATTGTCTGTTCTCTC
Source organism: Mesoplodon bidens (assembly GCF_964165515.1). NCBI lineage: Eukaryota > Metazoa > Chordata > Mammalia > Artiodactyla > Ziphiidae > Mesoplodon > Mesoplodon bidens. The sequence goes on from NC_138168.1 coordinate 94,036,346, forward strand.
CCAGCAGCTGCCCCAGTGCAACAATACCGGCCTCCCCCTCGCCCCCCGTGCCCCCACCCCTCACACACACCCCAGCGTGTACACCACACACACACACACACACGCGCGCGCGCGCGCACACACACACGCGCGCGCGCACACACACACACACACACACACACACACACACACACGTGCGCCCTTTCCACCAATGGGAACAGGCGTGCGTCCCAGCCGCCTATCCCCGGAGAGATCTAATCGATGGCACGCGCGAGCTGGGGGCGGGGACAGACTCCAGTGTTTGAATAAGAAGAAAAAAGTTTACGTTTATGGCAACCCCACGGCGAGGGAGAGGGAGGGTGGCCAGGAGGGAGACGGCAGGCCGGCCAGAGGTCCCGGAGGGGGTGGGGGGGCTGGAGGCTGAGGTTTCAGCTGGCTCCCTTCTCCTGGTTATGAAACTCATTAACAAGCCGCTCCACAAGTTTTTAAGACAACAGAGCCAGCTCAGGCCAAGGCGAGCTCAAAGGAGCTGTGGAAAGCTGAGCGCGCTGAGCGACAATGACGCTGCAGGTACGCGCAAATCCAAACTGAGAAACTGCACCTCCCGGCGAGAGGTTCTGTCCTGCCAGAGAAGGTTCCCAGGCTCGGGGGCAGAAGGAAAGTTCCCTGGCGTTTCTGGGGAAGCTCTAGGACCCACCCCACATGACACCTAGAGTGCGAGGTGGCAGTGAGGCAAGTGGGGTCCCGCTGAACCAGGCCCAGGAGCCAGCCGGTCCTCACAACCCTCCTACGCCTCCTGCACCTGTGCAGCTACCCTGCCTGCCTGAGAATACAGAACTACGGGCAGGCAGGGCCTAAGTCACTCTTGTAAAGGTATGTCCCCCCTCCCAGGCAGGGTGCTATGTGAGCATCCCGCAAGCAGGACAAGCAGAGCCCTCCCCAAGCAGGGCCGGCAGGCCCAGGCCTCAAAACACACCCCCCACGTCCATAGACCCTGCGAGTGAAAATGTCATGAACAGTGGAATGTTTTTAAACAGGCCGAGCACACCAACTCCGGAGAGAAAATGAAGCACTTTTCAATGAGAAGCTGTCTGGGCAAAGAGAACTCCTTTGGTAAAAGCACGCCCTGCACACAGCCTCCTCTCTGTTCCTCCCTTCCTTCCTCCCTCCCTTCCCTCAGGCTTACTTCCTGACCCCTGGCCCTGTGTCCAAAATCCTCCCTGATTAAGAAAGGCAGCTTCCCATAGCGGAAGTTAAAACGTCTGAGTTGACCCCAACCTGCCACTGGCTAACTGTGAGGTCTCAGCACATCTCTCCGGCTCCCCGGCCCCGGTTTCCCCACCAGAACATCTCTCCGGGGCTAAAACCCCAAGACGCCAGCAGCTCAGAGAATATGTCCCCACCGCCGGGGGGAGGGGTAAACTGAGGGAGCGGCGGCCTCCCGCAGGGACTCACGCTCAGTGCAGTACTGGCCTTTCCAGCCAGGGTTGCAGACTTTTTCTCCGCGCTCCCCGCAGGTGAAGTGGCCGAAGGCGTCGTCGCGGGGGCGGCAGAAGACGGAGCAGCCTTCCCCGTAATAGTGCTCATCGCACACGAATCGGTAGGAGTACTTGAGGTCTGTGCGGCCGCTGCTGTGCAGGTCCTGGGACCACTCCTCGCCCACCGTCAGGTGCCTCTGCGTGGCCAGGCGGCTGATGAGTCTTTCTGGGTTCTCTGCAGGAAGAGGATGCTCTGTTGGTTCTGACTGGGAACCCAGAGGCTTGGGGAGTGAGGGAGGTGGAAAGGATGCTGGGCAAGGAGGCTGAAGACTCTTCTCAGCCTTCCAGAGGAACTTGCAGAATGAAAGACGTAGACGTTTGTTTCTGGGGATATTTGAACTCAAATACATAATAACTGGAGACGCAGTTTGCACAGTTTGGGAGTTTTTTGGTTTGTTTTTACCTGTTGCGAGGTCATCAGGAGAATCAGTGTGGAGAGCTTCAATGATCAGAGAGAAGGTTCCCTGGAGGAAGGGGGAAGAGACAGAAGGTAAACCAGAAATGTTTAAAAAAGAATCAAAGCTTTCGGGACAACCAAGTCTTCGCAGATCTGTGTGCAGTGTGTCGTGGCGGGGGGGTGTCTCTGTACATCTCTTGTCTGATTTCACTTTCCTTAAGGAAATGGAAGAACGTTTTAAAGAGTGGTTTCCTGACGTGTTTTTCCAGCCTGTTAGTACAGGATATCGCGGTAAAAAAAAAAAAAAAAAGAAAAAAAAAGAAAAGAAAAGAAAAAAGAAAAGGCAAAACGATTGCGCGCAGCAGGCGGGGCTGCGGGGCTTGTCTGCAGCCTTCTGGGGAAGAAGCCAAGCAGAGGGGGCTGGGGGCTGTCAGGCTGCGAGGGCGACTGAAAGACTAGCCGGTCCACGAGCTGGGGAACTAGAACTTTCCCAAGTGAAGGGGCCCGTTCAACTTGGGGGCTAGGCGCAGAGACCGGATACGGAAATGTCCCGGGTCCTCAGCCTCTCTGCCTCACGCTACCCCGGCTGTCACCTCCCACACTCCCCCCCCCAGCCGCCGCCGCCTGCCTGCAGATCACCCGGGCGTGGAGTCAATGCCCCAGGACCCCGCGGACCGCGGCGCCCACCTGCCCAGGCCCAGCCGCGCGCCGCGCCCCGGAGCAGGGCTGGCGGCCGCCTCCCTGCCCACCTGCCGCCCGCCCCGCCCGCCCCGCGCCCGCAGGTGCGGCGCTCACCGGCCAGGTGAAGCCAAAGGGGAAGCGGATGGGGTTGCTGAAGGCGGTGTCCGCGCCCGCGCCGTCCGGGAGGCTGAAGGAGTCGACGCCCAGCACCGGCGTGACGGCGCTGCCGTAGGTGCAGGGAGGCTCGGGGGACACGCTGGCCTGGTAGTGCTTGAGGCACACGCGGAAGAAAGTCCTGCAGGCGCACGGCGGCGGCCCCGCGCCCCCGCGGCAGCAGTTGCGGTTCCCCAGCAGCCCCTTCTTGTTGACGAACTCCTGCAGCTTCAGCTCGAACACCCCGGAGCTCCAGACCTGCGGGCGAGGCTAGGGCGTGGGGCTCCGGGCGCGGGGAGCCCGCCCGGCCGCGTCCTGCCCCGGGCCCTGCCCCCCGCGCGGCCCGCGCCCCGGGTCCCCCCACCTGACGCCACAGGGAGCCGGAGAGCCCCGCTGACAGCCTACCTGACGGCGCGGCCCTTAGGACCCCGCCTGGCAACTTACCTGGCACAGCAGGGCCGAGAGCACGGCGAGGGCCAGGGCGCACCGCCGGCCCATGGTGCACCGCCAGCCGCGCTCGCTCTCCTCGCGTCCCCCTTCTCTTCTGAAATCGCCAGGGAATGCTCGGGGAGGAAGGTGTCTCCAGGGGCGCGGGCAGGAAAGCGCCGCCGCTCTGCCTCGGGCTGGGATTATCCGGACTTCTTTCCTCAAGGGTACGTCTCCGGCTCTTGCGGAGGCCGAGGTTCCTTAGATCCTCCCTGCGGAGGCGACTGCGGCTCCGGGGATGCACGAGGGGAAAAAGGGGGGGGGGCTCCCCGGAGAGATTGCTTCTGGCGCGGCAACTTTCGGTTTTCCCCTCTTTCTTCCAATCGACGAGTAGGTAGGGGTCGTCTGCTTCCTGGTTTTGTCTCAAGATTCTTCGCAGGAAAAAAAAAAAAAGGAAGAAAGAAAGAAAGAAAAAAAGAGAGGAGAGAAAGCGTCCAGATATTCAGCCTAATTCCCAACGAGCTGCAGGGCTCCCCGAGAGTCCGATTAGCGAGCCGGGGTCTGGAAATCCCACGCGCGAGGCGGTAATCCGGCGCCGGCGGAGCGCCCGCGGGTGCGGCCCGGCCAGCTCACTCGGTGGCCGCGGTCCGGGGAGCGCCCTGGACCCGAGTTTTTACCAGGGACCCAGCCAGTGCCATCCAGGTCAACACCCGGGGTCCCGGACCGGGTCCCGGCAGAGGCTGCGCGCCAGGCTGTGCGTCCGGTGCGGCGCCGGCCGGGGCTCCGCGGGCGCGCAGGGGCTCGGGCTCGCCCCGCGCCGCCGCCTTATATCCCGCCGGCCGCCCGCATGGCTAATGAGATGCAAATGAGCAGCCCCCCAATCTGGCGAGAGCTGTCACAAAGGAGCCACTTTTCCAAACCCTCCTCTCAATGGATCGCCAAATGGTCAGTGAGCTGTAAAATGTGCAACCCTCCTCCCCGCCCCCACCCTCCCCGCCCCCGGCCCTCCCCTGCCCCCGCCCCCAGCCCCCCACCGCACGAAACGCACTCATTTACATTCCTGCAAAACGTTCACCGCAAGAATCCCCTCTGCGCCCGAGGCTGGTGCCGCCGCCCGAGCTCCTCGGCGCTGCCCTCCCGGCCACAGGCTCGCAGAGGCCCCGGGACCCGCGGGGGTGGCGCTGCGCCCCTCCCCTGCCGAGAGCCACCCGGCGGGTGAGGCCGCGTCCGGCCTCGGGAACTCTCCGGTCGCCGCGGCGCCCGCCTTCGTCCCTGTTGCGCGCCGTGGCCGGGGTCTGGCGGCGGGGGCGAAGTCGGAGGCCCAGTTCCCGGTGGGCCGCCCCTTCTCCCGGGCAGCCTCTTCCTAAGGAGGAGTCTCCGGGGCGGGGGACCGGGCACGAGAGGGAGGGGGCAGCCTCGAGCGGCGGGCAGAGGGTGGCGAGAGGGCAGCGGCAGTTTCGGGAAGTTTGGGAAGGTCTGACACCCAGACGTCTCCGGGCAAGGACGGCGACTCTGCGTCTGGGAACACAGGGGCGAGCGCGGCGCCCCCGGCGACACTGTTGCCGCGAGCTCGGGGTGTCCCCGCGCTGGTCGGCGGCCGCTGGGGGGCGGGGTCCGGCTAGCGCCCGGGATCCTGACGCCTTAAACCACCGCCCCCCCTCCGCCCCAAAAACACACATGCACCCTTCCGGGCGCTATTCTCGGCCTCCGACACCTTTCCTGGGTCTCCGGCCCCTTTCTCCAGTGTCTTCCCCCCTCGACCTCCCTCTGCTTGGTAAAAAGTGAGTTTGGTGTGTGTCGTTCGCGTGGCTGTCATTAAGGCAGTCTGTTATTGTGCGAGGCTGAATCAGTGGCTCTTTGTGCGCTCAGCTGTATGGTAATGCAGACCGCACCTGCTCCCCGCACAATGCGGAGAGAAAGAGCTCCCCTCCGCGCGCGCCGCGGCCTCTGCAACAATGTCCGGCACATGTTCTAAAGACCCTCTAGCCTGGCCGCCTCAACCCGCAACCTTCGCACAACCATCACCTTATTAGGGTTTACATGTCCATCAGACACTAGAACTTTTGTTTTCATTTTTTTTTAAGGGAAATGAGTTTATTGGGAGGGCCGAGAACACACGTTATCACACAATGAGCTATCGAAACTGCTCTCATGCTTGCGGGCGCAGTGCAGAGTTAAGGTGGGGCGTGGACTCCTACTCCGGCATCCAGCTTCGTGCTGGGCGCACTTCGAGGTCTCTCTCCCACCCCTATCTGCTCCTCCTTTATTCCCCCCTCCCTCCAACACCTAGGGCAGCTTCATCCAGGATGAGCGGTGTGAGCGTTGGAGTACATGTCCCTTTGATGGCGGCACAGCCCCAGGGCGCCTGGCCACAAGGGCCTTGCTCTAGGTGTGCTGCAGCTGCCTTGTTAGTGGGAACGTGCACTGTCCTGGCAAAGTGTGGCTTTCATTGAGGCAGATGTTGAGATCACAGTGTACCATATAATGCACGGGAAGAGGGAAAATTCTCAAATACCAAGAAATCAGTTCAAGTCATTCATGGCCATCCCTCCAGCTGTTACGCAACAGGCTCCCAAATACCTTCAGGCCAGATTTTAGGTTTTCCACTGATGCCAGAGAAGCAAAGAATTAATCGAAAGTAATGTGCATGTAATGTTTAAGGCTGAGGTGAGAAAGGCAGGCTTGGACCCCACCAGAACCCCCTACGGTTTGGTTCAGAACAAATGGAGACTTCAAAACCTCCTATGCCCCCATGACGGCGGCAGTCCCAGCGTGGCCGCCCTCTGGGGACTTTTCGAGGACTCGCTGCGTCACCACAGGGCTGGGCCAGCGCGAATCCTAATTTAATCTTGCCACCTAGTGTCAGCATCCTTTTTTCACTACAGCCATGTTTCCTCTGAAAGCTAATTTCTGAGAACTCTGCTCCCTACTGCATGGAAGCTGGTGTGTGTGTGTGTGTGTGTGTGTGTGTGTGTGTGTGTGTGTGTGTGAGAGAGAGAGAGAGAGAGAGAGAGAGAGAGTGGTGGGGAGAGAGGTAAGAGGGTTCCAGGCGCAGGAGAGGGCAAAGGAAGAAAGGAACGTGAACTCTAAACCCTCTGTGCTTCCAGACTGAGAGGAGATTTCAGTAAGAAATGAAATATCGGGAACCTTTTAATTAGAAAATGGAAGTGGGAAACAGGCTCATCTGAATGCCTATTTGGAAAACTGGAAATAAAAAGTTCCACGCCCAAGGGCTTAAACCTTGGTGGGGGGGGGCGACTTGCCCCAAATCTTTAACAAACCCGCCTCAGTATCAAGTATTTGTTAAATTGACATGGCACAGATTTCTCGATTACAGCGGCAAAGCGGAACTGAAAGGCATCGTAAAATCCATCAGAATCCTGCCCAAAGCGTTCATTCTTTTCCAACTTAATTTATGCCACGCAATTCTGTATTGGGGAAATCAAGCAGAAAGCCCTTTTCTTGCCCTTCCTCCTCCTCCGGCTCTTCTTTCCTCTACTTTCTTCCTCCTCTTCTCTCTCCATCTTCTTCTCCTTCTCTCTCTCTCTCTTTCCCCCCACCGCACGTTGGGCCCTCTCCCCCTCTCCCTTTCAAAGCTGAGCTAACGGGAGACTGTTTAACTTCAGTGTTTCTATAGGAGTCTGTTGTAGTTTAACTCCTGCACACCAGTAGCTGAGATGAACAAAGGAGAGACTCGAGGTCCAACTATTCATCCTTTCTTTGCACTTTAATTTTCATTGATTGGGAAGACAAGGGGAGCCCTTAGGGATTCAGGCTGAAGGGGGATGACACGCCTTTAGACGCCATCAGCCCCCTAGCCAGCCATCTGCTCCAAACCAAATGGCGTTTTTTCACTCCCTAACTGCATGTCTGTATACTCCTGCAACTAATCGCTCTGAACCCCCTAAATGCAGGAGGGAGCTTAAGCTCGACTATGTTAAATAGAGTTGCCCCCGTGTTGGCTTTAGCAGCCAGATTCCCTCCTCCCCCCCACACCATAAATCCTCACCTTGCTCATTAGGAAAAAGCAGGAAACTTTCTTTTAAGTACTTTTTGATGTCTCAGCAAATTTACTGTACAAAGTGAGGCTCATTAGGGCTTCGAAGGCACCCAATATATCAGACACAGGAGTGGAGAGAGGGATTTACCGCCTGGTGTTGGTGTTTTATTTTTGCCAGGCATTCAGAGCTTATAGCCTGAATGACCCCAATGACCAGGGTAGGCTTAGCTGTATAATCAGAACCACAGCCACATCAACTACAGCTGAGTTCTCTGTTTGTTGGCGACCCTGATCATTTTACCCATCATTTTATTAGGCCACTTGGGAATAAAAGCTCATGACCATCATTTTATCAGATTAAATATGCCCTTCCTCAGCAGTGAGTGTGACTCATACTGTGGTCAGCCCAATCCTGTTTCCATCCCCCTTTGCCCAAAGAAAGGTTCTATCCCTGAGGTATGTGTGTGGCGGGGGAGGCGGGCTTGGGCAGATTGCAATAAACAATGCCCAGAATAGGCTCCAGACTCCAAGCCAGCCCCAGGTTCAGTTTTCTGTGTAAACAAGTCTGGAGACTTGAGTGGGGTTTGTGCTTTCTTAGACCAACTGAATACTGTATACCCAACAGAGAGGTTCTCTTATTCCTAAGAAGAATTAGGGTCCTTGTTTGGAACAAGAAAATGAAAAACTTCCAGGCAGCAAATCTGGTGTTGATCAAACATGCCAGCTTACTTGAAAAAGAAGAAGATGATGAAGGGAACCTAAAGCAAGTTTATTAATCGGTATTAGTGTCACATCTCCCACCAGCACACCCTTCTGCCCATTCTCCATCAGTCACAGGTCTGGAATCCTTCAGCAGGCAAAAGAGCAGAGGGACTGGCCTGCTTGCTTTGCACACAGGAAGCTCCTACAGATATCTGTGGGTAAAACCTCACCCGTGCGGGGTGGCTATGATGGATAGGTCCTTACTTCTTCTTAAGGACCGAACCCCAGAGACACGTGAACATTTACAAGACGCACTGACCCGAATGTACACACGGTGTGTTTGCACCTGATCAAGTTCCTTCCGGTCACTCTATTGAAGATACATCCTAACCCAAGCCATCCGTTTGTACACGGCGGGAAAGAGGGGCAGATCTAGCTTTTATAGTCAGGCTCCAAGGCTTCCCTCTCGCTAAGGATAAACGCTTCGCGGCACACCAAGGAAGGCCGCACAGCTCGGCCTCCCCTGCCCTCCCTGGCACATTTCCCTCGGAGGAGGGGTGGCCCGCAGACACCCAGGACCACTCCTGGTGGTCGGCAGGTTGGCGCGGGGCAGAGGCGCCGGGACCGGAGGACAGAGCCCAGGGAAGACCCAGTGGGCCTGACGCCTCCCGTCCGCCCTCCCTTCCACCCGCCAAGCGCAGACACCCGCGGCTAGGGAGGAAAGACGGCCTGGCCACGTGGTCCGGAGCAGGGACCCCGCGCCCTGGGGCGCAGCGCGGGCCGGGGTTGCGGAGGCATGCGCTGGTTTGCATGAGAAAGGCGGTCGCGTGGCTCAGCTGGCGGCGCGGAGTCCGCTCCTCCGACCCCGGGATCATCTGCCCGGCGGTCCGAGCTCATCTCCATGACAAAGCGCTGTTTACCTGGCGCGGCTCCGGGCGCCTTTGTCCCGATCGGATGACCGCGCAGCTGCTCCGCTCGCCCGCCCGAGCGGCCCCTGACTGAACGCGCCGGGCCGGGCGCTCTGGAGGGCTGCCTGGAAGGGGTGCGGCGCCAGTGGGCGCTCCGGAGGGCTACCTGGAGTGGGTGGCGGCGGCGGGCCGGGCACTCGCCGCAGGGGCATGAGCGCCGGGTTGGGAGGACCAGGTCAGCGGGTCACCCCCGGCCGCCGGGCGTGCGGCGGCGGGGGGGGCCCACCCGGTCACCTGCACCGAGGCGCGGCCCCACCTGGGAGTCGCCGGCCCGTGACCGTGTCAGACAATGAGGATGGGAAAGAAAGGGCGGCGAGAGCGACCCGGGCCCTCCCGAGGCCTCGCTCCGGGGCGCGCCCCATTCGGAGGTCGCGGGCACCTGTCGCCGGTCCCGTCGCCCGTCAATCACCCGGCCCGCGGGGCGGGGCGCGGGCCGGGCCGGAACCGCGAGGAGGCCGCCCCGCCCGCTTGTCCCAGCCGGACCCGAGCTGCCCTGCGCGACTGCGCCGTCCTTCCCCGCCTCCCACCTCCTTTCTGTGAGCATCTGCCCGCAGAGGAACAGATGTGGGCACCTGCGGTGACAGGCCGCATATGTTCCATCCTATTCACAGGCATTCAGACGTGGCTACAATGAGCGGCCTTTGTGCGCACAGTCACTAAATATATTAATCTGCACTCCCCAGAGCACCGGGCTGTTTAATTTTTCACTAGCAATAACATCTGATCTAATCCTTAAATCGGCTCCCAAAAGCCTGCCCTCCTTTTTTTCCTCTTTCTCCCCACCCCCTCCCGAAAAACGTGTGAAGCTATTCAACCTTCCACCTGTTGCCTGCTGAACTGGGCGTGGGTTCCTGCAGCATCTGATGTCGGTCGGGGCAGGGGGTGGAGGTGGGATTGGGGGCGGGCGGGGGCGGCTGTGCGGGGGATGCTGCCTGGCCACACGGGCACCGCCAGGGCCTGCGCACCAGAAGGAAAATGAGCTGCAACGTGCGAGGGTGGCTCCCGAATGCTGTGCAAACAAAGAACGATGATTATTAAACAGCTTCCGAAGCAGCCCAGCACACCCATCCTCTCCGTGGAAGCGCCTTGAAAATGTACAAGTTCCCATTTAGCTTTTTGTTTATTAAACTCTGATGGTCATTATAAACACTGGTCAATAGGCCACACAGCCAAAAGGTAACATAAATCTCAGATGTACGACTTAGAATTTTTTTTAGCGATTTTGTTGCATGACTCTTTTATCTTAGCATCCCGTATTCTGTTTTGGTTTGTTTTCGGTCACAATGAGTCCCTTAGTGCCATTGTGGGTGTCACAATGCAGACGGACATCGGGCTGTGAATGAAGACAGAGGCAGTTTAAACAAACCAAGCTCTTTCTTTCCTTTCCGTCCATTGTACTATGAATGGGCCTTCTGCATTCGGCTGCTAGGAGACGGCTTTGCAAAGCCCTACTCCAGTAAATGGGCTGGAGAGAAAGGGACCCCAATAAACAGCCTAAGTATTGGAGAAAAAAGGGGGACAAGTTTAGGCAAATGTTTTTCCACCTTCGCATCAACACCTTTCCTAACCTCAAAACGTAAGACACACTTTCCAGCAGTTTCCCTCCTTCTTGCCACTGTAATTCTTACTCCCCCCGGCCCCCCACACCTCCTAGGAGACGCAGAGTGGGAACAGCACTGGCTCACCATTGAGATCCGTTTCCAAATGCTGCTTTGTCTCAGGAAAGTAGAATGGGGCACGGGGCTGTTTATCAGTCATCATCGCTAATAACTAAGGATTGCAAACTGCTCTCAAAATGGACGCCTGGATGTGTTGCTAGGTAAGTAGGGGCAGGGTTGGTGAGTCTGGATATTTAAGGAACAATCATGAACTATGAATTGTTTTCGTGGTAGTTGGAACTGTTCTGATTAACATAGGTAGGTTAACTGAAGCAAGAAACATAGCTGTTTTCAGGTCAAGGGCCCAGCTTGAGTACATTAGGGAATGACCCACCACCACCACCTGCGTTTCTCAGGGGCTAGAACGAAGTCACAGGCCACCACCGACCCAAACGCAGTCAAGGGAAATGGGAGAACCACGACTGGCTTATCTCAATCACAGTTCACGGCTGGGGCTACTGTCAGACCCAAAGCACATGGCAATGAGAAGGCCGATTCATTTAGTCATTTAGTCATTCATCCACTCACTGCTCAAGGTGCTGGAGGCCCAGAGTGCAATCAGACCTGCTTCCTGCCACTAGATGAGTGGTAGAAGTAGAGAAGTGTCGCTTGGTCTTTTATTTCCGGAAAGAGTTTTTGTAGGATTAATATGTCTTCCGTCAATGTTTGAATAGAACTCACCAGTGAGACCACCTGGGTCTGGAATTTTCTTTTTTGGAAGGTTTTTACTTACAAATTCAACTTAATATAGGGTTTAAGAAATATAGGGTTACTCAGATTTTCTACTTTTTCTTTGGTCAGGTTTGGTAATTCATATGGTTCAAGGAATTTCTTCATCTCATCTAAAGATGTTCAAAGTCTCCTTTTTACCCTTTGGTGTTAGTAAAATCTGTGATATCATCCTCCATCCTTATTATGGGTAATCCGTGTCTCCTATCCTTCTATGATGATCAATACGGCTATGGGTTTATCAGCTTAATTGATCTTATCAAAGAACAGTCTTCTTTCAGAATCTCCATCCTTCACTTCCTGTTGCCTAATGTCTAAAAAGAGTAATTTCATAAATTTTATCTAGTTTTCTAGTTGTTTACAGTGGAAGGACAAGTTCTGTAGGAATTATTCCTTCATGGGCAGAAGCTGAAACAGTTACAATACTTTTGGCTGCAAATAGCAGAAAACCCTGATTTAATATTCTTCACTGTAAGGAAAAGACATCAACTCAAAGAATGAGGAGGTAGAGTGGTTTTAGTTAACTTCTGGCTCAACCATGTCATCAAGGCACAATGTGCCCTCCATCTTTCTGCCCCACCTTTCCTGTCTTGCTGGCTTCCAACATGGGTTAGCTCTCTCTTGTGACTGCATGAAGCCTGCAGGGATCCAAGAAGTCACAAACAGACACAAGGATGGCCACTAGAGGAAGAGGACAATTTATTTCTATATGACACTCTTTTTTCAGTGATAAAACAATTCTGTAATATTTACTGTGGATCGGCCACGTAGAAGTCAGTATGTTTTAACGGTTGTAGCTTTTTTTCTTTCCCACTTTTTGGGAAACATTTTACTCTCTCTTAATTCCCAACTTCTCCCTACTTTCAACCTACAGTTTTCTTTTTTTCTTCCTTTCTTTTTGTCCCTGTTTTTCTCTCTTATGTAAATCCTTCATCCCCTGTTTTTAGATTCTCCCACAAACTGATAAATCTGATGTGTACAGTAGGGCACAGGAAAGTGTCTATAGGTGGTATGAAGCAGAAGGTGGGGAAAAGGATGTGAAGAGTCTCATGTAAATCTCTGTGCTCCTTTTACACTGATTTCTATGTACAACTTTTCTTTTAGTATCCTAGGAAAGAGACCTGGAAGTAATCTTTGGCTCTTCCTTTCCTTCACTGTAGTGTATGGTAGTCGTAAAAAATTTTAAGAAGCCATTAGAATTTAGAAAGATTCGAGTTTGAGTAATAATTGTGCCACTTACTACCATTGTACTAGTTACCTAATCACTTTTTAAAACTTATAATATTTTCCTTTTATCAAAGTAATATACTTACAGATTTTAAAATTCAAATAGTACTTCTAGATTTACAAAAAAATAGCAATTTCCTACACCATGCATTCCCACTCCCAATTCTTTCCTTTTTAACTCGTAGCTACTTTTGAAATTTACTCATATTTTTAAAAAACTTTCTAATGCTATGTCTTTTTCAGTTGTGTACATTGTCTATGGACTTCCTAACTCTAGAAGATGAAGGTTTAACACTTCCACCTGATCTCCTAGACACACGCATGTTTATGAACGCATAGAAGATCACCTCCCATTTTTTCAAAAATAATTATAGCACCCTTTTGATTAAATTACCATTCAGCATTTACCTCATTAAAATTATGGAACCATTATTCACAGCTGAGGCATATGCTACAATTACTTTTTCTTTTTTGTACAATTTTGTCTTTACTGGATTCAACAATTGCCAAATTTATTTGCTTATTGACTTTTCTATGTACCTATTACATATTGTCACCAAATTCTGAAGATCTCCTTTTAAAACACTCAAACAGGGCCTCCCTGGTGGCACAGTGGTTAAGAATCCACCTGCCAATGCAGGAGACATGGGTTCGAGCCCTGGTCCGGGAAGATCCCACATGCCGTGGAGCAACTAAGCCCGGGCACCACAAACTACTGAGCCTGAGCTCTAGAGCCCGCGAGCCACAACTACTGAAGCCCATGCACCTAGAGTCCATGCTCCGCAACAAGAGAAGCCACCGCAGTGAGAAGCTCGAGCACCGCAACAAAGAGTAGCCCCCGCTCGCCACAACTAGAAAAGCCCGTGCGCAGCAACGAAGACCCAACGCAGCCAAAAATAAATAAATAAATAAATAAAATTAAAACAAACAAACAAAATAACACTCAAACACCTCAGGCATTCCATGGACTGGCTTCTTCCTGGAGATGTGTCTCTAGCTTTCTCCTGGGATTTCCCACCTCTCTCTCCACTTGGATTCCCTACTGTCTGGGTCCTAAATATTCCTTTCTCGTGGCCTCTTAGTTTTGGAGAATATCCTCCAGCAGGTATCTGAGATAAAGTATTTGGTAGAAAATATTTTTGAGCTGCATATCTGAAAATATTCTACCCTCACAATTATAACTAATATTTTGATTTTGAGTGGAATTCCATGTTAGAATTATTTTCTTCAGAATTTTGAAATTTAGTGCTCCACTGAATTTCAGCTTCCTGTAATTCTATTGAGACTTTCCATGCCATCCTGGTTTCCAATCCCTAAATGTGACCTGTTTTTCCTTATGGAAACTCTTTAAGGTCCTTTCTCTGCCCCTGGTGTCCTGACATTTTGCGATGATGTGCCTTCATGTGGATCTTCATAGGTTTGTTGTGCTGGGCGTTTGGTGGGTCCTTTACATAGGAGAACATGTCTTTGAGATCTGGGAACTGTTCTTGAATTATTGCTTGAATAATGTCCTCTACTTCATTTTTCTGTCCTCTTTCCTGTAACTCCAATTTTTCAGATGCCAAACTTCTTAATCTTCTAATTTTCTTATGTCTTTCTCTTTCTCCATCTTTTTCTCTTTGTTCTGTTATCTGAGAGATATCAAATTTATCTTCTATCAGCTTTTAAGTTTAAATTACTGCTTTTTTAATTTTCAAGAGCACATTTTCTGAATGCTCTTTTATATACTTTTTTTCCTTTCCCTGGTATATGATCTTCAGAGACTGCAGATCATGAAGTTTTTTATAATATTTTTCCTCTTCCTAGTTTCTGTTTGTTCCCCTTTTTTTGCTGTCTTCCTCAAACGTCGGTTGGCCTTGGTCATCTGTGCATATTCAGGAGGGGCAGAGCTGAGTGCCGCCGAGTGGCAGGGCTCCCAGAGGGCGGTGAGTGGGGCTGTGGTCGGCCTGCCTCCTCTGCCTCCACGGTCTGGCTCCGGGGGTCTGCACTGTCTGTCAGCGTGAGGCTCCTGCTCCTACAGTCCGGGATGCCTGGCTTCTCCCTCATACCGCCTGAATCCCTACCTCCATCGCTTTCCTCTGTTTGCCCCTTCTGCCTACAAGTCCTTCTTCTTCTAATCCTGCCTCAGGCCCAACCCGCCCTTCCAGGCTCAGCTCTCACATTGTCTCCTTGCTGCCTTCTTCATCCATGTGTTCTAAGACTTTATGTGTCACTTGTTCCGATACCTGAAGTGTGTGTTTGTCTCCCCAACCACCCGTGCACTCAAGGCTCGAGACCATTTCACATACTGTTGGTGTGACCCTATGGCACCCAACAAGTATTAGGTGCTGAGCGCTCTTTATTGATTTTAGAAAAAAATATCAACAGGAAATGAAAGCCTTGTAGGCCGAATGAAGAGACTACTTCCCAAATTATTTAATACATACATATGGTGTCACTTCAATTTGGTAATGCTTTTTTCTTTTTGGTGGGGGGCAGGTAGATCTTAGTTCCCTGACCAGGGATTGAACCCATGCGCCCTGAAGTGGAAGCTGAGTCCTAACCACTGGACCACCAGGGAATTCCCATCAACTTGGTAATACTTTTTGAGTGCTTGATCTGCAAGACTCTGCAGGAACAATATTTGACCATCTTATTTCCCTGATGGAAGCCTCCAGCTCCCTGGGGCTTGCAGCAGCCCTCCTGAGATATGTCATGTGTAAAGATAGGTTTTGAGATGCATCTTAAATAACTTGATATTATTAATTGAAGCTTGTCAAGTATTTACTTAAAAAATAAGTTAGATTGGTTTCAAAGTTATTCTTCTGTCATAACACTTGGCTACCAAAAACGGTCTCTTGGTTGTAGAGAAAAGGGTGGCGTTGTGACTAGAGGAATGGGAATTGTGTATAATCTGAAGCCTGCCTATCTCCCAGCCCAGGGGAGCATGTCCTTAATGGGAACCTTACTGGCCTTAAAGCAGCTGCAGAAACAAAGTCGAGGCGGTGGCTTCCAGAGTCCAAACTCCTTAACGTGAGACGCAGACACCGCACGACCAGGCAAGCGCGTCCTCGCTTCCCCCCCTCCTCCATTGCCGTGGCTGCCCGCCCCGGAGCTCTCATGCCCCGTTCCAGACTGCAAGCCTGCCCACTAAAACTGTGGGCTCCAGAATAGTTCGGGTGGCCGCCGCCGCCGTCACAGCAATGCTAGCAAGGCTCCTCTCTACCTAGTGCTTGCTGTACTCGGCTGTGTCCTTGCTCAGCCCGGACTGGGAAACGCCGCCCTCCTGCAGACAGGACAGACACCGAGGCCCTTGGTCGAGGTGGACAGCGCGCCAACGTCCCCTGGCTGGAAAATCCACCCGTTCTGGACCCCCGGCCGCCTGCCTCCTGCGGGGCCCGGGCTCAGGGCCAGCCTGCCGTCTCCTAGCAGCCCGCACCGCCCTTCCTGCGCTCTTCCGCCAAACTGCGGCGTCAGGGCCCGGGCTCGCGTGTCCGCACCACCAGTGGCCCATAGCGCCAGCGGGTAAGCCAGCGGGAGCCGAGCGAGGCGTGACCCCGACCCCCACGCACCGCGCGGTTTCCGAGGCAACGGGCGCTGCGCCTGCGCATCTCGCTCCCCGGAGCCTCTGGGGCCGGGCCGCGCAGGCCCCGCCCACCGAGAGGGCGGGGCGGCCTCTCGAGCGGAAACGCCCGAGCGGAAGCGGAAGTGCGCGGCGGCTGCGGCGGGCTGAGGGCTGCGCGGGCGTGTCTCCGGTTGTGCTGGCGCATCTCTAGGTAGGGCCGGGCCTGTGGGGCCAGCGCGTCTGGGCCGCTCTCGGTCGTCGCCTCGGCGCGGCGGCTGCGCTCGTGGTTCTACGCCGTCGCGGTCCCTGGGCCGCGTCTCCCTCACCGCATGTCCCCACAGCCGTGCGCCCTGCCTGCTCCGCCGGGTGCCGCCTTGGCCCGACCCCTCCCCGGAAAGAGGTGTGCAGTTCCGGGTCGCCGTGTGGTCCCTGTCGGCCGTATCCCAGGGAGGCGTCCTCTGACCTTTGCACTTGGCGTCTCCGAACTTGGGCGCCTTCCCCAGTGACCCGGCTGTCCTGAGCCGGGGCCCCAGCACCCAGCAAGCACCATGCCCTCCGGGGCATAAAGGCCGGCGGGATGACACCTAGGTGGCTGTGAGGATGATTTGTCCGTGTCGACCAAGGAGGGGCCAGAAGTTTCTATACAGGAGGGGGGGATTCCAGCTGAGTTTCGAATAAGTGGGAATTGGGAGGTGCTGAGGGGCAAGGGGCCATTCATTCCTTCAGAGGGAACAGAATGTTCAAGACCTGCAGGTTTGAGACTGCCTGACATATTTTGGGAGAGACAGGGTGCTAGAGCTGGGGATGGCAGGAAACTCGGGGGAATTGGGGACAGGGAAGTGATGTGATCGGATCGGAGTGTTAAAAGAGCCATCTGGCAGGCGTAGGGATGGTGGTGCTGGGTGACTGCATGTGATAAGAGGGCTTTTGCAGCCGTTTAGGGAAGAAGTTTTAGGACTGAAAATCTGGAAATGGTAGTGGGGAGAACTTGGAGGTGAGTTTGATGGGGAAAAAGTGAGGTCGTGGTATTTCCAGTGACTTCCACATTTTTGGCTTGAGCGCTTGAGTAGGTAATGCAGAGAATGAGAACCACAGAATGGGGACAGGTCTGCGGCCTCAGGTTCCTCACCTGTCGCCTCCCAAGTGTATTACGCTCTGGTTCCTCCGTGTCTGGTGTCCTCCTCCTGTTTTGTCCTCCATCCCTCTCATTTCTGAATCGTGGCCTCCCATCCTCATGTGCTCTTTGGCCTGCCCACGTTTGGACCTTTCTGTTAGGAGCTACCACTCCTGCACCACCACAGCCTTCACACATTCTCTATGTGTCGATTTCCCCATCACCCCATCTCTGCCATCTCTAAGCTCTGCCGTAGGGGTTTTCCCCCAACCTTGCCATTCCTCTGTCACAGGACTGCAATGGTGCATTCCTTATAGGTTGTGTTCAGGGAAAGCAGTGAGAACACCTTGGCTGTGTCAGGTCGCACGCTACTCATCTCCACACATACCGTTTCCTGACCACCTTACCTCCCAGTTTCTTTGTGTAATTTCGAAGAGACATGTCTCTTTTCCTGACATGGAAATCTCTAATCACTTCTGGCCCTCTGTTTTCTCGTCTGTGGACTGAGAAGACCGCAGTAGATGTTGGTTGAGGTCACTTACAGTTTTTACTATTCTGAGGTTCTCCCTACTCCCTGAACCTGAATCAGTGTCATTTATGGGGCAGGTTTACTGTAAAGCTAATGAAGTTCAGGCTTCAGGGTCCTCGCTTTCACAGGCCCCTTCCAAGGCACTGGGAAGGACCTCAGTGGTCTTGTGTTTATAATTGTGTGTTTTTTATTTTTATTTAGTTTTAAAAATTTATTTATTTTTGGCTGCGTTGGGTCTTCGTTGCTGCACGCAGGCTTTCTCTAGTTGCAGTGAGAGGGGGCTACTCTTCGTTGCGGTGTGCGGGCTTCTCACTGCAGTGGCTTCTCTTGTTGCAGAGCACGGGCTCTAGGCGCACAGGCTTCAGTAGTTGTGGCTTGCGGGCTCTAGAGCGCAGGCTCAATAGTTGTGGCTCATGGGCTTTATTGCTCTGCAGCCTGTGGGATCTTCCGGGACTAGGGATCAAACCCGTGTCCCCTGCATCGGCAGGCGAATTCTTAACCACTGCGCAACCAGGGAAGTCCCATAATAGTGTATTCTTTTTTAGAAGAGGGACCTCAAATTATATAAGTTTCAGGCCCTACAGTACTTGGATCCCTACGAAACTGGCCATTAGTCATATCCTGCTGTCTTGGTTTTTGTGTTCTTGTCCTTCAGACTTTCCCCTCCCCACCTCCTACTCCTCCTTGGGTGTGCCTCTTATTGAGGCTTAGAGAGAAAATATGAATGAATGGAGCTGGTCAAACTCCTGCTGTAACCTGGCTTTGGTTTTTGCTCTTGGGTCAGGAAGAGAGGTGTCAGAGATTGGCAACTTAGCACAGTGGGCAGAATCTTTACAGCAGTGCATGTATTTGATTGGCTTGTCTGCTGGGTTGCCATCTCCTTCAAGAAAAGGTTGAAAGTAAGAAGGGAAGTTCACTTAATTGAGATCATAAAAGCAACTCTTATCTCTATGGAAACTAGAATCATACACTGGAAATTCATTCAGGGGAATTAATTGCATCCTTATTTTATTAGTTTGAAACCGAGGCAACCCTTATGCTATCAGTTACTTTTATAGAGCTTTATGATAAGTGTGAATAACTTTTACATTTTCATTTGCTTTTAGAAGCAAATTTCTGTTTCTTTATAAGATGTTCTGTTGGAAAAGTCTTCAGAGTTAAAACATGTTATTTAAGGTTTAAATTATTTATATAAATATAATAAGATATTTCTAAACGATTTTATAGTAGTAGTTTAAAATCTGCCAAATTGAGAGGTAAATCATTATCTTACTTTTACAAATAATGAAATCAATGATGTACGAAGAGAGTCAGTGATTTGTCTTCAGTCAGCCAGTAAATCAGGGCCATTGCTAGCTAAAAAAACCAGGTCCTAAGCACCCTTTTCCTTGTACACACATATGGTTCAGAGAAGGAGGAGTCCGTGTAAGTCAGCTCTTATTGTCGAACGCTTACTGTAGCATGGACCGAGTTTATACGTCCACATACCTGTCCAGCTGCACGCCCGTGTGCATGCTAGGCTGTAGAAAGTACACAGCAGAGATGGATGCTTTCCCCATCAGTCCTTGAGCCCGAAGAATTAACTCAGTACAGATTCGTGTAAGTTACTGTAAGTCATTTATAATAAAACGGTTGGCAGCCAGGACAAGGGGACAGTAACACTTTGAACAGCAGAGTTTGCTGGATAGTTCAGCTTTGGATTTTTGCCCATTAAGCACCAAAATTTCACATTTAGGATGGAAATAGAGTATTTCTAAAATGCTCTAAAATAGAGTATTTCCCTGCTTTCTTTTTAAATTTTTTAAAAAATATTTAAAAACTTTTTTTTTTTTTTTTTTTTTTTTTTTTTGCGGTATGCGGGCCTCTCACTGCTGTGGCCTCTCCCGTTGCGGAGCACAGGCTCCAGACGCGCGGGCTCAGCGGCCATGGCTCACGGGCCCAACCGCTCTGCGGCATGTGGGATCTTCCCGGACCAGGGCACGAACCCGCGTCCCCTGCATCGGCAGGCGGACTCTCAACCACTGCACCACCAGGGAAGCCCTAAAAACATTTTTGAAATTAAAAAAAAAAACTTTTTTTTTTTTTTTTTTTTTTTTTTTGTCCACACCACAATAGCTTGCGGGATCTTACCCCAGGGCCCCTGCAGTGGAAGCGCGGAGTCCTAACCACTGGAGCCATTCCCTACTTTCTTAATAGAGTGTGCTAAATGTGATATGAACTTTCCCTAATCCCTGTGATATGATCTCAAGTAAACATTTTAAACATAAAATTTGTGATGCAAACAGTGTTAGGGCTCGTTGAGGCACATACAACTGTTTTCCCTGTTATTTGTTTGGAGTTTTTATGTCTTTCGGCCTCTTTCAGTTTTTTTGTCCCTTTGCTTTCCCCATGTCAGCTGTTAGAGGTTCTGACCCTTGTCAGTATGTGCATGCCTGCCTCAAATGCCCTTTCCATACTTTTCTTTATTGTGGACTTAGGAGCTAATTGTTAGAACTATGTAGAAGAAGAATTTATAGATGATAAATCAGAGCCTGAGAAGTTGTTTATGAATAAATTATTTCAGTTTTACTTGTGAATTTTAAAATTTATATTGGAGTCTTATCCTGAATTCTGGATACATGAGGCATAAGTTTTTGTAGGTGGCAGACATTTTCCTTTTCTATGTTCATTGACTTGAAGGGGTTTTGTAGCGCTGCAGTCAGGTGGGGAAAGGCCCAGGGTCCAGCCTTCTGGGTTGCTCCTTCAGTCCAGCTGTTCTCTTGGGCCCCTGGGACTGGGAGGACCTTCAGAAAGGAGCGCTCTGGGCTAAGTGCGTGCCCCGCAGGCTGACTCTGCCACGAGAGTTGGTGTTCCACGCGTGCCGGCAGCCAGATCACTCTGAAGTGCAGTGTTGAGGTGGGGGCTCCCCTAGTGAGAGGAACCGGTTTCGGAGGCAGGTGGATGCAAATCCCGGCTCTGCCGTTGCTGCCTGTGACCTCAGGCGGGTGACTGAGCCTCACACACTGCTGGCTGCCGCGCAGCAGCCAGCCATTCCCGCCTTCGTCACTGGCAGGCGTGCCTCACAGTGGAGTCTGAACAAAACTTGATAGTGTGCCAGTGGGACGAGAGGGGTGTCTGCCGTGGGGCTTGTAGAATAAGCTGCACATATTTAAAGTGTACGGCTTGGTGCGTTCGGACACGTGTTTGCGCACCCCCAGGCTTGCTTCTTTCCTGACGGACCCTGAGCCTTTGCTCCCTCTTTCAAGGTGCAGGTCTTAGGGACTTTGTCTTGCTCGTTGCTGTGCCCACAGCTGCTAGATCTTTGGTCTGTCGGGGAGGGGCGGGGAGCAGAAGAGCCTCTCTGTGCCCTCCTTCGCCTTTTGCAGCAGGAGACAGGGCTCCGCCTCCCCGCAGTGTTGGGGTTCTTCCACATCCACATGAGGGAGGGTGCTGGGCTTTGCCCGGGGTAGCTGGTTTTCTCCAGCCGGGCCTGCCTCTCTCCCTCCTCCACAGCACAGGCAGGGCAGTGCTTCTAAAATGCGCTTGCTTCAGAGCCCTGAGCAGCATCTGCTTTCCCTTAGGATGAAGTGAACACGTGTGTGCAGCTGTGGAAACTCTGGTCGCTGCGCCTCTTCATCTCTCCAGACTCTTCGTCCCTTACTGCAGAGGTTCTGGCCAGACTGAGGGCTTTTGTTTTTGTTTTTTTTCCCCCCCGCTTTCTGTGTTGAAGAACACATTTATAATACAGTAAATAAAGTTGCAGGTTAAACTACCTAATAGGACAGGTATTTTAAGCACCTTAGAGACACTGATTTAATAATAAAAGAGACACCTTTTGGACTTAAAAAAGATTCATCCCTTATTCCTCTTGCTCACGTCGCCCCATCCGCCTGCTCTCCCCTCTCCCTCTGGCTGTGCCTGCCGGCTCTTCTTCCTCATGTCAGGGCCGCTTGGAATGCCCTTCCTCAGGATGGCCATCGTGGATCCCAGGTCTGGGTTGGGTCTTCCTGCTGAATATTCTGCACGCTCTCTGCTTTTCTCTGCCCTATAGTAATGCCCAAGTGATCATTGCTTGTTGGAGGTTTTCCTGCTGGAGCATAAGCTGCCAGAAGGCAGGGACCCTATCTGTCTTAGTCATAGCTCCACGTCTGCTGTAGCGATGACAAAGGTAGTTGCTGAATGAGCAAACCCGATTTATGTCTAAATAAAGTTACCTGGTGTCATTGAGGATAAGTAAGTGTGAATGAGTTACAACTACAGTTGGGGAAAAATGACCAATATGTGCTTTTGCGTTGACTCAGCAGTTTCACATCTAAGATTAATCCCAAGGAAATGATCAGAGATGGTGTGTTGAGAGATGTGTATTCACTGATGTGATTGACATTCTTATTTATGGCATGCAGCATTGGAAATGAATGTTCAACAGTAGGGTTAAATAACTCCTATTATGTCTACGTGGTGCATCCATTAAAAGTGACGCTGCAGGAGAAGGTTAACGTTATGACTTGGGAATATATTCATAATAAACTAAGACACAGAAGTAGGTTATAGGAAAGCATGATCCCAATTTTCAGTAACAATGAATAATTAAAAAAACTAGAAATACGTACTCAAATGTTGGTTGTAGTCATCCTTGGAAGATGAGATTATGAGTAGTTTTTTTTCTTTTTGTGCTGTCCTGAATTTTCTGCAAAGAACATGGCTACTTTTTTTTTCAAGGCTACTTTTTTAATCAGAAAAAAATTTTTTATAAATAAGTATGTTCCTGATATTAAAAAGTAATATAGGTTGTAAAAATCATAAATATACTAAAGCCTGACTAAAATCTATATGGCTTTGTTTTAAATTTTGAGATAATTTAATAATCTTGACTTGTGCTGGGCTTATTTCACTAAACTTTAGCAACTATTGAAAAATGTTTGATGACCAAATTTATAATATAAATAAAATTGCATCACAACCATTGAGTCTCATAAACCTCGTTTTGCATATAAGAAGAATGAAGTAACTTGCTCCAAGATTCACTGCTAGTAAGTGGAGGTTAGAATTTCAACTCAGCTCAGTTTTGTTGTAGAGCCTTCCCTTCTGTCAGCAGTGCTGTGCTGCCCAGCATTCTGTCTTTTTCCCTAGGACCCAGCCAGGAGGGGTTGAGCTCCCAACTCCATCTGCCACACACGGTTTTCTGAATGTTGGCGTCAGTGGTCACGGCCAGAATGTGGTCCGGAGGGTCCTCCAGGGAGGGCACCCTGAGTCTGGAGTCGTGTTGGCTGTAGGCTTTCCATTTCCACTTTGAATAAACTTTACTGAGGTTGAAGTTAGTGTTAAAATATCCCTCTGACACTTGTTAAGACCGTGAGAAGGACTGTCTTCAAGACTTGAGTGGGGAGAGAGGTGGGCTCAAGTTCAAACACAGCACAGACACCGGGGGATTGAGAGCCTGCAGCGGAGGGAGGGTCAGTGGGACTGGAGGGGGGGTGGAGCAGTTAGATCAGATCTTGAGGAGGGTCACGTATCAAGGGTGGGGTTACTCAAGCTGACTCAGCAGGAATCTGGCTAAAATTGGTAAGGATGAACTTGCAGCTCAAGGTGGAGGCCTGTTGAGAAGAGGGCCCAGGAGCCTAAGTTTGGTCAAGGAGAGCGTGTCGGCCAGTAGTTCCGCGAGTCCCGTGTGGAGGCCTGTGACGCAGGGAGAGCAGCCTGGCTGCAGCCACCCGGCCCACCCTCGGTGAAGCGCAGCCCTGGCTGTGAATTCCAGTAAACACCGGGCAGTTGCTGTGTGTCGTGTGCTGGCCTGGGACACATTTTCATCCCTGAATTTTCAGTCCCTGTTCTTACCCTGCTGTGTTGAAAGGGTCCCTGTAAGTTCTTCTTTTTAGCTGGGGCTAATGGGGAGGGGAGGAGAGGGCAGACGTCAGATCCTCCACTTCAGGGTGTGAGGGGCCTCATGAGAGGGCCCAGGCCCGGGCCGCAGGTTACCGCTGAGAGGACAGTTGTCCAAGAGTCGGACACGAAGCAATGGAAAAAGAGGACTGTATGTTCTTCCCTGAATCCTGGGACATTGTCCGAGAGATTCTTCCAGTATTATTCAGTTTTCTAACAGAAGGTCCCTCTCTGTTTTACTTTGCTGTTTACTCTTCATGAGAGCTCAAACACTGTGATGTTACCTGTTAACTTGTAGATTTTTGTCTTGTAGAAACATTATTTCTGTCTGATAAAGATCTATCCAAAGGTTGTGGTTCTATTTCTGTAGGACATTAACCCAATTCGTCTCCAACTTTCAAAAGCTCACTTTGGTCGTCCAGCTCTTCAGATGCGCTCGGAACTGGCTTCCTGTCTTACAGTCTCTTTCATTAATTTATATTTGCATGGGTTATGTCTTTTCACCTTTGAACATTATGCCTTAACACCTTTGGGATGCTGGATGTGGCTCAAGGTGGCCACAACTGCTGGTACTGGTTGCCTACAAACACTGCTCCATGGGGGGGGGGGGGTGTGCCCTGGGCTGTCCATCGGTCCACTGTCCCTGTGTCCAGAGCGACTATCCGTGTGTAGCTTTTGACCCCGTTCTCTCAGTGGCAGATAGGGTGCATATGTGTTTTGCTGCCTCTCTCTTCATTTCTCCAAGTGTTTGTCAGTTGAAAGACTGTGAATAAAGGAGCTTCTGGGCTTCTCTTTCCTCTTCTCTCCAGGCCTCATTTACTGGTAACCCAGTCCATTGGGATTGGTCTGGATGTAAGGAGAACAGAGCCATTGCTAGGATGGCCTCCTCCCGTGTCACAGGCTCTAGCTGTACTTGTGCGCCTGCTGCTTCTTCCTAAAATCTCCTGCACTGATGCTTTGTTTCCCAAACCAGTTTGTCAGCTGCTCGAGGGCAGACTCTACTCTGTACTCTTTCTTTGCCCACAGTTGGAGTCTACAAACTTGTTGATTCCTGATTTCTCTTTATACACTTGCCCGTTGATGCCTTTATCTAGTTATTCGTTCACAAGTGCTTGCCAGGCCCCCGTGTGCCTGATCCTGTGCTGGGTGTTACGGATCTGCCAGGGCCACATCTTCTGCCCTGAGGCCCACATCAACCACGTGACGCCCAGACTGTGTTTTGGGCAGTGGGACTCCTACCTAGTGAGACACAACTTTTGTTTTCCAGACAACAGTTATCTAGATAACGACAATTTCATGTATAATTGGCAGGTAGAATAAATGAAATTTCATATATGTGTGTGTATATATATGTGTATAATTTTACAATATATATATTGTATAAGCATACGTATTTGCAATCATCTTAAAAACTACCTTGAGAGTATATGTTGTTAGCAATAAAAGGCTTAAAAAAGCAGAAGAAAGTTATTTTAAAAGGTGATATCCACAGATTTCTCTTTTTAAGCATCTCCTTTCACACCCCACTGACTGCATTGATGGCGGGCTAACACTGCATTAATGCTTTGAAGAGCCGAAGTGCCGGAAGGCATCCTCTAATGCCCGAGTCCCCAAACCTTTGCCTATCCAAAATTGTCTTTGTGAGTGCCATAGAAGAGCACATTGTAACATAACATTCCTGAGGTAATTTGTGATTCAAACTGTGAGAAATTGGCAGTGTGAAAGACAGGAAAAACCAGTACATGTTTAAAAAATAGTGAGCTTTTCACTACTGGGGTAAGCAAGGAGGAAAAACATTTGAATAAAATCAAAGCAGAGGCTGAGCCCGACTTCTTACAAAATAAAGAGGAGAGTGTTTCAAGAAACTCGGTGTTGTCACTTGCAGTTTTAGTAGAAAAATGCTTGAAACAAAAATGTCTTTTTATTGGTGAGGGAAGGCAGCCAACGCAAATGTGGCAGAGCTGCTGCACAAACGGGCCCACGTCTGTGTGGGGCGGGAGTGAAGGCGGTGCTGGTGCTTGCCCTCTTGGCACCATCTCCACGTGGGCTTGGTGGGAGGGTCCTCAGCATCCCGCACGGAGCTCGGGGAAAGAAGCAGGTCTCTCACAGCCTCTCGCTGGATAAGATCTACCTTGGATCCACTCATGGTCCACAGACCTTGCCTTTTTTTTTTTTTTTTTTTTTTAAATCCATTTTGGTATTTTGTCCAGTCTGACATTGTGTTCTGAGACATATCCCCTTTCCACACCAGGCCCAGAGGGCCTGACTGGAGAACTGCCTTATGGCTGAGATCATCATGTTATGAAGTCCATCTCCTGCTTCAGAAACACACTTTCTCAAGGTGAACCCACTGCTAGTAATAGGTCTCCAGTGGTTTGGGGTATATGGATCCATTATGTGTAAAAACTTAATGAGCAAGGCCTCACTCAATTTCAACTTAAATGTGTGCTATTCGTGTCCACTCAGTTTTTAGATATTCTTTATTATTAATGGCTATTAAACGGATAACTTCAAATTCTCTTAGGGGCAAGGGTCCATTAACAGGCAGCACATTCTTAAAAGATAATCCACGAGGGGGGCTTTTCCCAGCCTAGTAATTTATTTACTGAAATAGGGCTTACAGTTTTTTACCCGCCAGGGTTGTTTTGAAGAGTGGAGACGTGTGCTTTGAGTGCCCAGCGCTGTCTGGCAGGAAGTGGGCACAGACAGGAGCTGTTACTGCTGTGCTTGGGCTGCTTGGGGCTCCTGCCCTCAGTCCCCAGCCTGGGAGAGGCACCATTTGCTCTTGTGCTGCTGTTTGCATAGTAAGGATTTTTTTGTTTTGTTTTATCAGAGGACGGGAAGCCCTGATGAAAAGAATAGGCCGTTAAGATAAAAGATGTCTGACCACTGATGGATGTTACTGGCTATATTACATCTTTTATTATGCGTAAGGACATCATACTTATTACATAGAGGACTCTGCTTAGATTTTTTCCAGATTGTGAATTCTGATCCTTTGAACTATTTTGTGTGTTTTTACATTTTAGAATGGGAAGTTTTCCGTCCAAAGTCAGTCAGTCACCACCTCAAATGTTGCTGCATTTGGCCTAGTGAATTTTCATGTAGTTTTCTTTTTAACACCTTTATTGAGATGCACTTGATGCACAGGAAACTGCACGTGTGTACAGTGTATGATTCGAGAGGTTGAGCATGCGTTCACCCGTGACACCATCCCCACAGCCAAGGTGGTGAATGTGTCCATCACCCTGTCTCCGCTCTGTCAGTCCCTGTCTCCTCCTGCCCCACTGCAGACGACCACAGGGCTCTTGCCACTGCGCGCAGCTCAGCTCTCAATGGGCTAGGCTTTTACATAAGTGGGATCACGCAGTGTGCACTCCTTGGTCCAGCTTTCACTCAGCAAAATTATTTTGAGAAACATCAGTGTTGCACGTATCAATTTTACATTTTAGGTTTTCAAAATTAACTCCTATTTGAGCTCCTAGATGGGCAGTATTACTTCTTTGAAATCGTTAAACCTGTTTTCGAACTTTGTTGAGAAATCTCTTGACTAATAATAGTCTTAGTGACAATCTTAAAAGAGTGCTGCCCTGTGCTGTCCTGGTGGAAGTCCGACTCAGCACCTCACTCGCAGGCGCAGCCCCACGGGTGTGTCCGGGGAAGCCTCTTCAGGCTCCTGACCAGCGTGACGTGCTCTGTGTCATGCTGGAGACAGAGAGTGAATGTTAAATATTGTCTGTGTTTGCTCTGAAAGGCGCCATATGTCTCGTGATAACGCCATAAGTACTCATGTCTTTTCCTTTCCAGGAGGTCAGTTATGGGTGTGAGAGGCTTACAGGGATTTGTGAGAAGTAGCTGCCCACATGTATGCGTGGTAGTAAATTTCAAAGAGCTGGCAGAACACCACCGAAGCAGGCATCCTGGAGGGACTCCTACCATCGTGGTCGACGCCATGTGTTGCCTCAGATACTGGTACACGCCGGAATCTTGGATCTGTGGTGGCCAGTGGCGGGAATACTTTGCTTCTTTGCGAGAATTTGTGAAAACTTTCACCGCTGTTGGCATCAAGTTGATATTCTTCTTTGATGGCATGGTGGAGCAGTGCAAGAGAGACGAGTGGGTGAAACGAAGACTCAAGAACAACAGGGAGATAGCCAAGATCTTCCATTATATCAAGTCCCACAGGGAGCAGCCTGGCAGAAACATGTTCTTCATCCCCTCAGGGCTGGCCATATTTACTCAGTTTGCTTTGAAGGCCCTGGGTCAGGAAACTCTGTGTTCATTACAGGAGGCCGACTATGAGGTGGCTTCCTGTGGCCTCCAGAACAACTGTCTTGGGATTCTTGGAGAAGACACTGACTATTTAATTTATGACACCTGTCCCTACTTTTCCATCAGTGAGCTCTCCCTGGACAGTCTGGACACCATCATGCTGTGCCGAGAGAAACTGTGTCAGAGCCTGGGTCTCAGCCTGTCTGACCTTCCTCTTCTGGCCTGCCTGCTTGGCAACGACATCATCCCAGAAGGCATGTTTGAAAGCTTTCGTTACAAGTGCTTGTCTTCTTATACCTCTGTGAAAGAGAACTTTGACAAAAAAGGTAACATTATCTTAGCTGTAGCAGACCACATATCTAAAGTTCTTCGGTTGCATCGAGGTGAGAAGAAGCTGGAAGAGATGTTACCTTTGGGGCCAAACAAAGCTCTTTTTTATAAAGGAGTGGCATCATATCTTTTGCCAGGACAGAAATCTCCATGGTTTTTCCAAAAACCTAAAGGTGTAGTAACTTTGGACAAGCAGGTACTATCCATGAGTTCAGACCCTACATCCAAGCAAGAAGTTCCCATGTGTACACACCCTGAATCCAAGCAAGAAGTTCCCATGTGTACAGACCCTGAATCCAAGCAAGAAGTTCCTTTGTGTACACACCCTGAATCCAAACAAGAGGTTCCCATGTACACAGACCCTGAATCCAAACAAGAAGTTCCCATGTGTACACACCCTGAATCCAAGCAAGAAGTTCCCATGTGTACAGATCCTGAATCCAAGCAAGAAGTTCCCATGTACACAGACCCTGAACCCAAGCAAGAAGTTCCCTTATGTACACACCCTGAATCCAGGCAAGAAGTTCTCTTATGCACACACCCTGAATCCAAGCAGAAATTACCTGTAGGTACGGACCCTGAATTTAACCTAGAAGCACCCCTGTGTACAAACCCTGAAATTAAACAAGAAGATCCTTTAAATATGGGGCCTGAAGTCAAGCAACAAGTAACTATGGTTTCGGATCCTGAAATCTTAAAGGTATGTAGATGTGCCCACCCAAATCTAATATGTCATGATTGAAAGTGTACCCATTGATAGACTTGACAGTGAATATATATTGACTGCCTGCAGTGCTTCCGCTGTGCTCATAGGCGTCCTGGCCATCTCACCCAGTCTCCTGCAAGGGGAGTGCAGACAGGTTGGGTCTGACTGCCAAGGGTGGCACGTGTGCGCTGAAACAGTTCAGGACTTAGTTCTTACACTCTTTAAGGAGGCATTGGCTATCAAGCAGAGGTGTGGTCAGATCAGATCTTTGTTTTTTGAAACATTGGGTACACGGCAGAGAATGGCTATTGGCACATAGGAGGGTTGGGTGGCCTCAGAGAGCTGTGGTCACCCAGGGGCCTGGGGGATTTCAGATTACAGGGATTTGGGGAGCCATTTGGAGGCAAAAAAGGCAGGAGCTGGGGATGGGGTTGCTCTTTCAGGAAGTTTGGCAGAAAGAGCCTGGGATGGGAGGAGGCCGGGAGAATCTGGTGGGCCTGTCTGCCGGTGGCAGGGGGAGGGTAAGGGCAGATAGTGTGCTGTTCCAGTGACACTCGCATTTACTGAGCTTAGTGATACCTTTGAAAACAATTTTTTTTTTTTTGCGGTACGCGGGCCTCTCACTGTTGTGGCCTCTCCTGTTGCAGAGCACAGGCTCCGGACGCGCAGGCTCAGCAGCCATGGCTCACAGGCCCAGCCGCTCCGCGGCATGTGGGATCTTCCCGGACCGGGGTACGAACCCGTGTCCCCTGCATCAGCAGACGGACTCTCAACCACTGCGCCACCAGGGAAGCCCTGAAAACAATTTTGAAATTTCTTAAGTTTCCCTTAATTTTTCCTTAAAAATTTTTTTGCAGTGGAGTCTTCCATCCCTGTCAATAGGTAACCAAAATTCAAATGTGTGCATTTTGACCATACATAGTCACCCTAGAAATCCTTAGGTGCAAAGTTGCTGAATGCAGCAATATCCTGAGTACACACCCACAACCATTGCTGTTTCCTCCAGAGTTACACACTGTTGGATAAACTGAATTCTTGCTTTAGAATTTTCAGGTTAGGTGCATATGTTAAGTTTTTCCAAGTGTGGAATGCTATATAATATCTACAGTTAAGGGCAGAGATAAAAAGATGCTGAGGTGATGAGCTAATTAATGAATTAATATTATGCTTGTAGAGAACTTCTCTGAAAACCCTGTGTATACCCAGAAAAGAATGTTACATCTCAAATTCTATAGAGTTGCCAAAATTAAAGATTTCTTGGTAGAGTGAATATAATTTATTATAGCTATATACATAAATTTGTCAAAATACTAACTCTTATGAAATAAAAGAAGAGTAAGAAATGGAAGAGGGAATAGGAGAATAAATTAGAAGGTATTCTACCTTAAAAGGATCATGAAATATCTAACCATATTGTTTCTGATAGATTCTGTATCAAAAGGGGTGTTATAGAGAAATAGGTTACTTCTAATGATCTTTGATTGGTTAGAGCATCAAGTAATAACTCTTTTGGAATCCTGGCTGACCTTAAAGTTGCTAGCTTGTCTGCCATCCTGATTTAAAGAAATTTTAGCCACGAGATAGACACTCAGACACTCGAGTACATCCAGCCCGAACGATACTATTGGCCATGCACTGTGTGCCAGCCTCCTATATTAACACATTTAATCCTCACAATAGTTCTGTGAGGTCAGCACCTTTGTTAAACCTATTTTACATATGAAGGAAGTGAGGCGTTAAAGGGATTAGGACTCAAGTCTGCAATAATGAATGGGCGTGACTGAGCTGCTTCCTGTGTATGAATAACAACGGGACACCGGCACACAGAGGTTTTGATATTCCAGGTTATTGGCAGCACATTTTAAGGGCTATTAGTGGTAGGCTGGATTTAAATTTTGAAGAGTAATCTGGATGAATTTATTCCTGCAGTAACAAGAATGTTTTTGCAGGAGCATGAAACCTGTATGGAGGATATTATAGGCCATCTGTTCTTAACTACTCATTGAATGAGAAAGTGGTATCCATTTAAATCATCCATCTCATCACTTAACCATGTGCTGCCACTGTGCTGCATTCGAAGTAGAAAGAAATGAGTGCCCAGTGCATAGTTTCTGCTCAATAAAAAATTCCTGAACAGTTGAATGAATGTGATGCAGTTTCTAATCCCAAGGAGTTTATGGTTTAATAGGAGAGGTAAGGCCAGGTAACCAGTGTAGGGTAAATGTGAGTTTGAGCCCATCAGGCCAGGGGTAGGTGAGTTCCTGCTCAAAGAGGATGACAGGGTTATGGAGAGATGACGCTTTAGGGGACCCTCAAAGGGGCGGAGACGGGGAAGTGGCTGGTTGGGAAGGGCCGAAAGAGGTCAGTTTCCCGGAGCACAGAGAGGGTTCTTGCAGAACCGTGGAGGTTGGGCCCCAGAGAGTCCCACGAGGGGCAATGGTGTACGCGGGAAAGGAGAGGGAGGCCTCCGCGGGGCCTCCCTTGACTCTCAGGCTGAAGAACCTGTGGTAGCCGGCCAGATGCTTTGAGGAGGTATTGATTGGGCCTCTGTTTCCAGGAAAGCAGAGTATCGCTGGGGTGAAGGGTGGGTTGGAGAGAGGAGAGATTGGTGGGGGCGGCTGGAGCCCTGAGTAGCATCTCTCCGTCAGGTGGACAGGATGATGAATGACGGCAGAAGGAAGTATGACAAGTCTGGTAGGTGGTTGGAAATTGAGTAAAAGAGGAGTAACAGAAAGTTTGAGCTGGAAGCCCAAAGGAAAGGAAGCACAGAGGCCAGCTTGACGTCATGAGTTCGAGTGACAGTTACTCACAGTTTCTGGGCCCTCAGAGGCGTTGGATTTCCTATTAAAGGTCACTGTTTTGTTTTCAGCGAGAAACCAGTTGCATTTAAATTTCCGGCAGGTCGCCAGAGCACATCACGTCCAGGCAGAGAGCTACCTGGTGTACAACGTCATGAGCAGCGGGGAGGTCGAATGCAGCAACAGCCTGGAGGATGCGATGGACCAAGCTCTGCCCAGCCAGGCCTTCATCTACCGCCCAGTGCGGCAGCGGGTATACTCCCTCTTGCTGGGGGATGGCGAAGGTGAGTCGTGGTCTCGCAGTGGCTGTGCTCGTGGAGCTGAATTCTGAGAACTGGCCAGACAAAGTAGAGTGCATTCTTTCAGGACTTGGGGTTTGTTTCTCTGTGAAATCTGTAATGGAGAATGCCACTCACATCTGTGCAGAATAACGGGTAAATGCCTTGGGACGTCTATATCTAATTAGCAAGCAGTTGACCAGGATTCATTAAAAAAGAAGTGCGTTGTTTCTGTAAAATGTCGAGGTTTTGTTTTTTTTTTTGGCCGCACAGCATACGGGATCTTATTTCTCCAACCAGTGATTGAACCCACGCCCCCTGCATTGGAAGTACAGAGTCTTAGCCACTGGACCACCAGGGAAGTCCCTAAAATGTTGTATTTTTATGCCTTAAAAGGATTCGTACTTTTTAAAAAATGTGAAAACCCTTTCCTCCTGTAGGAGTGTAGGGTGTGTTTATTATTAGAAGACAGCCGTCTAGTTACTGTCCCTCAAAATGCAAGTCTCGTAAAATGATTTATATAATCTAGTACATCATATTTTAAAATATAAACAAAATTTTCCTTTGGAGTTTTTGTAATTAAGTTTATGTTTTTCCATCTGTATTTCAATTTCACAGTAGGAACAAGAGTATAAGGAGAGGACTGTCCATGGCTAGGCCAGTAAAATTGGGAGGACCTTTAACGCCAGGAATAAAATTAATCAGACCCTGTAACCCTCTGTTAGGAACAGTCTGGGGGAATTGGGAGTGTCGGAGAGCACTCTGTAGCACAGACTAGTGGTGCTTAATGCATGCAGTTACCTCTCTGCAAGGCCTTGCTGACCTGAGGCAGGCTGCTGGAACATCATGGTCTGATCAGATGGTGCTGGGATGAGAAACAGAGTCTAGCACACTACTATCAGGGCAAGGATTGAAGCAGAAAAGTCCTGGTGAAAGGATGTCTGTGGCCCATTTGCCTAAACTCCATTATCTCCAAACCCACCAACATTACTATTAATATTATTCCAGAAAGGAAACATTTACATAATCTAAAGGTGGTGATAGAATCATCAGATTGAAGTGTTTTGATTATTCTTTTTTTGGGCAGAGGGAGTGGCAGGTTCTTTGCACCCAGATTTTATTAGATTCCCAGCACCACCCAGCATGTGCTGCCTTCTCCCATAGGTGCTGTTAGAGTTCAGACACTGATGTGGCCTAAGGAGGACATGAGAAAGATGTTTAAGCTGATTTGAAGACAGAAACAGAAGAACCTATGTAAACTTTGAAACCAAATATTATTGAAATAATTTCTCTATTTTTCTTATGTGGTTCTCTGCCCATACTCTTTCTTAACATGAATGATGGCACATTGACTCCAACGATTAAAGAAAAGATATCTTCATCATGAAAAAATTTCACGTTATAGAATAATACTTGCCTAGAATTATTTTTAGAGTATTTTGTTAAATGAGGTTAAAATATATAAACTTCATAACTTAAATTTCCTACTTTGTTAATGCAGTTTATTGACAGCCACAGAGATAACTTTATTAGATAACCACAGTAACAGGAAAATTACTCAGATTGAACTTATCTTCACAACTGACCCTCACTTTTTTCTTTCTCAACTTTTTGGCTTTCTACATGAAGTCTACATTGTTAGGATGTAAACATAAAAAGCTGCTGTTGCAGGTTTATTTATGATGAATATAGTAAAGCGTATTCTATGCTGTTTGCTTGGCTTGGCTTACTATTGCACATGCACCTAAAAGAGATGTCTTTTCTACAGTTGAGCGTGGTGTTCTATAAATGCCAGTATTGCGAAGAGGGCTATGAGAGTCTTCCACCGACTTTCTGTTAGCTTGTTCATAGTTTTTAAGAAAAGAGTGATGAAATCTCCAGATACTGTTGTGGATGTTTTTATTTATTCCCTTCAGTTCTGTTAGTTTTTACTTCAGATGTTTTTGAGGTTCTGTTATTAGTGAATGTACACAGAGGATTGTATGTTTCTTAATGAATTGGCTCCTTTAACATTATGAGATATCCCTTTTTTAGAAAATCTGATCATATTCCCTATGTTGAAGCTGGCTTTGTCTGATACTAGTATACACACCCCACTTTTCTTATGATTATGGTGTATCTTCTTTCTGTCCTTTTACTTATAAACTATTTCTTTATATTTAAAGTATGTCTCTTTTAAGCAGCATATACAGTCTTTCAGTCTCTGTCTTTTAATTGGACTGTTTAGGCCATTTACACTTAATGTACTTATTGACAGTACATGTAATGTCTTCATGGGTTTAAGTCTTCATTTTGCTCTTTGCTCTGTTCTTTTTTCCCTTATTTTCTCCTTTTCTGACTTTTTTTGGATTAATTGAATAATTTTTAGTATTTTGTTTTATATTGGCTTATTATTGGACTTGGATTATTAGATTTACCTGTTTTTGTTTGCTTGTTTTTTTAGCAGTTTTTCTAAGGTTTATAATATATGTCTTTAACGTGTCACAATTTGACTTCAGTATCATACCACGTAATGTGTATTGTAACAACCTTACAACAGTGTACTTGCATTCTCCCTGCTATTCTGTATATTTTTTTTTGTTTTGTTTTTTGTTTTTTGTTTTTTGCGGTACGCGGGCCTCTCACTGTTGTGGCCTCTCCCGTTGCGGAGCACAGGCTCTGGACGCGCAGGCTCTGGACGCGCAGGCTCAGCGGCCATGGCTCACGGACCCAGCCGCTCCGCGGCATGTGGAATCTTCCCGGACTGGGGCACGAACCTGTGTCCCCTGCATCGGCAGGCAGACTCTCAACCACTGCGCCACCAGGGGAGCCCTGTATATTTTTAAAACTTTTAAGATGATTATATACTCAAGGGAGTTGCAAAAAATAGCTCATAGGGTTTCATGTACCCTTCACCCAGCTTCCCCAAAGATGACATCTTATATAATGAAGTACAATATCAAAGCCAGGAATTTGACATTGGTACAGTACTGTTAACTAGATTATAGACATTATTCACTTTTCAGCATTTTGTCCACCCATTCATTTGGTATGTGTCTAGTTCTATGCAGTTTTATCCCATGTCAAGGTACAGGAAGGGTCCATCACCACAGGGGAACTCTCTCATGCTGCCCCTTTGTACCCTGCCCTCTGTCCCTGTCCCCTGGTGACCACTAGTCTGTCCTCCAACTCAACATTTTGGTCATTTTGAGAACGTCACATAAGTGGAAACATAGTAGGTAACGTTTTGAGATTATGCATATGTTTTAAACCCCATAACACAAGATTCTTATTTTCTTATTTACTTTAAACCATGGGTTGGCAAACTTTTTCGTGAAGGACCAGATGATAATAAATATTTTAGGCTTTGAGGGCCCCATAGTCTGTAACAACTGCTGAGCCCTGCTGAGCCAAGTGCCATGGACCTACGTCCAGAAGGGCGTGGCTGTGCCAGTGAAACTTTATCTAGTTTTCCCATGTCACAAAATTTGAATTTTATGTCATCGGTCTGTGTCACAGAAAATTCTTCTTTTGATAATTTTCCAATCATTTAAAACAATATGAAAAGCATTATTAGCTTTCAGACTGTATGAAAGCAAGCAAGCAAGCCAGATTTGGCCTATGAGCCAAGTTTTCCAACCCTTCCTTTGAACAGTCAGTTGTCTTTTTTTTTTTTTTTTTTTTTAAGAATTATTTATTTTTTTTGGCTGCGTTCGGTCTTTGTTGCTGCGTGCAGGCTTTCTGTAGTTGTGGCGAGCTGGGGCTACTCTTCGTTGCAGTGTGCGGGCTTCTTATTGCATCGAGGTGGCTTTTGCTGTGGAGCACGGGCTCTAGGCTGTGCGGGCTTCAGTAGTTGTGGCACATGGGCTCAGTAGTTGTGGCTCACAAGCTCAGTAGTTGTGGCTCGCAGGCTCTAGAGCGCAGGCTCAGTAGTTGTGGCGCATGGGCTTAGTTGCTCCTCGGCACGTGGGATCTTCCCAGACCAGGGATTGAACCTGTGTCCCCTGCATTGGCAGGCAGATTCTTATCCACTGTGCCACCAGGGAAGTCCCAGCCAGTTGCCTTTTAAAGGAGTTAATAGGTGAGATGAGGTCTTCTGTGTGCACCATTTCTGCTGCTCTTTATTTCAGAAATATAATTCTGCTGGATGTAGAATTCTAGATATTTTTGTTGGGCACTTTCAGGGTGTCATTCTGTTGTCTCTGGCTTGTGTTTCTCATGAGTTGACGATGGTCCTTCTGACTGTTGTGTCCACAGGTTGCAAGTGTGTGTTTCTCTGGCTGTCCTTAGGGTTTCTTCTTGACTGCTGGTTTTCAGCCACTGT
Organism: Mesoplodon bidens; assembly: GCF_964165515.1. NCBI lineage: Eukaryota > Metazoa > Chordata > Mammalia > Artiodactyla > Ziphiidae > Mesoplodon > Mesoplodon bidens. The sequence continues at coordinate 94,072,537 of NC_138168.1, forward strand.
TTAAGCTGAGCTTTGGAGTCGTTTCCTCTCTGTTTATTCTGCTTGCAACTCTTGAGCTCTTTGGGTCCATTTCTACTCCCTATTGACTTAGAAAACAACATTTCATGAAATGGTGCTCAACTTTTTCTCTCTCTCTCTCACCTGTCACTCTGGGCCTTCAGTTATGTGCCTGGTTCACACCTCACAGCGTCCCTCAGGCACCAAGCCTCGTTTTTATGCCTCTGCTCTCTGTGCTTCAATTTGGGTCACTCTTGTTTTCACATTTACAGCGTCTTTCCTCTGCAGTGTCTAATCTGCTGTAACCCATCCGGTGAAATTGTCATTTCAGATATTGTGTTTTTCAGCTTTTTAAAACAATCTTCCATTTCTTTCTTCCCTGTCTTCATGTTTTCCTTTAAATCCTGCTCCCGGGTCTGTCAGCAGGGCTCCCCATGGTTGTCTTGTCTGGCCTCACTGAGCTTTGCCCTGGACCCACCAGGACCTCGAGCATGCTCCTCTGCGGACTTCTGGAGCCCTCTCTGCACGGCACCAGCTCCTGGTTCTGCCTGCAGCCCCTGCTGTCACGACAGCCTCGTCCTCTCAGAGAGTGGCTTGTTCTGCCGGGCTCTCCCGCCCTAGGCTGCTGTCTGCACGGTGCCTCAGGGTAAAAAGTGTCCACTCGAGAATGCGGTGGCTTCTAGAGTTGTTGGAGAGGGAAGAGTCGTCAGCACGACTGCCCGGTCTCAGCCAACCCCACCCCCCTCTAGTGTTCTGGGTGCTGACGGAGTTGAGTGCTAGTGTGGTTCTTGTTCCTTTTTGGTGACTGTTTTCCCCTTGGAGAGTTTTATCCTGCATGTTTATACATTTTTCTCCCATCCATATGTCTGTTTTCCTCTATTGGAACTGCCAAGAGATGTTGCACTTCCGGGTCTGATGTTCTGTTTCTTCATCTTCTACTTCCTGGTTTGTTTTTCCTGCATTTGGAGAACATTTCACCACTTCAACCTCAGCTTTTTTGGCGAAGTGTCCCTCTCTCCTTCCTCTCTCCATCAGGGAACTTTCTCTTCTCCCTCCTGAAGCTCCTCCTGGACCGTCGAATTCCTGCTGGAAGCCTCAGGTTGCTGGCCTGGCTCCTGTTCTCAGTGGCTCTGTTGGTGGGAGGCCATCAAAGCTGGGTTTACCCCTTTATCCACAGGTGATTTCATTCACTTGCATTGCTTTAAAAACCAAATCCATGTTGAAAAATACAAAATGTATTTTTCTGACTCAGACCATCCTTTTTTTTTTTTTTTTTTAATAGGAGTGTAACTGCTCTACAATGTTGTGTTGGTTTCTGCTGTACAACGAAGTGAATGAGCTATACATATACATATATCCCCTCCCTCTTGGACCTCCCTCCCACCCCCCATCCCACCCATCTAGGCCATCACAGAGCACTGAGCTGAACTCCCTGTGCTTTACAGCAGGTTCCCACTAGCTATCTCTTTTACACATGGTAGTGTATATATGTCAATCCTAAGCTCCCAATGTGTCCCACCCTCCCCCTTCCACCCCTGTGTCCACATGTCCATTCTCTACGTCTCCGTCTCTATTCCTGCCCTGGAAATAGGTTCATCTGTACCATTTTTCTAGATTCCACATATATGCGTTAATCTACGATATTTTTCTCTTTCTGACTTAGCTCACTCTGTATGACAGACTCTAGGTCCATCCACATGTTTACAGATGACCCATCCTTCTGATCAGTTCTCTTTATCCCTCATGCCCTTGAAAACTAACTCCCCCAGATTCCTCCCTTATGCCATCATCAAAATAGATTTCCTCTCTGAAGATGCTTTGTGCTTTTCATTCTTAAGCTTATTACAGTTTGGACTTGCACCCTGTTCACGTGGGTGTTGTCCAGTGGTCCTCCTCCCCACTAGGCTGAGAGAGCAGGAACTGTTCAGGGGGCATTTGCCATACCTGGCAGGTTTCTCAGGTGAAGTAGGTGACCGATATTTTGTGTGTTGAGTGTGTGTTTAAAATGTTACCTTTTCAGGAGTACTTGCATTTAGCAAGGCATTCCTTAGAAAAGGATTACCCTAATGGTTGAATTTCAGACATGGGAGGGAGAGCGATGATCTCTCAAATCCCACTAGGTAAGCAGCTGTCTCTAAGCCCCGTCTGACTGGCAGGCAGGAGCCCACTCATTTGGAGTGAGGTTTAGAATCAAAGTTGCCTTTAACTCCACGGTCATCGACTTTCAGCACTAGGGCTCCTGCAGGTGCACAGCTGTGGACCCTGGAGGTCTGAGCCAAAGCACAGCACCGAACTGATGGCTTCATACTTCAAAGATCATAATTATGGGCAAGATTTGGATAATGGATCTGTTGGATACTCCAGTTCATCTGGAATGTTGGAGGGTGCCTCTTCAGGGAGTGGTTGGTCGCTGTCACTCTTACATGTATTTTATATAGTTGAATATATGGTATTTAGGCAGCTCAATGGCATCATGGCCAAAAGTAGGGAGAAACCCTGAAATCAACTCAGACCTCAGCCCATCCTTGGCTTCATACCCATTCTTACCACTGATTTTAATTCTGTCTCCGTTTTTTAGTTTCCCTAATGATAAGATTAGGTTAGATCACCATAAAACTTGATATATATTAGGAAATAGAAGGAACTCAGAAAGATGCAGGAAGGCACATCCTGTTCCGCTCTCCTCCTCGTGTCTCACTGGTTTGCAGCTCTGGAGAAGAGCCCACGCCTGTGGCAGTCTTTAACAGTTAAGGTTAACTGTCCTTTTTCCTTGTCATTCTCTCCTCGTTTTCACTTAGCAGACATTCTAGGAATCCGTGGGAGTTGCAGGAGAACGATGGTCTTGTGATGGGCAGTTGGGGAGTCATGTCATCCGTGTGGCACCTTTACAAAGCACCTATAGGCCATCAGCTCATCCAGGTCCTAGAGGATGACCTAAAAGGTGACTTTGTTTTTCAAATGTATACAAAAAAGAATGGGGAGTTCTTCTGTTTTTTTAAGGACTAAAGCCACACATAATTATAGATGAAACCAGCAATACAAAAAATATTACAGGATCATAAGGACATATATATACTTTTTAAAGCCTGGAGGATTGTTATCAAACTTGAAAATCCCAGTATTTGAGCGGTTAAAGTTGACATTGCTTCTGCTCATTCTCTTTTCCCCTCCCAGTGCTCACAGACCCTCCAGGTTGTGTGAGAGGAGTGGGCACTGCTGAGAGTGTGTGTTGGCATAATCGAGAGTGTTTATGGGAGAGCGGTTGGACGTGTAGACAGTTCCACAGTTTTGCTCCCAGGGGAAAATGTCTTAGTTATACTAGAAGCTTTTATAAAGCAGTATAATGAGTCTGTCCTTTGGGAATAGCAGAAGAACAAGTTTGATTATGCTACTTTTCTGTTTTCCACATAAAATGTTATAGCGTGACTAGAGAGTAAAACTAGCAAAGAAATTTTACTTGAGTTTTTACTTTGCTCTTTTGAACTCAGAGCCTAGCAAATTGAAAGTTCAAATGAGAAAATCAACCTTTTCTTTTAGGAATTACCAAACTCAGTTTCCTCTTCTCTTTTTCTTGATATGTAGGCATTTAAGAAGATTCTTTTAATTCAGACAGACCAAATTATTGCAAACATTTCTGCTGTTGTTTCAAAGTGCATACCAGATTAAAACCTCTGAAATTATGTGGAACCCCAGAGAATGTGCTAAACTATAGGATTTGCAAGCAAAATGCATTTATTTTTATTTTAAGAAGATTTCAGGTAACACTTTGCATCTGGCTGTGGCTTTTAGAAGGAGTGGGGAGCTGTAACTGTGTCTGTGGTAGGCATAGTCTGAATTAACAGTGAAAATGCTTCCAAATGAATGTTTAGGTCTGGACAGAGACCTTATCCAGACTACAGACTTACTCTGCCATGTTGATAGCATTTTCTAGCTGCTCTGCACTGCCTTTTTACCCTCTTCTGGCAGAAGGAGGAAACGAAGGCATATTGAGGGTCTCTGTCACCGGGCAGCTCACCAGGTGAGGTCAGGACGCAGAAGAACCTGCAGACACCTGCCCTCCACTTCGGAGAAGATGCTTGTTTTTATCCCTCTTTTCCTGTATCCTTCCCCACAATTTATAAAATGTTGTTTGGGGAATGAAAATTCAGATTAGCAGTTCTGATTGAACTTTTATCCTCTGGCTAGTTAATTTTAATTGAAAATTAAGAATTTCCTATTCAAGGCTCTGTAAGTAGGTAGCTGTAAGTACTGCATTTTAAGCAACATAGTTTGTTGTTCTGAGACCTAGTCAGTTAAACTCATCAGATGTCAGTTAATCATTTTATTGTAAAAGCAAAAGCTTCGGGCTTCCCTGGTGGTGCAGTGGTTGAGAGTCCGCCTGCCAATGCAGGGGACATGGGTTCGTGCCCCGGTCCGGGAGGATCCCACATGCCGCGGAGCGGCTGGGCCCGTGAGCCATGGCCGCTGAGCCTGCGCGTCCGGAGCCTGTGCTCCGCAACGGGTGAGGCCACAACAGTGAGAGGCCTGTGTACTGCAAAAAAAAAAAAAAAAAAAAAAGCTTCCCTTCTTTTGTTAATTAAGAAATACTTTGTAATTAATATTCACTTAACCCTCAGTGGTCTAAGTTATGGAGAAAAGAGGGAATTTGGTGTCGATGCTGGTCTAAATAATGAGGAAAGAGGGGATTGGGCATCAGTGGTGGTCTAAATTTTGAGGGAAGAGAGATCTTGGTGTTGGTGCTGGCCTTGGGCCTGTTTTCTCTGCCGGGCCTGATGCAGAGGTGGGTTCACAGCTCCTATTGGACTCATCTCGATGGACAGCTGTTTCCTCCTGGATTGCAGATGAACGACTGATACTGTGTGGCATTTCTCTTGGAATATTTGTCCAAAAGATGACTTCCCTGGATCTTAACAAGAAAGGAAATAACAGAAGGTCCATCAGGTGTTTTTATTTTATTTCTTTAATTTTTATTCATTTATTTATTTTTTGGCTGCATTGGGTCTTCATTGCTGTGCGCGGGCTTCTCATTGCGGTGGCTTCTCTTGTTGCGGAGCACGGGCTCTAGGCGCGCGGGCTTCAGTAGTTGTGGCTCGTGGGCTCTAGAGCACAGGCTCAGTAGTTGTGGTGCACGGGCTTAGTTGCTCTGCGACATGTGGGATCTTCCTGGGCCAGGGCTCGAACCCGTGTCCCCTAGCATTGGCAGGCGTAGTCTTAACCACTGCGCCACCAGGGAAGCCCCTGTCAGGTTTTTTTTTTTTTTTTTTGCTGTGCGTGGGCCTCTCACTGTTGTGGCCTCTCCCGTTGCAGAGTACAGGCTCCGGCTGCGCAGGCTCAGCGGCCATGGCTCATGGGCCCAGCCGCTCCGCGGCATGTGGGATCTTCCCGGACCGGGGCACGAACCCGTGTCCCCTGCATCAGCAAGCGGACTCTCAACCACTGCACCACCAGGGAAGCCCTGTCAGGTGTTTTTAAATAAAGGATACCAGTGCCCATCGTGAACCTATCTTTACTTTCTTTGTGTGTTATTTAGAATTAAAACTTTGAGATGTCACCTCTGAACCTCTGTGCTGTGAACAGTTTTCGATGAAAGATGGTCACTTCCACGCGGTGTGAAGTGTGGTTTTGTGAATGTTTTAGTGATTCCCAAGGAGTCAATTGGCAGGCTAGGTTCATCAATGGCAGCGGTTGAGTGTGAGTTACTAAACCTACTAAGGTTTGTCTCTTGGCATGAGTAGGACAGTATTCACTCAGTTGGCTGTTTTTTAATGTAATGGAAACCTAGGCCAAGAGGATTCTATAGAAAGTGGATTGTTTTGTTCTTAACAACATCAATAATACTTCTCAGATTTTCTTTCTTTTTAAAAATTTTTTGGTATGTGTGAAATTTAGACTAAGATGAATTTGCTCATTAAACTTAACAGTTAATGAATATTTGCTCTGGGCCTTGTTTTATATGAAGAAGACACAGTTCTTGCTCTGGGGAGCTCACAGTTAGGGTGGGCAGCCGCGGGAAATATGCAGGCATATGCGGGACCCCGGCCAGAGAACTAGGGGAGGGAGGCATGGGGTGCTGGGGGGTGCAGGGGGAGGCGCTGGCCCCACACTAGCGGGACTGACGCCTAAGCTGAGAGTGAGGGAAAGGGGGAGTTCACCAAGTGCCCGTCAAGGGAAGTGGGCCTCTGCGGGGCGGGGGGCGGGTAGAGAAGAGAGTATGGACCAAATGCAGAGGTAAGAAAAGACAAGGTGAGTGTGGGGACCTGGGGGGCTGCAGCTTAGTGGAGCCCGGGGTCCCCAGACCAGCAGCGTCAGCCGCCCAGGAACCAGTCACCACCCGCTGAGCAACTCAGGGGCCCTGGGCAATTGCTGGGCTCCAAGGTCCGCACTCTCTTCTGGTCCCTGGGCAGCTATTGGGGGATCTTAATTAGAAAGAGTGACCAACCTGGTCAGTTTTTCATTTTTAAAAAAGCAAAACCCCAAAAGCCCCCATTGACGTGGAGAATGGCTTGAAAGGAGATGAGACTGAAGAGGAGCCTGCTCTCGCCAGGGCAGTGCCGGCGTGAAGGGGTGAGGCCAAGAGTTCCCCTTGTGGGCCCCAGGCCAGGGCTGGTGTGGTGAGGGCCCTGGGGGCGGACAGGGTCTGGAGGCCGCAGGGGAGCCTGGCGCTGATGGCTTTGAGAGGCTGAGTGAGAACGCTGAGTAGGACAGGCTTCCGCCACCTCCGCTTTGCTGAGGACGGTAGGAGGATGGAAGCCAGCTGAACTTCTGTAGCAATTAATAATCCAGCAGCAGACAGAAAGGCCTTTAATTCTAGATGATTTCTATCAGCTTTCTGAATTGTCTGACATAACAGTAGTCTTGATAGTTGCGTAAAGTAGTGAATTTAAGAACAGAAAGGACTGTCCTATTCCTCCAGTTCTCTGTAAGTGTTTTCTGGAGTGGTGGCAGGGTGGGCAGGAAGGACGGCAGAATGCTGCAGGAGTCATCTCCGTGGCTGCCTCTCTGCCTGGTAATCAGTCACTTACCCAGGTGATCCTGCCCCCCCCCACCAGGGTTATCATTCTTGTTGGAATGAACGGCTGGTTGTCAGATCAGAGGGTAGGGGACCCACTGCTGGAAGCCCAAGCCTCTCAGTGACCTTGGATGTGAGAACTCTCTGTGCTCACCAGCGTGGACTTGGGCCTGGCCGATGTGGGTCTGTGGCAGTGTTAGCCTGGTGATGAATGGGCACTCACGCATGTCCACTGATGCAGCTGTCTTTACTCAGGTGGTGCCAGCACCTGCCCCACTGTCAAGGAGTGGTTTGTGTACTCTGGGAACCCACTGAGGCAGCCGGACCTCGTCAGGCCTCTGCAGATGAGCATTCCAGGTACAGACAGCCCTGATTGAAATAAATCACGGATTTGTTCACCAAGTGATGCAAGTCCATTACTGATCTCTGTGGAAACATACTTTTCCAGAACTGTACACGTACTAATTTTCATTTCTACCGTGGGTCCCAGAGCAATGTATCTAATAAAGTTCTAAAAAGCTGAGGAAAGGGCAGTATACCGAGTTCCCCGGGGCCAGTCTGCCGAATCGTCCTGCCTCGTTCCCCTCCCACTGCTCAAGGTCCATGTGGGGGGGGGGGTGGAGAAAGGTCGTCATGGTTTGGGCCCCAGGACCTGACGCCTGGCCGCCACTCAGTGAAACCCGCCCAACTGACGAGGCTGAGTTCTTGCTACTCTGTCTGAGTCAGTTCTCGTCTTGTTCCCACCACTGAAGGGGGGCTTGAGGAACTGGGCAGGGGAGGCGAAGAAAAGTTATTTTAACTGGAAAAAAAGTTTTTTCAAGGGAGGTATCTTAAAACACATAATGGGAGGAGAGGAAAAAACAAAGTTCTCCGAAAAATTAGTTGAAGTAAATCCTTCCTGTGAGTTCTTAGTATCTGAAAAAGGTCAAGAATGTTTCTAGGAGATAGCGTTTTACATACAGACAGCTGAAGAAGAGGGGGTTTAGGGTTTATTCTAGTGGCCCTCATTATTGTTTCAGAAAACAAATACTTTTCTAAGACTTTTATATTCCGTTTTTGTATGTATTAAATTCTCTCAAGTCGCTATTGTTTTCTATCACTCAAGCCTATAATTTACCAAATAAGGGTTTGAACACTGCAAAACATTTTTCTTATAAGTGGAATTGTATAGGGAGAGAAGTTGAAGGAATATTTCCTTACTCTCTCAGTTGGTGAGTGATATACTCAAACCTAAAAAGGTGTGCTTATCACAAAAACAAATTAAGATGAATTGACATTTGGTTTTACAGCAAGAAGTATTTTTAAAGGATAGCCAAAATCGTTTCCCAGAGACGTTCTGCTATATATGTAATTTTCATTTTATAGGATCTTTCCAAAAATAATGTGGAAAGTGATTATGATAGTTCTTTTCCTCATTTGAATTATGGAGAATATTTGGTTATTCATTATTACGAGTGAATTTTAGAGACAACTACATATAAGGTTTTAATAAGCTCTAGAAGTCATTCATTTATCAGAGAGACTGCTTCTGGGTCTTGTGAACCACAGGTTTGTGCGTGTGGCACACCCAGACTGCAGTTGGGACTCTGCTTCCAGAAGGAGCTGGGGCCGGCACGTCTGCCATCACTAGGAAGCCGGAAATGGGATCTTGAACTTTTGTTGCAGGTGGTTTAGATGAATGACTCTGTTCATGCTTATGTTAATAATGATACAAGATGACAAGATTTTTATATATAAATAACTTTCTATATCCATGAGGAAAAATGCCAAGTGGTTTTAGACTAAATTGGAAAACGGACTATCCAATTCCTGTCTCAGATGTTTTCTATCACCCTGACGATGTGGGATTAAAAGCAGTGGACTCTCCTGCTTGATCCTTACCTTGGCAGTCCCCTTGTGCACAGGTGCAAGGTGTCCTTGCTGCCTGATTAAAGCCATCCTTTCCAGCAAGGCCAGCGGCACTGCTAGAGCTGTTGCTTTAGGAGACCATGTCTGATCCTTCTTCTTCTCCTGAGATGGTTCAGTTAGGTTGATATCATGAATGTTACATTTTCAGTGAGTCTCCCAATGTAGCGGCCAGTGTAGAAAAAAAGACTTTTACCTCTAACAGCACACATGATTTAACACTTGCTTTCTTAAATGGTGGAAATAAACAATAAATCAGATGTTTTTTAACAAAGTGGAAAGGAGACAGAAGGGCAGCAGAAAAATTACAAAGATTACCTAAAAATTAGGTAAGAATTAAAAAGGGGAAAGAATTATAAATGACCAGCCAGGGAGCAGAAAAATTAATTTCATTACTGGTATATTTTATTCAGGGAGCTCATTTACATGCATATATTCCATCCACATCCCCATCTTTACATGTGTGTACATATACACACATCCAGATGTACTAGCTATATTACGTTTATAATTGTATAGATATTACATTCCACTTATCTTACAGTATGTCATGAAAGATGATGTTCCTGGTAACACAAGAAGGGTGTACCTTGAAATTTAACTTCCTTTCCCCAGACGACCCTTACAGGATCCTTGCGTCCATGTGTGTTTGTTCATTCATCACACTTCACTTACGGATGTTCTGCATTTTGTGTTGTGAGTCTTGGACCGCATAACAGGCAAGCATTTGAAATAGCTTTCTAGCTCTAGAACTGGAGATTCTTCTTTAGACAAAGTGTAGATGATTTTGTTTATTCTTCGCAGAGCCATTTTTTAGTCATAATAAGCATATCCTTATTTTACAAACCTAGGAAAGCTGATTGCACGTATCTAATTGGTAATTTGTCTGTCTGTTGGGGCGGCCAAAAGTTCCTTCGTTTTTTCCATAAGGCGGCTCTAGTAGCACTTGGTTGTCTTTAACTTCATTCAAAACAACTTTGTTAGGTTGTATTATGACAGCTGTCATGTCAGCGTGCAGTTAATAAAAGACTTAACAAAATTGGTGAATTTTTGTGTAGCCATTTTAACATTGAAGATGGAAGAAAAAAGCAACATTTTTGGCATATTTTGCTTTATTATTTCAAGAAAGGTAAAAATGTAACCGAAATGCAAAAAAAGATTTGTGCAGTGTATGGAAGAGGTGCTGTGACTGATCGAATGTGTCAAAAGTGGTTTGTGAAGTTTCATGCTGGAGATTTCTCACTGGATGATGCTCCACGGTCGGGTAAACCAGTTGAAGTTGGTAGCGATAAAATTGAGACATTAATTGAGAACAGTCAACGTTATTCCATGCAGGAGATAGCTGACATACTCAAAATATCCAAGTCAAGAGTTGAAAATCATTTGCACCAGCTGGTTATGTGGATGTTTGGGTTCCACATAAGTTAAGCGAAAAAAACCTTCTTGACCGTACTTCCACATGTAATTCTCTACTGAAATGTAATGAAAACGTTCCATTTTTAGAACAAATTGTGACAGGTGATGAAAAGTGGTTACTGTACAATAACGTGGAACGGAAGAGATCGTGGGGCAAGCAAAATGAACCACCACCAACCATACCAAAGGCCAGTCTTCATCCAAAGAAGGTGATGTTGTGTATATGGTGGGATTGGAAGGAAGTCCTCTATTATGAGCTTCTTCCGGAAAACCAAACAATTAATTCCAACAAGTGCTGCTCCCAATTAAACCAACTGAAAGCAGCACTCGATGAAAAGCATCCAGAATTAGTCAACAGAAAATACATAATCTTTCATCAGGATGATGCAAGACCACATGTTTCTTTGATGACCAGGCAAAAACTGTTACAGCTTGGCTGGGAAGTTCTGATTCATCTGCTGTATTCACCAGACATTGCACCTTTGGATTTCCATTTATTTTGGTCTTTACAAAATTCTCTTAATGGAAAAGCTTTCCGTTCCCTGGAAGACTGTAAAAGGCACCAGGAACAGTTCTTTGCTCAAAAAGATAAAAAGTTTGGGGAAGATGGAATGATGAAATTGCCTGAAAGATGGCAGAAGGTGGTGGAACTGAAGGGTAAATACATTGTTCAGTAAAGTTCTTGGTGAACATGAACAATGTGTCTCTTATTTTTACTTAAAAACGGAGGGTACTTTTTGGCTAACCCAATAGAATGGTCTTTTAAAGTGTTGTTCAAGAATCAGTGAGTGAACCTAGTATTTCTTGGCTATATGAAGATGTTTGACTCGCTAGAGTCTTGCAGAGCATCTTAGAAGACTATTTCATACAATGAAATGAGGTGGAGCGGTATAGTTTATGACAAGAAGGGGCTATGTTCGATTCTTTCCATTATTTGGTGAACAACCGCAGTGAAGTCTTCTTACCTCAGCTCCTCGTAACATGTGCTGTGGACGGTTTCCGTCTTGACACTCGTCAGTACAGGTGAAAAACGTGTCGTCACATCTTGGAGGTGTCTGGGGTGGTGACTGGGGGTCATCAACCTGCTCTCTGGGCGAGAGAATGTGCTGCTCGTGAGGAGATTCGGTCAGGGCCCCAGCCTCTGAAGCCACCTCCCTGATGTTGTGGATTAGAATAAATGGATTGAAAAGCTCAGTTGTGTGTTTCTTCCATTTGTAAAGACGATTGGAAGCTTTGTCAACTAAATGTTACAAATACACGTATGAGTCACAAGCCAGTGGCTGAATTTTGCACTGACTGCTTTTTATACCTAATTCACTATACTTTGAATGTATTAGGTAGAAGCACTATAACACTGTTATTTTGCAAGCATGAAATTAGCTCATCCATGGAAGTTTAGAATTTAACATATTGAGGTGTCAACTCATTCTAGTCCATTTATATCTGAATGAATTTTTTTACTTATTGTAAATAAGCTACTGAAGTTTATCCAACCAGAATAAAGATTCAGTTTGCATGTGAGTAGTCAGCGTTTTTTATTTTGTCTTTTTTTGGCCAGGGTTGCTCTTTCAAACAGAATGCTAAATAAATACTCATTTAAATCAGACTTACGAATTAAAACCTTCACAAGTAAATTTGAGACACACAGTGTATGCAGGTTAATTTCTGGAAGTGTCACCTCTCTCTTTCTCAGAGTGCACACACACCAGACAGTTTTACGGTTTCTTACCCTAGGAATATACAAGGAAAATAATCATAGGATAACTCTAAAACCCAGCGATTACATTATTTCCGTATAGAAAGCACACAGAAGTGCTACGGTTTAGAGTGTAGGAGTGTATTCATTCACTCGTGCATTTATAGTTGTAAAAGCACACACGGGACCATTGCTTTGTTACTAGTGAAGCATCCAGTAGCCTCCACCCTGGGGTGGGTCCGCCCAGGTATCTCGGACAGTCTTCCAAGTTGTCATTCACAGAAATGACCACTTTCCTTGTCCCTCTGCGTGCCCTTCCAGGGCTCGGTTGCTCCGAAAAGCCTTGAGACTTTCCTGTCTGTCCACAGATTCATGCAAAAACCTTTGCCAAGTGACATAATTTGGTTTTTGAAGCTGATGTGTTCCAGAGGCAGTGTATTGTAGTTGGTGACCTACAGACCAGATCACCTGCTTAGATCTCTGGATTGTTCTTTGGAACGTCTCAGCTGCCCATGGAACTCTGGGTAAAGTGTCAGGGCTACCCTTGATCTTTTCTGGCAGAGTTACACAATTTTCTCATATTGTGAAATATTTTTACTTTGCTATTTTCAGCTATTTAAAAATGTGAAAGTCATTAATAGTTTATGGGTTGTACAAAAACTGACAATGAGCTGGATTTTGCCCACAGGCTGCTATTTGCAGACCCCTGCAAGATGATTGTTTTCCAGAAAAGCGTGTTTCTAAGAAGTAATAGCTGACCCTGTGATTCTCTTGGAATAATATTTCTATCTTAAAAACTAGTGCCGTTGTTTTTGCCAAAACAAAATTACCTTCATTTTCTTTCTTCCAAGGGAAAAGATGATTTAATAAATAATGAAAAAGTATTTTGGGGAGGAGGGAACACTTCAGCCATATCAGAAATGCAAGTGACTTTTGCTGGGCTGTTTCACTTCTGATGGTGGGAAATACACACCTGAGAATATTGAATGACATTGTGAGAAGCATAAACAGAAAAGGGGAAGAACTTCCTTTTTTGAGTCACTTAATTCTGATACCATTTGGTTAGTGAGTTTTGTTTCTTAGTGAACCTGTGGGATGGTTAGGGCCAGCCGTCCTTGCACTTGAGGATGCCTTGCAGCCACGGGACCTACAGAAAGTCACAGCTGCTGCTCTTGGCAAGACTTGGCCCAGCCCAGGCCTGGCCCCTCTGGGCAGAAGGAGCAGGGCTGCTGTGTCTTCCTCCAGACTCGTGCTGCCATTGACAGCGACTTGGGTAAATGAGTGAGAAGTTTTTCTTTTCTTTGATTTTAATAATTTAAACATATATATGAAATGTAGGAATAAAACACAAATTTAGTAGAATTTTAATATTTTAGGAATTTCTGTTTAATAGTTCTAGGGATGTGCTTTCCAGAGCATGGAGCTCACAGGTGCCCTGCTTATCCCAGTCTCTAGTTTGTTCAGTGCAGACTCCCAGGTACTTTACCTGGCAAAGCAGAATTTCTGCATACAGACCCCAGGAAATGTATTTTTTACAATTTTGGCAGCTGGTTCTTTTGCACACTGAAGTTTGAAAACCACTAGTCTGGGGAAATAACAGCAAACTAACAGCAAATCGGTGGTGTTTCCACCAAGCACCCCATCGCAGCTGTGCTGTGTCTCACGCCCTAAGACAGTACAGCGAGCAACACCGGTAGGAAAAAGCCCTCTTCCCCCACAATGTAGCCATTTAAAAAAAGAAGACTGGTTTCAATGAAATACATATATGCTGACCTTTTAGGGTTTCTGCTTGTTTAAACCAGGAAGTTCTGTTCATGTTTATTTCCAGTCGCTTTACACTTTACAGCCCACGGATATTGGGAAGGGAAGAGGTTAGTGCCCTTTATTCCTTTATTGTAGTTCTGCAGACGCGTGTTATAACCTGCTAGTGCAAAGAATAACGGGAAATGGACTTTCCTCTAACAGGGGGAACGCCTAGTTTGAAGCTACTGTGGCTGAGCCAAGAGGCAGGACTAGAGGCCCAACGCTTGGACACACTCCTGGCCTGTTTTGACCTTTCCTCCTCGCGAGAAGAGCTACAGGTGGTCGAGAGCCCCTTTCAGGCACTGTGCTGCCTCCTGACCTACCTCTTTGTGCAGGTAACCTCCTTCCCTGTCGAGGCTGCTGTTGTCACCCCTCACTCCTGGCCCTCGCCTTCCGTGGGGTGTGGTGCTCTGGGATGTAGCCGTGGGCTGGTCCCCTGCACCATCTCTGCCCAGTGTCTGTTCCATAAACTCCAGTCCTTCGAAACGCTCAGACTCAAGTAAGGGTTCTGCATGGGCGTACATTTGAGAAGCCCTGTCTGCTGCCGGACTTCGAGGTGGGCCCTGCACCTAAGTGTGATACAGGCGTGAGGCGTCTGACCCGTGCAGGAACCGTGTTGCACTTTGCTCACGCTTGCCGAGCTTTTTGGGCTCTGGACTGTTCTGTGTCCCTATGTGGGTGGTGGTTCCTGTTGGTGGGGTTTCATGTAATGGTGAGAAGGTCCAGCGCTGCAGTCCGGCTGACCTGGCTGGAGTCACAGCTCTTCCCACAAGCACAGAGCTACCGAGGGAGACTACTTCAACTTGCCTAAGTCATCTAACAAATGTTCGCTTTTCAACCTGTGAACGGGGTCACACCTTCTTCCTGAGGCTACTGGCCAGGCGTTATGTAGAAGGCGAGAAGTGTCCTGCACAGGTGCCCAGAGAAAAGCCCACCAGGGTGGTTGTCGCTGTCAGCCACCCCCACCTGCGGAGCTGGGCCACGCGTGGAGTGGAGAAGGCCACGGCCACGCGCAGGGAGGCGCCGCCAGGTCCTCGTTCGTGCGGTTCGTTAGTTTATGCAGGGAGCTTACAAGGGCCACTGAAAACATTCGCCTTTTATTAGTTTCCACGTGCATGATAACGTCGGGACGCCTCAACAAAAGAAGAGCTTAAATACATTCCATCTCCCGCTTCCCTTCCCCAGCTGAACTGTTTGTAAAAGTCCTTTGCCATCAAGTGTCTGTTTCTTTAGCCATGTAGACCTTCTCACCAGCTTTCCTGATCCCCAGCAGCTGTACCCTCCTCTGGTCTCCGTCTGCTTTGCCGTAACCATCAAGTTTTCATTTGTCTGGAATAGAAAATTATGTTTCTGTTTTTCAAACCTGAATTCACTTTAGGAATCATTGATTGTCTTTAAGAAACTTATGGTAGAATTACATTTCAGGGGAATCATACACTGATTTTTCCTTTCTAAAAGTCCTCTGCCATTTTATAGCTAGTCCTGTATTTTGCATTTTGTACGAACGTGGTATATATAGTTAAATCACCCTTAAGAGATTTTATTGCTTCTTTATTGGTTTCACATGCACCAGTATCAACTGTAGTTTTTGCTTGTTTGTTTGTTTGTTTGCGGTACGCAGGCCTCTCACTGCTGTGGCCTCTCCCGTTGCGGAGCACAGGCTCCGGACGCGCAGGCTCAGTGGCCATGGCTCACGGGCCCAGCCGCTCCACGGCATGTGGGATCTTCCCGGACCGGGGCACGAACCCATGTCCCCTGCATCGGCAGGCGGACTCTCAACCACTGCGCCACCAGGGAAGCCCTCAACTGTACTTTTGAGTAGAACTTTCCTTTATTTGCACCAGACTCAGCAAAGTGTAAATCAGTAAATGATGGCAGGATTATTTAGTATTTAAATGTAAAAATATATTTCTTTTTATATTTTTACTAAATGTACATGCGTGTATTATCAGTTAATATTTTCTGTCCATTGTTTTATGAATCTACAGGCGGCTGAGGTGGACCCATAGAGGGAATTGGGAAGTGGTAGATGACCGATAGCTGAGTTTTCTCCTCCAGAAAGATCAGTGGTTTTCTTCTCAGTACTCCTTGTGAACAGACGGATAGTGATTCCATGTGTTAGCACTCCTAGAACTACGTTTTGCATTATTTTTTCCAGCAGTAGAGATAGGTCCTTGAACCCATTCACAGTCACCTGATACAGCTCTGCTTTCTTGTCAGCTGTGCAAGTGATCATTAGTTATGAAAATCCACTTCCAACAGGAAAAATATTCTAAATCACAGAACGGTCACTTTACATCTCATATTTATATAAACCTGAAGCAAGACAAGCATCAGGAGGAAAACTTCTACTTTTACCTTCTTTCTACTAGTAACTACCTTTCAGTGAAAATCTCTTTAGTGTAAGTAAGTCAGCATGAGATAGACTCAGTGTTGGTTTGACTTGCAAGGACACATTCAAATTGGAACTTTTTAAAACTAGAAAACAAATCGACACATCAGCATTGTCCCCCAGATTAAAAGGTACTGTACTGTGTTATTATTCACAGGGATAACTGTTCTCTCAGGATTAATAAGACTAAAAATGTAATTTTTAAAAAATACTGTACTTTTATATAGTGAAGCTTAGATGTTTTGATGTGCCATACGGGTTAACTACATACTGTTCAGTGTACAGAACCTGTAGAGAAACAAAACCCTCTCTTTTGTTCACTTGGATTCGTACCTCCAAGTGAGCAGCATTTTTTTTTTTTTTTTTTTTTTTTGCGCGGTACGCGGGCCTCTCACTGTTGGGGCCTCTGCCGTTGTGGAGCACAGGCTCCGGACGTGCAGGCTCAGCGGCCATGGCTCACGGGCCCAACCGCTCCGCGGCATGTGGGATCCTCCTGCACCGGGCCACGAACCCATGTCCCCTGCATTGGCAGGCAGATTCTCAACCACTGCGCCACCAGGGAAGCCCTGAGCAGCATTTTTTATCAGAGGCTTATCTGAGAAGCTTTTCTGCAAGTGTAAGTTTGCATCATAGGAAGTTTACATATTTTTTATAATGTACACTAGAGCAAATACTTTGTAATAATAATATCCATTATGCGGAATTCTAAAAAATTGGTATTACTAAGACTCTTGCCTCTTCTGATATGTTATAGATTTGTTAATTACAAAGGTGGTGGCAGAGTATGAAATAGGTTAACTGAAAAAAATAGGACATGAAAGAGTTATTCCTTTCTCATAGGTTGTGTCTTTTAAAATCAGCCTTCTGCAAAAGTTGCTAATGGCAAGAAGTAGAACTAACTGTATGCCTACAAACCTGTCTAAGCACAGAGAGGTGAGGGTTTATGGGTTTAAAAAAAAATACTTTCTGCTTGGTCTTGCTTCTGTGGATTGGGATCTTTTTTCTTGGTCACGAGTGCTGCACATTTGTAGATTTCTTGTTTTTTCCCTGAAATAATTACAGCTGTCATTTATTCAAAGGCAAAAACTATTTTGGAGTAAACATGGGAATGGATAGTGACGGGACCAGTGTGGCATTTGGTGGCTGAGCCTCGTGACCCTGTGAGGAGGGTGCAAAGGTGTTGCCGATTGCCGGGCCTGGTGCTGTCTTTGATCTCCATCCCCTCCTCCTTTCCAGGGTCTGTCTCTTTCGCCATGTCTCTGTCTCTCCTTGCTTCTCACTCACACTTTGGTTAGACTCTTTGATTCCACAAAGGATGGGAAGGGACTCATATCTGGGGAATCCTGGTTTCCTTTAAACTGGCATCTGAGGACACAGTTGACGTCTGGGGCTGGCAAGGGTGGGTGTTTATCCCAGCTCTGATCACTCTGGCTCAGGCCAGCTGTGGGTGCTCTCAGTCTGCAACCCCCTGAATTGTCAGTTCTGGAAATTTGTGTCAAAACTTGATGACCTGTGTTGCTCCAAGACTTAGACTTGGTCATAGCTCAGGCTTTCCCCAGGCATTCTGGAGCGTTCTGCCTTGCTAGTGAGTAATAGGCTCCCCGGTCCAGCTTGGCCCTAGGTGTCGTGGAGATTTTCACACCAGGGACTGTGGGTGGTGGGAGAAAAGACCCTGCTCACCTCCACTGGCGTCTCTTCTGCTGCCTGTGTGTGTGTGTGTGTGTGTGTGTGTGTGTACAAGTGTATGTGTGTATGTGCACATGCATGTGTCCCATGCGTGTATTTGGTCAGAGCTGGTTTTCCTGGGGCTGACGCTGGCTCTCTCTCCCACGCAGGTGGACACCCTCTGTCTGGAGGACCTGCACGCCTTCATTGCACAGGCCCTGTGCCTCGAAGGAAAGACCACCATGGAGCTTGCAGACTTGCAGGTACTGACTGTCACACCTCTGAGGATGGCCCGCCTGACCAAAGGGGTGGCACACTTGCCAGCCTTCTTTACATTTAGTTAGTGTTTTACAGGAACGTTCCCCATGACTTATTTATTTTGTAACTGGAAATTTTTACCTTCTGAACCCCTTGACCCATTTGGCCCACCTCCTACCCCGCCTCTGGCAACCACCAATCTGTTCTCTGTGTCTATCAGTTTGTTTTTGTTTTGTTTTGTTTTAAGATTCCACATAGAAGTGAAATCATATGTCATTTGTCTTCCTCTGATTTATTTAACTTAGCGTCATGCCCTCAGTCCATGTTGTCACAAATGACAAGATTTCATTCTTTTTTACGGCTGAGTAATATTCCATTGTGTGTGTGTATGTATGTGTGTGTGTATAACAGTTTCTTTATCCATTGCACTCATCAGTGGACACTTACACTTAGGTTGTTTGCGTGTCTTGGCTGTTGTAAATAGTGCTGCAGTGAACATAGGGGTGCAGATCTCCTCGAGATAGTATTTTTATTTTTTTCTGATAAATACCCAGAAGTGGAATTGCTGGATCATATAGTAGTTCTGTTTTTAATTTTTAAGAGCCTCCATGCTGCTTTTCAGAGTGGCTGCACCAATTTACGTTCCCACCAACGGTGCATAAAGGTTCCCTTTCTTCCACACCCTCTCCAACATTTGTTATTTCTTGTCTTTTTTGATGATGGCCATTCTAACAGTTATGAGGTGATATCTCATTGTGGTTTTGATTTGCATTTCCCTGATGATTAGTGATGTTGAGCACCTTTACATGTCCCTGTTGGCCATCTGTATGTGTTCTTTGGAAAAATGTCTATTCAGATCCTGCTGCCCATTTTTTAATCAGATTGTTTTGTTTTTTTGCTGTTGAGTTGTATGAGTTATTTATATATTTTGAATATTAACCCCTTGTCACATACATGATTTGCAAATAATTTCTCCCATTCAGTAGGTTACCTTTTCATTTTGTTGATGGTTTCCTTTGCTGTGCAGAAGCTTTTTTTCCCTTTTTTTCGGTATAGTTGATGTACAATAGTATATGTTACAGGTATACAGCACAGTGATTCACAGTTTTAAAGGTTATATTCCATTTATAGTTTTTATAGTTATAAAATATTGGCTTTATTCCCTGTGTTGTACAATATGTCTGTGTAGGTTATTTATTTTATACATAGTAGTTTATGTCTTTTAATCTGCAGAAGCATTTTAGTTTGCTGTATTCTCACTTGTTTATTTTTGCCTTTGCTGCCTGTGCTTTGGATGTCAAATCCAAAAAAGTCATTGCCAAGACTGATGTCAAGGAGCTTACTGCCTATGTTTTTTTCTAGGAGTTTTATTGTTTCTGCTCTTATGTTCAAGTCTTTAATCCATTTTGAGTTGATCTTTGTGTATGGTGTAGATACAGTTTCATTGTTTTGTATATGACTGTCCAGTTTTCCCAATATCACTTGTAGAGACTGTCCTTTCCCCACGGTATATCCTTGGCTCCTTTGTTGACCACTTATGCATGGATTTTTTTCTGGGCTCTCTATTCCGTTCTGTTGATCTTTGTGTCTTTTTTTGTGCCAGTACTAACTGTTTTGTTTACTGTAGCTTTGAGATACAGTCTGAAGTCAGGGAGTGTTATGCCTCCAGCTTTGTTCTTCTTTCTCAAGATGGCTTTGGCTCTTTGGGGTCTTTTGTTCCATACAAATTTTAGGATTGTCCTATTTCTGTGAAAAATGCCATTGGTATTTTGATTGGATTGCATGGAATCTATAGGTTGCCTTGGGTAGTATGGTCATTTTAACAGTATTCATTCTTCCAATCCATGAGCATGGTATATCTTTCCATTTGTGTTATCTTTAATTTCTTTCGTTAGTGTGTTATAATTTTTATTGTGCAGGCCTTTCACATCCTTGGTTAAATTTATTCCTAGGTATTTTATTCTTTTTGATGCAGTTGTGAGTGGGATTGTTTTCTTCATTTCTCTTGCTGATGGTTTGCTGTTACTGTATAGAAAGGCGACAGGTTTCTGTGTGTTGGTTTTGTCTCCTGCAACCTCACTGAGTTCAGTTAGTTGTAATTTTTTTTTGGTGGGGTCTTCAGCATTTTCTACTATCTGTCTATCATGTGATATTATATCACAAATGGTGACAGCTTGACTTCTTCCTTTCTGGTCTGGATGCCTTGTATTTCTTTTTCTGCCTAATTGCTATAAGACTTCCAGGACTGTGTTGAATAAGAGCGGTCCTGTTCCTGACCTTAGAGGAAATGCTTTCAACCTTTTACTCTTGAGTATGAGTAGCTGTTAGCTGTTCCTCTGTTTGCAAAATAAAATTTTAAAGAGTTAATGTTGAGCTATTAGTACTAATTGTTAATACAAGGCTGTAGCCACAGCCACACGGCCTTCCTTCTGGTCTCCTCTCTTGCTGCCATCAGCCTGCCCGTCCCCTCAGCAGCTGCTTGGGCGCTCGCACCAGAGCTGGGCCCTCACCTGCTATCCTCTTCCCTCCTAAGAAAACCAAACAGCCAGGCAGGGGGAGAAAGGAAGCTGGAGGTCATGGTGGCTCCTGTTTTGTTGTTCAGGTGGGGAAACTGAGGCCCTGTGGGCAGCAGAGCGAGCTGGGGCCATGTCCCTGGCGAGCTCTGTGACCTGGAACATGTTCTCATGAATGTACAGCAAGAACCTAACTTGCCTCTTTTGTAAAACAAAGGGGACTCCACACTGCTTTCTGCCAGGTCAGGGCACAGGGCTGTGGGGTCTTTGTCAACACGGATGTGTGGTCCCACCCATCTGTTACTGATAGAGCCAAGGTAGAATCAGGGCTCCTGACACCCAGCCTCTGTTCTTGCCTCTGCCCTTTTTTGTGAGAAATGCCCGTTCCTAGGAGGAGGGAGGCCTTCGGGAAAGGGCCCTGCAGGAGCACCGCACTTGGACTGCTGCGTCCAGACACACCAGGCACCGCCCCGTCTCGGCTGTTGCCAGCACAAAGGGCCTGCGCGGCCATCATTCCCCACCAGTTCCTCTGAGGCCTCTGACCGGGTGGCATGTGCTCTCCACACGTGACGCCAGAGCCACCGTGGGAAGTGTTCCCAGGGGGCAGGGGCTTTGAGCCCGCCGAGGGGTTCCGACTCGGCTCTGACTCTGAGGAGCCCCTGGTCCGTCTCCACAGGAGCCAAGGGGCAGCGTGGCCACTGGGCCTGGCCTTCCTGCCCACCGTTGCTCATGGGGAAGTTTAAAAATACTCTCTTAGTCTTTTACCCAGCATTATTTTTCTTGCCCCAGCGGCCCAGTATAGCTTTTAAATGATAGGTGTATTTACACGTTTATTAAAAATCCAGGTGAGTAGGGCTTCCCTGGTGGCGCAGTGGTTGAGAGTCGGCCTGACGATGCAGGGGACACGGGTTCATGCCCCGGTCCGGGAGGATCCCACATGCCGCGGAGCGGCTGGGCCCGTGAGCCATGGCCGCTGAGCCTGCGCGTCCGGAGCCTGTGCTCTGCGACGGGAGAGGCCACAACAGTGAGAGGCCCACATACCGCAAAAAAAAAAAAAAAAAAAAAAATCCAGGTGATTAGATTATATTTGTAAAGATTATATCACATTTTTTCTATATATACTGTACACACATTCATTTACAGACATAGAAGTCTGCTATTTATGAAATCAAAGAATACAGGAACCCTTAATCTGCCGTAATATAAAAAAAGAAAGAAGAAAAACAGTATTACTTGGCATTAAAAAAAAAAACACAGGCTTTTTTATAAAGCAGGGATGTCAGTGACCAAGGACACTGGTCTCCTGGGTGCTGGGCGCGCGGTGGGGCCAGGCCGTGTGTCTGTCAGTCAGTCTCCAGTCACTGCTCTGTCGTCTCTGAATGCGGGGTACGTACTTGCTAGTTTTCCTGTCAGCGTCGTAACTGTCCACGTGTGCGTTCAGCCTACAGCTCTAGAGGATGGGGTCTGCTCACGTGGTCCTTTCATACTTGGTTTTGTTTGTTTGTTTGTTTGTTTTTTGCTGTACGCGGGCCTCTCACTGTTGTGGCCTCTCCCGTTGCGGAGCACAGGCTCCGGACGCACAGGCTCAGCGGCCATGGCTCACGGGCCCAGCCGCTCCGCGGCACGTGGGATCTTCCCGGACCGGGGCACGAACCTGTGTCCCCTGCATCGGCAGGCGGACTCTCAACCACTGCGCCACCAGGGAAGCCCTTCATACTTGGTTTGTACAGCCCATGTGAACACACGTGCATGCGTATAGATAGAGATGCAGGTGCATGGCTAGCAGGGAGAGTCAGTTAAGTAATATTCTGAATTGTATAGCAAATAAGTAACTCGTGAAGTCCCCTGTCTTAAGCGACTTGAAAGGGGGAGGGTGGATTCTTAGATTCTTCTATCTGTATCATTTAAGATAGGGATGCCTCAGCCAGAGAATAATCACGGGTAAGGTATCACATGTCATGATGTGTGTGTTCCTGTGGTCACTTGCCCCCGTCCTTTCCTGGATCCTGCCCATCGGGCCGTGGTGGGAGGGGTCCTGGGCCTCAGGAACCCTGGCTCCTGCTGTGTCCTGTGAGCAGTACCTCTAACTTGGGCGCCCTGTATGCCTGTCCAGGAATGTAAAAGGGGTGCATGTAGCTGCCTTGCTCACCCCCAGGGTTTTGTCAGACTTGGGCACGTGCCCAGAGTGTTGTGTAAAGTCCTCTATGAAGCTTACTGTCACTGAGCCAAGCGGAGCCCAGGCCTGGCGTCCCAGCCAGACTGTGTGCTCTCAGAGCCTCTTTGCTCCGCCCCAGGGTGCTCCGCGGTTTAAATTTGCATTCACCCTCTTCTTTTGGAATGAGCCAAAGAGACACTGGGGCTTTCTTTGCCTGTCAGTTCCTCTCTGCTGCATTGGGTCCCTGAAACCAACAAAACCATAAACCATCTCCTTCCAGGGGGAGGCCCCCCAACTGCTGGAAAATTCCAGGCTCACCTCTTCCCCCCCTGGCGCTCGGGGAGACCTATCTGAGCCACCCCGAAGCCTAGCTTACAGGAGGTGGCTGGCACCTTTCCTGGCACTACCAGGGCTCCTTGGAAAGTTCTTGGTCAGTTTTGATTGGGGAACTAAAAGGAAAAGAAATAAGAGTTAGTGGAAAGGAAAATTCTGTTCTGAAATTCGAGCTGTACCACATTAGCAAGGGGTCTGCTGTGAGCATAGCATCTCATCGCCCTGGTGATGATGTTTCAAGATTTACTGGACACGTGATGACTGGGGCTGGTCCACGGCTGGACCCTCTCTGCCTCCTGTTGGGTGCTGGTTGAAGGTCCAGTGCTCAGCACACTTCATAGCGAAGGCCGTGCTGTGCCTTGGCGCTGAGTGCACGGGACCACAGGCAGTTTAGTCAGAGCCCTGCGTCTTGGGCTTAGACTCCAGAGTGCGTTGGAACCACATTAAGAGGCCACAGCTCCTTTTCCACATGGGTTCCCCAGCATCATGTCATCCCCCCAGCAGCCATGCACCTCTCAAGTGGGGAGCAAACGCAGCGTGTGTGAAAAGCAGGTGTAGACGTCTTCATCGAGAGATCTCTACGTAATATTGCCCTGGCTGCTAAATCCTCAGTTTCTAAATCACTTTAAATCCCATAGGCAAAAATCAAAATGCTTTGAGGACGTATTGAGATCACATTCTTACAGCACATCAAAATAATATGCTTTGCTGATTAAATCACTGAAACAGCCACAGAAACACAGGATTGTGTAAAAGTACATTCAGAGATTTAGAAAAATGCTTTCATTAGTAGGCAGCTCAAAATTGGATGAATGAGTGAATAGTAGAAATAGAATCTATTGAAAGTTTTAGTAGACTTTTTAAAGTTGATATGTAAACACAGGAGATGAGTGCTCCAGACAGATTAAATTAGATGAATGGGTAGGAAACCTGGTTTCCATATTTTCCTCATTTTTATTCTCTGGCATGCTTACGACTTTCTAATGCTTTTCCCAGGCAGAACGTCGTTGAGTGACTTTGGGAGGGAAGAGAGGTAGTGAGAGGGCTCAGGGTGCCTGGAACCCACAGTCCAGAAGGCCTGGTGCCCAGCGGTGGCAGCGGTCCCAGTTTCACGTGGTTTGTATCACAGTACACGTCCTGGTACTCGGTGCAGAAGATGCGGTCTCTCCGGGTGAGCACGAGCGTTGTGAAGAGACCGTAAGGTGGACAGTGGGGAACACGGCTGATGAGCCCTGAGGGAACTGGCCGTGAGGGCTGGTCACGGCTCCTCCCTGAGTCCATCTGCAGTGCTCAGACAGGTTCTCCGGGCGAGAGGAGCCCGGGGAGAATGGCTGCGCCCCTGGGAGGGGGCTGGGGGCCCTTGTTAAGTGAAGACGTGTGGGTGTGAGGGCAGCGACGCAGCAGGCGGGACGCCTCCTTGAGAGTCGGGAGAGATCTCGGCCCGCCCTCCCGGGCCCTTAACAGTTCAGAAGGGTCGCTCTCTCCCCCACCAGACACCCGGGGTGTGCGCTCAGGCAGGAGAGAGCGAGGGAGGGCCACACCCGGCCCGCCGCCCCCGCGCCCATCCCCGACACAGCCACGCTCAGTCGCTCACACGTTGTCTGTGGATGCATTCACATCAGAGCCGCAGAACCAGGTGGTTGCGATAGATGCTCTCTGCCCTTCCCAGACAGCTGGCCAGCAGCCCTGGGCGTAAACCTGAGAGCTGGTCGGTGTGCACGGACGCTCAGGGTCAGAGGAGGGGTCCATGTGTGCATGCCTGGCAGCATTCACAACTGCCCAACTTCAGAATCTGAGCTATTCACATTTGGGTTTTCGTCCCTCTCCTGTTTTTGTCTTGAATCATAAGCAGATGTTACAACTTCTTACTGCTTCTTACTACAAACAATCAGGTATTAAGACTTCACCACTCTGGCTTTGAAACTGTCTCTAGCCTCTGTTCTCCCCTTTCCAGGCCACTCATACCCCAGGGTAAAGATTTTGACGCTCAGAATCTGCACTTTTCCAAGTAGGCTGGCCTTCCAGGCCCTCTGATTCTGTCTGCCCTGGTGCCTGTGTTGCGGTCCAGCTCCCGTGAAGCAGGCCCTCCACAGACCCCAGCTTTCCATGCCCACCAAGACCCAGCACTCACCACCAAGGTGACTTCCTTCCTCTGCAAATACCTGTAGTTACTCCTGGTTACCTATACTTGCTAATAACACATAAATACCTGTAGTTACTCCTGGTTACCTGTTTTTGGCATTTACACAGGTGCTGTGTGATCCCTCTTCCAGTGTTGCAGGATCTGCTTCAGAACCATGTTCTTCCTTTTCTCAGCGAGGGTCTCTTACTGTAACACTGCTCCTGGATACGTGTCCCCTTTCTCATGTCGTTCAGACTGTTCTTAAACTCCTTGGCTTGTGGCTTCTTCAAGAGTGGGGACTCCGCTTTATTCATCTTTGTGTATTCTCTGGTACCTATGCTTTGAGTAACTTAGCAGGTACTCAGCTAGTATTTGTTCAAATGAATTGAAATACATCCTTCCTGGGGCAGAGTAGGGGGCAGGCCAAGTGTTTATAACTTCCACGGAGCCCCCTTGTGTGTCGTATGTACTCAAATAATTGTCAGTTTGCTTAATGTTTGTATAAACCGCTGTGGTGTTGGTAGATGTCCTTTTTATCTTCATGAATAAGAGCCTTTCACATAAAATGTGTTTTTCTACAGCAGAGACGGACCTCAGACGTAATTTCAGTTTCACGTTTCTTTTTCTACAGCAATGTGATTTCTTTCACAAACCCCATCCCGTTGGTTGCGGTACGTGTCCCAGGGTTGAGCGGGTGGGCACCCCCGAGACACTGTGCCCACTCTCTCTACCAGTGGGGGCCGGGCTCCCCCGCCCCGCTGCCTCCGTGCCTGCTCACCTCCCACATCAGCCGGGCAGCAAAGCTCAGACACCTTGCACAGAGTTTCTTCCCCAGACCCCACCTGCCAGAGGCGGAGCTCGCTGGCTGCCTGGCTGGCGGTCCCCCTGTGGGCTCTGAGCTCCACTCGCCCGAGGCCCCTCCCTTTCCTGCCCCGCGCCTGCCCCTTCCCCTTGCTCAGACTCTTCACACCTGGGGCACATCGGAGGTCTTTCAGGTTTTCAGGGGGTGAGGCTTTTGAAAGTCAGAGGTCGGAACTTGGCAGTTTTACCCTTTCCTGTCCCCATGTATTGATGGCACAAAGTCTTAGGTGACTGAAGGCCTTAAGGAAGAATGGGAAGAAGGGTGGAATTATGGTTAGAATTACCTTACTACATTTTTTGTACAAATTAGCCTTTTACCATTCTTTCAGTCCTGGGCCCTTTCTGCGGTTTTGTACTTGTAAACATAATGGCAGACCTCATGGTGGTCGTGGACCCTGGAGCCACCTTCCTTCTGACTGGATCACTCGAGGCTGCAAGAGCTGCCTGAGATGAGGTGACGGGGCGGGGGAGATGAGTGCAGCCTTGAAGCCATAGGACGTCTGCATGTGTTCAGGTGGCTCTGAGTCTGGACAGGGGTCAGGACCAAGGAGGCAGTCTGGAGTGGACATTGCGGGTGGTAACACTGTGGGAATAGCAGGCTTCATCCTGCCAGCCGTACGTGAGCTGTGCTGCTCCCATAGGTATTTCCTCTGTCACATAGTTTTTCATGAAGGAAAACTTGACTTCAGACCAAGCTGCATGTTCTCTTCTTTCCTCTGTTCTTGGGTCCTTTCTGTGAGCCAGAAAGCACTCTAGTAGGAATTGTTTTTCCTGTTTGTTATCTGTGGTCATCCATTCTGAACCTTAGGTGTAGGTCAGGATGGAGTTGGAAGTTACATGTGTGTTCAGAGTCTGTCTCCTCATGCCCTGCGCCTTCGGGGGCTGCAGATCAGAAGGTTATGGTTGGCAGGCCTATCAGTCCTGCCGGACCCAGCACGCCCGAGAAGCCCACTGACTTTGGCCGGGTGGAGATTTTGTTTCTATGTGTGGTGAGTTCAGAAAACCTGCAGTTGTTCCACAGGGTATTGTGGGTATTTTAGTGATGTTACAGGGTGCTGCAGCTGGCCCAATCCTATGACACGCAGCCCTTGCCAGTTTCTCACTTATTTCGTTTTACTCTCTTCCCCTTTTGTTCCTTGCAAGTGTCCATTTAAATTCTAGGAGTGCATCTCAACACAGTTTACTTTTGCCTGGATTAAAGATGTGGCGTAAAAACGACATTGGATAAGAACATGTACAGGAGAAATGGAATTTTTATCTCGCTTGCTGAGGGCAGGAGCCGTGTAACGACTGCCCACGCAGGCCTCGATGTTACCCTCGGGGCAGCACCTGTTGTCTCTCATGGTGATCCTGTGTTCGCCAGAACCCAGCCCTGCCCCTGTGCGTCATGAGAAAGAAGAGGTTTCTGGATGCACTACTGCTGGGTGCCTTGTTAAACGGTACCCTGCCTCTGATTTCTTTTTCCCTCTAAGGTAGTATCAGAAGATGGTAGGTTTCCCCACACAGCCTTCACATGTCACTTATTTACACGTAAATCCAGCAGCTATTTTTAAAGTACCCACTGTGTGGACAGCCCTCCTGCAGTGACCCACCTGACATGCTTACCCCTGCTGTGTTGTCACAGGCTTATCTGTGTGTCAGACAGATGCGCTCGTGTTATCCTCCACTTAAAGATGAGTGGCTCTCCACGGCCTACCAGGTAGTGTCCGCGTCCTCCGTACAGACGCAGAGCCCTGCTCCTGTGGTTCCCGTCTTCTCCCCCGACACACTCATCACGAGTCACGTGCTTGACTCCCTGTCTCCTGCGTGTTCACACACCTGCCTGTTGGCTCGCATCTCTCTCCGTCCTGGGGGTTTGAGCTGACTCTGGTACCTGGCCCGTGGTTGTGTGGGTGATGTGTAGGTACCAGCCACTGGCCCCTGAGCAGCATCACATCTTGTTTCACGGCAGGAGGGAGCACTGGACAGAGGTGGGAGGGTTGGAAGGTAAAGCTGGGGAAGCTGCTAGGTTCTGGGGGAGTGTTAGTATTGGATTCGAGCCCTGTGCCACGCCTGTTGGAGACGGAGAGCCTGGGGGTTGCAGTGTGACTCGCTTAGGTGGGCGTCCCTGACAGCGTCCTTCAGCAAATAAAAGGTTTTCTTTGAGAATGAAAAGTATTAAGAGAAGGGACAGGTAAGTTACTCAGTGCAACATGAGGAGCCTCCAGGGGAGGATCTCAGCAGACGGTGGGCCCCATTTTCGGTGGTCTCTGCCCTCAGGAACCATCTTTAACAAGCTCTCTCGGAAGCCGCGGGACCCCTGTCTGACTCAGGAGGGCTGAGGAGCAGCCGGATGTTAGGAAAAGCCGGACCAGCCCCTCTCTTCCTCGTGTGCCTGCCCGGCAAGGTTCAGGCGGCCTCCTTGGGCTTGTGTTGTACAGTTGTGCCTGCCTGTAGCCACAGAGAACTTAGGTGCAGAACTCCTGAGTCCAACCGGCCTTTCAGACCATAGAAACTCAGAGTTTGCTTTTGTTTTGTTTTCTGGTGAGTGGTAACGAGTCTGCAGCGCTCTCCTCGCCGTGTCTGGATTTCCACCTAGTTTTAGGACAGTCGCTCTGGTGAAGCAATGCCTGAAACGGAGCATCGGCTGACTTGGGGGTTTTGGCCTCCATGTATACATAACTGCTAATACCTTAGCATATAAACACCACACAGTTGAGCTGTTTACTGTTAAAATATTGACTGTGAGGCTTTGCAGCGTTAGAACTGGTCTTTCTGGTTTCTGTGTCCCCATTAGATGCTCCATCACCTCAGCAGGAAGCGCTCAGGGCTCAGCTCCTCCTTGTCCATTCCAAAGCACCTTGAATCGTGTTTCCAAAATACGGGCCGCTTTTATTTATGACTTTTATTGGTAAGGCCGTACCTTAGCCACATGGAATTAGTCCATGCTCACCAGCAACTCTGAGTCCGGATTCAGGGTCCGCCTTCTGCCGCACTGACTTGTTCCCTAAATTCCAGTTCTTTGGGGAAGAAGAAGAGTTGCTAGGTGACTTTCTCTGTTGCTGGAAGATAACCTCAGATTTTGATTCTGCAGCCTGTGAAAATCTGCTGCTGCTTCAGCACAACCAACTGTTTATTTTTGGAACACAGACTTGGTTTAATATTTGAAAACCGGTGTGATTCACTTCGTTAGTACCACGCATGATGCAGAGAAAGTATTCGGTTGAATTCAGTACTTGTTTGTTGTAAAAAGTCTCAGCAGACCAGGACTGGAAGGGAATTTCCTTAATCCAACAAAGAGTATCTACAACAGAAATCAGACCTGATGGTAAAACAGTGGAAGTTTTTCCACTCTGGTGGGAGCGAGTCAGGGGTGCCTTCTTTCACCACTTCCCTTACACTGGGAGAAAAGAATAAAACTATCATTATTGACAGGTGGCATGATTGTGTATATGGAAAATCCAGATCTACAGGGCAACCATTAGAATTACCAAGCAAATTTAACAGGGGCTGGTGCAGAGTCAACATACACAATCCAGGTATATTCTACAGAAACAATAACAAGTAAAAATAACCCCAGCATTTTTTGTGTTTACACTAACATCAAAGAAAAAATAAGAAATACTTAGGAAAAATCAACAGCTGGGCCAGGTCTCCACACTGGCAACCATAAAGCATTGCTGACAGGATGCGCTCCTGGGCTGGAAAAAGGCTCACGGTTTAAAGATGCCCGTTGTCCGCAGAGTGGTTTATAGGCTCAGCATCCCCAGTCAGCCCCGCATACAGTGGCGTGTGACAGCACGGAGGGGTGAACGGTCTGGGGAAACCCCAGCATCGTCAGCCTGGGGAAGCCGGAGCCGTGTGTGCACCTCACTTCCGGAGCCGGTTCCGTCAGCTCACTGGCGAGCAAGCCTGTTCCTGCTTTGAGGAGTCGGTTAGTGCTACCTCTGGGGACAGTGGGTGCGACAGGGAGGGGCAGAGGGGCTTCTGTGGTCCTAGTGACATTTGCTTCGTGGCCCAGGTGTTGGTTGCCTGGTTTGTTTGCGAATTCAAGTGGCGCACGTAGGATCTGTGCTTTGCGGAGTGGTATACTTCATTTAAAATTTACTTTAAAACAGACAGGTGTCGGAGAGATGAACAGAAACTGACTCCATTACTGGAAAATGTGCTTCATGAGAGAGCTGCCCCCAATACTCAGAAAATACGCAGCCTCTGCATCAGTTCACCTGACCTTGAGCAGCCATGGTGGGTGCGCTGACCTGGGGTTGAGACCTGCCCCGACCCATGCGGCCTGCAGTGCAGCCTCGGGGCTGGGCGCTTTGCAAAGAGGGGAATGCGGGAGGTGGAGAAGGTCCAGCGGTGGGCAGGCGGGAAGGAGCCAACTGACACTGCCACTCGGGCCCCCGAGCACTTGAGGTGGGGTGGTGCATCTGAGAAATGGAGCATTTGATCTTACTGCACTTAAATTCAAACCTCACCCAGGGCCCTAGCTGCTGGTGTGGACAGTGCGGCTCTAGACAGTACCCCGTGTGCGTGGGTGCATAGGGCGAGGGCTCGACGACTGAAATCAGGGAGACAGTGGAAGGTGCTGACGACAGCGAGGGGCAGATAGCCTGGTGAGGGCGCAGGCAGAGAGATGTGAGGGTCACGACCACGCTTCTCTCAGTAAGGGAGGTGAGACCTGACTTAGAAAGGGCACGGGGCTTCCCTGGTGGCGCGGCGGTTGAGAGTCCGCCTGCTGATGCAGGGGACGTGGGTTCGTGCCCCGGTCCTGGAGGATCCCACATGCCTCTGAGTGGCTGGGCCCCCTTGAGCCATGGCTGCTGAGTCTGCGCCTCCGGGGCCTGTGCTCCACAACGGGAGAGGCCACAACAGTGAGAGGCCCGCGTACCGAAAAAAAAAAAAGAAAGGGCATGAACATCTGTCCCTTTTCCTGGTTTACTTCAATTTTGTAAACTCTGTGAGATACATAATGACATTTAAAATCGCTGCTGTTTACTTTGAGCAACACAGATCCACCCGATGCCGACAGACTGAGTTGAACTTCCCTTGTTAACAAAACCCCGTGGACAGTTGCTGGCTTTCAGTTCACTGTGTGTGGTCAGCACAGGCCACGAATTCCAGAAACACGAGCGATTGAAGGTGAAGGGTGTCTCTGCAGGTTCTCACCAAACGGAGCCCCTGCTGTGTCCAAGAACAGGAAGGAGGTTTGACAACAGAATAAATATTTTGTATGGGTGTGACCTTAATTTGTAAGAAGTAACAGACCATCAACCCTATGCAGTAATAAGCCATTTATTTTATTCTTAAATGATAGACATTCATGTAAAACATATCTAATAATGTTCTCAGAACTCAGTGTGATTTTTAAAGATGCGGTGACTCATCAGTGTCTAAAATGACCCTGTCTTGGCTTCTCTTAGTTTGCCTTTGCTTTTAAAGAAAGTTTCCCAGTAGGCCCGAGGCTGAGATCCTGTCACCTTCCTGGCAGATCAGAGCTTTGACCTTTGCAGCTCCAAGGGTGTCGCTGTGTGCGGAGCAGGTCGCACCCCGAGGGCGCAGTGGCTCTGGTTCCCTGCCCGAGTGGCAGGCGCCTCCTCACCTTCTCTGTGCGTCTTGTCTCCACAGCTTGACCACGTCGACCCCAGGGCCGTGCAGCTGGGTACCCTCCTGGTCCGTGGCCTCACCACCCTGGTGCTGGTCAACAGTGCCTGCGGCTTCCCCTGGAAGACGTCGGACTTCATGCCCTGGAATTTGTTCGACGGGAAGCTGTTTCATCAGAAGTACCTGCAGTCTGAGAAAGGGTACACAGCAGAGGCGCTTGTGGAGCAACACGTGAGTTCACAGTTTTCTTTACGCTTAGAAAAAGTAGGTTTGAAATCAGTTGCTCAAATGCATCATGAAAACTCAGAGTCCTCAGCTGGAGGTCAAAAGGGTCCGCAGCACTGTCTGTCCTCACGGTCACTTTACTTTAGGAACAGACCCCAGAAGTCCGCTCTGAGGATCCAGAGATCCCAGGCTTTGAAATTGCCCCAGAAGTCGGTGGTGCCGGTGGCCTCCTCCGTTGTGGTTGTGCCTCAGGCCTCAGGGTCAGCGTTGCTGAAGCTTCTACCAGAACCTGTGAGGAGGTGGGCGAGCAGCATCCCACCCAGTCTTACACATTTTAAGTTTTCGAGTGCTTTCGCTCCTTTTCCCCTTTTTGAATTAAGAATGCACGTTCCCTGCAGAGCTGCCTCTGCAGACATCAGACTAATTCGATAGGAGTGGTGATGATTTGTTACTTGAAAATATTCCCTGAAGGCTAACAGTTTAGTTGGGGTCACTGGCTGCTGTTCTGGCTTTGTAAGAACAACTGCTACACGGTTCCTGGAAGATTTCCAAGTCGGGCCTCGGCCAAGCTCATTTGGAGCGTGTGTTAATACCCCCAGGGCCGTGTGATCAGCGGGAGCTGACTGGTCTGTGACAGGTCAGCGCTCCACGGCGTCACATCGGATGGAAAACATTACTGATGTGTCGGCAGTGCCGCTTCACACACAGACACAATCCAGGGTGTCATAGGAATGTAAGTGTTCAGGATTTAGACGCAGCCAAAGTTACGTACAGTCAACAAAAGCAGAGTACTGACAAAAATGTCCTGTGAGTGTGGCTTTAGTACCGAATCAGTGAAAGGTAACAGTAGGCCAGGCTCATGGCCTGCACGTCACCCATCACGGACCCCTCCCTCCTTTCCTTCCTAATGTCTTGACCAAGTACAAAATGATTACAAGTTCACACTCACTGCTTTAAAACAGGTTAGGGCAGATAGGGTCGAATATTCAACAGTACAGACGAGGCTGGGAGGGAAGGTCGCGTGTTAACTCGTTGTCTGTGGCCTTGCTCTTTCCACTGAGGCGATAACACATTACCGGCATGGATGCTTGAGGTATGATTGTGTGTTAGGGCCATAGATGTCACAGGAGCACTGGAAGGCCCTTTTGGAAACGCCTGTATACCCTGCAGGGGACAGAGAAGGTGTAGGTGCCACTGCCGCCTTTCCAGGGCTCGCGGGAGAAGCTCAGTTTCTGAGAACAGCTTGCTGAGCTGCAGTGTGGAAGGGAAACTGCAGCCATGCTCGTCCACACCGCTGCAGTGTCCTTGCGCACAGTATACTGTGTAGTTCGCTCACGTAGTTGCGTCTCCCGAGTGCCTGCCTGTGTCTGACACTGCTCCGCCCCATCTGGTCTGTTTGCAGAGGTCCCGGCTCACCAGATTCCATGCCCTGAAGTCAGTTGTGTGCAAGGCCTGCATGAAGGAGAACAGACCCATCGTCAGCAGGCGGCACTGGCGTTCACACCACTCAGGTGGGCCCCAGCCTCTGGGTCCCGGGAGGGGCCCCACTGCCACGTGCAGCTGCAAGGGGAGGCTGATAAAATGGGAAGAAGAAACAAAATTAAGATGATAGCGTGCTGCTGGGCGGTTTAAGTTCTGGTCCCTTAGGAGGGAGTTTTCAAAGGGTTCATGTGCTGAGAGCTAAGGACCCTCCTTTGGGGCTCAGCCTCCTTGCCAGGAGGCCCTGAAGCACACACGCCGCGGGGCTGGTGGGCCTTTATTTGACAGAGGTTTGGACTTATTTTTTCTCATGATAAAAGTACATGAGAAAACACTTGGAATATAAAGAAAATAATTAAAAATGAAACCCAAATAACCTTTAGTTCTGTCTCCTGAAGGTAACAGATGTTGACAGATGTTTTCCTGTGTTTTCGTCTCATTATGACTATACTCTGCATGCTCGTGTGCCCTGTTCTCCTCGGCCCTTGACTTCCAGCGCGATCGTGGTCACGGTGGTCAGGCTCCCCTTAAACGGAATCCCCGCCACCACACGCACTGCCTTTGCCTCGTAGCCCCCCGCCTCGAGCTTCCGTTTTTTCTTGTTATACTTGATGCTTTTCTGTGTGTTGTTTCCTTAGGATAGAGTTCCGTTGTTCACAGAATTATAGACCCAAATGTAATTGGATTTTAGATAAATGTTGCCAACTTGTTTTCTAAAAGCACATGGTCACTTCACACCGTCACCAGAGGGATTAAGAGCTCCTGTTTCCTGCATTCTTGATGCCACTTAAAAGTTTGTTTTTCTGACTAATTTGATAGATGAAAAAGCCTGTCTCCTTGATTGGGTGCTTCTTTGTTTATCAGTGAAGTCAGACATCTTGTTCAGTAGCTTATCGTGTTGAGTTCATTTTAATCACGTTCTCATGTCCTCGTTTGGGTAGGATCTGTACCTGTAATTGTAGCAGCCCCATTTCTTCTTGATGGAATAGAGAATTACCCCAAATTCCTACTCCCCCAGACTGTCTTGAGTTCTGCTCACACCAGCCCTGCACGTTTCGCTCTGAGAGACTTTGTGCCATGAGGTCAGTGAGGCCTCGGGTCGCGTCCAGCTCCTGCCGGTCAGCGCTGTGTAAAGGGGCTTCCGGCCCCTCCCCACTGCTGATGGTGACAGAGCCCCTCCTGGCCTCGCGCCCGCTCCATCCTTTACCTTTCTCCAGCTGTCTGGAGATAGGCGGCGTTTGAGACCCCAGAGCAAAAGTTTATTCCTTGCAGAAGAAAGAGGCAGCGTTCTCTCCATGTCCCCTGTTCCCCACATCTGTTGGCAGCATGTCACTCAGGCCGCCTGCCCTGTGAGCGCCGCACCAGCATTCCCGTCACTGGTGAGATTGTTAGCAGAGCAGTGACAGGCTGGCTGCAGACATGCAGATGGCAGGGTGCAGGCTTTGTCAGCTGCAGTAGTCACTGGGATTTGCCTGAACCTCTTTCTGCATTTCAGAGTCCGACACTCAGGCTTAAGAGGACTGTACATGTGACAAGTTTTCTTGAAAGCCCTAAGACAGCCTGTGGTTTCACAGAGTTTAATGCTGCAGTACGGTCACTCCTAATACAGACAGGAAACTCTGTGATCTCTTTCTGGTGAAGTGTCCGTAAGATGGCAGACCTGGGTGATCCTGTCGAGTTACTCCAGATTATGGAAGAAACGGTTTCAACAGATATCATGAGTCAATTGACGTGATTTGGAAACTGCTCCTTTTTTCTGTCCTCAATGTCATCATTTTCTTCACAAATACAGCCTGATATTCTGTGGTTCACTCCCCTGGGCCCCAGCGGTTCGCCAACACCACACAGGTTCTCAGTGGCAAAGCCCAGCCCCTTGGCCCCAGCCCAGCGTCCTTCGGTCACCTGCACCCAGCCGCTGTCTCTTCCTCCTGGGATGAGCTGGTGCCGTTGACACTTGCCCCGGTGCCTTTCAGGCCACTCCCTGTCCTCAGCTGGCAAGAGTGTGCATGGAGGGCAGGGGTCGCGGGGCTGAACCAGCACGGAGCCACCTGCCCGTGTGCTCAGAGCGCTGGTTCGCCCCTGTGGCTGGTGCCGGGCAGGCTTGGCCTCCTTTCTTTATGGAATAGTGTGAGGTACCAAGGTAGTGTTTAGAACCACATTTAAATATGTACTTAGACTTGCTAGTACTGAATTCTAGTAGAGACAAACAGAGAAGGCGTCAGGGTTTAGGAATTTAGAAGGAGAATTTAGAGCGAGCCGATCGCGTGCCGATGAAGTTTGCGGGGAATTGGGAGGAGAGGGCAGCCCACCGTGTCCCAGAGCCCCGCGTGCTGGTGGCCAGCAGTGCGGGCCTGGGCCTGTGGCCACTGCCCAGGGCAGCTGCCCGAGGAGGCAGAAAGGAGAACTTACTGCCCTGCTTTGAGGGACCTGACCAGATAGCCTGCTCGTCCCCCACACAGACTCTCCTAGGAACAGGTTTAAGTGCAGCCCTGACCCAACCCGGCCGTGGTGCCGTGGCCCCAGCGTCTGCATTTTTCAGGGGCTTTCCCTGTGATGGTAAGGACATCAGAAGTTTGGCAGCTGCCAGCCCAGGGTCACCTTGCTCTACTCTTAAACACGACTGCCATTTGGAGTTCAGCGTCTGGTAGCTGCTGACGTGCTGATCGCGTGTCCCCACAGGGCGGAGGGGCCGACAGGGATCCAGCGCCCACAGGATGAGCTCTGGGTACAGCCGGTCTGGCCAAGGACAGCACTGGAGGGACCAGGGGCCAGGTAAGAGGCCGGCGGGGTGGCGGCAGTGTTCCGGAGACTGCCTCGCAGCTGTTTTGGACATAGGTTGTATGTTTACAAGTAAATAAACAGATAAATGTACTGAGAGATCTACTTGCTTTGCCTAGTGAAGTAGAGACGTGGTTGCCATGCTTGGTGCTAGCGTGCCTCTGCTCACTGCTTTATTCACTTTCTGTCAATTTATTCATCTGTTCAAAACCTAGTTTTTTGTAATTTACTCAGAGGAAGGCTCTTGTAAAGGCTACATTTACATACATCCTTCTAATAAAATAAGAACACAAACAGTAGCATTCTACCAGTAGAAGCATTTTCTTATGTTCCATGACTTGGCTGTTTTGGTTTTTTTTTGCGGTACGCGGGCCTCTCACCGCTGTGGCCTCTCCCATTGCGGAGCACAGGCTCCGGACGCGCAGGCTCAGCGGCCACGGCTCACGGGCCCAGCCGCTCCGCGGCATGTGGGATCCTCCCAGACCAGGGCACAAACCCGCGTCCCCTGCAACGGCAGGCAGACTCTCAGCCACTGCGCCACCAGGGAAGCCCTGTGACTTGGTTTTTATACATAAGAGCCTTAACAGTGTGATCTGGGAAGTAAGATGAATCCTTTGCTTCTTACGTGTGTAATACAGATACCTGGTTTGAACGCATAAAGATGAATTTAGTAGGTTGTGGCCACGTGGACTCCAAGTCAGGCTGTGTGTGGACTGCTCGTCCTGCGGTGGCCTGTGGGGGGCTGAGTTCTTCCCGCTGGTTCTTGGTAGAATCTGCACTTACCTAATGTTAGGAGTCCGTTGTACGGTTCCGTGAGGCCAGAGTTTATGATGACCGTTTCGGAAATGCCCATCCCTGGGGGGAGAGGAAAGCTTCCCAGAGTTAGACTCGCAGTTGCTGCAGCTGTTCCTTTGAGCTCACTTCACCTGCAGTCTCTGCCCTCACAAATGACGCCACCCACTGTCACCTAAAGCTGGTTGAACAAAGTGAGTAACGTTCCATCTTCTTAGAATCCCTGGTCCATTGTTGGGACGGGTTTACTTCCGCCCAGTGCCAGCTAAGTCATCTGAACGATCACGTAGTGCCATGTCACTGAGCAGGGAAAATACCTCCTTTCCATGACTTCACAGCGAGAAGGTGCTGAGGTTGCCTCGGTCGCAGACAGGGCACCCGGAAGACCACAGGCAGGTCTGTGTGCGCCCTGGGGTCAGAAGGCGAGAGCAGTGCTGTGGTCTCACGGCCGAGGGCGCAGCCCCTCAGACACCGGGCTGGGGGGCTCTCCACCCGTCACACCTGCGTGGCGCGCAGGGCCACGCTGCCGATGGCACTCATCCGTCAGCCCCATTCCCCTCTAGCTGGGCAGTGGGACTGCTTGGAAACAGGCAGAATTTCAGCTTCTGACTCTTGAGAACGATGGGCCTTCCTCAGGGGAACCAGGGGGAAGGTGTTTCTGGGAGAAGGAGGACCCTGGACAGTTATGCGGAGGCCTGGAAGGAAAAAGGCAGGGCTTCCCCCCCCTCCCCGCTGGGTTACACGAGGGGTCCGAGGAGGAGGGGTCCGAGGAGAGGGGCAAGGCCGTGCGCAGGGGGCCGCAGCAGGGCCTGCAGCCGTGGGGGAGCAGGAGCGGCCCTTCCCCGGCCACGCTCTCCCCTCGCGAGGGCCAAACAAGATGCCCTTGGTGTCCTGAGCAGGGCGATGCCAGGAGGGGCAGCCGTCAGCCAGCAGCCTGTCATCCACGTGCCCAGAGCCCGCGGCCTTCAGTGCAGAGCCGGGAGGAGATGCCGTGCGGTTCTAACTGGGTTTGGGTCTCGGTGCTGGCCCTGGGGCCTCGAGGCCTTGTGTGGTGGGCTTGGAGCTGGGTGGCGGCCCGGATCCCCCACTCCAGATACGAGTGTGATGCTGGTCCCCCTGGAGTCAGGCCCCCAGCAGAGCGTAGAGGGCGGGGGAGCTGGAGGCCATATTTAGCTGCCTGGCCCGGCGTGGCCAGGGTCAGCCCTCCCTCCAGAGTCCGCTCCCAAAGCCAGGAGACAGGCCCCTGCCAGCGCCTCTCCAGCTGTCCCCCTTCCCCGCATCACCCCGCATCAGGCCTCCCTGTCGGGGCCTGGTGTGCTGTGAACGGCCACCTTCCCTCGCCCCTTTGGCTCAGGCCTGTGCCCTCTCCCTCCTGCTGGGCCTCAGGGGTCAGGAGAGCCAGGGTGACCCCTGGTGGGAGGCTGCAGGTTGAGACGGGCACCAGGTGGAAGAGGCCGTGACCTCGGGTGCCTGCGAAGGAGCACTTGGCCGACACCAGGCGGTCCTCTAGAGGGCATGTCATCTCGGATGGCTTCTCCACCACCCCTGGGCCTCATCGTCGGGTGTCCGGCCCAGGTACCCCTAGTGTCCTTCCAGCTCTGAGCCCCGAGATCCTTTGCTGCTGCTTTTTCACGCTGGGACAGTGGCCCTGCAGAGTGTGTAAGAGGCAGACCTTTGTCCTTGGGACGCACCATCAGGTGCAGGCCTCGTGTTGCCCCACGCCGGGTGGCGTTGGGCCTGGTGCGTCCTTGAATTTGAAGGCTGTAGAATAGTACACGCTACAGACTTTCTTTTCTTACTTCACTTGGGTCCAGACAGGCAGAAGCTGTCTCGCAACCTGGGTCCACCACCTGCCAGAGGCCTAGCCTGAGCAAATCACAGATCCCCTAGGGCTGTTCCCTGACTTCTGACCTGGGGCCGGGCTCTTCCTGCAGGCTGTGGTGAGGGCTGGAGAGAAAGTATCGATGGACTTGGCCTCTGGTGGCCCTTACCGTTGTCCTTTCTTAGATCTTGTTCCTCTCCTGGTGTTAACTCTAGTGTTTCTCTTAATATTTTTACGTTGATCTGTTATATTAGAGTTGTTTTTCTATTAAAAAGCAAACAAAGTCAACTATACCTCAGTTAAAGCTGTTTTTTAAAAATAAAATGAAGGAAACAAAGCAAAGCTTGACTGTGCAGGCTTGGCCTGTATGAGTTCAGCCATCACTTGACCACAAGACCAGAAGCCATTGCTTAAACACCAAGTCCTCTCCAGGACGTTGCCCTCAACCTGGTCAAAGCTTCCTCGGGTTGCCGGCCAAGGGCCAGGGAGAGAAGGTCGTGAATGTTGGCTTCGTCCTTACTTGCTTGTGATGGCGAAAATTTCAGGAGCATGTTCACATTGAAGAAGGAGAAACAGTTTTCCTTGGATCTACAGTAAACAAAGAAGTTTCTTCAGATTCTGTTGGCAGACAGGAATAGTGTCTGGCAATTTCTCCTTGTGCAGATTAGAAAAACAGAGTGACTTTCCTTAGGGCGGAAGCATAGATACTCACCATCAGCCCTGGTTCCCTGCTGGGGAGGAATCTTCCTCTTGAGACCCCACTTGACGGCTGGCCCCCTGGGGAGT
This sequence comes from Mesoplodon bidens, assembly GCF_964165515.1. Classification (NCBI taxonomy): domain Eukaryota; kingdom Metazoa; phylum Chordata; class Mammalia; order Artiodactyla; family Ziphiidae; genus Mesoplodon; species Mesoplodon bidens. The sequence continues at coordinate 94,112,127 of NC_138168.1, forward strand.
GGCCGGAGCCCTGCTGGTCGTCCGGAGGCCCAGGTGCTGCCCGTGTTCACGTATCCTACATGTGTGGACTGGGCCCTGTGGAGGTTGAGGTCAGGCTGAGTGGTGTCGGTGAAGAGAGCAGTGGACGGACGCAAGCCTGAGAGTGAGCAGGTCAGTGCAGAAGGACGGGGACATGCAGACGCTGAGGGCCTTTGGGAGGCTGGGGGCGGCAGTGTCCCAGTGGGACTGGACCAGAGGGCTGGCAGGCAGCTGGTGACTGGAGAACGAGGGGCTCCTCGTTGCTCTGGCGGGGTTTAAGGTGCTGGGAGGAATGATTCAAGGAAGTGGTTGGGTCTGGGGGAAGGAGGGTGAAAGGTTGTCACCTGCAGTAGCACAAGGCCGGGTGTTGCCACCACCTTGGGCTGATGAGAGGGGTCGAGGACGCTTGCCAGCAAGGCCTATGCGTGTCTGCTGAGTCTTCCTGCCTGGTCTCGGGCTTCGGGCACGTTGGCAGAGCAGAGGCCCCCCGGGGAAACGTGCTGTCTCTCCCCTTCTTCCCTCTCTGCCAGTGACCTGAGCCCTGGGCCCCGCAGGTCTCACTACCAAACCTCAAGTGCAGGTCACAGGACCCAGGTCGATACGTGGACTTAAGGAACCATCGACTCAGGGAATGAGGCCAGAGGTGCAGCTGCGACTCCTCTTTCAGGTGTCAGTGGTTCCCGAGCTGGTGCCAGTGCCTTGGAGGTGTTTTCCCTGTAGACCCAGCACATATGTCTGATAAGGGGTCTTTGAAGGAAACCCCTGCTCTGTTGGGGCCACAGTAGCCACACCAAAGTCAAGGGGTGCCAGTGCCAGAGGGCTGGGGCTGAAAAGCTTCCTCTGGGAGGCCCCAGGTCAGAGGCAAATTGAGGTGGTGAGTGCTGAGTTGGTGTCAGACTTCAGGATTGAGGAGTGGGATGGTGGAAGTTCTGACAGGACACACATAAACAGCTGGAGTGTGTGCACTTGCATGTTGCCTGACATGGAGAGTGCTCAGAAAATGTTACTGCAGTGCACGCATGTTTCCTAATTGCAGATGTTTCCGTATAGAATATGTTTCGTACACACACGTACACACATATATATACATAAAGTCTTTTATCGGGACAGGAATATGTTTTTCCAGGTTAGGTAATCCACTTTTTCAGTTTTATGCTATGATTGAATTATGTCATCTTCACTTGGCCAGCACATTTTTTGCTGAGTTTTGTCTACTTTTGAACTCCTGTTTTAGTATTTTTTGGAGATACTAAGGTAGTCCAAGCAGAAAGTTGTCACTATTTCCAGGGCAGAGTTAACAGGCAAAATTCTTCCTATTGGTGAAGAACTAAGAATGCCTCAAAATGAGAGTATTCAGTTACTGCCCAGAAGTTGGGAGGTTTCCCACGGCCGCCCCCTGGCCTGATGAGAGGCGAGCCGTTCCATTTGGGCCCGGCTGTCCGAGAGAGGTGAGAATCACAAGCCTGTGAGACCTTTCTGGGCTGAGATCCAGTGAACTAGGGGTGGGGACCCTGGACCAGCAGAGGTGTGAACCTCCACTCACTAAGGGGGTGAACATCAAAGCTTTCGGAACTTTTAAAATGCTAGCCGGCAGCTAAAGTGAGAACGGTTTAACCTCTTCCATGCTGTTGGTGAGAAATGATGTGTTAAATTCCACAGTCAGTAGCCACAAATTTGCCTGTGATTTCTTCGGATTTTCACTTCTCTGTGGTAATTCTGTAGGAGGCCTGGGCTGTTGTAAAGCTGCCTCCGATCATCTGTGATAACAAGGGTGGGGCCTGGAAACCTCATTCTGGCCACTGCTGTGACCTCCTGCTACCTTCCTGGGGGTGTGAGTGACAAGACTGCCCATCATCCATGAGCACGGCGGAAAGTGGGCAGCAGCCCCATGGGCAGGGACAAGGAAGCCCTGGGCTCTGCTGCGGAGGGAACCACACTCGCGCTTTTCCGCACTCAGCAGAATGTCCCACGAGCCGTCTCCACGTGAAAGGCCATTTCCAGACTTCACTGACAGCAGCGACTGTGCAGGCGCAGTGCAGACAGTTGGAACTGGAGTTGAGGGGAGCAGGTTTGACGCTGCTTCCTTCCACTCACAGGGCTGCCTCTTAATTAATTGCTTCCTACTTTAATGGAATAATTATGGTGGCCAAAACTGAAAAGAGAATAAAGTTCTGGCCCCAAATATAACTCAGGTGTTGTTTTCATACATACTTAGAAATGCGCCATTTTTTCTGTTTGAATTTTAGAGAAATTTAATTCTTAATTTTTGTTTTCATATTTATTTGGTGCAGGAAGTAGACAGTATGACCCTGACCAATGGAGAAGATACTAATCATCTTCTGGGTAAGTCCACCACTTATATCTTCAGAACAAATCAGTTTTATCAAAGGTTGAAGTAAAACATCTGTCTTTATAACATACATCTTTCATATCAAGTGCCAAACTTTAAAAGAATTCAGATGTTAAAACCTCCCAACAAGGAGCTAAGTTAACTTGGTTTCAAGATGAGTTTGCTTCCTTCAGAAAAAGTGTGCACAGAAAAAGATGCAGAGTCTGGCCATAAAACCCAGCACCCTCCTTCAGCATGAAGTAATCAGACAGTGCCTGTCTTCTCTGAGGAGAGGCTGACCTGTGGCTTCTAGACCCAGCATCGCGTAAAGAGGAAAAACATCCTTGTCAGTCTTCTCCCTCGTATCATATAAAAAAAGCCTTTGTTGGCTTATTTTTAGACATTGTACCTGATTCCACGGCCCCAAACGGTCATTGTTAACATCTTCATTCCAGTGTCTTCATCTGTGATGTGGGTGTGGTTGGTTTCTTTTAATGAGTGGGAATCTCATTATATCCCACTTTTTCTAACTTTAACACTAGATAGTGAGGATGTTTCCCAAATGATCTTGTCTTTGAAGATATGATGTCTACTAGCTATGTCATTTTCCAGGAATTGTTTTCTAATTATCAAGTCTAACCAAAAGTAAAGTTTCCAACCATATCTTCTGTTGGTCCTCAGAAGTGTTTGTATAGCGAAAGAGGTACCAGCTTCCTTCTCACCTTCCTGGTGGGAGAGGTAACTGCGTAGTCTTGACACAGCACGAGACTCATGGGTCTGCTTCTGTCGTGTCATCCTTTTCATTTTGCATTTGTTAGGCTCAAGCCCAGAGCTTGATTAGGGATTAGAAGACAGGCCCGTCATTAGCAGCTGTCTCCCTTTGGCCTGGAGCTGCTGTGACTACCAGGTCCCCTTCTGGGCCACAACCACGACTCGGGAGAGCCCCAGCACTCAGACATGCTCACCAGCGCTCATAAGACGTGTCCTCCGGTTGACGTCATTAAAAACAAAGTAAACCCTAAACGAATCACAGTCCAGTTTGTATCTTTGCACTTGATGCTTCACCCTGACAGCTCTGTGTGCATAGCTCCTGACTTTGTCTTGTTTTAGACTCCCATCTGGTATTTACCAGAAAGGGATATAGTCTCCTGCTATTTTAATACATGTATATCTCTTACGTTTGAAATATCCTCACCACTTCCTGCTGGTCCTTCTTAAGGACATCTGCATGTCTAGTCACTTTTCATTCAGTCTTGTAGGACCTACAACCTTATTTCCCAGCTTTGGAAACAGATCTTTTTTTTCATGTGGCTGTTTCCTGTCTAAATTTTAACATTCTATTCCTTTCATTTTTGCTAATTTGAGACCACTGCTCCTTCTAGAAGTTTTGTTTCTTTGCTGCTTATTTGCATAACTTTGTAATAAATTTCTCATTCCTTAGACTAAAATAGTAGACTTCCATGAATGTCATTTTCCCCCTTCATAATAAGTAAATTGTAACTTGTCAGTAAAATATTTGTTACTTTAGCAAACTTAAGTAAGCCATTGAGCTGGTATAATTTGAAAAACCAGTGCAGTGATTTTTTTGTAATCTTGATGTTGTTACATAAATTATCTCTGCAGTTAAGCCTTCTGATGAAGGTTCCATATATCAGTTTAAAAATGAAAATAAAACAATGTATTTATTACTCATAATGAAATGTAATTTAACATTTATTTCATTATTTGGAAGATATTTTACTATCCAGCATATTGGGATCTTTGTGAAGAAAAAGGATGTTGAATTTGGTCAGATGCTTTTTCTGCATCTATTAAGATAATCATACGAGTTTTAGTCTTCATTTTGTTAATGTGGTATATCACATTGATTTGGGAATGTTGAACCATCCTTGCATCCCTGGAATAAATCCTAGTTGATCAAGGTATACGACCTTTTTAATGTATTGTTGAATTCAGTTTGCTAATACTGTGTTGAAGATTTTTGCATCAGTATTCATCAGGGATATTGGCCGGTGATTTTCTTTTTTTGTGGTGTCCTTGTCTGGTTTCAGTATTAGGGTGATGCTGTCCTTGTAAAATGAGTTTGGAAGTGTTCCTTTCCCTTCAGTTTTTTGGAAGAGTTTGAGAAGGGTTGGCATTAATTATTTTTTAAGTGTTTAGTAGAATTCACCAGTGAAGCCATCTGGTCCCAAGCTTTTGTTGGGATGTTTTTGATTACTGACTCACAGTCTCGTCTCACTGATTTGTGTGTTCAGATTTTCTATTTCATCGTGATACAGTCTTGGTAAGTTGTAGGTTTCTAAGAATGTATCCATTTTTTTCCAGGTTATCTAATCGTATAATTGTTCCTAGTAGTCACTTACAATTCTTTGTATATCTGTAGTATCAGTTATATCTCATCTCTTGTTTGTAATTTTTTTTTGAGTCATCTCTCTTTTTCTCTTGTTTAGTCTACCTAAAGGTCTGTCCATTTTGTTTATCTTTTCAAAAAACCAATGTAGTTTCGTAGATCTTTTTCATTGAATTTCTCATCTCTATTTCATTTATTTCTGCTCCAATCTTTCATTATTTCTTTCCTTTTCCTATCTTTGGGCTTAGTGTGTTCTTTTCATGGTTCCTTGAAGTGTAAAGTTACGTTGTTTATTTGAGATTTTTCTTTTTTTAATGCAGGGATTTATTGCTATAAACTTCACTCTTAGAACTGCTTTTATTGCATCCCATAAGTTTTTGTATGTTGTATTTTCATTTTTGTTTGCCTGAAGATACCTTTTGATTTTCTTTTTGATTTCTTTCTTGACCTACTGGTTATTCAAGAATGTGTTAATTTCCACAGATCTGTGAATTTTCCAATTTCCTCCTCTTAATGATTTCTAGTTTCATACCGTTATCAGAAAATATACTTGATGTAATATCAGTCTTCTTAAAATTTTAAGACTTGTTTTGTGGACTAACATATGATCTGTCCTGGAGAATGTTCTGTTTATACCTGAGCATACTGTGTATTCTGCTGTTGGATGGAATGTTCTATATGTGTCTGTTAGGTCTATCTGATCTAAGGTGTAGTTCAAGTTCAGTGTTACTGATTTTCTTTCTGGATGATCTACCCATTGTTGAAAGCAGGACATTGAAGTCCTATACTATTATTATATTGCTGTCTGTTTTCACCTTTAGTTTTGGTAATATTTTCTTTATATATTTACATTTATACATTTATATTTATTTACATATGTATATTTTAACATCCTTTAATGATAAAAACATTCAATAAATTAAGTATAGAAGGAATGTACCTCAACATAATAAAGGCCACATATGACAGACCCACAGCTAACGTCATACATAATGAATGGTGAAAGGTTGAAAGCTTTTTCTCAAAGACCGGGAACAAGACGAGGGTGCCCACTCTCACTACTTCTGTTCAACATAGTGCTGTAAATTCTAGCCAGAGCATTTAGGCAAGAAAAAGAAATAAAAGACATCTACATCAGAAAGGAAGAGGTAAAATCCGTTTGCAGATGTCATGATGTCTTATATAGAAAATCTTAAAGACTACACCAAAAAAACTGTTATAACTAATAAGTGAATTTAGTAAAGTTGTAGGATATAAAATCAACATACAAAACTCAGTTGCATTTCTGTACACTAACAACAGAGTATCCAAAAAAGAAGTTAAGAAAACAATCCTATTTATAATAGCATCAAAAAGAATAAAGTACTTAGAGATAAATTTAACCAGGAGGTGGAAGATCTGTATACAGAAAACTATAAAACAATGATGAAAGAAATTGAAGAGGACACAAATAAATGGAAAGATATCCCATGTTCATGGACTAGAAGAATTAATATTGTTAAAATGTCCATTCTACCCAAAGTGATTTACAGATGCAGTTCAATCCCTACCAAAATTCCAATGGCATTTTTACAAAAATAGAACAAACAATCCTAAAATTTGCATGGAACCACAAGATACCCTAAATTGCCAAAGCAATATTGAGAAAGAAGAATAAAGCTTGGAGAATCACATTTCCTGATTTCAAACTATATTGCAAAGCTAAAGTAGCCAAAACTACAGTTTCAGTGTAAAAGCAGACATATAGGTCAATAGAACAGAATAGAGAAGCCCAGAAATAAACCCTCGTACATGATCAACTAATATTTGACAAGGGCTCCAAGAATACACAAGGGGAAAAAATAGTCTCTTTAATAAATGATGTTGGGAAAACTGGATATCCACATGCAAAATAATGAAATTGAACACTTATCTTACACCATACACAAAAATAAACTCAAAATGGATTAAGGACTTAAATATCTGACCTAAAATTTTTAAACTTTTAGAAGAAAATATAAGGAATAATCTTGACATTCATCTTGGCAGTGATTTTTTTGGGATATGACACCAAAAGCACAGGTAACAAAAGTGAGAATAAACAAGTGGGAGTACATCAAACAAAAGCTTCTGCACAGCAGAGGAAATAATGGAAAAAATGAAAAGGCAACAGAATAGGAGAAACTATTTGCAAACCATGTATAATAAGGGGTTAATATGCAAAATAGATAAGGAACCCTTATAACTCAATAGCAAAAAGGCAGATAACACAATTGAAAAATGGGCAAAGGAACTGAATATACATTCCTTCAAAGACATACAAATGGGCAACAGGTACATGAAAAGATGCTCAGTATCACTAATCATCAGGAAAATGCAGATCAAAACCACAATGAGATTATCACCTTACAACTGTCAGAATGGCTGTCATCAAAAAGACAAGAGACAACACGTGTCGGTGAAGATGTGGAGAAAAGGGAATCCTTGTGGACGGTTGGTGGGAATGTAAAATGGTGCAGCCACTGTGGAAAACAGTGTAGAGGTTTCTCAAAAAATTAAAAATAGAACTACCATATGATCCTACAGTCCCAGTTCTAGGTATCTATATCCAAAGGAAACTAAATGAGTATCTCAAAGAGACATCTACACTCCAGTGTTCATTTCAGCATTATTCACGAGAGCCAAGCTATGGAAACAATGTAAGTGTCCATTGATGAATGAATGGATAAAGAAATTATGGTAAAAGGAATACTATTCAGCCATAAAAAAGAAGGAAATTCTGTCATTTGTGGCAATGTGAATGAACTTGTAGGCCATTATGCTAAGTGAAATAAGCCAGACACAAAAAGACAAATGTTGCATGGTATCACTTATATGTGAAATCTAAAAAAGTTGAACTTAAGAGAGTAGAATGGTGGTTGCCAGGAGCTGGAGAGTTGGGGAAATGGGGAGATGTACATCAAAATGTACAAACTTTCAGTTATAAGATGAATAAGTTCTAGAGATCTAATGTATAGCATGGTAACCATGTTAATAATAACATAATATATACTTGAAATTTGCTAATAGGTCCTAAGAGTTCTCACACACCCCACCACACACACACATACAAATGATAACTATGTGAAATGATGGTAATGTTAATTGGATTGACTGTGGTAATCATTACACAAGGTATAGTTTATCAAATTATATATATATATATATATATATATATATATATATATATATATATATATATATATATATATATATGGCTTACAATGCAGATGTTTGTAAAACAGTCATGTATAAGCATCAGACTGCTTAACAGTGGTCATCTTTGAGGTGGGGATGAAATTACAAGAGACTTTACATTTCTTGTATTTCTCTATTGTTTGAAAAAATGTTTTTATAATCAGGGAAAATATTAATTTGAAAGGCACCCAAAGATACAGAAATTTTTTCTTTATTCATTATTCTATTGGCTAGAACTCCTCATTGGATACATATATAGTATATAGGATTTGAACCACCAACTTGCACAAACTGGTAGAAGTATAATTGCTGGATATTGTCAAATTGCCCTCTGAAACCGTGGCACCACTTCCACCCAGCTCTCATGGATCCGTTCCCGCTGGTATATGAGTATGTTGACAGCCACACCTCTCATTGATCTTCAGTCTTTTTAATTTTTACACTTGGTCAAAAAGGGTATTTCATTGATTTAGTTTGCATTTCTCTGAATATTAGTGAGTATTTTTACAACACTTATTATTTTCATACACTTATTGGCCCTTAGTATTTATTTTTTGTGAACAACTTATTCACAGAATAAATAGAATCCTTGGCCAGATTTTTCTTGGCTGAATTTTTAATATTGATTTGTAGGACCCATTTATATATTATGGGTATTAATAAACCTTTGCTGAAGAATATGTGGCGAATATATTTTCCCTGTCCTTATTCCTGGCTTCCTTATGTTGGAAATCCTCAGTCACATGCATACCTAGGAGTCATCCTTGATTTCTCCATTTCCCTGCATCCTCACAAGCAATCCTTCAGGAAGAGAGATGTCCCGAGTTTACACTCTTCTACATGGTGCCCACTGCTGCCACCATAGTCCAAGCCTCCATCCCCTCTCCATGCTTTGCCTTTCACCATGGCTTCTGAAACTCCACATAAATAAACAGCAAAATCCCTTGACCTGCAACAGCCTCTTATCTGGCTGTCCCTTCACCTCCTGCTCTAACAGAAAACCTGGCATTCCCTTAAGGTAGCTGTTTCCTCTGTACCTTTGTGGTCCTCTTGCCTGCTTCCATACTGCTCTGGTAGTGACTAGAACTACTGTGTTGGCCAAAAAGTTCCTTCAGTTTTTTCCATAAGGTGGCTCTAGTAGCACTTAGTTTTCTTTAACTTCATTCAAAACAACTTTGTTAGGTTGTATTATGACAGCTGTCATGTCAGCATGCATTCTTGAAAAAACTTATCCAAATTGGTGAATTTTTATGTAGCCCTTATAATATTGAAGATGGAAGGAAAAAAACAACATTTTCGGCATATTATGCTTTATTATTTCAAGAAAGGTAAAAACACAACTGAAACGCAAAAAAAGATTTGTGCAGTGTATGGAGAAGGTGCTGTGATTGATTGATAGAACGTGTCAAAAGTGGTTTGCAAAGTTTCGTGCTGGAGATTTCTTGCTGGACGATGCTCCACAGTCATGTAGACCCGTTGAAGTTGATAGCAATCAAATCGAGGCATTCATTGAAAACAATCAGCGTTACTCCCTGCGGGAGATAGCCGACATACTCAAAATATCCAACTCAAGCATTGAAAATCATTTGCAACACCTTGGTTATGTGAATCGCTTTGGTGTTTGGGTCCCACATAAGATAAGTGAAAAAAAACCTTCTTGACCGTATTTCCACATGTGATTCTCTACTGAAATGTAACGAAAACGTTCCGTTTTTAAAACAAATTTTGACAGGCAATGAAAAGTGGATACTGTACAATAATGTGGAACAGCAGAGATTGTGGGGCAAGTGAAATGAACCAACACCAACCACACCAAAGGTCGGTCTTCATCCAAAGAAGGTGATGTTGTGTATTATGGTGGGACTGGAAGGGAGTCCTCTGTAATGAGCTCCTTCTGGAAAACCAAACAATTAATTCCAACAAGTACTGCTCCCAATTAGACCAACTGAAAGCAGTACTCGACGAAAAGCGTCCAGAATTAGTCAACAGAAAATGCATAATCTTCCATCTGGATGATGCAAGACCGCATGTTTCTTTAATGACCAGGGAAAAACTGTTACAGCTTGGCTGGGAAGTTCTGATTCATCCGCTGTATTCACCAGACATTGCACTTTCAGATTTCCATTTATTTTGGTCTTTACAAAATTCTCTTAATGGAAAAAATTCCCATTCCCTGGGAGACTGTAAAAGACACCTGGAACAGTTCTTTGCTCAAAAAGATAAAAGGTTTTGGGAAGATGGAATTATGAATTTGCCTGAAAGATGGCAGAAGGTAGTGGAACTAAAGGGTGAATATATTGTTCAATAAAATTCTTGGTGAAAATGAAAAATGTGTCTTTTAGTTTTATACATAACAAATTATCCCAACACTTAGTGGTGTGGAATGTCCATGTCGAATGCTCATAGGCTCCAAGTCAGGGATTCAGGCAGCTTGTTTCAGCTCCACCATGTCTGTGACCTCAGCTGAAGACATGATGTTATACAGAAGCTCATTCACTCACATATCCTGCTGATGCTGGCTCTTGACTGGGGGCCTCAGTTTCCCTCCACATGAGCCTCTCCACTGGTCCGTGGGGGCTGGTTTGGGCTTCTTCCCAGCATGGCAATTGCCTACCAAAGACAAGTACCCCAAGAGCTAGAGAACCAGGCAGAAGCCATGTCGACTTTTATAACCTAACCTCACAGGTCATGCATCAGCTCTTCTGCCATATTCTGTCCAAAAAGGTAACCAGAAAGGCCTGTACAAATTCAGGTGGAGATGAAGTAGACTTTCCTCTTGATGGGAAAGGAGTAGGGTTCTGGAAGAGCATAGGAGACAGAAGTAGTGCTGTAGCCATTTTTGGAAAGTAGAATCTCCCACACAGACCATTTCCCTTCTCCATAAAAACAATGAACTTTAAATCTCATGTCGTCCACCCTGCCACCACGCTTCCTGTTGTACTTCACAGTCTTCAAGATTTGGGCTCCCAGCTCACTCTTTCCAGCATGACTCTTGGAATAATTTGAACAGCCTTGGACTTGATAGTCCTTCCAATAGCCTAATGTTAGTCCCTTAACATCCCCTTCAGTGGTCTTGTCTTGGCCTTCTCATTACCAGCAGCTCAACCCCTTCATAACTTCAGTTTTATTTTATTTATTTATTTATTTATTTATTTATTTATTTATTTATTTTTATACAGCAGGTTCTCATTAGTTATCCATTTTATACATACTACTGTATACATGTCAATCCCAATCTCCCAATTCATCCCACCACCGCCACCCACCCACCACTTTCCCCCCTTGGTGTCCATACGTTTGTTCTCTACATCTGTGTCTCTGTTTCTGCCTTGCAAGCCAGTTCATCTGTACCATTTTTCTAGATTCCACATATATGTGTTAATATACAATATTTGTTTATCTCTTTCTGACTTACTTCACTCTGTATGACAGCTCTAGATCCGTCCACGTCTATACAAATGACCCAATTTCGTTCCTTTTTATGGCTGAGTAATATTCCATTGTGTATATGTACCACATCTTCTTTATCCATTTGTCTGTCGATGGGCATTTAGGTTGCTTCCATGTCCTAGCTATTGTAAATAGTGCTGCAGTGAACATTGGGGCGCATGTGTCTTTTTGAATTATGGTTTTCTCTGGGTATATGCCCAGTAGTGGGACTGCTGAATCATATGGTGATTCTATTTTTAGTTTTATAAGGAACCTCCATACTTCTCCATAGTGGCTGTATCAATTTACATTCCCATCAACAGTGCCAGAGGGTTCCCTTTTCTCCACACCCTCTCCAGCATTTGTTGTTTGTACATCATGATTTTCTGATGATGCCCATTCTAACCAGCGTGAGGTGGTACCTCACTGTAGTTTTGATTTGCATTTCTCTAATAATTAGTGATGTTGAGCAGCTTTTTGTGTGCTTCTTGACCATCTGTATGTCTTCTTTAGAGAGATGTCTATTTAGGTCTTCTGCCCAGTTTTTGATTGTTTTTTTTTTTTTTTTTTTTTTTTTGCGGTATGTAGGCCTCTCACTGTTGTGGCCTCTCCCGTTGTGGAGTACAGGCTCCGGACGCGCAGGCTCAACGGCCATGGCTCACGGCTCAATGGCCATGGCTCATGGGCCCAGCCGCTCTGCGGCATGTGGGACCTTCCCGGACCGGGGCACGAACCCATGTCCCCTGCATCGGCAGGCGGACTCTCAACCACTGCGCCACCTGGGAAACCCCGGGTTGTTTTTTTTTAATACAGAGCTGCATGAGCTCTCTATATATTTTGGAGATTAATCCTTTGTCCGTTGATTTATTTGCAAATATTTTCTCCCATTCTGAGGGTTGTCTTTTCATCTTGTTTATAGTTTCCTTTGCTGTGTGAAAGCTTTTAAGTTTCATTAGGTCCCATTTGTTTATTTTTGTTTTTATTTCCATTACTCTAGGAGGTGGGTCAAAAAAGACCTTGCTATGATTTATGCCAAAGAGTGTTCTTCCTATGTTTTCCTCTAAGAGTTTTATAGTGTCTGGCCTTGCATTTAGGTCTTTAATCCATTTTGAGTTTATTTTTGTGTATGGTGTTAGGGAGTGTTCTAATTTCATTCTTTTACATGTAGCTGTCCAGTTTTCCCAGCACCACTTATTGAAGAGACTGTCTTTTCTCCATTGTATATCCCTGCTTCCTTTGTCATAGATTACTTGACCATAGCTGCATGGGCTTATCTCTGGGCTTTCTCCTGTTCCATTGATCTATAATTCTGTTTTTGTGCCAGTACCATATTGTCTTGATTACTGTATCTTTGTAGTATAGTGTGAAGTCAGGGAGTCTGATTCCTCCAGCTCCATTTTTTTCCCTCAAGATTGCTTTGGCTATTCAGGGTCTTTTGCGTCTGCATACAAATTTTAAGATTTTTTCTTCTAGTTCTGTAAAAAATGCCATTGGTCATTTGATGGGGATTGCATTGAATCTATAGATTGCTTTGGGTAGTATAGTCATTTTCACAATATTGATTCTTCCAATTGAAGACTATATCTCCAACTGTTTGTGTCATCTTTGATTTCTTTCATCAGTGTCTTATAGTCTTCTGAGTACAAGTCCTTTACCTCCTTAGGCAGGTTTCTTCCTAGGTATTTTATTCTTTTTGTTGCCATGGTGAATGGGATTGTTTCCTTAATTTCTCTTTCTGATCTTTCATTGTTAGTGTATAGGAATTCAAGAGATTTCTGTGCATTAATTTTGTATGCTGCAACTTTACTCAATTCATTGATTAGCTCTAGTAGTTTTCTGGTAGCATCTTTAGGATTCTCTATGTATAGTATCATGTCATCTGCAAACAGTGACAATTTTACTTCTTCTTTTCCAATTTGGATTTCTTTTATTTCTTTTTCTTCTCTGACTGCCGTGGCTAGGACTTCCAAAACTATGTTGAATAGTGGCTCGAGTGGACATCCTTGTCTCGTTCCTGATCTTAGAGGAAATGCTTTCAGTTTTTCACCATTGAGAGTGATGTTTGCTGTGGGTTAGTCATTTATGGCCTTTATTATGTTGAGGTAGGTTCGCTCTATGCCCACTTTCTGGAGAGTTTTTATCATAAATGGGTGTTGAATTTTGTCAAAAGCTTTTTCTGCATCTATTGAGATGATCATATGGTTTTTATCCTTCAACTTGTTAATATGGTGTATCACATTGATTGATTTGTGTATATTGAAGAGTCCTTGCATCCCTAGGATAAATCCCACTTGATCATGGTGTATGATCCTTTTAATGTGTTGTTGGATTCTGTTTGCTAGTATTTTGTTAAGGATTTTTGCAGCTACATTCATCAGTGATATTGGTCTGTAATTTTCTTTTTTTGTAGTATCTCTGTCTGGTTCTGGTATCAAGGTGACGGTGGCCTCGTAGAATGAGTTTGGGAGTGTTCCTTCCTCTGCGGTGTTTTGGAAGAGTTTGAGAAGGATGGGTGTTAGCTCTTCTCTAAATGTTTGATGGAATTCACCTGTGAAGCCATCTGGTCCTGGACTTTTGTTTGTTGGAAGATTTTAAATCACAGTTTCAATTTCAGTTCTTGTGATTGGTCTGTTCATATTTTCTGTTTCTTCCTGGTTCAGTCTTGGAAGGTTATACCTTTCTAAGAATTTGTCCATTTCTTCCAGGTTGTCCATTTTATTGGCATAGAGCTGCTTGTAGTAGTCTCTTAGGATGCTTTGTATTTCTCCGTTGTCCGTTGTAACGTCTCCTTTTTCATTTCCAATTTTATTGATTTGAGTCTTCTGCCTCTTTTTCTTGATGAGTCTGGCTAAAGGTTTATCAATTTTGTTTATCTTCTCAAAGAACCAGATTTTAGTTATATTGATCTTTGCTGTTGTTTTGTTTCTATATCATTTATTTCTGCTCTGATCTTTATGATTTCTTTCTTTCTGCTAACTTTGCAGGAGTTTTTTGTTGTTGTTTTCTTCTTTCTCTAATTACCTTAGGTGTAAGGTTAAGTTGTCTATTTGAGATTTTTGTTGTTTCTTGAGGTAGGATTGTATTGCTGTAAACTTCCCTCTTAGAACTGCTTTTGCTGCATCCCATAGGTTTTGGATTGTCGTGTTTTCATTGTCATTTGTCTCTAGGTATTTTTTGATTTCCTCTTTGATTTCTTCAATGATCTCTTGGTTATTTAGTAACGTATTGTTTAGCCTCCGTGTGTTTGTGTTTTTTACATATTTTTCCCTGTAATTGATTTCTAATCTCACAGCATTTTTGGTTAGAAAAGATGCTTGGTATGATTTCAATTTTCTTAAATTTACCAAGGCTTGATTTGTGACCCAAGATGTGATCTGTCCTGGAGAACGTTCCGTGTGCACTTGAGAAGAAAGTGTAATCTGCTGTTTTCGGAGGGAATGTCCTATAAATATCAATTAAATCTATCTGGTCTGTTGTGTCATTTAAAGCTTGTGTTTCCTTATTAATTTTCTGTCTGGATGATCTGTCCATTGATGTAAATGAGGTGTTAAAGTCCCCCACTATTATTGTGTTACTGTCAATTTTCTCTTTTATAGCTGTTAGCATTTGCCTTATGTATTGAGGTGCTCCTATGTTGGGTGCATATATATTTATAATTGTTATATCTTCTTCTTGGATTGATCCCTTGATCATTATGTAGTGTCCTTCCTTGTCTCTTGTAACATTCTTTATTTTAAAGTCTATTTAATCTGATATGAGTATTGCTACTCCAGCTTTCTTTTGATTTCCTTTGCATGGAATATCTTTTTCCATCCCCTCACTTTCAGTCTGTATGTGTCCCTAGGTCTGAAGTGGGTCTCTTGTAGACAGCGTATATATGGGTCTTGTTTTTATATCCATTCAGCAAGCCTGTGTCTTTTGGTTGGAGCATTTAATCCATTCACATTTAAGGTAATTATCAATATGTAGGTTTCTATTTCCATTTTCTAAATTGTTTTGGGTTTGTTTTTGTAGGTCCTTTCCTTCTCTTGTGTTTCCCACTTAGAGAAGTTCCTTCAGCATTTGTTGTAGAGCTGGTTTGGTGGTGCTGAAGTCTCTTAGCTTTTGCTTGTCTGTAAAGCTTTTGATTTCTCCGTCGAATCTGAATGAGATCCTTGCCAGGTAGAGTCATCTTGGTTGTATGTTCCTCCTTTCATCATTTAAATACATTGTGTCACTCCCTTCCAGCTTGTAGAGTTTCTGCTGAGGAATCAGCTGTTAACCTTATGGGAGTTCCCTTGTATGTTATTTGTCCTTTATCCCTTGTTGCTTTTAATAGTTTTTCTTTGTCTTTAATTTTTGCCAGTTTGATTACTGTGTGTCTCGGCGTGTTTCTCCTTGGGTTTCTCCTGTATGGGACTCGCTGCGCTTCCTGGACTCGGGTGGCTGTTTCCTCTCCCACGTTAGGGAAGTTTTCGACTATGATCTCTTCAAATATTTTCTCGGGTCCTTTCTCTCTCTCTCTTCTCCTTCTGGGACCCCTGTAATGCGAATGTTGCTGCGTTTAACGTTGTCCCAGAAGTCTCTTAAGCTGTCTTCATTTCTTTTCATTCCTTTTTCTTTATTCTGTTCCATGGTAGTGAATTCCACCATTCTGTCTTCCAGGTCTCTTATCCGTTCATCTGCCTCAGTTATTCTGCTGTTCATTCCTTCTAGAGTATTTTTCATTTCAGTTGTTGTATTGTTCATCTCTGTTTGTTCTTTAATTCTCCTAGATCTTTGTTGAACATTTCTTGCATCTTCTCAATCTTTGCCTCCATTCTTTTTCCGAGGTCCTGGATCATCTATCATTATTCTGAATTCTTTTTCTGGAAGGTTGCCTATCTCCACTTCACTTAGTTGTTTTTCTGGGGTTTTATCTTGTTCCTTCATCTGGTACATAGTCATCTGCCTTTTCATTTTGTCTGTCTTTCTGTGAATGTGGTTTTTTCCCACAGGCTGCAGAATTGTAGTTCTTGCTTCTGCTGTCTGCCCTCTGGTAGATGAGGCTATCTAAGAGGCTTGTGCAAGTTTCCTGATGGGAGGGACTGGTCGTGGGTAGAGCTGGGTGTTGCTTTTGTGGGCAGAGCTCAGTAAAACTTTAATCTGCTTGTCTGCTGATGTGTGGGGCCGGGTTCCCTCCCTGTTGGTTGTTTGGCCTGAGGCACCCCAACACTGCAGCCTACCTGGGCTCTTTGGTGGGGCTAATGGTGACTCTGGTAGGGCTCACGCCAAAAAGTACTTCCCAGAACTTCTGCCAGTGTCCTTGTTCCCACGGTGAGCCACAGCCACCACCCCCCGCCTCTGCAGGAGACCTTCCAACACTAGCAGGTAGGTCTGGTTCAGTCTCCTACGGGGTCACTGCTCCTTCCCCTGGGTCCCGATGCGCACACTACTTTGTGTGTGCCCTCCAAGAGTGGAGTCTCTGTTTTCCCTAGTCCTGTCGAAGTCCTACAGTGAAATTCTGCTAGCCTTCAAAGTCTGATTCTCTAGGAATTCCTTCTCCCGTTGCTGGACCCCCAGGCTGGGAAGCTTGGCGTGGGGCTCAGAACCTTCACTCCAGTGGGTGGACTTCTGTGGTATAATTGTTCTCCAGTCTGTGAGTCACCCACCCAGCAGTTACGGGATTTGATTTTATTGTGATTGCACCCCTCCTACCATCTCATTGTGGCTTCTCCCTTGTCTTTGGATGTGGGGTATCTTTTTTGGTGAGTTCCAGTGTCTTCCTGTAGATGATTGTTCAACAGTTAGTTGTGATTCCGGTGCTCTTGCAAGAGGGAGTAAGTGCACCTCCTTCTGTTCCGCCATCTTGAACCAGTCTCTCCAATTTATCTGGACTCTCTGGGGAGGCAGACAGGCACAGGAGGCCTCTGGTGGTACAAAGTTCCAGTGCCTCGTAGAGTTCAGGGGAAGGAGAGAAGTCTCCTCTGGGTCCCTTCTGTGGTCACTAAAAAAATAGCTTCAGTTTTAAACACCTACTGTCCAGCCACACAGCTTCCTGCCTCTAGATCTGGGTGATCCTTTGGTCAGATCAGGACCCCAGTCCACTGGTCCAGCCCCCTTCATTGGTCCTCACATTCCTTCTCTGCTGTATCCCCTCCCTGTTTACCTTCCATGATCAGTAATCAAAGTGACTTTCTTGTATCTATTCTTGACTGCTTTGCCTCTCTCATTTTACTATGTTTATGTGGTAAAACTGCAAACTTCGGTTAAATCCAATCCTTTGCATTTGTATTGTGGCTAGAGAAAAACCCACAGTCACCCTTACCAGCCCCACCTTATACTCACGCTCGCCAACCTCAGGGAAGTCAGCCTCCACTCTGTCCCACCGTCCACACGTTTCACCTCTCCTCCCTGCTTAGTTTTCCAGCACTCTACCCGACCTCAGTCACAGCCGACAGCTCTGCTTTCTGTACATTCCTACAGCCACATTTGCCCTCTTTCAAGCATCAACGCATTATCAAATCTCAATTGTATAAGCAAATGCCAGGAGAAATAGACAAATCCAGAATAACAGGGGGAATATCTACTTTTTCATCTCCTCCTGTGGATGAACTGCCCATGAGTCTCTTCAGCTGTGCTCTCAAGTCCCCATCACCTGGTCAGTGGCATTGCTCCACCACAGCCTCCCCCCACTGCCCGGCTCCTGAAGCATCAGCTACATCCCCTGGTTATTCCTCCCATTTTGCAAAAACCCCTTGTAATCTACTTTCTCTCCAGCAATCACGTCATGTCTTTGCTTTCCTTTGGAGAAAAATAATTTTGAGCCCAGACTCCTATAGTCAGCCAAATTAGCATTGTAACATCAGAGCAAAACATTAATACACTTTCAGGAATTGTAAAATTTTGACCAACAGGTCTTTTCCAAAAGAAAGTGGGTATGCTCTAGCAAAATAAGCACTTCGGCTAACAAGAATGCATGGGATTTAGGAAAGGGTTGAACAAAGAAATCAGTAAAATGTGTAGTTATTGCTATATAATTATTAACTGTAAAAAATGAATAAGCAAAAACAGTTGGAGACTAAAAGCTCAGAGTACTATAAGGAAAGTTAATGAGTGTTTCTGGGGCATAAGATGAAAAGTAGGGACTTCCCTAGTGGCACAGTGGTTAAGAATCAGCCTGCCAATGCAGGGGACACGGGTTCAAGCCCTGGTCTGGGAAGATTCCCACATGCCGCGGAACAGCTGAGCCCGTGCGCCACAACTACTGAAGCCCATGCACCTACAGCCCGTGCTCCGCAACAAGAGAAGCCACTGCAATGAGAAGCCCACACACCGCAATGAAGAGTAGCCTCCGCTCGCCACAGCTAGAGAAAGCCCACGCCCAGCAACGAAGACCCAACACAGCCAAAAATAAATAAATAAACAAATTTTTTTTAAAAAAAATTGAAATCATACCAAGCATCTTTTCTAACCAACAATGCTGTGAGATTAGAAATCAAGTAAAGGCAGACTAAATTTTTTATCTTGTTTAGAGAGAGAATAGGTTTTGAATAAATCTAGCTGTTTTTAGCAAAATGTAAGTTTATGTATGTTTGTAAAATGTAGGGGTACACTCTAGAGGAAAGAAAGAAAGGGGGGAAGAAAGAAGATGATAGAGGAAAATCTGTCAACCCTTTATGCACCTGACATAAATCAAAATTATAAGCAACATACAAGGAGAAACAGACCCAATAAGAGTATATTTAATACCTCTCTCTCTCAGAGATACAGATCAGGTAGACAAAAGTATGATATACATTTGAATAACTTCATTAACAAGTTTACTGTAATAGAAGTATACAGAACAATATATGCCCTCTTTATTTATATTATTTTCAAAAAGAAATGGACAGTTAAAAAATCTAACAGGGTATTACAGGTTCCAAAGTAAATCTCAACCAATTTAGTGAAAAGCAGAAATCACATAAGATATTTTCTGTCCACAAGAAAATAACTTAAGAAATCAGCAACAGAAGGATAAAAAGCAGAAATCTTCCCACTTGGAAATTAATCCACCATTCTGAATTTTTACTGAGGAAATCAAAATCAAAATTACTTTTAGAAATAATAATAAAAGTACTACATTCAGAAATTCATGGGAGGAGAGTGATATCAGGGACGATGGTGGAGTAGGAGGCTCCAGGAACCCATCTCCCGAGACGGCAGCTGTACTGGCAGAAACTGTCTGAAGGAGCTGTTTTGGAACTCTGGAGTCTGAAGGAGCAGAAACTGTCTGAAGGAGCTGTTTTGGAACTCTGGAGTCTGAAGGCGTACAGCTTCCAGGGGAAGGCTTGGCTGGTTGGTTGTGGTTAATTTCCATGCATCCCTTTGGCTGCCCGTCCTCCAGGCCCTCGGCAGACAGCCATGCCCAGGTTCCTAGTGCAGCTGGCTGGAGCCAGGATGGGCAGTGAGGTCCTGGGCCACACATCAGGCTTCTTGATTGCTGAGGGACAGGCGCTGGCCGCCAGTGTCTCAACCCCACAGTATTTAAAGGAGCAACCCCTGTGGAGCTTTTGTTTCCTCTTTTTTCCCTTTGTGCTCTTCTGGAAGCCAGACATTTAAGGGTTAGGACATTCAAAAGCAAGCATACATACAGGGAAATTTAGAAAGCCACCACGCGTGGCCAGGGAAGGGTGCAGGCTCAGAAAAGATGTGAGCAGGCCTTACGTGTCCCCCTCAGGCCGGTCCCCAGCACAGAGATGGCAACAACAAACAGCAAACACCAGGAGATGAGGGGGATCTGATTTCCAGAATTACCACAGTATAAGGTTTAAATGTCCAGTTTTCAACAGAAAATCACAAGGCATACAAAGAAATAGGAAGACGTGTCTGAGAGCTAAAACTGGCCTCAACAGCCCGCAATGTGACGGCATCAGTTCATCTCTGACCTTTAGCTTTATTGTGGAGGCTGCTCTCAAGCTTCTAAAGTACCACTCACGCGTTGCTGAGGTTTTGTTTCTATCTCCGAGGTTTTCAGAGGAAAGAAGCCGAGGCTGAAGGTGTTTGCCTCCTTCGTGAGTGACTTGGTTACGCCCTCCTTCTTTCCCTCCGTGGCCCGCAGCCTGTCCTCACCTCTCTGCCTCCCTCTTTTAATCCACCTTGATGCTCTGATTAGCACGTGCCATTCTTTCCATTGTTTTGCAGTAATGGAAGCTTCAGCTTCAGAATGGATGTACCAGGTTCTTCATTATCAAGATTTTGCCGCATTTGCTTCAACTTTCCATGTCTTTTCTTTGCTAACTTAATTCTCTTTCACTTTGTTAAAAGACAAACTAAAGCATATTAAATTTTTTAGAGTTTATTTGAGGAAAAAAATCAATTCAAATTGGGCTGCAGCAAAGCAGAAGTTGTTTGGAGGCGTCCCCAATAAGAGCCGAGAGGAGGCGGAGCGAGGCCGGGCGGTTTCTCACTGGCTGGAGCCCAGAGCCTCTCTGGCTGCGTGTGGTGGGTTGTCCTTAGGTTTCGATTCCTTAATTTCAAGGCATTTGACGGTTACAGTTTTGGTTTGCTTACTTAGGCTGCTAAGGCCTTGGAGCCACGTCAGTCTGATGGCCTCTTTGTTTAATTAATTTAACAACCTCGACACACTGGGTCTGTCTCTGGCCTGTGGTGAGGAAAGTGTGTCCTCTCTCTAAGGAGGTCGGTGTGGGTGAGCTTCTAAGGAAAGGCCTTAGGCCTGGCCATCCTGATGGGCCCCAAGTCGGGGAGCTGCAGCACCCAGCCCAGCTTCTTGGCACACACCTGACCACCAGCAAGAGTTTCCAAGGAGCCCCTGCTCAGAGCGGTGGGGGAAGCCAGTCCATCTCCAGCGCGGCCCACCTGCCAAGTGGACAGTGACATGAAGCTAATTCACATCTTTCAGATCCGGAAAACTTTTCTCAAATGATTCTGTGATAATTTCTTCCTTTTATTTTCTCTGCTCTCAATTATTTGTCTCAGAGGTTAGACACAGTATTCTGAGTCCTATAATTATCTTATATTCTGCTCCTAATATCTTTTTGTCTTTTTACTCTACTTTGTGGGAAATTTCCTAAACCTTATTTTCCATCCTTTCTATTAATTTTTTACTTTTGCTGGTTTTAAATTCTGAGAGCTCAGCATACTTAATTTTTATCACATTTTCTTCTTTGTGTCAGGACTGCACCTTTTCTTTCACATCTGAGATTAATTACACCTGTAAGTTTGTTTTATTTTGTTTCTCTTCCTTCATAGACTGTCCTTCCAAGTTTCTTTTTCTGTATGTTTGTTTTGGTCTCTGTTTTTACTTTAGTTTTTTTTTTTTCTCAGATGCCAGGTGATTCTTGAGTGTCCACTCTTGTTGAAGAGTCAGGCATTGAAAAGGGGGTTGGGAGTCCGTGCCTGGCGGGGCTGCCACCCGCCACCTCCTCAGTCACGGGACCCTTGTGGAAGCCCTGACACTGGAATCCTTCACTCTCTTACCTCGGGTTGGTCAGTTTCCTTAGAGCAGAGACCTCTAGTTTCTTCTGGAGGCACAGAAGGGATGATGTAGTTGAGAAAATCTGAAGCTCTGCGTGACCTTTGGAAACAGGGTTGAGGGGCCTTGGAATAGCCCCCAGGTTTCTGACTTGTGTTGGGTTAAGATCTCAGTACCGTTGACTTGGAAGCATGGGGAGAACAGCGGTAACCTGTGGGTGTGTTGCCCTTGAGACGCCGATGCCGCAGGCGCACACGGCGAGCACATTTGTAGAGAACTAGGAATAGCACCTGGGGCACCAGCACCCACAGACCATGGAGAAAGGGGAGGTTGAGGGAGAGCTGCCTGAGGGTGCAGGAGGAGGTGGGTGCGAGTGCCCTGGGTTGCGGGGAGGAGCATCTCAGAGGAGAGGGGCTGGCACCTTCCAGCATCTCCGAGGCAGGAGCGACCCACAAAGTCCTGAGGACAGCAGGGGTCACGCGGAAGAAGCACATGGTTGGTGGCGTCAGATCAGGAGACCCGTCGTGGGCCACCAAGGCCACACTCAGTGAGGGGGCACCCCAGGGGCAGGGGGTCCTTCAGCTTCTCCTAGACCCTCCTCCACGTCCAGGCAGCACAGCACCCATGCTGACACACACGGCCTCAGGTGTGATGCTCCCTGTAGAGGGAACTGCAGCTGACACACCCTTCCTTTCCTGCTCACTCCCCCGCACACCCAGTCCCTCCAGCTTAGGAAGCTGTCCTGTCCTGGCAGGAAGAGCGGGCTGGCTCAGAAGATGCGGTTGCCACGGAGACTCACGCAGTCACTTGTGTTCCAGGCAGTCCAGCCAATGCCTACCTGCTGGGTGGGACAGAGCCCTGTCACCGTTGGAGAGAGAATTGTTTTAAAACTTGGACATTGAACATAGTGCCTCTGGCTTATCTACAGTCAAGACACATCATAAAATACACTGTGTTTCACACGTTACTGGCACCCAGCCCAAGACGTACACGGGACGTGGTGTGTGTTTTAAACTCCGTTCCCCTTGTGCATTTCACAGGCAGTGGGTAGAGAAGGGAGCCAGGAAGACAAGGTAGAACTGAAGACACTCACGGAAAACCACCTGCGACATGTCGCCCAGAAGCATCACTGCAGCTTCACCCCGAATACAAGTATTGTCCTAACAGTGAATGTAAATTCAGAGACACTCGTGGGAGAGAACAGGGAGTGGAGAACTCAGCCACACTGCAGGAGTCCTCTGGTCGGCCGCACAGCAGAGGCCTCGATGTCTGTCCAGAGCACGTGGTTACAGCTCCTGCTTCATTTCCACACAGCCCAGTGCACACGCGTGTCTTCATACAGCTGTCCTTGAGTTAAAAACAATTTCACAGAAAGTTACTTTCTCGCAGTGGTGGGCGCAGGCCTTTGACATACAAGGATCCTCATAAAATGCATGGATGTGTCCATGGTACAGCTTTTAGGTTTTGATTCCTTGTTTAAATTTGTCAGAAAGACCATTTTGTCAGGAGTTAGAGTTTTCCACTGGTGAGTGGAAATGACTGGTTTGTGGTGACCATTTTGCTCCTAGGAATTAGCCAGACCTCATCATTAAAGGAGACATATGCAAGAACCAGAGAAAAGCTGTGACCCATCCAGGAGGGGGCCACCATGTGCCCTGTTCCTCGGCGCTCTCCACAAGGTCCACAGGGAAACCTGCAGCCGTACAGATGGTCTGGTTGGGTCTGCCTTCTCTCTTCGTGTCGTAACGGTGATCTGTGATACAAGTTTGTGGTTTATGCCAAATATAAATGATTAGTCTGTTACTGATGAGAAAACATGACTGACTTCTTTGCTTCTGTTTTTCATTTGGACCTGTAGTTAAAGTTCTAGAGCTGGAAAGGCCTTGGGGCTGTAACCCAGGCCTCTTAGGTAGCAGACGACTCCCACGAGGTTACCGTGGCAACAGCAGGGTCTGGTCCTGGCTCTGCGTGGCCTCCTCCTACTTTGTGGCCCTGGTGTCCTCATCTTCAGATGTAAGTCACATGTACTCCCTAAAAGGTAAAAAGTGATTTCTGTGCTGATTTCTTGTTCTTCTAATGTTATTTAAATTCGTGCAGACACGCATTAGATTCCTTATGCTCACAGCTCTTCCTTAATACAGCTTTCAATCTAAGACCTTATGTAGATGAAAGGAAGCTAAATTATGAAGCAAATAGTGTCAGCATCACAACCCCAGTAGCTCTCCGTGGTCTGCCGTAGCCTGTGCTGGAGGAGGGCTTGGCCGGGACAGTGGCGGCTGAGCCTCTTGCAGGGCCTGCGGTGGCGGCACAGGGGGAGCGAGGCTTGGGGCACCCTGCCCCGGACGCCCACCCACCCCTGCAGCTGTGGTGCGGTGGGTCCTTCCTGTGCCTCGCGCCCCTTGGTACCAGGCCGGGAGTCCCCCCCTTCGCTGCTCCCTTGAACTGGTAGAGCTTCTGGGGGACTGGGTTTCAGGAAGGCTCCTGCCTGAACTGTGCTGTGGGAACTTCTGCAGCAGCAATGCGTGTGTGATCCCGTGGAGGAACACAGCACGGCAGGGACGCTGTTTTCGTCTGAGATAAAGTGTACTTTTTTAAAGTACTAATTAGTTGGATTTTATAAATCTGATTGTTTTTTCAGGTTTCAACACCCAGAATTTGGTTATGTTCATTTTTTTCTAGCCTTTGAACTTCTTGTTTAAAATTTCAAGCTCTTTCAGGCACCTGCCACAACTTAGGAAGAAAAATAAATAAGCAGGCACCACTATTTCCTGACTCACAAAAAAGAAAAAAAAAATTTGCAAAAGGGAAACAAAGCACATGTGTGAGGCGGGTCTGTGTTTTGTACGTGGTGTTGAAGCTTCGGCTGGCGACACACAGGTGACTGGACATCCTCACCGGTCTTCAGTGTCTGCCTGGCTTAGTGCCCAGTGAATTCCTCACCCCACTGTCCTGCCGGCTTGGGGAAGAGCAGGCTTGCGGACCATGATGTTGTCAGACCACGAACTGCGTCCCTTGGTGGAGAGAGGGACCCTGAATGCCATGCTCTGGGGAAGCCGTAGTTCCGTGTGGGGAGAGGGGACCCGGCCTGCTCGCAGGTGCTGCGTTCGGGGGGCCCCGCAGGGCCTGATGCTCATAACTTCCTCCTGTTTGATGCCAACGTGACCCACGGCCGAGCCGGCTGCCTCCCTGTTAGTGTAGCAGAAGCTGACTCGTGGCTTCTTCTGTGGCTCCCGTCTCCCAGATGTTCTGGGAGCTCCTTGTGAAGTGTTAAAAAAGGCTGGAGCTGGCTCTGCAGACTGACCGTGAGACCCCATCCATGAAGGGGAACCGGCCAACAGTTGGCAAACTTTCCCTCACGTCGAGGTCCTGTGTGGTTAGAAAAGCTACTCCTTCCCGGTCTCCGGTGGCGCCCAAGGCCATGGCTCGTGCCTCCCCGTCGCTGTCCCCAGCCCAACCGAGCCCGCCTTCTGCGGAAGCAGCGTGGGTCTGCAGGGCGGTTAGAGTTCTGAATGAGGAGGTGGATGGCGAAAGCCGGCTGTATTGGAAGTCGGGTACAAACTGAAGTTGACTTCAACCTTCTCTTTTCGGCAAGTTGTCTGAACTAAAAAGAAGGTGAAGCAGCAGCCTCTCCAAACCAGACTGGTCTTCGCGTCTCTGTGGTTTTCCCAGAAAGCCTCTCTCCTGGGGAGCCAGGTCAGCGCCCACAGGACACGCAGGGAGTTGCGGGGGAAACGTGAGCTGGTGCCGACAACCAGGCCCCCGCGGGCACCCAGGTCAGCGCCCATCTCTGCCCAGAGGTCAGAGCTGGAGGGCAAGGGGGTCCGGCAGGCAGTGACTTGAGGGCAGGAGGGAGCGAGGCCCACTGGTCACGGCTTCACACCTGGACACTTGTCTGCACTAGAGCCGCTGAATGTTAGTAAAGCTGAGCATCCGGGGGAAACCTCTTCCAGGAAGGCTCAATGGGCTGTAGGTTTTCTCGCTGGCCGTTTTGCAGTTTTGTCGTCTCCTAAACCCATTTTCTTTGAGGCAAATCTGGCACCAAGAGTAAAACACTGTCCAAGATCTGTTTTGTGGTTTGATTCAGCCTCTCCAGCCTGTCAGTCCTTTGCGTTAGCAGCTAACTCATAAGTTTGTGTAAAATGGCGTGAGATATACTCTCCCTTTTCTGGATCCATGTAGCTGTTAAAATTCAGGAAAAGTCGATAATTCGATTAAATTAAGCCACCAGCCTGTCTGTTGAATCAAATGTTCAAGCCACAGGCCTTAGCTTCAGATCCAGACCAAGATAAAAGCCTGTCACGTGTGAAGAGATATTGAAATAGTCTGAGCCACTGATACACATCTGGTGTCACCCCAGCCTTCCTGTCCCAGGTAGCAGGGCAGTGACAGGTCATCGTGTGCCCAGGTGAGGGGGTGCAGTCAACTCGAAAGGAGGGAATTGTCTAGTACCTTTGGCGTTGGTCTCAGAGCAATCCACTTCTGAGAAGACAGTATTGCAGTGGCTGAAGGGATCGTGACTCAGCATGAGGCACCAGTCTAAGGTTACAGAATTTTATTTCTTTCTGAAAAGGTTTTCCCAGAGAGTCACGCTCTCCACCACCGCCCCCCCACCGCTTAGAAATCCTCTTCCTTTGCTCTTTTCTGATATTCTGGGTTTCAGCATATTTCCTTCTAACAGTTGGACCTTTCCAAGTCTTAAAGCTGGATTAAAATCGTTTTAATCCCGGATGGTATGTAGTGAGGTTCAGTCCCTGGCCCTCATGAAAACGTTCGCAGCACATTATAATGAGCTGATTGTCAAACTGAATACTTCTGAGCTTGTGTGGACAGATGTCAGGAAAATCACCTTGTTATGTTGGATACTGAAGGAATTCTCTTTCACAGAGGAGCAGCAGATCATCACAGTAGACTCCCAGGCTTTGGTGGACCCTAGCAAGTACACAGAGATCTCAGAAGATTGCTTTTTATCCTCTTAGGAACAGTTCTCATTCTTACTGGTCTTAGACCCCTTTTATACCTAGAAACTATTGAGGACTCTAGGTTACTGCATTAAAAATTAAAAATGATTAAAAAAACCTTAAATGTGCATTTATTAATTCATTTAAAAATAACATATTTCCCCCAAAAAAATAAGTGAGAAGAGCAGCATTCTTTTGCACTTTTGCAAATCCATTTAGTGTCCAGTTTTAGGAAAGACAGCGGACCGTCTACAGCAGTGCGCCATTCGTCTGAGAGAAAAGGAGGACCAGCCCTAGGCTTGTGGCTCAAGAGCAGGAGGCCTTTGGTGGCCTTTTCAGAGATGGACAGGCTTCCTGGAAACCATCCCACACTCCACAGGCAGGAGTTCTCTGAAGGCGACTGCAGTGGAATCTGAAACCGCTTCAGCAACTCCAGCCCAGCGTGTGTGACAGGCAATGGTCTGCCCTGCACTCTGGGCGCGCAGCTGTGTACCCTGCTTAGTCATGTGGAAAATACTGGCTCTCCGAGTTCTGCCGTCTTCCAAACGCTGGCATGTTTCCTTACACGAGAATCACACTGGCTGCTGTCGCCCACAGCCCCATCTGGGAGCTCTTTCCTGAGGACACCCTCCAGCGGCTGTGGCTCACACAGGGGCTCCCAACTCTAATTTTTGCTTGAAATTTCAGATTTCATCATTGGCAACAAAACTTTTTGTGTTGTTTTCCCTGAAATGACAACTTCAGGACCTCTGGAAAGGGAAAGTGGGAAGAGATATGAGTTCGAATTTAATGCATTAAAAAAAGCATCAGAGGGCTTCCCTGGTGGCGCAGTGGTTGAGAGTCCGCCTGCCAATGCAGGGGACGCAGGTTCATGCCCCGGTCCGGGAAGATCCCACATGCCGCGGAGCGGCTGGGCCCGTGAGCCATGGCCGCTGAGCCTGCGCGTCCGGAGCCTGTGCTCCGCAACGGGAGAGGCCACAACAGTGAGAGGCCCGCGTACCACAAAAAGAAAAAAAAAAAAAAAAAAGCATCAGAAACAAAATGGCCAAAAGCTAACGCAGGACAGCCTGGAGGAGGCGTGGATGGAGGTGTGGGAGCCTGAGGACAGCGGGGAAGCCACGTAGGTTGACGCAGCTGTTCTGTGGGCAGATGTACTGACATGACATTTGTGTGGGAGACTGACTGTCCCCAGGGTCCAGATAGGAATTTACTCTCGTCCGGTCCATACAAAGCTCATTCTGAGTCTGGCAGCCCGAGGAAAAGGGAGTGTCCGACTTACAGGGGCCACAGGACACGTTCAAATGCAACTGGAACCGAGGAAAGTGTGACGTGTGCAGGGGTCTTCTCCCATAGGCCGGGCTGGAGGCTGATACTTAAAACCTCCCACAAAGGGGGTCAAACCAAATGTGGTGATTACAAACAGCACAAGACACAGAATCGCAGGGTCACACACTGGCCTGTGGCCAGGCAGCGTGACCACATGCTTCCCGCCCTTGAGTCCCCAAAGTCCCCACGAGGACCTGTCTCTGCCCCACCCCGTCCCTGAAGATGCTGAAGGAGACGTTTAATTCTCCTCCATCCCACTGGGAAGCGTGCTGCTCCTGTAAAAGCCACAGGCACAGCCCAGAGCTGGCAGGGCTGCTCACTAGACTCTGGGCCCCTGGTCCTCAGCGTCCCACTCGGCTAACTGACGCCCAGCTGCACACACGGGCGCTAATCTCCGTGACGCAGCACCAAGGGGAGGGCAGGGAAGGAAATGTCGGGGTACCAGGGCGAGCGCCCTGCCCACCCTCCATCTGTGCCCACGGCAGGGCTTACGGGAGCATATGCTGCCTGTTGCTCACTGACCATCTGCTCCGAGTTGCTGAAGTGTCCCCGTTACCGTGGCAACACAAACACTCCCTGGTCAGGTTTCGCTTTTATCTGTGCTCTGGAATGGGGCTGGGGAGGGGTCGGGCCTGCCTTCTGCCCGGCCCTGCTGCCCCTGCCTCAGCGCTCCCTCCACCTCTGGCCTGGCCCTCTCCCCCCAGTTCGGAGCACGTACGGTTGGAAGGAGAGCTGGGTGGCCGTGTATTTCTGTTCGCCTGGCGCCTGACTCCGGAATGGACCCTTCCCCAAATGTCAGGCTGGTGTCTGCGGGCTGAGGCTCTGCCCGCACGGGAGAGCTCCAACCGGCTGGGACGCTGCCCCTCGGCCAGGGAACCTCTGTCCACCCACGCAGTTTGGGGAGCTAGTTTAATGGGACAAATAAGTGGGCTTTCGTCAGCTGTTAGCTGGACCGTTTCGTGGGCCCTGTTGTGGGATCCACGTCCCTCCCGGCAGCACCAGGGGGCTCCTTGCAGGGGGCACAGCTGCGGAGCCTCCTAGAGAGTCCGTGTTTTCAGCTGGGGTTGAGAGCTGCTGAAGGGAGCGGGCCGGTCGCAGCCTCCTCTCCACCGAGGTGTCAGCTGGTGAGACTGGAGCCCCCCAACGGGAGGCTAGGAGGGGTCTAGGGCAAAGCCAGACCTTTGCTATGTTACCCCAAAACTGGGTTTCCCTCTTGGTGAGCGTCGAGCCAGAAGACACAACCAAGCCCAGCGCAGGAGAAGGAAGGATTGATTACCTGCAGCAAGTAAGGAGAGCACCGGGGATATTTCCCAAGGCAGCAAAATTGGGGATGTTTTAAGCTAAGGGTACCCGCATCTTCATGAGGGGGCTTGAGCAGAAGAGAATTCAACATAGAATTGGGCAGAGGTGGACACAGCCCAAGCTTTAGTTGATTGAAGTTGGGAGGGTCAACATCATCACTCCTCGTCCTCCTGGGTGGGGGACTTCGTTTGTGCAGAATAACTCAGACAGTGGCGTACGTCCCTCGGGGAGGACCTGGGACTCGGTTTTATCGCTGATCTATTGCTTCTTGACGGCTTTTCCTTTGTTCCTGCGTTCCCCACCTCCACTAAGATCATTAACTGCTGAGACCTGTTCAAAGGCAAGCACTGTGTCCAGGTTCGGATCACAAAAGGCTTAGGCCAAAAATGGCTTCTTATGTCAAGAAAGCCATGCCTGGTTCTTTCTCCAGGGACCCCCTACCCTGTCTGCTTACAGTTACTTTCTTTTTTGAGAACCGAGGGATACAGAGATGCTGTTTCTCCTGCTGGTTCTTGTTGGGGAGACCAGCTCCCAGGTCTGGCTGTGACCTTGGGCTGCTTCTCTCCGTCAGGACGGGCGTGTGCGTCCGGGGCGCTTCCACCAGGCACCACACAGACCTGCACAAGGAGGCCTCACAGGCTGCTGAGCTGCACATGCAGGGCCCACGTCCAGGTTTATCAGGAGAGGGCAGAGCATGGCAGTTCCTCCCAGAAACAAGGGCGCCAGGCCGCCCTCCGTATTCTCCAAGTTGCTGGGACCACCCAGAGCTGGGACCAGGCAGGAGGGCAGCACGGGACCTACTCCAGGGTTTCTGGGGCCCCCTCAGCGCTTTGTCAGCCAGACCCTGGGCGTGGGCAGGAGCGGATGCCCAGGCAAGACCTGAGGCATCTCATGGTCTCCAGGGAGTCACTGGGAAGCCAGGGACCCAAGCGATTCCATGCGGTATAGAAAGCCACCTCTGGGTCGGAGTCAGCCTCTTGTGGCCAGACTCACCCACCCAAGCCTCTCCTGAGATGCCCGCCCCGCACAGAGCCCCCGGCTGCCGTGGCGGCAGCACCCCCAGTGTTTCACAAAATCTGCTGTAAAAGTTCGTTTGTGGCTCTAGGACGTGACTTCCCTCAGACCCAGGGTTCGGGTGTCACCACGAGGGTCTTGGTCCCCGCGGTCACTTCATCAGCACGGCCCCCCAAGCTCGGCAGTGGCCCTCAGCCTTCTGCATCGCCCTGCCCACCAGAGTTAGTTAACCGTCCGCACCCTAGCCAGGCCCCCCTGCCACCTCCTGCCAGGCTCCCTTCAATCTCCAGTCACCCGCCCAGTGCTCGACCACAAGCAGGTCCTCCTCACTTCCTGGAAACAAGAAAGCAGGTGCTTGGCTGCTTATTAAGTTACATTTCCCTGGCCTTTCACCATTGCACTTTTGAGCATAAAATAGTGTTATTTAAATAAAATTAAAATCTGGCCTTCAGCTTCCAAATTAACCAACAAACATTGCTGGGCACCAAATGGCCTTAAGAGCAAGTCAAACTTGGAATTTTACCGAAAGCAAAACTCCTATTAGACTTTATTATCTCAATGGCTTTTTTTTTTTTTTTTTTTTTTTTTTTTTGGTACGCAGGCCTCTCACTGTTGTGGCCTCTCCTGTTGCGGAGCACAGGCTCCGGACGCGCAGGCTCAGCGACCATGGCTCACGGGCCCAGCCGCCCCGCGGCATGTGGGATCCTCCCGGACCAGGGCACGAACCCGTATCCCCTGCATCGGCAGGCGGACTCTCAACCACTGCGCCACCAGGGAAGCCCTCAATGGCTTTTTAAAATAGGAATTTCTTCATAATATCTCAAGTATCTTTTAATTTCCAACAGATGCACATAAAAGACCCATTTCCAGGTTACTTGGGTAAAGGGTGGAAAGTGCTGATTTCCCTCTGTGCCATTTACCCTGTGTGTTCCAACATTTTTTAAGCCATCGCAAATGTAGAAAGAAAGCGAACATAACATTGACACCAAAGAGATCAGCAAAAACGAAAACTATCAACTAATCTAATGTATAAGCAAGTGTGAGAATCCTAAGTAAGTAATTAGCAAACAGAATCCAGCAGTGTGTTAAAAAGATTATACACTAATAAGGGACTAAGTGTTTTTTTTCCAGTGAAGTAGGAATGGGTCAATACTAGGTTTTGATATAAACCACCATCTAGTAGAGCAAAAGATAAAAATGTCTCTATAGATGCTGACAAACGTTGGATGAAATTCAACATCCACTCTCAGCTTTAAAAATGCTCCTAATAAAACAGAAATTGATGAATATGTCTTTAATATTATCAGTGCTGTCTCAGCCTGAAAGCTCACATCCTGGGGAACCCTGGAAACACTGGGAAGAAGACAGACCCTCACAATCCCACAGCCCCTTCACACAGTTTTGGTGGTTCTGGCCCATGCAGTTGAGTCAAGAGAAAGAAAGTACAAAAATGGGAAAGGATGAGACAAAGTGATGATTACTTACAGGTTATTTCACTGTATATCTGGAAACCCTAGAGAAGCAGCTGAAAAATATGTACAAAAATGTAAGAGAATTTGGCAAAGTAATCAGCAGGCTTTCTGTCTGGAAACAAGAACCAGTGGGAGATACGACAGAAGAAAAGGCTTCCTTTATCACAGCATCAAAAAAAAAAAAAAAAGATAAGCTATATAACAATGTGGTGAGGAAGAAATATGAAAGTCCTACAGCAAGAAAACTGTACAGCACCTCTGAGGAACGCGCACACTGGGACAGGGACCAGCACGTGTGCACTTGGGTTAGAGGACGCATCATAAAGATGCCAGATTCTGCAAAGTTAATCTGCACACATAGTGCAACCCCAACTAAAATGTTAACTCTTTTTAACTAGACAGGTTAAATCTAAATTTGTGGGAAAAAATAAAAATAGGACAAATCTAAGAGAAAAAACAAATAGAGGAATTAGCTCTATCAGATATTAAAACACATTTTGAAGTTATATTTTAAACTCTGTGTTACTGGCAAATGGATAATTAGGAAGTGCAGAAACAGACCCAAAATACATGTAATTTATGATAAAAGTGTTTAAATCGCTGGGGGAACATGATTTTCCTGTAGTTGTGATACGTAGACAAACATCTTGGAAAACTATAAAGCTGGCCCTGTACTTCATCAAAGTTAATTCCAGACAGATCAATGATCTAAACGCTAACGAAGAGAAACAGACGTGTACTGAAACCACAGGAGGGTTTTTTGTGTTGTATGGAAGGCCTAAATACAGCACAAAACCCAGAAGCCATAATGCTATGAACAAAAAGGTGACATAAGAATACCAATACTCTGCGTGGAGCTAAACCGTCACCATAAGCCAGTCAGAAGATAAAGATAAGCTGTGAACAGTATTTGTACCTCATACCAGAAGCGCAGAGGGGTTTCTTCGTTATTTAAGTCAATAATAAGGAGGCCAATAGGTCATGAGCAAAAGGAGGCAACGGACGTGACAGCTTGCGCGTCGCCCGTAAACGAAAAGGCGCCGTAAAACTCCCCGAGCGGCCGTGTTCCACTTGGGTCAGGCTGAGCAGGCAATACGAAGTCCCTCCCTGCTCAAGCGACGAAGCTTTGGCACGTCCATCCGAACTCTTGTTTCTGTGAATGTGTCCCACAGGTGCAGTGACACGTGTGTGGTTATTCGTGGCCATGTTGCCCGTGGGTCCACCCTCATCCACAGATGCTGTTGCACGTCACCTGCCCGCTGAGCGCTGGCCCTGCAGAGCGGAGCTCGGAGCCCAGCGTTGTGGCCACCAAAATCCTCACCTGAGACTCGGACCCGTGGGCACCGTCATTTCCCGTTGGGACCCTGATGCGAAGGGCTGGCTTGGGACAGGAGCCCTCGGTGGCTTTGTGAGCCCCGAGTCATGGGGCCCAAGTCCCTGCAGGTCACAGGCCATCCTGAGGACCCTTGTCCCTCCAGAGACCCTGCCCCTCAGGCCCGTACCCACACTGGTGTGGGAGATGTGAGACCTCACCAGGGCCCGGAGCAGCCTGGGCTTGTGAGGGCCCGTCCACAGGGGCCAAGGAGCCACCAGCTGGGTGCTCACTGAAACCACGAAGTGTGTTCAAGTCTCCTCCTCATTTACATCTCAGCGTGTGTCTGTCTGGGCGAGGCTTTTCTCCCTGTGGGTTAAGTTGCACAGAAAACACTGCAATTCAGAAACGTGTGCAGATTGAAAAGGCACAGAAACGCTGGAACTGCCTTTTCTGATCACTTATTCAAATTCATAGGGCTGTCTGAGCAGGACCCTTGCTCCTGGAGGTCAGTGGAGCTGAGGGACTTCGACCCCATGGAGAGCTGGAGCCCTGCCTTTCCGCCCTGAGGACGGACCCCTTCTCCCAACACAACCCATGTCACACGAACGAAGCAGTGATGGCATGGGATGAAGTCACCGGGAAAAGACGAGGAAGCTGGACATATGTATGTTGTGGAATAAACTCAAGGTGAACAGAATGGAAAAGCCTTGGAACTAGGGACCCGGGTTTAAGGTTGAGGTCTCCAAGTCTGTGAACCTGCCTCTCTCCCGGGGATGCGAGTCCCATGCCAGATACAGGCTGGCACCAGGTGGGCCCAGCTTGGAGGCTCGACCGGGCTGGCAGGAGGCTGTCCCCTCGTCCAGGGTCTGTAGCTCTGAGGCACCTGCCCACTGTCCAGACGCTGTCCTCCTCCCCGAGCTGCCCATCTCCCCCCGGAGCCCGGCTCCAGTTTCCAGCTGTTCCCATGGATCTGAGAAGAAACTAGTGTTTGCACAGCAGCCGAAGAGGCTTTTTCATTCTGGAGTATCCGTAACAGGTGGGAAGCCAATCTCCCAAATGAGCCTCATTGACTTCTTACCTCTGTGCCTGTTTCTTGCGGGGAGAACAGCATCTGGTTTGTAGAAGCTACAGCCGCGGCCTCTACATGTAGTCGGGCCGCAAAGCCAGGTCTGATTGCCCATCTCAGTTTTAGCTTTGCCCACAGAGGTAGCTGTTCTGTTTTGGCTGTGTGATTGTGATGACGGGTACTTTAAGTGTCTGGGCTAAATGAGACGCTGCTTCTCTGTAAGCGTCTTTGCTGAGCACGCAGAGACCCTGCACTGTGACCGTAAGTGGCCTCAGCCACTCGCCCAGTGGTCCTGTCGGCTGATCTTTGTGCCGGGGGCCAGGAGACCCCCGCAGCCCCACGTCGGGTGGACTGCAGAGGAGGTGGAGAAGATGGGAGGGGCTGGGGTTCCCATCACAAACACTCCCTGCAGCACGTCCAGCTCACGGGGCCTGGACCCCACTCCCCAGCCCCACACATGGTTCTCTGAGCCAGTCCTGTTTTCTCCCAGGGCCCCAGCAAGGCACAAGCCGACCCTGATTTCCATAAGAAACTGTGGCTGGCGTGAGGGGCCGAGGCCATGTGGCCAAGGTGGTTGGGAGACTGGCTGTGTGACTTTCAGCAAGTTACTTACCCTCTCTGAGCCTCAGGTCCCTCAGCTCGGAAAATAGGACAACACTGGGTGTCATGTAAGGACCGGTGTGCAGTGCCCAGCACACGGGAGGCCTGAACAGTCGTCACTTTCCTCCCTTCCCCACCCCCGGTGGGACCCCCGAGGGGTGGGCCCAAAGGTCGATGTCACTGGGAATCACCCTTGAGCAGCGGTTCTTGCTTCTCAGCGGATGTGCCGCGCCCGCCCCGTGGGTTCCTCAGCGGTGGGGATGGGGGCAGGGCAGGAGGAGGTGGGGCTTGGGGGCCACAGACGTGCAGCCCCATCCGCCTGGGACCCAGGTGGCAGTGCTGTTGCTGTGTTCGTGTCCAAAGCCCATGTTTCACCGCAGAACCTGACAGTATGTGGATGGGATACTCGGGTGATCGCTTTGACAACAGGCACCTCTAAATCCTCTGTCCTGGCAGATCCGCAGTGGCCTCGCCCTCCTGGCGAGAATGGTGCCGTGTTGCCTCATCTGGGTCTACAGTGTGTGTGTGTGTGTGTGTGTGTGTGTGTGAATTAAATCTCTCGGCAGCTGCTGCCCATGCAAGACCAGCCAGCTTTTCTTTCTCCTCTTCCCCCCAGGAGAAGTGGCCTTACCTGACTCAGCAGGGGTTTGTGGAGTGTCCACTTGCAGCTTCCCAGGCAGGGGTGGGGTCACTGCTCAGCCAGCCACCACCTCGCCCCTCCCCGGCTCAACTCAGCAGAGCTGGAGCTCTCTGGGCCACTGCGACCCCCCCGCTGAAGGAGTCCCCGTGACTTTGGGGGAGGCAGCGTCCCTGCCTTCTGAGAGGGAGCCGTACGACCCTGGGTGGGGGAGGAGGCAGAGAGCGCAGTGGGGCTGGCTCATCACCACCCAGCTCTGCTCGTGCGAGAGAGGACAGAGGCGGGCACGGCCAGACACACCTTCCTCACCTCCGACCAGGGGCGCGTCCCACCAGCCCTGGTGTCCTTCTGGGGCAGTGTCGGCACTGCCATCCGTGGGTCCTCTGGGGACCAGGGTGGGTCCTCCACTTTTCTTGCAAATAAGGAGCGGAACAGAGGTCTGCCTCAGCCCCGATGGGGCGGGGCTCTGGCCCTGGCCCGCAGACACAGGAATCTGCTTTCTTTAAACAAGAGTGGGCATGCACCTGAGCTTGGAGCGGCTGTTGCGTGTGACCCAGAGGTTGGGTCAGGAGCTCGCTGACCGCTGAACCAGCCCCTTCGGCCACATTTCCTCAGGCTCCTATAGCGGACTGAGTGGATCTCAGACTTTGTGGCCAGAACCACCCAGAGTTCAGGACCAGGCGGGCACAGGAACCTGCATTTCTAACATTTCTGAGGAGCTGCTGGTGCCCCCGGCCCGGGAACCAGACTTCGGGAACCAGGCTCACTGCTGACATTCAGCTTCAACTCCAGGGCTCGCGGAAGGCGCACAGGGCCCCTAGGAGGCAGGAAGGCCCGGTTAAGAGGTACATCATGCTGCTCAAACCTGAATTTGTGTGTAAATTTCCTGGGGATCCTGGTTCAGGAGGCCTGGTCCCCCTTGTGGGCAGAGTGTTGACAACACAGAACATCCCAGGGGCCACCTTCCTTCTCGGTGCTGGGGACCAGGCCCCGACATCCGCGGCTGCTCTGTGGTCCATATGCCCCCGTTCTCGACCGGAGGCCTCTGCCTGACCCATGGGAGCCTGCTCCGGGGGACTAGGAACTCCTGCCCGACCCGGCGGCCGGAACCCCAAACGGCTTAAAATCTCTGTCCTGCCGGCTCTCACCTGCTGACGAGGACCTGGTTAGAGGGCCGACGGGTCGTTACCCACCCGGGTGCCGGGACCCAACACCCGTCCAGGGACCAGCTGCTGAATCGCCCGAGGGCGATGCCTCTCACGCCCCAGGGCCTCACGCTCCGCCCTCGGTGGGCGGGGCCTTGGGCAGAAGAGTTCCCTCTGCTGCCCCCGCGCTGCTCTCCCGGCCCGGGCTTCCTCCTCTGAAGTTTTCCCTCCCAGCCCCCAGTGCGGACGTGACACGTGATAAAGAAAAGTGAGCCCACCTCTGGCTCTTGTCTGGGGACATGGGACAGGCGACCCTTCCACCGACCGACCCGCCACGGACACGCCAGGCCCCTCTCTCCAGCGGACGGTGTCCTGCCCTTGTGCTGGCACCACACCAGTGTCACAAATCACAGCGTTTCTGAGCTGAGGAGACTCCAGGATGAGCTGGACGACCACGCCCGGCCCTCCAACCGACGGCATGGGCGCAGGGGGAGCGTGCCTGGGCCTCCATCTGAGCGAAGCGATCGGAAGTCGGGGCTGCAAGCTGCCTCGGCCGCAGAGGAATGTGCCGCCGCGAACCGCTTCACACTTGGACTTCCCACCTGCCAGGGGCCGGCAGGGGGCGCTCAGGACACTGCCCTCCCTGGGCTTTGAAGTGGCCACGCCTGCACCTCAGCCAGCAGAGGGTGGGAGCCTGGCGGGCATCACACCTTCCTGCCGGTTCCAGGG
This sequence comes from Mesoplodon bidens, assembly GCF_964165515.1. Classification (NCBI taxonomy): domain Eukaryota; kingdom Metazoa; phylum Chordata; class Mammalia; order Artiodactyla; family Ziphiidae; genus Mesoplodon; species Mesoplodon bidens. The sequence goes on from NC_138168.1 coordinate 94,149,468, forward strand.
TTGCCCGGGGCCTCCTCCGAGGGAGTCACAATCTGCATAACCCAGAGGAGGGGCGGGGTGGCAGCGCACGGCAGCTGGCAGATGAGAAAGGTCAGCTGTGGCCCCCCAGGCCGCAGACCTAACCCCAGCAATGGCTTGGGGTTCCAGGTGCCACCTGGGCGGGCTTGGGCTGTTCCCTGTGGGAATCGCTACAAAGACACTTCCGCTGCTGGGAAGCTGGTGGGGAGCAAGTTCCGGGGTCTCCAACCACACAGAGGGGTCTGAACCCCCAAAGCCAGGATTACGTTGGCCTTTGCCCTTGGATCACAAGCCAGACCCGCAGAGCTGTCCCTCAGAACACGGGCTTACTGAGCCAGTTAAGACAATGAAGCCGTGTGGCCCCCGGGCACTTGATGGGTTAAGGCTGAGGCAGGGGTGCAGCCAGAACCTGCTGGCGGGGTGGCCGACGTCCCCCAGGCTTAACTGCTCCCCGTCCTGGCCCCGGGCCCTGGGCAGCCCTCCAGGGTCCTGGCTGCAGGGTGAGGCTCGGTGTGGAAGAAAAGTCACTTTGGGAAGCTTTCCACTCAGGCCTGCTTCGCCGCCAGGGGTGCTCAGAATATTGCTTTTGAGAAGATTCTGTGGCGGGGCCCCAAACGCTCCGTTCCCACAGCGGAGGGCCCAGGACCCGGAGCCCGCGGCCTGGAGGCCGGAAGCAGCAGCACTGGGCCCAGGAGGGAGGGTGGTGGGCCCCAGCGCTGGCCGGGCAGCTGCGTGCCTCTAACCCACTTGACAGATCAGGGAATCGAGGCTCCGGGAGACAAGGCACCCATCCAGGTCACCGCGACCCGGTTCTGCTGGCTTCCAGGGGGCCCAGCACTCTGCTCCGGTCCCACGGCGGCACCACAGCCCCTCCCTGTCAGGGGCGACGGAGCCACATCCAAGCCAGGAAAGCCCTCTGCCAGCAGCTAGCCACAGGCCCCCAGGGCTCCGACTCCTCAGGAGACAGGAGGGGCCACAGCCCCTGGGCGCCTGCACACCCCGTGAGGTACTGAGAACAACAGACGTGGGTGTCGAAGGAAGCGGAAGTGAGGGCGCACGGGGGCCCGAGGGGCAGCCGGCGCCGCAGGGGGCGGGGTTCGGGCCACGCTCAGGCCTGCGCCAAGGCTTCGGTCAGACTTCTGGGAAACGGGGTCCCGCAATCAGGGCAGCAAACCTTGTCTCGGTGAGGGTGGGGAGAGCCGGTGGAACAGGTGTGGAGCAGACACACAGTAAATCCTGGGGAAGGCAGCAGGGGCACAAGAGGGAGCGAGGTGGCTTCAGCTGGACAGGCAAACAGGACTGCATGTCTGAGCCTGCATCCAGCCTGGGGCAAAGCCGCAGGGAGCAGGCGTTGGGGCAGGCTCAGGCCAGGCCACACCGTCAGAAAGGCTGGGCTGAGGTGCCTGGGCCGACCCCTCTGGGACACATTCGTGGTGCCTCTGATGGGCCCGGCCACGCTAGCCGTGAGTGCCAGGGCTCCCGGCCTCACATCCACTCCCGCTGCCCTGATGCTGCCTGGTGACTCTGGCCCTGCGAGGGCTGGCTGAGCAGTGTTCTAGAAAAGCCCACCCTCTGTGTCTTCAGAAGCAGGCCAGCAACTGGCCGACCCCCCAGCACAACCCTGGAGCCCCCTTTCTACTCAGTGGTCTGTCCAAATCCTCCCCGCGTCAAAAGGAATGCTTTCAGCTACAAGTAGCAGACTCCTGGAATAACAGTGGCTTCAGCAAACAAGCTATTTTTCTCACAGAACAAGGAGTCTTGAGGTGGGGAGCTCAGGGCTATTTCAGTACTCACTGATACCAGGGCGCTGGGTGAGCGCCTCCTCATGGCCACAACATGGCTGCACAGCCGTAAGTGTGATATGCTTACACAAAGCCAGAGGGAAAGGAGTGGGTGAGAAAACGTCCACCTAATTAATAAACAAATAACATAATGTGTGCAAGGAGTCCCATAACAGGTACAACAAAATGGTAGTTATCGCTTTCATTTTAAAAAAAAGAAAGAAAACGTCCAGCTAGTGGGAGTTAGCATGAAAGAATCTTGGCAGGAAAGTGACAGCTTTTCCCAGCCACTGAGAACCCAGAGTCTCTGTGTGACCAGCAGAGCTGCAGAAGCATGTGGACCCATCCAAGGAGAAGGGAACAGCGGGACGCACCAGGCCAGCTTCACGGGCAGCAAAGCGGAGACTGAAAGAGGTGAACTTCGGAACTATTTGCCTGAAGTAAGAAAAGTGGAACATGGACCTTGAACCATCACATGAGTAGCTGAACTCTTCAGAACCAGACGGGGAGTTGCGGGGGGGTGGGGGGGTCACTCCGTGAGGCTGGTCCGACCAGCCACTCCCTGTTCCTGGCCAATCTGAAGGCCACCTAAGTGACAGTCTGGCCAAGCCGTCTCCTGTCTCAGAGCCCAGCCCGCCCCGTCCCGTCTCCTCTGTAGAGTGTATCACCAGCCCAGCCAAGATCAGCGAGGCCAGAACGGCTCCCAGAAACACATCCAATGCCAGGGACACGCCCTGGTCCTCTGAATGAGGGGTATTCTGGCTGTGCACTCAGGACAGTGCCTGCACACGGCACGCCCTCGGTGGAGCTGCCTGTGCGTTGGTGACGCCTGTGCACCGGGCAGCACTGCGAGACAGAGGCGGCCTCCCTCCATGGGTGTCGCTAGTGCCTGGGCCTCATGCTTTCTCAGACAGATCCTGCAGGACAGAGCAGCGGCCGTGAGCAGTGGCCCAAAGAGAAGGGAGGCAGTGCCACAGACGTCTGGGAAACCCAGGTGAGACACGAAGGTCCTACGTAGGCTGCTCAGGACGCCGCTCGGTGCCAGGGCCACGGGAGCACCGCACGGACGCGGACCGCCGCCGGGCCGCCTTTCTGGAGGCTCAGGGATTGGCGACAGTGCCACATTTCCAGTGTGCTGAGGAGGGCCGTCCGTCAGTGGGGGAGTCCTGCGCCTTCCCTCCTCTTCTGGGCCTCCCTCTCATTACTGCCGTGTGCTGGGAGCCGTGGCGCCACCAGAGCTGAGCCTCTGCTGCACTCGGGGCCACGGTGGGCGGGGGGGCCTCAGCGCTGGGCGCTGTCTGCACGCCAGCGGTGGGCTGTCCGGGCTGCTGGTCCACGGCAGGTCGGGGGAAGACAGCGGGAGCAGCCCTGAGTTGTGAGGTTCTCTGGAGGCTGAAACAGACAGACAGAGAAGCTCTCGGTCTGACAGACCCTCCTGTTTCCTGAGCTGAGTGGCAAGGACTTGGCATGCCCGGAACCTGGGAAAGTCACATTTCACAGTCCCTACTGTGTATGGGATTTAGGGCCCCAGAGAAGCGTTCACTTTGCCCGGATCCAAATTGGTGCTGTCTACTGTCCTGAGGCTAGTTTCTTTTTTATCCTGCATTCGCAAAAATGAGCAAGTTAGCATAGAAGCACTGAGGAATCCCAGCTGCTCCTGACCCAGGCTCCTGACCCCTTCCTGAGGGCACCCGGAGGCCAGAGGAGGACTGTGATCACGGGTGGTGCCTGGACTTGCAAATCTAAGGGGAACGGAAGCCTCTGCTCACGCCAAGCACACGGGGCCCGTGTGGCTGGCAGTGTGTATTGTGTTAAGCTTCTTAGACAAATAGCTATTAAATATATAAAACTATTAAATACTACAAATCCCTCCCATCAAATGGCGATGATGAGAAGCTGGCAGTGTTGCCGCACAATTTAATCCATGAAGTTTGCGTGACTTCGTCAGACAGAGGGGCTGCCACCCAGCTGCTTTAACCACAAAGTGGGAGGAGGCTGCACATCAGAGGCCCCTGAGATGAGGGTCTCTGGGGATCTGGCCAAATGACCTAAAGCAAACATCCGGGCCTGCCTGCAAGTTCAACAGCCAGGTCCAGGGGTGGCCTAAGAAATACTAAATTATTTTCCAAGAAAAGCAATGCATAATATAGCATACAAAATGCCTAGCACACAGTTGGGACGCAATAAATATTTGTTGAAGGATTTGATGAGCAATGGAACATTTGCATTTTGGTGTAACTTTTATCATTGCGTAATCAAAGAAATCCAAAATTCACAGCAATGCTGCCAAGCCACAGAGCCCATCCCGTGTTCAGCCTAGGTTTCATGTCTGTCCAGCGCCTGCCCCGTGTCGGTCCCAAAGTGACCAATTGTTCCCTATTGTTACCGTACGTCTCAGCACCCCAGAAGGCTAACCACACTTTTTACTGAAATATAGACATAGTGGGCTTCCCTGGTGGCGCAGTGGTTGAGAGTCCGCCTGCTGATGCAGGGGACACGGGTTCATGCCCCGGTCCGGGAAGATCCCACATGCCGCGGAGCGGCTGGGCCCGTGAGCCACGGCCGCTGAGCCTGCGCGTCCGGAGCCTGTGCCCCGCAACGGGAGAGGCCACAACAGTGAGAGGCCCGCGTACCGCAAAAAAAAATAATAATAATAAATGAAATATAGACATAGGAAAATATAAATGAGCAAAGAAACTACCTCCCACAAACATAAGGAACTTTAAATGACCTGTGTGCCATGTCACTAGCAAATCTGCGAGAAGCCACAAACAGTGCCACCATGGGTGAGGGGGTGGGAAGACACCAACCACCCCTACGCTGGTCACGGCCCTGCAGAACCCCCGCACCCCGGCCCGAGACACGCGCTCGTGCATGCTCACGCACAGCCCATCCCCTGGGGGGGCAGAGTCAGGGCCCCCCATCCTCGTGTCAGAGGGTGGGCAGCGCGGCCTCTCAAGGCAAAGTGTTTATTTCCAGTGAAGTAGGAATGGGTCAATACTAGGTCTTTTGATATAAACCACCATTTAGTAGAGCAAAAGATTAAAATGTCTCTATAGATGCTGACAAACATTGGATGAAATTCAACATCCACTCTCTGCTTGTGAAATGCTCCTAATAAAATAGAAATCCAAATAGAATAGAGATCCGATGCCGTGGAGCCCTCTTCAGACCCTCAGCTTTTTTCCACAAGCTCCACGTCTGGCCCCTGTCAGGCGTCCCCAAGCTTTCACCACCACACAACTTGTGTAATGCAGACAAGTATTGATATTCCTGACCTGTGTTTTATGTGTCAAATAAGTAACATAAACAGAAAATACTCACAGGTTTAGCAATACTAGCAGACTTTTTTTTTAATTGAAGTGTAGCCGATGTACAATATTATACGTTTCAGGTATACAGTATAGTGATTCACAATTTTTAAAGGTTATAGTCCAATTATAGATATTATAAGATATTGGCTATATTCCCTGTGCTGTACAATGAACCCTGTAGCTTATTTTACATATAACAGTTTCTCTTAACCTCCTGCCCCTAGATTGCCCCTCCCCACTTCCCTTTCCCCACTGGTAACCACTAGTTTGTTCTGTATATCTGTGAGTCTCTTTCTTTCATGTTTTATTCACTAGTTTGCTGTATTTTCTAGATTCCACATATAAGTAATATCATACCATCTTTGTCTTTCTCTGTCTGACTTCTTTCACTTAGCATAATAATCTCTAAGAAGTCCATCCATGTTGCTGCAAATGGCAAAATTTCATTCCTTTTTGGTGACTGAGTAGTATTCCATTGTATATATGTACCACATCTTTACCCATTCATCTGTCGATGGACACTTAGGTTGCTTCCATGTCTTTGCTATTGTAAATAGTGCTGCACTGAACACTGGGGTGCGTGTATCTTTTTGAATTCGTATTGAGCACCTCCTAAGCATCAAGCTCTGGTGTTGTGCACAGAGTTGGGGCGGGTGGGGAGGGGAGGTGAAGAGACAGGTGCCCTCAAAGGGCCAGCAATGGATGACGCTCAGGGCCCACACCACCACTACAGGCAGCGCCAAGCGTGAGGGTCACCACTGGTAGCGGCAACTTCTCTCTGTGTACCGCTAACCCAAGGCCCCCACTGCCTGGACCGGCAGCAGTGTTGGGGTCGATCACGTGAGGGCCTGACGAAGGAAGCGGGACATCTGGCCCGTAGGCAGAGGTGGCCCCCTACACTCTCGGCCAGGGCATCGTGAGAGGAGGGCTGAAAAGGAGTGGCCTGGAAGGAGGAGACCAGCTTCACAAAATGTTACTTAGGCTTGTAGTAGCTTTCCCTGGCTCCTGATGGGGATGGCGGCACCTCAGCCCTTGTGCGTACAGGTCCTCTCTGGTTGGAGGAGAAGCTCAGCTCCCAGTGACAGACCGCCTTGGTGGATCAGCGTGGCCTGGAGGGGAGCAGACACTGGCATTCTCCCCCATCCCAGCCGAACTGGGAGAAGGGCTCGAGGAAAAGGGGGCTGGGACAGGTGTCAGTCAAACAATACTTCCCCTGCACCCCACGTTGTTACAGGAGTGGAATCAAGCTAAGAATCAGCCTGGGAGCTACCATCAACAAGGCAAGAAATAACAGATGTTGGAGGAAGAAGAACCCTCGTGTGTTGTTGGCAGGGATGTACAACAAATCAGTGCAGCCACTGTGGGCAACAGAATGAAAGTTCCTCAAAAAACTAAGAGTAGAGCTACCATACGATCTAGCAATTCTGGTTCTGGGCATTTATCTGAAGAAAACAAAAAGAGTAATTCAAAAATTTATACACACCCCAATGTTCAAGTGTCTTTACAGCCAAGATGTGGAAGCAACCCAAGTGTCCATCAACAGACGAATGGATAAAGAAGATGTGGTACGTATATGCAATGGAATATTACTCAGCCATAAAAAGAATGAAATCCTGCCATTTGCGACATGGGTGGACCTTGAAAGTATTATGCTAAGTGAAATAAGTCAGATGGAGAAAGACGGATTGTGCAGTTTTACTCATCTGTGGAATCTGAGAAACAAACAAAACAAAAACAAGCTCATAGATACTCAGCTGTATCGTGTCAGATGGAAACTACACTCGTGGTCGTGATCACGCTGTAGTGTGTACAGATGTCAAATTATATTGTTCTACAGCTAAAACTTCTATTTTAAAAAAAGAAAGAATCAGCCGAGGGGTTGCCTTTGCGGGAAACGTGGTCACAGAGGGGCGATGAGGGCAGGCAGAGGGTGTTCGACACGGCCTCTGGGGACAAGGGTGCAGGGCAGGAGGGAAAGGGGACCTTTTCCACAGTGCATAATTTATTTTTAAACCTGTGAGAGGCAAGCAGATGTTGTCTGATGGTTTTGCTTACAGGCCCAAAGTTGTCACCAGGGCCCAGCTAGTCTGGGCTTGTTTGTCACCGGCACAGGTCTGCACACAGAGGGGCCAGCAGGAGCCTGGAGCCCCCCGCCCAGCACACCCCCCCCCAGCAGGGGCTGGAGGCCAAGCAGGGCTGCCCCTCCAGCGGGTGGTGGGCGGCCGCCATCTGTCCCCCTGTGGGGCTTCCGGGTGTGGTCCCACCTGAGGCAGAGGGCTGGATCGAATGAGCTTTTGAGGTTCCTTCCCTCACAGGCCCCTAAAGTCTGTTCACTGGAGCCCGTGAAAGGTTAAAAACATAAAGCAACCATGAATATAAAAGACTCAAATGGAAGCCTTGGCTTTCGACCTCCTCTCCCTGTGAGAGCCGACACCAGGGCCAGCAGCTCTCAGCTTCTAGGGCTGCTGCCTGCCCGCACGCCTCTGGGAACTAAGCCATCAACAGTAGGCTGACAAGTGAAGCCGCACCATCTCCGCGCACAAATGACTCTGAAGACTGTCTGAGATCAAAGGAGCCGGGCGTGTCTCCGGCTCGGCTCCATCCCACAACGGCCCCCAGATGGGAATTCACACCTGCCTGGGGCTGGCCCATCGCCTGCAAAGGTGCGTGAGTTTGAACTTTCAAGAGGTGCCCTCCGGCAGCCCCTCCAGGGACAACAAGATGAAAGGGTGACCTTGCTACACCACAGAAGATGCTTTTGTGGGGTCTGCATTGCAGCGGACCCTCTTCACAGGTCCTTGGCTTGAGGCCTCTAATCCTGCTTTCCACAAACCGTGCCCCTCGCCAGCCAGGCACAAAGCTGCAAGCTGTGTTGGAGTCCAGAGGGCTGCCCGATGTGACTTTGCCAGAAGGAGCCCGAACTCGAAGGATAAAGAGCGAGGGCAGTATACACTGGGAGGGACAGCGGTGGATGCCTCGGCCAAACGGACGCATAAAAACTTAATCTAGTAGCTGGAGTGGATGTACCTGAACTTGTTAACACGACCAATTTCCCTGAACTTCTCCCATTCAGCTGGGAAACCAAGGACTGGCCACTTGAGTGTGTCACTGTAGCCCTGGTGACATGAGCACATTCACGCAAAAACGTCTCTAAAATGGTGCCCGGAGCATGGGGCTGGGGGTGCGTGTCCCTGCAGGGGGACTGCTCTCTTAGGGTAGCTTGCATACCCTCGGTGCTCAATGAATGTTTGTTGGATACACGATTTGATGCTTGATATAACCTTCCTGAGGGTTAGCCTCTGTCACGGGACAATAATTTACCCGAAACTCTTCAAGTGATGTATGTTAGTTGTTTGTGTTCATTTCAGTTACTGTTTAGCAGTGTTGTCTGAGCATCTGGGTTTTGCCCCCGTGGCTCGGACGTGCATGGGGACTTCAGCTGTCCAAGAAGTTTTCCCAGAACAATCAAACTGCAGGCAACCGTAGTTCACCTGAGCCCTGTGGCCCAAATCCTACGAAAACACTATTTCAGGAAGAACTTAATTTTTGTCTACAAGAAGTGTCATTGGCTGCTATACACCATAAACTAGTGAGATAGTTGTCAACAGAAATCCTTCCTAGAATAGACAATTTTCTATTTAAAATTTGCCAACCTAAAAAATACCTACACAAGATTGTTTGTTTCTGCCAGTTTCTCTAAAGCCTGACTCATGGCTACACAATTTACCCTTGATCTTGGCTCACCAAAGATGGTCTTAGTGGTTTGAAAGTCAAGTCAACAGAGTTCTAAATAAGCCCCCCTTTAGCAGTGCATGGAGCAGCTGTCCATCTGGGCCGTTCACTAAACACACACCAAACTCGGGGCACCCCTGCCTGCACCCCCTGGGACGGGACGCCCTCTGGGCAGGCCCCAGGTGGGCCCCAAACCCAGGCCGTACCCTCTCACATCTGCCCCCTGGAGAAGCAGAGCTTTGCTCGCCTAGGTGCTCACTAACTGTTCCTGTGACAAAGGAGCAGAATTAATGAGCGTAAGGGTGGCCGCCCTGGACCCCGGTCCTCGACTGCTTCTGTCAGCAGAGGTACTGGCTAAGGGTAGGTGGTGACCGGGCACAGCTGCCCCTCCACCCCAAATGAGACCAGCCCTCACCAAGCAGCTGTCAAGCCGGCCAGCCAGATTCCAACAGGTGGTCTGTACAGGTTAAAAACTCCCTATCCTGTTACTGGTTCCCAGAGCTATCCAATTCCCCCTTCCTTCTTCTGGGGAGAACTTTGTTATGAATAGAAACTTTGAATCTCAAGGTGCGTCGTCTGTCCTCCCCTCCCGGGCAGGAGAACCTCAGACCAGACGCAGAGGAGCAGGGCCCATGGTGCTGAGTCCCCTCCTGCCAGTGGAGGCTGCCCTGAGCCGCCCGACCGGACGCCAGTGCTCATTGGCAGTTCAGGCCAAGATGTGGACAGGGGTTCAGGGATCCAGCCCACAAGCCAGGAGAAAAGGACTAAGATGAGGGGCTTAATGATCCCTAAGGCCCTCGGCCCCAAAGTCCTACCACCTTACTGGGCTCAGGACCCCACTCAAACTCTGGCCCTTCCTGGTGCAGGGTTGGCAGGGGCAGGGGGGTGGGGGACGGGGCGGCTGGAGGAAAGCACAGGGGCTTGGCATGAGCGGGCACTAGCTGTGTGACCTTGGAGAAGTGCCTTAGCCTCTCTGATCCTCAGGGTCCTCTTCCAACGCGGGAATGTGGTGCCTCCCTCTCAGGGTGGTGAGCAGGGGCAGAGACCCACGAACGCAGCGGCTGCCACCAGGCTCTCACCCTGGAGTTCACCTCCCACCCGCTCCTCACAGCCTTCCCCTCCCCCCAACCACATCCCTGTCACTAAGAATTCATGGTCTCCCCAGATGTGTTGAAGTTCCTTAAAGAGGCCTTGACAAACCATGAATCCTCTCAGTTTCCTCATTTTAAAAAGCTGAATGATACTTTCAACAACTTGTACTGCGAACGTTACCATGGAATCCAATGGAAAGTTATGTAAAAGTCCTTGAACAGTCTAAACATGACACGAACATTAGTTATTGTAATGACACGCTCACCCATGGCGACTGATTCAGTGTGGCACTTCATATATTAAAAGTGGATTTTGCCACAAATGCTCGTAATTCAAGGAAGTCTCTTTCATAGTTTTTTATGGTAGGGGAATGAGCTTTGACAACCTAAGAGAAAGAAAAGTAGATAACTAACTTTGGTGTTTTTCCTTTTACCTTTTCATTGTTTTGGCTCATTGGTTTTGTCTTGTTTTGTTTTTCTTTTCTCAAGTGACCATATGCCTGAATACATGCTGTGACCCTCAGTAACAGATGATCTGGTCAGTTCCGAGGTGTGTCAGTCCCTCTCACGCCTCCCCGACCAGCCAGACCCCGCCCAGGTTGCAGCCGTCCTGCTGATCGGTGACCAGTTGCCTGGGACAGCAAAAAGGGAAGGGGACTGTTTCCCCTGGTCCCTCGACCCACTGAGAAAGGTTCAGGGGAGGCTGGTGTGGTGACCAAACAAGGCAGGGCTTCCGGGAGGCTCCGGGCAGCCAGAAAGGAAAGTCAGGAACCGCAGACTCACCGCCTACCACCCTTCTGTCAGGCGGGGTCTCACTGGTCAGCCCCAAACTTCAGCTGAGATCCGAAGCACAGTCAGTGGTGCGTCCGAAGAAAGGCTGAGCGAGAGCCCCGCCGGGGGCCACATGGCGGGGTTTGTCCCCGGGGCTGCGGTTGGAAAAGGTGGCCCTGGCACGCGGCGAGCCGTGGGGCATGGAGGAGGGAGTGGTCTTGAGACAGGCCGTCTGCACTCCTGCTTGGCATGGCGCCGCGGTTCTTTTCCCGTGAAAGACCCTCCCAAGTCCTGCTAGGGAAGCCAGTGAGTCCTAAACAAGCCACGTTCATTTGGCATTTGACTTTCTGATGTCCTTCGCTGTCTGCAGTAACTCTGGGCAGTGAATGTTTATCAGTGAGGCCCCGAGCGCCACTGCCGGTGACTGGAAGGCACAGTCGCGGCGTCTGGACAAGACGCGGTTTGTCTTCTCGCGGAAGGGAGTCGCCGGTCCGGCTGGAGCTGCATGATGACCCAGGACTGGGGGGTCTCATTTTGCTTGAGACCCAGATGCAGAAGAGGGCGCCTTGTCAGGGCCCTTTCAGAGACCCCAGCAGCTCCCTCTGGCTCCTGGGGAAATTCCCAGGCTCCCGGGCAGTCAGCCTGGTGCTGGCCGCCCCCTTCCCAGGCGAGTAACTGAGGTCTGAGAAGCTGTGCCTTTGCCCCAGATTATACAGCTAACAAGTGGTGGGTCCAGGGTTCCAAGCCAGAATCCAGTACTCAAGTAGGCAGGCATGTGCACACGCAGGCACAAGTGTGCACACGCCTGCACACGCTGGTGAGGGCAGCTCAGAAGGCTGCCCGGGCCCAAGGACCTTCACGCAGGCACAGCGGCCACAGAGCATCCAGGGTCAGGCTTGGGGCTGTGGGAAGAGCAGCTCCGTTTCTGGTCCCATCTGCAGACTGTCAGTGTCGTTTAGCAGAGAAGCCCTAAGTCCCCAAAGATCAATCTTTACTGTTTAAAGAACAAGGCAGGTGGGGCCTGGCAGCCCACAGAGCTACCGGCACCCTCTCCTGAGGTCTGCGCGCCTGCAGGGCCTCTGACCAGCCTGAATTCTAATCCTGGAAGCAGGAGCACCAGCCCTCTCACTGGGCTAGTCCTGAGAGGGTGGGGCAGGGGTTGTTTCTGGAAGTCCAACCTAGAGCCCGCCCCTCGGCTTCAGATTCTGGAAGTGCCTGTTCCCTATGTTATGTCCTCCTCTGCTTGAACTGGCTCACATAGATGCGGGTATCTGCAGCTATACTCTGACCCCCAGATCCTGTATTTGCCCCCAGTTGGGCCTACGCTTGCCCTCCTTCTGGAGGTGAAGAATGCTACTGATGAACAAGTCAACCCTGGAGCCTTGTTCTTTCTTAGCTATAAAACAAGCCGGTCGACTGAGTTACTGCTCAGTGAGTCCTCACCTCCAACCCTCCCTCCCCTTCATGGGAGGATAGTGAGGACTTGCCACCCCTGAGCCAGGCCTGGAGAGCTCCCCCCTCGTCCAAGATGGGAGCCTGCCAGGCCTTCTGCCCACAGCCCAGCGGCCCACAGACTCTGAGTGAGAAAGGGAGCTTATTGTCCAATGCCACTGAGCACTGGGGTGATGACTTGGGGCACAGTGTTGTCATAGCGATAGCTGGTTACTGCATCCAAGCACGGTTTTGAGAATAAAACAAGAGATTAGACACACTATCGTTTATTAGGCGCACTATCGTTGAGACACCATCTCCTGAGAGTCTCTGCCGGTGTCTGAGATCCAGCTATTTGCTGGGAATTCCTTTCTCCCCGGTTCTTCTCTTCCCTCCACCCATCTCAGGACCGTGCGAGGGTCTGATCACAGACGCTGTGCTCTGTAGGCAACTCCCTAGCGTCTCCCTACCCTCCGGGTGCTGTTCTACTACCTCAGGTGGGGCGGGGTCCCACCAGGACAGTGGCCCCAGACGGAGGGGGATCCGGAAGCCCCTCGAAGCCTTCCTGGGCCGCCATCTCCACCCTCCTCCCCAGCCGCCCCACAGCTAGTCCTGTGTGTCTGTTCCCTTGCTCAGCTCTGCCGGCTGCGTTCCCAGCCAGGCCCCCGTGAGATGCACTCAGGGAACCTCTTCCACACCGATGAGTCCTGCGGCCCACCTCCCCCTCCAGACCCCGCTGTGTGATTTAATAAACACAGACGCCTCCATGTTCCCCCCACGCCAAGCTGCCTTCCCTCCTCCCCGAGGGGAGCTGCCGTGCTTGCCATCGTAGCCCTTCCCGGCAACTCCTAGTTGACGTGGGGACACACAGCCTCTCCGGTCTGCACAGGTGCGGCTTCCCTCCACCTTCGGCAAACTGCCCTCAGGCCCAGTGCAAACATAGTAATTTTGCTCTGTCCATCTCTTCCTTTTAAATTTCCTCCACAGCTTCCCCGGGAGTAAGGAGGCCCAGAGGGTTGGGGGTCAGACAAGCTGAGCAAAACCCAGGCGCCCCTGAATCTCCCTGAGCCTCAAGTTCCTCGTCCGTAAAATGGGGGCGTCCTTTCCAGGAGGTGTGGCTGAGCCAGAGGCGGCTGTGCTCACCTCCAGCAGGTGCCAGACGCCTCTCCTTCCTCTCTGTGTGCGTCTCTGCCCCTGTCTCTCTGTCTGTGTCTTTCTCTCTCTCTGTCTCTGCTTCCACCCCTAACAGTCATGCCCTGGCTACCTGGCCTCAACGCTGAGCCCTGGGCGTCCAGAAGATGCACATAGGAGCCCCTGCAGTGCTCACTGCCCTTCTTAAGTCACTCCTAGTTCAAGGGTAGCGTCTGAATCTGCCCTTGGCCCGAGAGGCAGAAGGCCCAGGGGGCTGATGGGAAACTGAGGGGACGGCCAGCTTCTCTGCAGGAGTTGGAACTTGAGACAGACAGGCAGCAGGAACTGAGCAGCTGGCAGCTGAAGCCAAAGCCAGAAGACACACAGAGAGCAGGTAACGAGAAGCAGGGTCGGCGCAGGGGCCACCTAAGAGGGGCTGCGTGTCCTGGGCCGACCATCTTCCTTCCCTCTCCTGATCCCTCTTGATCCAAAGGCTGCATCCCCCCTTTGCATCCACATGAGCCCCTGCAGCCCAGGTGGGAGGGTCGGCCCGAGCCACGGCCACAATGGCCCTTGCGTGTCTGGGGGTGTGTCTTCTCTTCAGCCAGGCCTTCGAGGGGCCCGGCCGCACACAGACCCCTTGTCATCCCCAGTCCTTGGCTCTCCCAGGATCGCGTCTCCTTCAAAGTGGCCACACAAGCTAGCTTGACGAGCTAATCCCCAAACCTGAAAGAAATGAGGCACCATTGAAAGCAGTCAGGCAGATGTCACCTAGATGATGGCTCTCCCTCTCCTCTGCCCAGAAGGCTGGTAAGTGGGGACCTCAGACAGGTCTGGGCCATGAGCATGGACTGTCTGAGTACTTTCTCCTCACGGATTTCTTATCTAGAACGGAGTCGGAGGGGATTCAAAAGCAACAGGAGATAAACCTGGAAAAGCAGGTTTTCTCCTCATTGTAGTAATTCTTTAAGTATAATAACCATAGTAATAGCTAATGCTTATTGGTCACGGATTACTTGTCAGGTGTGTTTTCAGTTTAAGTCACTGAACCCTGTGGCACAGACACTACCATCATCCCCATTATTTTACAGACGTGGAAACTGAGGGACAGACAGGGCAGCACCAGGAGTCTCTCACCCTGCGTCCTCACTTCAGAGCCTGAACTCCTAACAACTGCTGTCCTTGCAGTTTTCAGGGAACTGTCAGAAGCTAAGAGATCTGTAGCATTTCGGGCTCTGGGGTCAGATGCGATCTCTTCGCCTCTCCAGCTACCGTGACTGTGGGGAAGGATTTAACCTCTCTGAGTCCCAGGCTCCTCATCTGTGTGACAAAGTAGGGCTACTGTCAGGATTAAATGGCATGAATTCTGTTACAGAAGACACGGCCCTCCTGGTCAGAGCCGAGCCTCCAGGCTGAGAGGGGTCGGTGAGGGCGGAGTCTGAGGACTGTTCCTTGGCAGGAGTTTTCCTTTGTCCCCTCGGTTGCCGCCCTCCTACCTCTACCCCACGGAGTGCTTTCTGATGGTTCTGGAAGCCCTCCTGCCTACCCATTTCTGTCCAGGGCGACTCCCCAGCTTGTGTCTGCTGGTTCCCAGTGTGGCTTCACGTTCATGACATAGAATCACAGAGTCCCCTCAAAACCCATGTTCTCGAAGGAGCGGCGGGTCAGAGGCCCGAAGTGGTCTGTCCCGTGTCACAGGCTGTGCAGTACAGACGGTCACCAGTCAAGCAGGGGCTGGATCCACTCGTTCACCAAAACCACTTGCTGTGCACCCTGAGTGCCAGGCACCCGCCCAAGCGAGCAAGACGTGTGAAGCTTTGCCCTCCTGGCTGTAGCCGATAGGGGACAAGATTATAACCAACAGGGTTATAATCGAGGCACAGGGACTCCCAGCGGGGGAGAGAGCCGTAACCCCCTCTTGTCCTCAAGCCTTGCTGTGCCTGCCCTCACTGTCATTACCACATCTGTGAACCTCTAGATTCCAGAGAAACACGGCACTGGATTAGATCTCTAGTAGCCAGGTTCTTAGGCAAATTTTTCACCTTTAAATGAAGTAAGTCTATTAAAGGATATGAAAGACAACAAACAGCTCTGGACACATGGCCTGTTGAGGCTAAAAGAAATGAAGGTTTCTTCATTTGGGAAAGGCTTTGGGGAGACAGCTCGACTCTGGGAAATAGAGCTCAGCTAACACCTGGGAGGAAGGCTCTCGTGCTCCGACGCTCCGAATGTTGATGACTGTTGTGTGGTGTTTGTTGTGCTGTGTTGTGCTGTGTTGTGCTGTGTTGCGTTGTGTTGCGTAGTGTTGTGTTGTGTTGTGTTGTGTTGTGCTGTGTTGTGTTGTGTTGTGTTGCTCACTTGCCTTTCTTTCTGGGAGGTTGTGCATCACCGATCTCCTTTCTTGGAAATTTTTAGCAAGTAGGCAAATTCACAAGTATGAAATCCATGGGTAACGAGGATTGACTGCACACATATGTACACATACATGTAGTCTCAGGGTATGTACATGTGAGATGGGCACCAAACATAGGCTGCACTGAAGTTGCCATCCGTGTATGGTGCTACTTTCGTGTGCCCCGTTTGCTCCAAGCACTGGGACTGAAACACTGAGAGACACAGAGCCGCTGCTGCTCCCAGAGGCTTTATTCTAACGGGAGAGACTGAGTAAACTCAAGACAAGTGAACAAATAGTTGCAGATTATGCTAATTACTAGGAACAAAATAATCAGTTTGCTCTTGCAAAGAATAAGTACTCAGACAGGGTAGATGAGAGAGACGCCAGCTGGCACCTGAAGAGCCTAGGGAAGCACTCCTAACGGCATGATGACGTCTGGGGAGGGGAGAAGGCGAGGTGGCTGGTGGCCTGGAGGCCCGAAGTGGCCAACGAGGCTCCAGAGCCCCAGGCCTGGGGTGCGGTTTGTCCTGTGGATGAGAATGGGGCTGGTGGGAGTGGTTAGTGGGATTTTGGCTCTTTATGTAATTGTGGGTTTTTAATGAAAAGGTATAGTCATGTAGCATAATATACCAACAAAAATTTAAATAACAAAAACCAAGCATATTCAAGTTCCTTCAAGAGTGGCCTCTAGAGCCCTAAGAAACACCCACAACCAGAACTTGGCTACGGAAGGAGAAAGCATACAGAAGTCTGAGGTGCAGCTAACGGAACAGGAGAAAGCTCCAGAGACTGCACTGTCACAAAGCCGAGACAGACAGAAGGGAGTCCAAGCAAGAGAATTCTTTTTTAGATTAGGCCTGAGTACATCCGTGGTGCCTTGACCAGAGCACTTCGGTGTGTCAGAGTGCAGGAGGGCACGTGGAGGGGAGGATGGCGAGCGGCGTTGACAGAAAGTGTTTTGAGGAATTTGACTGTAAAGAGAATCAGAGTAACAGGAACCGTAGCTGGAGGGGGGTTAGGAGGCCAGAGAGGTTCCCTTGTTTCTTTATGTGGGAGACCCTAAAGCACATCAGTTTACCAGTGAGGATGACCAAGTCCTAAAGAAAAACCAGTAATTCACCGTGGAGGAGGGTGTAATAGGAGGAAAGAAGACGTACACAGTGAGAGGAAAACGGGTCCGAGATTCCTGCGAAATAACTGAGCTTTGTTAGGGGGAAAGACCTTCTCCAGCTGTATCTGGATGGAATAAAGAGAGAAAGGTGCACATAGGAGTATAGACTTGGGAGGAGAGTACGATGATAGTATAATACATCAGGGGCTTCCCTGGTGGCACAGTGGTTAAGAATCCACCTGCCAATGCAGGGGACACGGGTTCGAGTCCTGGTCCGGGAAGATCCCACACGCCGAGGAGCAACTATGCCCGTGCACCACAACTACTGAGCCGGTGCTCTAGAGCCCGCGAGCCACAACTACTGAGCCTGCGTGCCACAGCTACTGAAGCCCGCGCGCCTAGAGCCCGTGCTCCGCAACGAGAGAAGCCACGGCAATGAGAAGCCCGCGCACCGCAACGAAGAGTAGCCTCCGCCTGCCGCAACTAGAGAAAGCCCGCGTGCAGCAACAAAGACCCAACGCAGCCAAAAATAAATAAATAAATTTATTTATTTAAAAAAAGAATACATCATAAAATATGATTTAATATTTGTAACTTTATAAGACTTCTCATATAAAAGAGTTCACAAGTCTGAAATCAATCTTTGGTTAACAAACTCAGTTTTGGGGTCTGAAAATATAGTCACCATATCATGCTGGGTCATTTACAAAATTTTGCATGCATAGAGTTTTAACTGCAAAATGGCAGGAGGTGAGAGGAGCTGGTCCCATCCAACTGTTTGCATCTAACTAACCCCAAGGGACCTTAGGGAGTGGCCAGGGACTGGAGGCCAGCCCACAGAAGGCCAACAGGGGCACATGCCAGGCAGAAGGCGGAAGTGACCCAGGAAAGGCACTGGTCAGCTGCAAAGCACTGTATCCTACCTTCAGTGGCAGCTGCTGCCGCCTAAGCTCAGAAACTAATGCTTAATTTGGAGATCAAGCTCCTGCTGGGATGGGAGGAGAAGCTAGTGCAGCGGTTCCTCAAACTTCCTACCACCAAGAATTCTTTTTATCTTTTCCACCCCGCCTCCATTGACCCACCCTGTGTCGGGAAGGTTTTTCTTACAAAATTGCATTTAGTAACAATGAATTCTTCAAGAATCAAAGACATTTATAGCTTCCAGCCAAAGTTTTATTGAATAAAGCCCTGAGTTTGTTTAATTAATTATTTTAACAAATATGTATTCATCAGTAATGGCAGACATGGATGTCGAGCCCTCTAGGGTAACAGCAAGAAGTCGCCATGCAGTGAGGAGTTACCCTCCTCAGGACATCTGTGCAGGAGGAGAGGGGAGCGGGGATGAGGCGGGGAAGGAAGAGGAGGCAGAGGTGGGTCAGAGGCAGCTTCCCAGAGGCACCCCTGAGCCGGGACTTGAAGGAGAAGAAGGACAAATAAGAGTTTCCAAGTAGGGCTTCCCTGGTGGCACAGTGGTTAAGAATCCGCCTGCCAATGCCGGGGACACGGGTTTGAGCCCTGGTCTGGGAAGACCCCACATGCCGCAGAGAAACTAAGCCTGTGCGCCATGACTACTGAGCCCACGAGCCACAACTACTGAGCCTGCATGCCACGACTACTGAGCCCATACGCCACAGCTACTGAGCCTGCACGCCTAGAGCTCGCGAGCCACAACTACTGAGCCCACGTGCCTAGAGCCCGTGCTCCAAAACAAGAGAAGCCACCACAATGAGAAACCCGTGCACTGCAACGAAGAGTAGCCCCTGCTCGCCACAACTAGAGAAAGCCCACGTGCAGCAACGAAGACCCAAAGCAGCCAAAAAGAAAAAAAGTTTCCAGGCAGATGATAGAAGGGGGTTCCGTTGTGGACCCTCCAGAGAACGGGAACAGCCCGAGGCTTAAAGAAAATAACTGCACTTCACTGAGGAGTTGCTGCACGTCGGGGTCCAGGCTGAGCACACGCGTCACTTCATCGCATCACTTCATCCACTCCTCCTAACGCTGCACACATTTCACAGGTGAGGATGTCTGAGGCCGCGTGGCTGGGAAGTGAGGGAACTGGGCCCCAGGGCCGACAGCCACCGACTCTGCAAGTGTCTTTGGCCCACAGCAAGCAGCTTGTCATCGCTGGAAAGGGACAGTAGGAAGACAGGCCAGGACCTGAGGGCGCTGGTGCGGCTCGGCTGCGCCACGTTGGTCTGCAGAGCTGCCCCGGTGCCGGCAGGGAGTGGGCAGAGTGCAGTGCAGACCCGAGCACAGAGCCACGCACTGCACCACTGCACAGTCGCACTGCACCACTGCACAGTCACCCTGCAAACGCAGGGAAAGCGGAGCCTCTTCTTGGGCCTTATTTCACATTAATGTCCAATTCATGTTAGATTTTCCAAAATAGTGTCCGTGGACGCCCCCTCTAAGCAGGCATCTTGTAAACACCCAGGGGCTCATGGCACACCCTGGCTTCCTCTTGGCATCCAAGTCTGTCTCGGCTGCTGAATGAGCCCAGCTCCGACTCTTTCTGGGTGGAAATCCACGTAGATTTGCTTCCTATCTGTAACTTTCCTTAATTCAACCTCCTGGCACATACATTTGTCACAGCTATAAAGGAAGGAGAAGAGCTGTGATCTTGCCCTGACCATCTGCCACGTTTGCAAGGAATACTGTCCCTATAGAAGCTGATTTTGGAATGGAGTCATGGAGGAAGCTGAGATAAATAAGTGTCTCCTTTTCTGGACAATTGCTTGAGATGGAATCTACTCCAAAAGGCAAGGCGCTTAGTTTCCGCCCAGAAACTGATGTCACTAGGGCAACAGTATTCCATCTGAAGGTGACAGTGACAATGAATTGGTATCATAGACGCAGCTGGACCTCCCCACAGCACATTCACAAGTGGATGTGACATGTCACACGCCACCCAATTCCAGGTCATAGAGGCAAGAGGACACCCTTGAAACTTAAGGATAGCTTTAGTTTAAGGAAAATAGGAGAGAATATGCTCAGGAATAATTGTTTGGATTCAATTATTCTTCAGAGTGGCAGAAACATAAAATATAAATAGGTTTACAAAGGCTTTACATAGATTGTGGGTGATTGATTCATGGCCGGCTGTTAAGGGAAGCTCAAGACGACCAGGCTATTTTGAGGCCAAGCTCTGGGAGGCACCCTCTCACTCCCACAAACTGTTCCCTGGGCGCTTTCAGAGAGAAGCTGCGCCTGTGCAGCCCACCCTCTGACTCTCCTTTTAAGGCCATCAGGGATCTGAGCCCGGCAGGCAGAGAGCAGGCAGGGCAGCTGGATGCCTGCGAATAGCTTGACTCTGAAGTGTCTAAAAGGGAGCCTGACAGCCTGGGCCTCCCAGAAGAGGCACCGGTCACACAGACCCTCTGCCCCGGTGCCCAGAGGAGCCATCTGGAGCTGAGCTGAGCTGGAAGAGACCCTTGGCTGGTAGGCTCCCTGAGTCCCTCTCCCAGAAACAGTCCCAACAGGAGCAATAAAGATAAAGGCAGAGGTGACAATGAGACTAATAGCAGTGCATTCTTACTATGATCCCTAGAATAAAATACGAACAAAGGTGTTGGCCACAAGCAGGCATAGGAGATAGGGTGTTGAATACAGGGGCTAAACTGTAAGAGGATTCACTAGAGCAAGCCAAACTCCCTCAGTTAGTGGGCCAGATAGTCTGGAAAGTGTGTTATTTGAGAAAGCAAGTGATATTTACATTATGAACACAGAGCAGGGTGACATGATAGAAACCCCGTTTAAAAACAAAAAACCAAAAACCTCGGAAGAAAATACACTGCCCTGGAGGAGAAGCTGTGACCTTGTGAGGGAGCTTCCTATGTGGCCCCGGGGATGGGCTGGGTGGACGAGCCCCCATCCCTGGAGATGCTCATGCAGAAGCCAGGTGCCCCCACCCTCCCCCAGGGCAGGGGGAAAGGAACAGCTGACCTGTGCAAGCGGGAAGCTTGAAGCCCTGCCCTGTCTGAGTTTGGAACCTATGATTGAAAGAACGTTGTGGCTTTTTCAGAAACTGAAGTTTATCTTACAAAGGCATAAACTAAAACAATCAATGGTACTTAGATATGTGTCACGTCACAGTGGATTATTGTTTGACTGATAGAAACAGGTCAAATTTGCCGATCTAAGCAATGGTAAGACATAAACTTAGATTGCTCCGTTGATGAAAAATTGAACTCAATCTGATCAAGCTTCTAAATCTAACTACCAATTTATAGGAAAAGACAAGTACAGAAACTACAGGAATATAATCCGCAATATCCAGAAAGTGGGAAACTCTGCAGTACAAAGCACCTGGCTTCTTTGACCTTTGAGTTTCAAGAGATTGAAAGAGATTAATACAGAGAGAGAGACTGGTGAGAGAGAGGAAGATTGAAAAGAGAGATATTGATTTATTTGGCTCCAGATTTGAATGAACTGTAAATAGACATTTGTGAGACAATCGAGAAAATTTGAACATAGACTGGATATTTCGTTGAGAAATTAGAGTTAATCTTTTAAAGTATGATTATGAAATTGTGATTATATTTTAAAATATGATCATTACCTTTTAGAGGGTTGAAATATTTACAGATGAAGTTATAGGATTTCATCTGATTTCTTCACATCAAATAGCTTCTTTAGAATCAAATAGAAGATTTCTTTCTTCTATTTAATAGAAGATACAGGGCTTCCCTGGTGGCGCAGTGGTTGAGAGTCCGCCTGCCGATGCAGGGGACACGGGTTCGTGCCCCGGTCCGGGAAGATCCCACATGCCGCGGAGCGGCTGGGCCCGTGAGCCATGGCCGCTGAGCCTGCGCGTCCGGAGCCTGTGCTCCGCAACGGGAGAGGCCACAGCAGTGAGAGGCCCGCGTACCGCAAAAAAAAAAAAAAGAAGATACAGGAGGCACTGAAGTATCAGGAGGGCTCAAAACTGGCTGTAAATTTTGAGCAAATGAAGATCTCATATTAAAGTTTTCTCCAGTGTAAAATCACATACGTATTTTTCTCATAGAATTACGAGAGATATGGGACAATACAAATCCTCTCCCGTTGCGGAGCACAGGCTCCGGACGTGCAGGCTCAGCGGCCATGGCTCACGGGCCCAGCCGCTCCGTGGCATGTGGGATCTTCCTGGACCGGGGCATGAACCCGTGTCCCCTGCATCGGCAGGCGGACTCTCAACCACTGCACCACCAGGGAAGCCCTCCTGATAAGTTTTGACCAGTAACTGTTTCCCTCCAATTTGTGAAAACTGTAAGAAAGAATGTGTTTTTTTCTTGTTTTTGAAGTGTTGATATTTGACATTACTCCAAACTTCCAATGGAATAAAAAAGGCATTGGTGATTTTCCCTGGAGTTTTTCTTTAATTTTTTTGTGGGGGACATATTGCCTCTAAGAATTTATTAGCGTGTCTTTTTGAGGGAAACTCTACACCCTTCAATATCATTTTCTTTGTTAGAATTTTGTAATGTTTGCTAAAGGTTAAAACTCCTTTCACCTTCATGAAGCCTGAGGGAAATCAGAATTCTCTGTGATTTTCTCCAGACAACGCAGAGACTTTGTACACCTCTTTCTAAAAGGGCTAGGGTTTCAGTTTCATAATTCGACAGATAAGCAAGACTAGTATTGTGGCCATGCCATTGCCTAACTGCCCAACAGTCCTGAAATAATACAGCAGGCATGCGCTCTGCAGTTACCCCTGTCCTTGCCCCACCTACCCACCCCCAAAATATTTGTGGCTTATGAAAACAGCACCATGAAAACAATAGTTTTTATCAGTTAATAATTAGGAAATGATCAGGTATATCTCTTGATGTCAACATGGCTGGTTAAAAGTGAGATACTCTGTCAAACAACCTAATTTTTTACCAACTGAAACCAAATTACCAGTTGGATTTTTCTCATTAAGTTAGTTGATTACTAGATTGCATCCACACTGAAAATAAAATATTTTGAGGAGGTTGGCAAAAATGGAAGAGGAGTTATTAAATGTAGAATTCTAAATCTACAAAACTTTACCTAAAACTTTTTTTTAATGACAAAATATCATTATGGAGGTCCATAAAATAAGGAAAACCACCCATATTGGGCCACTCCACTGTATTAATTTGGATGTTTTTTCTTCTGCATTATTATTATTATTTTTTTCTGCGGTACGCGGGCCTCTCACTGTTTTTTTTTTTTTTTTTTTTGCGGTATGTGGGCCTCTCACTGTTGTGGCCTCTCCCGTTGCGGAGCACAGGCTCCGGACGCACAGGCCCAGCGGCCATGGCTCACGGGCCCAGCCGCTCCGCGGCATGTGGGATCTTCCCGGACCAGGGCACGAACCCGTGTCCCCTGCATCGGCAGGCGGACTCTCAACCACTGCGCCACCAGGGAAGCCCGGCCTCTCACTGTTGTGGCCTCTCCCGTGGCGGAGCACAGGCTCCGGACACGCACGCTCAGTGGCCATGGCTCACGGGCCCAGCCGCTCCGCGGCATGTGGGATCTTCCCGGACCGGGGCACGAACCCGTGTCCCCGGCATCGGCAGGCGGACTCCCAACCACTGCGCCACCAGGGAAGCCCTCTTCTGCATTATTATATTCATGTTTTCACATACCTATGGTCATGGCGCACAGACAATTTTCTTTCTGTGGATTTCATGTAATGTTCTGCCCTAATATTCTGCAGTGTTACCACAAGGGCTTCACGGGCACTGCTTTTAAGGGCTGCAGAGTTCCTAGGTAGTCAGTATTTCTTACATTGCTCAATCATTCCCAATTGTTAGTTTTTAAGGAACTTAAAACAGAAACACCGTCTGGATGAGGTTTTTATTTATCTAGATGTGCTGCATGTCAGGACCCCCACCAGCAGCAGCCCACATGGGCCGAGTTCCAGTGCGTTTCTCAAAGGGAACCAGGAACACCGCACAAGAAGCAGCTGAGGCTTCAACACATGACCTTCTTGTTGGGATCCCAGCCTCCCTCTGAGGCACAACACACGAGTCGCCAAGTGCTTGGCTTCTTTCTCAGGGAGAATCTCCAGCACAGTCCCCCTCTGCTCCGCTCCCTCTAAACCTGTCTTCCTCGGTGTTGACCGTCTCCCTTCCCCCAACATAAGAGGAGCTGCTCCAGAGGACTGGTGTCTGTTCAGGCCTGGCGCAGAGATGCTGCTCAGCTGGTATTTGGGGGAACAAATGAGCCTTGCAAACTCATCCCCAAGATCCTCATATCCCTGGCTTTTCTTTGTTCTCAAGTCCCAGCTCACATGGTTCATACTCTTTTCAGAGCCTACAGAAAGGAATATGACCAACCACCCTGGCTCTTTGACATTACCCAGGGTCTCCTGTCCCTGACCCTGTGTCTTTCTCCCCGTTCACACCTTCCCCTTCCCTCTGAGAAGTTTCACAAGGATCCTACAAATGGGGAATGTTCTATGACATTTAAGGCTTTCAGAGCCTCAGAGCCTGGGAGCAGGATGGCTGGCAGTCCTCCTGGAGGCCTTCCCCAAGCCTACAAGCTTCCAGAGATTCGTGCACAGCACCCCTCCCAGGAAGCAGTGATAGCAGAATCTGTGCAGTCCGAGATGACATCCTGAGATGCTAGCCAACATTTCCGGGTTTGTAGGTGGACGTTCTTAGCCTCTTAATGAAGAGGAAAAACAGCAACATCGTCACAAACGGACCAGGCGTGTCTTCACCCTCTAGGCCAGCCCCGTGGTTCTCAACAATCAATTCAAAAAGTAAATGAGATTATCAGAGCAGGAAGAAAACAGAATCCAGGTGCAGGTTTTGAAATAGTTAAAAATAAATGTTAGGAAAGAAAACCAAAACTAAACAGGTACTGTTAACACGTCTATTACAAGTGTTAATATTTGAAAGACAGCCTTGAATTGAAATGTTTGGTCAGACCGTATATTACAGCATGTTTCAACCTTTGGCTTAGAAAATGTGGTCATTATAATGGCAAGCTTTCCTTTTTCCTTTTTAAACTTTTTCCAGTTAGGGCAGGTCAGCCTCGGGGTTACCAGATTTCTCTTCTGAGCAAAAGAGAAGAAAGGCAAAATTACCTGTGATATATAAGGAAAACACACGTACCCCTTGCCAGTGGCACAGGAAATCAGTAGAGGCCAACTCCTATTAAATCAAAAGGCATTAACTTAGGGCTTCCCTGGTGGTACAGTGGTTGAGAGTCCGCCTGCTGATGCAGGGGACACGGGTTCGTGCCCCGGTCCGGGAGGATCCCACATGCCGCGGAGCGGCTGGGCCCGTGAGCCATGGCCGTTGAGCCTGCGCGTCCGGAGCCTGTGCTCTACAACGGGAGAGGTCACAACAGTGAGAGGCCCGCGTACCGAAAAAAAAAAAAAAAAAAAAAAGGCATTAAGTTAAATGCAAGAAGAGCAAGTCTTCTTGCATTTTCTTGGAGGTGTAGTTACTACTTGAAGTAAGCAGCCCACTCACCGGGATTTAGAACTTCATTAAATGGAGGTTGTGCTCATGACTTTGTGGGTATTTTCTACCATGAGTGCCTGCACAAAATCTTTACCCACGAATCTCAGTGGCATTTGTAGCCTTGGGTCCTTAGAGCACCATAACATCACATTTCATTTGAAAGGAACATACTGAAGTACAAGAAGTAAAAGGATTTACTGGTAGCAGAAAACAAAGAAAACCCAGAGAGAGAGCCCAGTAGCATAAAACGAATACTGAGTCTTAATTTCAGTTCTACCACCAGTCAGCTTCCTGAGCAAACCCCGTAAATTTCCCCATTTCCAAAGAAATTCTGTGTTCTGATGTTTGTCTCCCTTCCTTTCTCTTTCTCCCTCTCTCCCCTCCCACCCATACACATACACGGGACCTCCAGTATAGATAACTACCTACCAACTTTTCGGTTTATCTCCGCCAGTATGATTACTACCAATTTTTCTGCGTTTATCTCCTGTCCTTTCCACTTTGATATGAAGATGAGGGGGATTTAGCGCATAGCAAGGCAACCCTCCTTCCAGGTTACCAAACAGGATTTACCACCAGGCTCAGGGCTCGCACAGGAGCTCAGCAGTCTGCAGTGGCAGGACTGGGCCAGCAACATGCTTCCTTACAGAACACCTGGTCCCCAGCTGCAGGATGGCCAGCGGATGAGACAACACTGCCATCCAGTGGCCTCGGGGAGAGCGGCCCACGGATCTGACGTCCGTTAAGCGAGGGTCCGATGGCCTCCCTGGACCGCAGCCAACTCCTCCTCCGAACCCACAGCTTCTAGCAGGGCCCCTCCAGCAGCATCTCACGGCAGAGGAGGCACAGGTTGTGGGTCTGCTTGAGGACAGTGTGTGAGACCACACTCCAGGTCACCTACACTTTCTACGTCAGCCCTGTGGATATCAATCCATACCCCATGTTGGTTTCTGTTGCTTTTTGTTTTCCCAGGCTGTTTTTTGAAAAGAGTTTCCTATTACAGAAAAAACATGTTTCAAAGATGATTACACACTCCAAGGAGGCACTCAGACCGGGGAGAGCCACGTGGGCAGCTGATCTCACGCTGGAGGAGAGACGAGAGCAGGTGCCTTCAGGACGGAGACGCTGGGCACCTGTGCAGAGGGTGACGTTGGCCGTGGTGGTCAGGGCCTCCTCCTCGTCTGGACGTGCCCAGAGTCACTACGGACACACCGTGAGCCCCTCCCCGGCCAAGAGAGTAAACCAGCCCCGGATGTTAATAGACAACTCTCTCCTACCCTCTGGCCTAACCAGAACGGTAGGAGGAGGCTCTTGTACCCCAGCTCTCCATGCCCTCAGTCCCAATTGCCCATGGACCTAGTTGCCGCCTCCGCTGTGGGGTGGGAACCTGAATGTACTTCCTGCGTTTAGGTGTGGCCTGCTGCTGCCGACCGAGGAGGAGGCTGGCCGGCGAGGTGAGGCAGCACCCGCCTTCCTTTCGTGCCCATCTGGTGGGCGTGGTGGTGCCTGCAGCTCCTGCCAGCGTCCCTCTAGCTTCTCCCGACTGCTGTGCCGCGTGTGTTTAGTTCAGCCCCTTGTAGCCATCTCTGGGGGTAGCGGGGCTGCTGAGAATGTCCTCACGCCCCAGTTCATAGTTTCCAGACTGGCCGTGTGTTCCCTTCATACCCACTGTCCCTTCCCAACAGCCTAGGCTGCACGTGGACTAGGCTCCGGCACCAAGCACACATACATCTAACCGGCCCCTCTTAATGGCACAAGGTCAAACCTGTAATCAGTCCTTCATTATATGTCTCCTAAGGGTTGTTCCTCTGATGGGGCCTGCCTGAAGAGTTAAGGGAGTTTTCAGATTGGGTATTTGTTTCCTAATGCAAATTTTCATGGCCTAGTCCAGAAACCAGGACAATACGTCCGGGGTGGGCCCAGGAATTCATTTTTAACAAGCGCATAATTCTGATAGAGGGGACCCACTGGTCACACCGTGAAAGTCACAAACAGAGGGAATGGTAGACCCTGGAGTCAGAAAACTGAAGGGCTCTCCTAGGTAACAGGTACAGAAAAGCAGTGGGAAAACCCATCAGGGTAATCATTGAGACATTTTAGTAATAAAGACGATTTTCCTACTAAGTGGTTCATGTTCCTCTCAAGTAGGCTTGCAAAGTCACTGTCTCACAGCCTGATTTGTCTTTGCAATTAGAGCAGGCAACGTGGCTGCGTGTGAAACTCAGAGGCACAAGAGTAGCCCCTGCCCGTCACAGGCTCGGCTCTGAGCCAGCACTACCCCATTGGGCAGCCCTGCCGAGCAGACTGCAAAAAAGCATTTCTGCTCTGGTAACTAAAGAAAAGACAAACATCTACACAACATTCCAATTCAGTGTGTGTGTATATCAAAGCCATGGCTAATACCTCCAAAGAGTAAGTGCTCCTTTCCAACAATTTCTAATATTATCAGATTCTTTCAATTCTGTGCTACAGGCGGGAATGTAACTCACCTATAAAGCAGAGTCACAACATAATGGCAGCTTTCTAATCAGGACCTTAAAGGCTGGCACCTCCAATCTAGCAAAGTGCTAAAAGGCTCCTTTTTAAGGTGAGCACTTGTGACTGAATGACCTATAAAAGCCACTCAAACAACTGGAGTCAGAGGGAGCTCCAGAAGGGTCCGTATCTAGCACATTCTGGACTAGGCCTTCAAATGAGACCACGTTCACGGTCTAGAGGAATATTATGCTAAAATAATTTGCACCTGAGGGTGGGGGAAAAAATGGTCCTAGAAACCTTGGGAGGTGAGGACCCTACAGAAGCATTTTAGGCACAATATATATAATTTTAAGCAGTGAAAAACTGAGTCCCAAATCAACAGAAAACCTTTGAAACAAAAAGTAAAATACACTTGTAGCTTATATAACGGTTAATTTAATGTCAACTTGACTGGATGACAGGGTACTGAGATATTTGGCTAAATATTATTTCTGGGCGTCTGTGAGGGTTTCTGGGTGAGATTACCATTTGAACTTGACTGAGTAAGGAGGTTGTTGCCCTCCCCAGTTGGGGTGGGCGTCATCCAATTGTTCTCGCTCCCTGTTGAGCTGGGACTGCCGTCTTCCCTCATCCTTGGGGACAGGATCGCACCCCGTCGGCTCTGCTGGTCTCAGGCCTTCAGACTCGAACTGGAACCCATGCCCACCCCCCTGCTCCCGGGTCTCAAGGCTGCAGCCACAGGAAACGGGACTCCTCAGCCTCCATAACCGTGTGAGCCAGTTACCAATAATAAATCTCCGTCTGTATCCTACTGATTCTGTGTCTCTGGATAACTGGTATAATAGAGACGACAAATGTGTACTTGGAATGGGATAGTCTAGTTTCCAGTTGTGATGTTGTAAGAGAAACGAATGAGATGCCACCATTGCATCCTTGGTGCCTGTGACAGAGTATTCGACAAATCCTTCTCGAGCAAATTTTAAAATATGTATCCTCTACGGGGTTTTGATCATTTAAATTCTTCATGGAAGGTCAACAGTAAAAGTGGCCGCGAGGCAAATCACACCGCTACGTAGCACAGAATTTGACTTGTTCGACATCAAGAAAATTACTCCAACATCCAATGTTGACTCCATCCCATTTTGATGAAGTCAAAATGCACTTAATAGTTCTAAAACGAAAACTCTACCGAAATTTAGGTATCAATTTTAACATTTCCAAAGTGTTTATAAAAATTATTCCAGATTTCTGGTTAAAGTCTGTTTAAAGGGCTATTTGCTTTTACAATTTTCTTCTATTCTGGTTGATTTAAAGATTTTCCTTCAAAACAGTCATTCCAGACTGTTTAACAATCCCAGGGATGATAAATCTTAACATATTCTATTTATATCCATTAATGTCTTAATAAGATTGAGATGGTTTAAAGGTAATCTGCCCTTCAAGGCAAGCTGGGTGGACTAAATAAATTCCAAACACTCTCTTCATAAGATGGGCTGACTACCATAAGACGATAAGCTGATCAAAACAGTGCACTTTTCCAGACAGATGAAAGCTAAAAGATTTTGCATCCTTAAAATACAAAAATAGCTCTGGATGACAGAAAAATACAGGAAGAATGAAGAAAACGAAAGGAAAAAGAAATTCTACTTCCTAGTTCTGTCCTGGAAGAAAATAAGTCATAACAAAATAAGTGCTTGGGGTTTTATTCTTTAATAAAACAGATCAGTCCAACAGTTCCAAGGTACAAACCTAACCAGTTCTGAACTGATCAAGGACAGCGGCACAGAACTCAGTCCTTCCGCAGAGGCACAGTCTCCTCCCTGATGCCCTCCTTGGTCACGACGCAGATCCTGAGCGCGTCCCCAGTGTACACGTCCCTCTCGGCAGCAGAAATGAAGACATCTTTCACGAGCCGCATGGCTCTGTCCAAGGACAGTGGGACGTGCTCCACATTCTGCATGTTCTTAAAACCAACCTGATGGGACAGAAAACTTGGATGAGGCATCACGTGACCATACAAAGGCAGTCCAGTCTCCCCCAAAGCTTTCACACGTCTCAGGGTTCAAAATGAATACATCACACAACCTTCAAATGTCCCTCAACTGAAATATTTCCAGCCCTGGCTGAATTACACATACCTAACACCCGGCAAATATCCACGGAGACAAAGCCCCTGCTCTTGAGAAGCACGCAGTAGAGGGGTGAACATAGGTAAGCAAACTATCGTTACAGAATCTGCTGAAACTAAGAAGAAAATAGAGCCAGGAGAGCCCCAAGCTGTCATAACTAAATCTCCTGGGAGAAGAAAAGAAAGGCTTCAGCAGAAAAGACATCTGAGTAGAGGAGTGCTAAAGGATAAATGAGTTAAAGGATGGAGTAACATTCCAGATGGAGGCTGTGGTATCTCCAAAGGGATGGAGATGGGAAGGCACGTCATTTCAAGGATCTGAGTGGAATATGGAGTGACAGGAGATGAGGCAGATAAGCAATAAGCAGAAGTAACTACATAACACATTTTAGACAAGCAAGGATGAAACAGGGAAGTAAGCTTGGAGGCAAAAAGGATGTTGGGAAATAAACACAATGATCCAGGCAAGACGCCAGGCAAGCCTGAACGTAGCCGGCAGTAACAGAAAAGGGGGCAAATTAAAAATACACTTGGAAGTTAGAATACAAAATGAGGTGACACAGGAACGGTGAGATTGGGGGAGAAATGCATTTTCATGATTTCAGGTAAAAATGGCAAGAGGAGAACCAAAAACATGGACCAACCACTGTAGACAGAAGCGCCTTCAAAGCCGTGAGAACAGGGAAGAAGCTGGAGCCATGGAAGTGAGCGGCAGCAGGAGAACCAGTAGAACAGAGACAAGAAGGCTGGGTGGGGCAAATCAGCCCAGCAAGCTCAGCAGCGAATTACAAAAAAGCGTTGATTTCTGCACTCCCCTAAGCTAATGAAGAGAATGCAGAGAAAGGCACTTCGTGTGAATGCCACCACCCCCTGGACGCAGTCTTATTACCTGGTTGTCAAGCAGGGGCTGCAGCATGGCACTGGCTGAGCCTCCAGCCTTGAAGGAGTCTCTCTGGTAGGACCCCACCGGATCAAAGCTGTACACAGCTCCCTTCCCTTAAAGAAGAAAACAGTCTCCATAAGGATGCATCTTGACCACATTCCCAAATTGTGGTAAAAATAAATCTAATCAAAATGTGATACAAAATGGACTATCAACTTGGCTAAAATTTCAGAAGAAGTGCAGCCTGCCCTTCCCCTCCCCTCCCCTCGGAATACAATCGGAGGCCCACCTGCCCACTCCTGTCCACTATGGCGTCTGCCACCAGGAGCTTCATGCTCTCTTCAAGCTACCATCACGGATTACCACACCGTGGCTCCCACTATGTATGTGGTCTCACAGGTTCACTAGTTAACAATCACAGGTCCTGCTCTAAGTTCTGCACCAAACTCCTCACAACATTCCTAAAAAACTAACTGGTGTAGTTGCAGTATAGACACAAGTGTAAGATTTTCCTGGTGCTAAATGTGAGAAGCATAAAAAACTTACTGTGTATTTTTAAACTAATAGTAAGCACAGTCTTTAGCATCAGCACCATAAAAAAATCAATTTAATTAAGAAGAAATTCCAGGGACTTCCCTGGAATTCTCTGGCGCAATGGTTAAGAATCCACCTGCCAATGCAGGGGACATGGGTTCAATCCCTGCTCCGGGAAGATCCTACATGCCGCGGAGCAACTAAGTCCGAGCACCACAACTACTGAGCCTGCACTCTAGAGCCCGCGAGCCACAATTACTGAAGCCCACGTGCCTAGAGCCCGTGCTCCGCAACAAGAGAAGCCACCGCAGTGAGAAGCCCGCGCACCGCAACGAAGAGTAGCCCCTACTCGCCGCAACTAGAGAAAAAGTACGTACCCTATGACCCAGTAATAATTTCACTTACAGAATTAAGATTTACCTACAAGTAATGCTTACATAAACACACAAAGCAATATGTACAAGATCATTTCTGTATCTCTTACAGAGCAAAACTTTACAAGCAACCAAATCCATTAGCAGAAAATGGTATGTCAACACAGCAATGTGCAGACTGGGAAGAGGAAGACAGGTCTGTGGGACACATCCATAGGACAATGTCAAATAAAGAGCTCTGTGCTATGTAGAGTACAGTCCTATTTTTGTTTAAAGGCACTAAGTAAACTGTACACACATTTATATATACACACAAAACGTATGGAAAGATTAATAAGCAAACTGTAGTTATTCATCTTTGTGGGATTACAGACAAGAAAAGAAGGGAATCACTTTATATGCTTTGGTATTGAGTTTATTACAAAGAATACATGTCACTAATTTTTAAAAAGGCCTTTTAAAACAACTGTGTTCTGAGTGTGAGAAATTACAGATCATTTATCATTTATCATTTATGACTGATTTTTTTTTTTTTTTTGCGGCACGCGGGCCTCTCACTGTTGTGGCCTCTCCCGTTGCGGAGCAAAGGCTCCGGACGCACAGGCTCAGCGGCCATGGCTCACGGGCCCAGCCGCTCCGTGGCATGTGGGATCTTCCCAGACCGGGGCACGAATCCGTGTCCCCTGCATCGGCAGGCGGACTCTCAACCACTGCGCCACCAGGGAAGCCCGACACAACTGATTTTTAAAACACATTATGCCATAACTGAAACACTCCAGTAGTTACTCTGGGAGATGCGAGATAAGGATAATCTTCTTACTACCATGGACAACCGCCAACGCCAACGTTAGGTGTGTGTATTTTTCCCACCGCAGAATTACGGAGATATAACCGTAACCGTAACCCTAACCCGGCTGAGGAGGCTGCACCTGAAAGAACCTGGAGAAGTGCTCTGCTGGGAGCGAGCTTAGAACAAGAAACAAGGTCACAGCGAGCAATGCCACTAACTTCAACACATAAAGAAGCGCTATGAGGTATAAAGCCAAAAGAACAGCTGTATCGCTCATGAGGCCAATAGGCCACAGGTAAAATGAGGCTCAAAAGATTTACCCAAGGGTAAACCAATCTCAGAAAACCACACACAACAGCTTTGAGGAAAACAGAAGAGTGGAATATACCTAAGACCATAGCTTCAAAGACTCCCTTAGAAAAAGCAAGAGACATCTGTAACATGAGTGCAGAAGGCATGAATCTTGACTGTAAGTATAAAGTGATTTTCCTCATCAAAATAATTCTTAAAAAGTGCGATGATCTCAAAGTAAAAAATAAAATAAAACCAGACAAGTCCTAGAAAAAAACACAGGTAAGTCTTTGATGGGGAAGGCGTTTCTAACAAAGTTAAGACACTCAATGCCATAAAGAAAAGATTGACAGATTTGTATGAAACTCAGAAACTTCTGTGTAGCTAAAGACACATCCCAAAAGGTCAGAGGCCAAGAACACTCTTGCACGGTATCTACCACATACATTACACAGGGTTAACACAGCTGTTCTTATAAATCAGTAAGAAAAAGACTAACCTGCGAATAAGGGAATAAGCAAAGATTAACACATGGGTCAGTCTCCAAAGAAGAAATGAAAAGGGCAATAAACACGAAGACACCCAACCTCTATAAACAAAAAATACATATAAATTAAAACAACAAAGTATTTACTAGGAAACACGTAGAATGTGTTAAAATTCTGATACTGGTTAGGATGCAAAAACAGAACCAAAAAAACCCAAAACCAAAGAAGGTACTCACACCCCTGCTGGTGGAGTGCAGGAGGCCTCTTTCTGAAGGGCAAGCCCATGGTGTCAGCAGGATGCAAAACATAGAGATATCCTCTGACCCAGAAGCTTGACTTCTAGGAATTTTTTCCAGGGAGATAAGCTGGGTCGGAGAAATATACAAAATTGTATGTACAGGAGTTGTCATATTGTTTATATTAAGAAAACTGGAAACAACCTAAATAACCCTCAGAGGACTGGTGGGGAAACTATGGTGCCACTCTATCCCATATGTCAGCCTGAAATCATTATGCATGTCTTTATCCACCAGCATAAAACTACCTCAGTGATAATACATCCACTGTATAGTCCCAGAAAAACGTATAAACTACATCCTACTTATGTAGTGTACAAGCACGTATGCACACCAAGATATCTAAAAGCATGTTCGCTAGAAGCTGAATAGTAATTATCTCTGGGGACAGGCTTTGGGGGATTACTACTTTTACCTTTGTATCTTCCAGTACTATTTGACTTCTATAAGCATTACTGTTTTCATTACAGAAAAACTAAAGCCCTCATTAACTTAGGGAAAATTTTTTAAAAGAGGGCATGATTGCAACTGGAGAGGTAAGGGCACAGAGGTCAAAGTAGATAGCTGTTGACTGTGTGCTAAAGTCAGCTGTTGACCCAGTGTCCTGAGGGTCTCCACAGGAACAGAGCCCCACTTCCACCAACACAAAAGACAGGAAATAAAATCTCAAAACAGGGACTTCCCTGGTGGCTCAGTGGTTAAGAATCTGCCTGCCAATGCAGGGGACACGGGTTCAAGCCCTGGTCCAGGAAGATCCCACATGCCGTGGAGCAACTAAGCCCGTGCGCCACAACTACTGAACCTGCACTCTAGAGCCCACAAGCCACAGCTACTGAAGCCCACGCACCTAGAGCCCATGCTCCGCCACAAGAGATGACAATGCGATGAGAAGCCCGCACACCGCAACAAAGAATAGCCCCTGCTCGCTGCAACTAGAGAAAGCCTGCGCACAACAACAAAGACCCAACACAGCCAAAAATAAAAAAATTTAAAAAAATTAAAAATCTCAAAACTTCAGCAGAGGCTCTGGACTTGGAGGCACCAGGCTTAAGCATGGACAGGGTAAAAGGCAGGTACAAAAACAGAAGTGTTAAATGGAGAGCTGATGTGCTCCTTCAGTGCAGACCTTTATGACCAGATTTTGATTATCAATCTTCAGTACAAATGGACAGCCAAAATTCAAAAGAAATTTGAAGGAAACCTCCAATGTAGAAGGCAGCAGCCAAAAATAAACAAGATGAAGAAAGCCATCTGAGGGATTCTCTGGTGGCACAGTAGTTAAGAATCTGCCTGCCAATGAAGGGGACAGGGGTTCATCCCTGGCCCAGGAAGATCTCTTCCCACATGCCGTGGAGCAACTAAGCCTGTGCACCACAACTACTGAGCCTGCGCTCTAGAGCCCGCGAGCCACAACTA
Organism: Mesoplodon bidens; assembly: GCF_964165515.1. Taxonomy (NCBI): domain Eukaryota; kingdom Metazoa; phylum Chordata; class Mammalia; order Artiodactyla; family Ziphiidae; genus Mesoplodon; species Mesoplodon bidens. Next base: position 94,184,344 of record NC_138168.1, read on the forward strand.
CTGAGCCCGAGTGCTACAGCTACTGAAGCCTGTGCGCCTAGAGTCCGTGCTCCACAACAAGAGAAGCCACAACGAGAAGCCCACGCACCGCAATGAAGAGTAGCCCCCACTCACCGCAACTAGAGGAAGCCCGCGCACAGCAAAGAAGACCCAACACAGCCAAAAATAAAAACAAATAAATAAAAATTTAAAAAAGGAATAAATTGTCTCAGTGGGTATATACATATTCCAAACTTATCAAATTATGCATTAAAAAAAAGCAATTGAGGCTTCCCTGGTGGCGCAGTGGCTGAGAGTCCGCCTGCCGATGCAGGGGACACGGGTTCATGCCCCGGTCCGGGAAGATCCCACATGCCGCGGAGTGGCTAGGCCCGTGAGCCATGGCCGCTGAGCCTGCGCGTCCAGAGCCTGTGCTCCGCAACGGAAGAGGCCTCAACAGTGAGAGGCCCGCGTACCGCAAAAAAAAAAGCAATTGGATGAAATGCAGAGAACACAAGAAAACTTCAAATAAGTACGAAAAAAATCTAGCAGTAACAGGATACTTAAAAATAAAGGAGCTAACAAATAAGAAAAAGCTCTTGGAAATTAATGATGGCAAAAACAGAAAGCTCAGTAAAGAATGAGGCACTGAAGTTGAGGAAATCTTCAGAGCAGAACAAAAAAATAAACAGGTGGACAACATGCAGGGGAAAAAAATGAGAAACTATGGGATCATAACCCAGGTGGCTGTGGAGAAGGCAGGGTTGGGAGAGGAGGAGGAGAGGCAAGAGGAAGGTAGAGGAGACAAAATAAACGAGCAAAGACTCTGGACGAGGAGCCTCGCTGTAACCTTTCAGAACACCAGGATAAAGAAAAGACTCAAAAAACGAAGACTCAAAAAGGTCTCCTGATTCCTTTCTTCAGAAATTTCTCTAGAGATGCACACCACCAAACAAGGAAATAAACCAAGAAAGAGGAAAGCACGGGTGAAAGAGCTGAAGACTGTCCTGGGAAACACAAAAAGAAGGCAAAGGACTGCTTTACTACACACATAAATTCCTCTAAGGAATAAAAATCAAATCAAACCAGACAAGATTAGAGGGGGGGAAAAAAAGGTTAGAAATGCCTGAGAATACCACCAAAACAAGGAAGAGTGTAATCACGTGGAAATCAAAGAATAGGGCTCTGAAGTCAAACAGATCCAAGCCTTAGCTCTGCCATTCAGTACACATGAGGTTTCTCCAATCAGTCTGATGCTCAGAAAAACTCAAAGGACATTGTCTGGCCTGCTGAAATTCAATGGTAGCTATTATTAATATTGCTAAAATCAAAATTTATTAACCTGACATTCAAGTCAGACATAAATGAAGTCAAAAAAGGCACCAGAAGTGTCCAGCATGCTGGGTAAGGCAAGCTAACCTGTAGCTAGAATTTAATTACCCAGGTTAAGTGTAATTAATTTCTATGTACCATTTCTGTGCTTTATATTTTCTCTTAGTTTTCAAGCAAGTTTGAAAGCCTGAAAAAACTGTTGTCAACCTAATTTGTCTACATATAAACCATGGTAGGTAAAATGATCAGAATGCTCCCAGAGGTCACATAGAGGGGCAGAGGTGAGAGTGAGTGAGTGAGTGAGAGAGAGAGAGAGAGAGAACAAAGAAAAAACCCATGGAACAGAAACGGACAGGAGTAAAAACTAGAAAGGAGATGAGAAGAACCTGACTCCATCTTACCCAGAAACCTTCCCTCTCAGAAAGACAGACTTGTTTCAATGATACCCAAGACATTTCTGTAACTTCTTTGTACAATGGACTACTCTAAAAGGCAGCACAGATCTGTCCTGGGAGATTGTATTTGATTTCTGGAAGCAACTAAAAGTCAATTCAAATCAGACCTGGTGAAAAACACTGCTGCCCTTTGATCCATGCTTTGGATCAAAAACAGCATGGAAATGTCAAGTAACAATGCTGATTTTCCCTGGCCCTCATGGTACGACTCTGACAGAAAATCCAAGAGGGATTTTAAAAATGATCCAAAAACACCGGTGGAAATGCACTTCTTTAACACATTACTTTCAAAAAAACCTTTTGAGGTCACGTATGTTTGTCTTACTTAGGATCTTCAAGCTTCAAGCTTCTCAAGTCAGGTTTCTTTCTGTAAGATTAAAATGCTAAATATACTATCAAATTCATGCAAGATCTTGAGAAAATAGAGAAACAACTGACTGCCCAACATTCACTTAATACACCACTTGCTGTGTGTCTCTGGATAATCATTTATTTCCCTTTTAGCTTCAGTTTCTTTTTTTTTTTTTTTTTGCGGTACGCAGGCCTCTCACTGTTGCGGCCTCTCCCGTGGCGGAGCACAGGCTCCGGACGCGCAGGCTCAGCGGCCATGGCTCACGGGCCCAGCCGCTCCGTGGCATGTGGGATCTTCCCGGACCGGGGCACGAACCCGTGTCCCCTGCATCGGCAGGCAGACTCTCAACCACTGCGCCACCAGGGAAGCCCTAGCTTCAGTTTCTTCACTGCTTTAATTATGAGAAAATGAAGTTGCTGGGCAACAGGGTATCCGGTTCTTTTCAACTCTGGTTGGAAACACACACATCTAAGAAATGCCACCCTATTCATCATCCAGAAAGAAAACATCCTACCTTCTTCATCGAGTCCCCCGATGATGTTGTACACATAGTAGGGAAAAAAGCGCCTAGAATACAGGATTGTAGACAGCATTGCAGCAATCGCCCCTGTCGTCATGGTCTTATTATTGGAATGCTTATACATCTGCAATTATTAACAAAAATAACAGGCATGTAGAGGCAGAATATATGAAAGCCTAGAACAATGAACAGTAAATTGAAAAGAATGAAAGCCTATCTTGGTGAAATGGGAAAGGATGTCTGTTTCTTTCATGATCAAACAACACAATACTACTAAAATAAAATAATACTTTATTATGTCCTATCATTTTTGGGGGCTACAAACACTCCTATCAGAAAGAATGCTAAGTTTGCCCTCAGCTCTTTGGTTTGAAGACTACTTTCCATGCCATCCTTATCCCAGGCACTGCTAACTCAAGAGCAAATATACACAAACAGAGCATATGAGGCGACCTGGAGAGGATGTTCCAAATCCAGCTCTCCACTCTGCAAACAGACAGTGGTCAGGAAAGTCCATGGGCCAAATTCAGCCCACCACTTGTTCCTATAAAGTTTTACTGGAACACAGTCTCGTTCATTCATTGCGTATTGTCTATGTCTGCTTTTGCACAAGGGCAGGGTTGAACAGTTGCCACAGCAACCAAATGGCTCATAAAGTTGAAGATAGCTGCTATGCTAAGTCCTGACCAGGCTCAGATGTAAGTCCCTCCCTTTGCAGAGTAGATACCTGTGAGATCTGAGGGCAGCACCCTTACTGTGTGTGAATGCCGTGCAGCGGTCTTGATCCTTAGAGCATCTACCACGGAGAGCAGAAGTATCCAAGAGAGCATCTTATACAGTGATCTCCAACCTTAGATTTACTACATCCTTAGGAACCCCAAATTATCCAGTAAAATAAACTTAAGTTCACCAATTTGTCAGCTACATCTCTAAAGAGAAACCTAAGAAGTACGATAAAATCAAACAATGACAAATACTGAAGGAAGGTGAGAAATGAGCTACTTGGATAAATCAGTGCATAGAAACATTTTTTCCACAGTTATAAAGAAAATTCTTAATTTCATTTCAAAACCAAGCACCAACATTTATTCACCTCACCATTTACACAATAATATATGAAGGAAAAATTTCAAGGACTGTACATTGAGTTGAACTCACTGTTGCTTGTTTTATTTTATTAACAAAACACTACTCTCCATGTCATGTTTATTTTTGTCCTCTAAATGCCTTTTATAAAATATGCATTAGGAGTCATACAAATACATCAATAAATATAAGTCACTAAAGCTTTCAATATAAATAGGTTTTAAGTAAATGTTAAAAATTGATAAATAGTGAATGAAATCATTTCTACACATTCAAAAAGCAAGTATCAGTTAAACAAATTCATTACATACTCCAGTGACACCACTCATAATCTTAAGGGTTATTCACAAATAGGCAAAACAGAACGCGACCAACCCAGCTCATTTCTTCATGTACCAGCTGGACTTACCAACTACTAATTAAAAAATTACGACACGTAGCCCACAAAATTAAATAAGAAAATTAACAGCATATAATATTGACACTGTAAATATCAGCAGTTTAAAAAATGTCAGCAGGCTATAACTGATTAAGAAACAGAGCTACATTTCTGAATATTGACATATGGTGACTGAGAACCCTACTCCAACCCTATACTGTTACCAACTAAGAAAAGAGTAGTTACTGGCTATTATTACAGATAAAGTCCATTTTAGTACAGTCCAAATTACACCTATCCTATTCCCCCTGAAACTACCTGCAGCAAACACTGCTAATGCATACGGACGATAATCAGAATCCAGACGGGCCTCTGCTTTCCTCAGGTCAGCACTCCTTTGTTCTTTATGCCTCCCCAGCTCCCACAAAAGACATGCAGGCAATGTCAGCCTTTAAAAACTGTACAACAGCTTAGTCTGTCGCGTTCTTACTTCTTCCGAATACCACCCTTTTTGTCTCTTCCACCCTCACCCACCTTGCGTCAAATCTCCTTCCTCAGCTAGCTATTAACTAAAGCCTGTTGAGGGGCAGGTGACAATGGCGCAGGTTGTGCCTCTGGCCCAAACAGCTGGTTTGTTCCTTCTTCGCCTGCTCTTGCTAACAGTGCAGTGCTATTAAAGAGAGCATGTCAGCTGGCGGGGCTCCAGACCAAGCTTCGGCCTAAAAGCTTGCCTCCTCTGCAGAAATCGATTTGTTTCATTTCTGAGGGAAGAGTATCTTCAGAAGAAACCCCTCCCCGTCTGCCTCAAAAAAGGCAGATAATCCTTTACTTTATGCTGTACATATATTTTAACAGGAGGAACTTGCTGTAGTTTCACATTATGCTACTTTGGTGATGCTGCATTACCACTATCATTTCATTTCCAGGATAGGTTAGTTTCACCTGCTAAACTAGCTCTTCTCCAGCTATTCTGAGCAAGTCATGATGTATGCTTAACAGAATCTAAAGAACTGTTATTAGCTTTCAACAGTGTAGACATATACAAAAGCATCTACCTTTAGTCTTGCTTCAATAATCTTTGTCAGGGTAAGACAGTCTCCGTGAAAACCGCTACATCCAATGACTGTTTTGTCTGTTCTGTAAAAAAAAAAAAAAACACATTTCAGGAAACGGAGTTGGTTTGACAGTAAAGGAAAACATGTCTTGGGTAATTTTAAATTGAAAACTCCCGTTCCCATTATTCACCAAATGGTAACGGGACAACTACTATTTAGTTAGCTCTTTTTGGAGGGAGGCGGGGGGTGGGGAGGTCCTGTATCCCAACATGTCACTCAAAAGAATAAATGAAACTATGAATGGACTAAGGAAAATATGACTGAATTTTTTTTACAACCTTAGGTTGAGGGCAGCCAATTTACATATGATACAACCCAATGTCCACACAGAAAAGCTTTATAAATTTTATTACATAAAAAATTAAAACTTCTATAAAAATACAATGAACAAAGTTTAAAAAAAAAAAAAAAAAAAAAGAACCGAGAGCGCTGTTGCCCAGGTTCAATCCCTGGTCGGGGAACTGAGATCCCATAACCCGCTCGGCATAGCCAAAAAGAAAAAGGAAAAGAACTAAGGAAATATATTTGTAGTACATACAACCAAAGTCTAATTTTAATTTCCTTATTCTACAAAGGGTTCCTAAAAATATGAAAAGCATTAACAGCACAATGGCTCACGGGGATGCAATACACAGCATGGTGACTACAGTTAATAAGCCTGTGTTGCGTATTTAAAAGTTGCTAAGAGAGTAGATCTTAGAAGTTCTCATCACAAGGGAACAAATGCCATAACTATGTGTGGTAAAAGACATTAACCAGACTAATTGTGATCATTTTGTAATATATACAAATACAGAATCATTATGTTGTATACCTGAAACTATTATATGTCAATTATACCTCAATTAAAAAAAACCACAATGGAACGATGGGTAACTTATATGAAAGTCACATAAAAAGAGACACAAGTCACCGTAAACATATAAAAGAACCTCCATGCCAATCAGAAATTCATATCTAAATAAGAGACGATTTCAACCTATTAGACTAATAATGCCTAATGCTGGTGATGTTGTGGGAAATGTGTACTCTCAGATACTGGTAAAGAGTATACACTGATGCAAGTTTTTAGAAGGCTCGTTTGACAGTATCTAGTAGAAATTTAACTGCACACCATTTTCACTCAATAATTCCACTGCTAGAAATTCATCCAGTCAACATACTTATGCAAGTTTGCAAAGATATACTCTAGGTTCACTTGTGTGTAAGTATACATATTATTTTAATGGCTCTCCAAAACAAAACAAACAAAAACAACCCAAATGCCCACCAGAGGGAAACTGATAAAATTTTGGTACATCTATGTCTCAAAAATTAATTCCCAAGTCTTGACATGTATAAGGAAACACAAACCCATCTCGTCAAGAGAGAATCAGCAGAGGCCACGTGATACCCTTCCTCTCAGAAATTTAAGACTGACTCATACAAAACATACTTGTCCAGCTGGGGAGACCAGTGGCACGTCCAGGGGCATCGCCAGCATTTCCTGATCTACCCCCACCACCAACCGCACTGCGCTGAGCCTAAGACCCCCGATACACACAAGGCTTCATCGCCTAAACTGCTAACAAGAGTTGACGGTACCAAGAGGCTAGGACAAAATCTGGGCTTAAGAGTGCTTTCGCCAAATAGCCAGGTACGCAAACGAAGAGGCGTTTCTATGCAAAGAATAAAGAGGAGATGTAAGGCTCAAACACGTGGGCAAGAGGCAGACTGGGCTCTAGGTCAGCCCCAAAGGGCATGGGATCAGAGGCACGCAGGCAATTCAAGTGCATGTAAGGTCTAGTGCAAAAGATGCGTGACAGGGACACAGGAAGTCATTAATGTTCTGTCTCTATATACCTGAAGACCTTCATTAAAAAAAAAAAGGGCATTCACTTAGGCAGCACACAAACTAAAAGAGAACATTACAAAGATGAGCAGAATCTTGCACAAGGATAATATATATCAAATTACGTATTTAAATTTTATTTATGACGTTACTACTTTCAAATCATAAAAGTTACAACTCAGAAGAAAAAATTATAGCATGGGTACGCTACCAATCGGAGAAGAGAAAGGGGTATCAAAAGACAGAAGTGGACAGAAAGGGAACTGGGAAGATGAAGACAAGTTTACTGTTCTTGAGGTTAAGATGTGGGCTAGCTGATGCCCTGCAGCACCGCAAGGCCCACCCAAAGGACCCGAACCTCATCAGCCCACTCCTGCTACAATTCAAGGTTAACATGATCTTGTGGACTAACGTAGGCGTAACCACCACTTTTAACTGTGTCTAAAAACGTTAAATACAAACCACTGCTAACATGCAAGATACATTTAGGTAATTTATGCAGGCTTTCTTCCCCTGTACACATGACTTTATATTCTTATGTTTTAGAAAAAATATAAGCACCCCATTAAAACTGTGAACCATGGATATAACTGCTTACGATATGGTTAAATTGAATGTTTCAGGTTATTTTCTTTTTTAAGGTGATTAAAAAAAATTCAACATATTAATGGATGCATAGAAGGATGAAAGTATGTATAATAAAGTAATAATAATAAAATACTGATAAGATCTAGGTGATAGTATATGAGTGTTCACTACAAAATTATCCTACCTTTGTCGTATACTTGAAATTTTTCATAAGATGCTGAGGTAAAAAATATTTAAGTTACCAAAAGCACTGTTGGTACCTAGATATGGCAAATATCATGAAGACAACATACTGAATTATTAGAAAACAATTTCCTAACAAAAATGCAAGCTAAGCTCCAAACAGGCAATTTAAAAATTCATGAAACAAGTCACTTAGAAGTGAAATCTCCTGCAGTATTAAGTCATCACAAGATGCTGAGAATGTGTCCTTAGAAATATTTACTTACAATCTGTAACATTTGGGGCTGTCCCGTGTGTGAATTGAAAACCCCTCACTCAATCGGGTGTCAGAAGCAACAATTGAAAAATCTTCTCCAGCAATTGCCAATACAGTACTGAGGGGAAAAGAAAGACAAAAAAGAAAATTCATGAATTCTTCTGAATGGTAATAACACCTTTCCCAAAATGAGAATGCTCCACAGCATATATTGGGATAAAATATACTACATGTAAGCAAGTGCAGGATTCAGATGGAAGAGGAAAGATCGGGGAGAGGATCCCCGGCTACAGGTCATCTGGGAAAAAATATGAAGTACTCCGTAAAAGACACAAGCCTAAATCAGAGCAAAGGCTCCTTAGCAGAAGGTAACAGAAAAAAATCACTAAGTTATCACTATCATCAAAAAGTTAATATCTACCGATACTATAAAACAGCCAAAGGCCATGGCCCTGCCCGCCGTGGGGTGGGAGGGCAGTTAGGTGTAGATAGTGGTGCTACAACACAAACTATCTGAGCTCAGGGAAGAGAGGCTTAGTGTTTTTCTTTTCTTTTTAAAAATTTATTTATTTTTCTGTTTTTAAAAAATTTATATTCTCTTGCACATAAAAGTCATAAGCACGTATGTATAAATATATATATATATATTTTTGCTCATTTTAAGAAACTATCCCACTTTTTATTTTTTTAATTTATTTTTTTATACAGCAGGTTCTTATTAGTCCACCATTTTATACACATCAGTATATACATGTCAATCCCAGTCTCCCAAATCATCACACACACCCCCCACCCCCATAAGATTATTTTTGTATTTTTTATTTTTTGGCCACGCCAAGCGGCATGTGGTATCTTAGTTCCCTCACCAGGGATGGAAGCCCTGCCCCCTGCATTGGAAGTGCAGTCTTAACCACTGGACCTCCAGGGAAGTCCAAAAGGCTTAATGTTTTTCATTTCTTTATATCCAAGTCTTTATATTATGTCTTGCACTCAGGAAGACAGCCAAATATCTGTTGGAAAATGGACCAACAAAGAACAAACTTTTCCCTTTGTGGCTGTGTGGTTCATGATAGCAGTTTAGTGGAGGCCTAGAGCATGAGCTCTAAAAGCAGACCGTCTGGGTTCTAAGTCTGGCTCTCCTGCTTAGCAGGTAATGAGATGGTGGGTAAGTTGCTTAACTTCTCAAGGCCTCAATGTCCTCATATGCGTATCAGAGATCATAACAGTAGCTATCTTATTTGGGCGTTAGAGGATAAAATGAGTTAATAATTGTTAAGCCCTCATACCAGTGCCTGACACATAACTGGTCCTCCAGTAAGTGTTAGCTATGATCCTTGTGGCATAAGCATGGGCAGCAGAGTATGATCACTGAGAACCTGGGCTCTGGAGTTGCCCGAAACCCGTCCCTGCCACTTAACAGCTCTGTGACCTTGGACAAATCACCCAAGTTCAAGCTGATGATATCAGCAGCTGCTGTGTTAAAGGGTGGCTGTGAGAATTAGACGGCATGACCCACATAGAACACCTGCGCTGTGCCTCACAGAACATAAGCGCTCAGAAAACTTAGGCCATTATTCATACCGAGGTGGGATGGCACTAAAACTCTCAAGTAGAAAAGGATGGTATTGCACATAACATGAACACTGAATAAAGGAAAACCGGTATAATTCAAATAAAACATTCAAACAACTTATTCAGGTGTCCCTTTTTGTGTATACAAGTGGAGTGGCATAAGGCTTATGTGATGGACAGATCCAACAGCAGAAAATCTCACATGGAAAAGCACAGATCTAGGAATTTTTGTGAGGAACCAAAGGTTATACAAGCAGAATGAGAAAAGTTCCTTCTGCAAAGTGGAGTTTTAAGAAGACTACTGTGACGATAACACTATATGTGAAATAGGATGGAAACTCTTTCAATAAGACTAATGCAGTAGGAAGGTAGCAACGTGAACAGGAAGAAACAGGTAATATAAACACACGAACTGTACAGGTTTTTGTAACTACCAGAATGTGTTAGAAGCTGGAAGAGCCAATTTTGACATCCAAGATTTTAAACTCTGACAAGCAGCATGATGGCCTAATTATAAGCGGTGTAAATGAGAAGTGATTGAGAGGAATAATTTGTTTGCTTTTTGTTTTAATATCTTAAGTTATGGTGAGGGCAGAAAATCCAGGTGGAAAGTTGTATTTAAGAAGCCAGAATCGAGGGGCTCATGAAAGGTAAAACTGAAGAAACAGATCTGGGAGTATCTTCCCATAAATGAAACACGTGAGAGTACTCAGTGACAAATGTGAAGGCTAATCAGTTGGAGTTTAACCACATTTAGTCAGAATAGAAAAAGACATAGGACCAAGTCTTATTTTGTAGAAGGCTGCCCAAGAGCCAGCAGGAGTAAATACTAAAGAAAAAGAAAGAAGACTGAGAAAAGGTAATTCAATAATGAGAAAGCCATAGCAACTAACTTTAGGGCAGTAATTGGGTTACAAAGGTTAAAAAGTGAGTAATGAACACTGAATACCTTATAAGTCTTATATAGAATCTGCAACTGCCTCATGAAATGGGTCTATTAACGCATTCTGTGGTATAACTACTTCATTAGTTGTCATAGGAAATATTTAGAAGTGCAATAATAAAAGCATACATAAACTCCATGGCAACACAGCTATGGATTCAAATCCTGGGGCTCAACTTCACACCAGCTCTGTGACTTAAAAAATTTAACTTCTAAGGGCCCAGGCTCATTTGTAAAATTGAGGCATATACCATCTAACACTCAGTCATCATGAGGATTAAAAAAGATAACTGCTTTCAATTTACAAAATGCTTCTCTTTTGATTCTCCCCTCGCCAAAATATGAGTAGCTAAGAAAGACAAGGAAATCTGGGTTCAAGAAGTTGAGGGGTACCCAAAGACCACAGGGCTCTTCAGTGGCAGAAACAAGGCTAAATTCATAGCCTTCCACCCTGTTTGCAACATACCGCAAAAATCTGCATTAAAATTTCAAATCCATAAGGACCTGATTAATTAACCTGGTTGCCTTAAAGGACCCTCTGTTTGTTCCAGTTGGGTGGGGATATTTTAAAGTACAAAGTTTGGTCGGTAAACTATAATCAGTGCTTAAATATGCAGCTTTTCATTGTTTAGGAGTCCTAAACAGACTGTTTTTCCACAACCCCGATTCTTTTAGTGTACTATCAAGGAAAAGTATTAAGATAAGGATGGTAACTATAAAAAAAAAGACAACTTGAATGCAACACGCAAGAATACAATATTCAAAGGTCCCCCTTCTGAGTATTTTTTTTCCTTAACTTACGCTAACCCTTAAAAATAAACACTTATAGGGCTTCCCTGGTGGCGCAGTGGTTGAGAGTCCGCCTGCCGATGCAGGGGACACGGGTTCGTGCCCCGGTCTGGGAAGATCCCACATGCCGCGGAGCGGCTGGGCCCGTGAGCCATGGCTGCTGAGCCTGCGCATCCGGAGCCTGTGCTCTGCAAGGGGAGAGGCCACAACAGTGAGAGGCCCGCCTACCGCAAAAGAAAAAAAAAATAAAAATAAACACTTATCTATGAAACTAAGTCTGGCCGACTAATCCTACCCGCTATTTAAAATAACAGAAAATGATGAAGTAGTTTGATTTAGCTACAGACACAACTACACCTAACGACACGGCCAATCAATCCTAACTCTTTCATCTCAGATGCTCAACCTGCCCCTTGCCTGCTGGCGCGAGAAACACGTTCAGATAGTAAGGAAAGGTTAGGTCCATTTTTAAAGCTCTTCCAGAGCAGAGCCCAGATATCAATTTCTACCTCCTGTCCATGCAAACCTGCCCGTCCACATCGAGACCCAGTGACCGGACTGTAAGGTGAAGCCCTGAGGAACAAGATCGAACCGAGAAACCACGGAGAGGGAGGCCTGCGGCTGGCGGGGCAAAGCCGGGTAGCCATGCCGACAGCCTTAGGCAGGGACATGGGGGGAGAAAGAGGAAGCGGCGGCTCTGCGGGCTTTACCCTCCGTTGAAAGCGTAGGGCGAAAAGCGCAGCTGCAAAGGGCCCGCGGCGCTGTGAGGCTCCATGGCCGGGTCTCTGCCCGGACCCGAGTACGCGGCTACCGAGGACAACATCCCGCTGCTCTGCTCTTGCTGCCTCACGGCGAGATGGCGGCCCCTACCGGAAATGGCGCCACTTCCGGCTTCGCGGCGCTGCCTCCGGCCGCTCGGTATCACGCCGGTCGGTCATTGGTCCCAGAGGCAAGCGCCGTAGCCTTTCAGAGAGTAGCCGGCGCCCGCTCTTCCAAGAGAGCTGACAGCGAGGTAAAGGCTTTCTCTCCCAAGGAAACATTCGGAATCACTCTTGATGGATAAAAATTTTAAAGTCTGACCTTACAAAGAAATTGGCAAAACTATGGAGCAACGGAAGCTCGAAGACTCTATTGGAGCGTAAATTGGTACAGCAATATTTCGAACAGGGATTGGCATTACTCGGCATAGTTGAAAATACACACGCATCATGACCCAGCAGTTTCACGCCGAGGTATGTACCCTAGCCAGAAAGACGTGTAACAATGTTCATAAAACATTGTTCTTAATGGCCCCAAAGTGGAAATGAGCTAAATGTCCATAAACTGCAGAATAGATAAAGCAACTGAGGGATGTGTCACAGGAAAAAAATTAACCTACTTCAGCTAGAGCGAAGGCACATCAATCAACATGGATGAGTCTTCTAACGTTGAGCAAAAGAATACATACTATGTACTTTAGGAGTACACAGTGAGTAGGAAGGGCCTGTGTGGCTGGGGACGGGTCGTGGTGCTGGCAGTACTGGTTGTCTTTACTTGATTTAATACCGTCTGTTAATCTGTATATGGGTTTATGTACTTCTTTATATGAATATTATATTTTACAATTTAAAAATGTTATGTAAAAAAGCAAGCAAGCAGCTGGGTAATATAGAATGGACTGTCTGATATATACATGCAATTCTGGAAGCAGAGAGGATTTTTGAAAAGTACTTTTTTAATTAAAACTTTCCCCATACTTTACTGTAAACAAAGGATTTTCTTTGATGGTTATGGACAGAGAAGTATTGTACTTATTCAAGTACTGGCCTGGATACAAAAATTCTGTAAAACATTTCCTATCCTTAAGGAGCTCACAACCTCATTGATTATATGAAGTACAAAGGAAGCAAATTAACAAGAATTACAACATGTAATTATGCCTAAATGAGCCATAGGAGAGGTACTCTGGGGTCCAACTACCTATAGTCTTTTTGTGACCAATGTGAAAATACTGCATAAGATGGTAGCAGCAGAATTAAAATATAATCGAATTTGTAAACCAGGTGTTTTTTTGTTTGTTTGTTTTTTTATCATTCTACATGTTTGAGAATAGCTAACATGCTTACCATGTGCCAGGCACTGTTCATGCATTTCCTTAATCCATCTCACAATCCTTAGAGTACACGTGCTATTATTACTTCATCCTACAGACGAAGAAACTGAGGCGGAGAGGTCTGGTAACTTGCTAAATGTAACACCGCTAGTCGGTTTAAACAGTCAATATTTAAAAATCAATGTCTTGTCTACTACATCCAGCAACAACCAATCGTAAAATACTCTGGCAGGGTGGCCTCGCCCGGAAGGCAGAAGAGCTCCGCCCCGCCCCTTGTTTCCCTTAAGCCGAATACCCAGCAAATCACAGGAAGTGACGCAACGCCCACACTTCCCATGGCCCGCGCTCCACGGTGGGCAGACGGCCGAAGCCGAGGGCGGAACTGGCGGAAGTGACGTTAACAAAGCGAGCCAGGAGTTCTGTAGGGTCGGGAAGGGTCGCCGTAGCGGGCTCCTCGGCCGTTTGCGACTTAACTTCGTTTTCGCCGGCCGGTAGTTGTCTCTGCAGTGACTCCAGGTAACAGACCTTTTAGCTTTTCTCTGAGGTTTCGTGTAGAGGTGACCACTGCAGCGGGGCCCTGGGGTGATGGTGGGAGGAGGCGCGGAATGGACGGGGAGACCGCGCGGGGGCTGTTCCTCCCGCTCGTGCTGCCGCAGCTTCGGCCTGTACCGGCTGCCGACCCCAACGGGTGCCTTCCTCTGCCGTGGTTCCAAAGCGGCTTCCCATTGTACGAGCGTGGGGTGCAGGGTGCTGGGAGGGGCCTGGGACAGGACAGTCCCGCGCATCCAAGACGCGGAGTCTTTATGTCCTGCCATCCGTTAATTCTCCTCGATATTGAAAGGCAGATTCACCCTGGCCTGTGCCCACCTGTTTTGCTACCAGCATTGGTGGTTTTGTAATAAAGTTGCGCTTGAGACTTTCTAACGTTTTGTCAGAGGTCGGAGAGTTCAGGCACGCTAGAGCGTTAAGATACAAATACACACCACTTTCCTTACGAGGTCTCCCTCCCTAGGGCCTGGACTGTGTGGTTTTCTCGTTTAAAACTCCAGGTAGGCGTCTCTGAAAAGATTATGCTTGATTGACATATGCAGTCACTAGAAGGCTATGCAGAATTAATTGAGTCTTTTCCCTTATCAGTGATTATCTCCAAAAAATACCGAATTTGACCAAAAAATGAGGAGATTCTGCAAACAACTCTCTTTTGTGAGGATAAAGTAGTGCGGTAATAGTTGTGCGGTTTTAATGACACAGGGGAGGAAAGATGGTCAGTTCCACCACTGGGAGTGAGAGATGAGCTCTGAAAATGGTAACATGAGGCCTCAACCTAGTTCCACAGATTTCTTCTCTAGACTTAGTTTGTAAAAAGGGGTCTGGGAGCCACCAGTTTCTGGATAATCTGTGGTCATATTAATGAGTGGTTTAAATCCTGCCCTCATTAGCTCTTGCCTGAACCACAGCAGTGAGTCTTAAACCGAACTTCCAGCCTCCAGTTTTATCTCTTGGAATTCATCCACACTCTTGCCAAAGTAGATCTACTCATGGTGCACTTCAGAACCTTGTCACTGCCCATATTGCTTATGTAATAATGACTTAAAATTCTGATAATGTGACCCCACTTATATTTGCTGTCTCATCCCCTGCAGGAACGTTCCATGCAGTCATGCTAAATTTGTTGCTTGCATACTGCATGCTCTTTCAGTGTTTGTCTCTTTCTGCTTGATCTTTCTTCTGCCTGAAATGCTGAATGTAAATTCCTTCTCACCTTGCTAGACCCAAGTCATATGGTCCCTGCTTTATGAAACATACTCTTCAGAACACTTAGCAGTTATATTGTCTTCTTTTGTGTAGCATGTATGCATTCATTCGTGATCACATACTATATGCCAGGGCCTATACTAAGTACAGAGATTACAAAGACATATATTGCTGATTTCTTCACTCAAGGGGCTTAGCATAGTGCATATCTGCTATTATAGCACTTAAGTTTTGCAGTGATTATTTACAAACCCTTCAAATTGAACTCTTTGATGCCAGGGATCAAATGCCTCTTCATTTTTATATTTGCAGCACTTCTGTTGTTGTAAGAGGGTAACAATGTCTGAAAGAGCATAATTTTCTTATATGTCTGATGTTTTCTGAAGCAGAGTTTTCTCTTTTTTTTGGTCTGTTTTCCATTGATGAATATGTAGGATATATAGTCTTTGGAATCCTTTGTCCTTTCAAAGTCATTATCAGATTCTTTCTGAGTGCTTATTTTGTACCAGTACATGCTTGAGTTACATGTGTGTCTTTGACGTATAACTTGTAACTTTAAGATCTGTAAGTTCTGTGTGAGACTATCTTATCAGATGGTAATGTTTAAACTGAAATCTAATAATAATAGCTAACATTTATCCTGTGCTTACTGTGTGATAATTAGATGCTGTTCTTGAGGTGTTAATCAGTCCTGTTTGAATCGGTCAGTTCTCACAGCAACCCTGAGCACGGTAGGAGTCCATCTGAACTAAACAATAAAAGGTAGTTCATCAGTCACTCGGTTCTTTTGACTAAAAGAAATTTCAAACGTGTAGCCAGTAAAGACATGATTTAAGGAAAGCCAGATACAGGCATAGTTTGTATTTATGTGTTCTGAAGAAGTAAAATTATTACATATATAAAAACATGTTTATTTTTATGTCTGTACGGTTTCTATCACAGTGTTTTATTTAAAGTAGTTGCTCAATAAATGAGCACACTAAAGTGTATTGGATCCAATTCAAAATTTATTAAACTTAATGCCCAAGACATTGTAGAGGATAGAATGCTGAATGGAATATTTTAAAACTTGAATTTAGCCTAATAGCACTGTGTATACAATGCATAATAAATATTTCTACTCAGATATGACAGGTTCCTTAGGAATTTGTTTTCCCTTGGTGTTTTCCCCAAAAGTTTTTAATGCTGATTATGTACCTTAATTTTAACATTATAAGACTATAAATTAAAGAGGGAGGGGATATGGGAACATATATATATATGTATAACTGATTCATTTTGTTATAAAGCAGAAACTAACACACCATTGTTAAGCAATTATACTCCAATAAAGATGTAAAAAAATAATATATATGCTATTTATTATATATTGTATTATGTTTACTAATTACATTTATTATATTATAATTACATTATAATTAAGGTAGCATTTTGTTTTAGATAGACAAAACAACCAGTGGAATAGGAAGCATCTTAAAATTAGATTCAAGAGCTTAAGGGAATTGAGATTAAAATAAAATTCAAGAAAAAAAAAGACTATAAATTAAACACATAAAAAAACAATTTTTGTCCTGTTGGCAATTTTGCATGCAGTCACAGGAAATGTGGAAGGAATAGGATTTCAGCTTTGTAAGGTAAAAAGAAATATATTCCAAAATAGTTTCGTTGGTTTTTTTCATTCTTTGTTTGTTTGTTTTTTGTTTAACCATGAAACTGGTTTATAAGACTATATAGCTTACCTGTATTCTTACATTAAACTTCAAACTTTTTTCAAAGCAGCATCACTGTTTCTTGGTGTGCATGAAGATAACCCAGAGAGCTGAGGAAGTCGCTAAGAGTGTGCTGGGGATGCTCTAGGAAAAGACTGAATGCTGAGGTGATTCCCAGTCCAAAGGTTTTTGATTTGCCAAGAAGAAAGTGAACCTCATGGATCAGAACAACAGCCTCCCACCTTATGCCCAGGGCCTGGCCTCCCCTCAGGTAATACAACTGGAGGGAGGGTACACGTAGGACAGAATCTGCATTGTTAGAGACAGTGTAAAAGGGAAGCAAGGGAATTTAACCATCTGTTGTTGAAAATGGATTTATATTTTTTAAGCCTCCTTTAGTTCATTGAGAAGTTCTGTTAGGCTTTGAATAAGCATGATAGTGTTTGATTTGGGGAGTTTGTTTGGAAGCTAAAATGTGCATTTGTAAAACTTAATCTTTTGATAAGCACTTATGAAAGTGGTCTGAGTGATTATAGGGTGTTTGACTTTGGAGATAACTCTAACCAAATTATTTTCTAGTTTTATCTTTTCATTTTTATGTTTAAGGTTACAAATAATGTAGCTACTTTTAAATTTTTTAAATAACTTCTGTTGAAGTGTAGTTTACATACTTAAATAAAAACGTTCTTTTTTCTTTAAGATTTAATTTTATTTATTTTTGGCTGCGTTGGGTCTTCGTTGCTGCGCGCGGGCTTTGTCTAGTTGCGGCGAGCGGGGGCTACTCTTCGTTGTGGTGTGCGGGCTTCTTCTTGTGGTGGCTTCTCTTGTTGCAGAGCACGGGCTCTAGGTGTGTGGGCTTCAGTAGTTGTGGCACGCGGGCCCTAGAGCGCAGGCTCAGTAGTTGTGGCGCACGGGCTTCGCTACTCCGCGGCATGTAGGATCTTCCCAGACCAGGGATCGAACCCGTTTCCCCTGCATTGGCAGGTGGATTCTTATCCACTGTGCCACCAGGACATCCAAAAACACCCATTTTAAGTATGTGTTTTGATAAGTGTATGCACCTGTGAAAGTTATAGAACATTTCAATCACCCTAAAAATCCCTTCCTGCCCCTTTGCAGTCACTCCCCTAGCTCCAGGCAGCTACTGATCTGCTTTCCAGAGTTAGAGATAGTTTTGCCTACTCTGGAATATCATGCAAATGGCATCATACCAGTATATGCTTTTTTTGTGTCTGTCTTCTTTGTATATCAGCAAGTTCCTTTTTATCACCAAGTAGCACTCTGTTGTATGGGTGTACGACAGTTTGTCCATTTTCCAGTTGCTGACATTAGGGTTGTTTCCAGGTTGGGGCCATTGTGAATAAAGGTGCTGTACGTTTGTGTACATTTCTCCGTGTCTGCTATGTTTTTGTTTCTCTTGGGTGAGTACTCAGGAGTGGGATTGCTGGGTCATTGTGTAAGTGCATGTTTAACTTTATAAGAAAGCATGTTCTGAAGTTCTGCCAGCGACATGTGGGAGTTCTAGTTGCTCCACATCCTCACCAGCCCTTGGGTTTTTACTTCAGCCATTCTAGCAGTACAAGCATTTTCCTGTCGACTTATGATCTTGAACATCTTGTCAAGTGCTTGTTAGCTATTTATAGATCTTCATTTGTAAAATGTCCTTCACATCTTTTGCCCATTCTTTTTTTTTTTTTTTTTTTTTGTGGTATGTGGACCTCTCACTGTTGTGGCCTCTCCCGTTGCGGAGCACAGGTTCCGGATGCGCAGGCTCAGCGGCCATGGCTCACGGGCCCAGCCGCTCCACGGCATGTGGGATCCTCCCAGACCGGGGCACGAACTCACGTCTCCTGCATCGGCAGGCGGACTCTCAACCACTGCGCCACCAGGGAAGCCCTGCCCATTCTTTATTGGTCTATTTTTTCATCTTTTATTGAGTTTTGATTGTTCTTTATGTAGTCTGGATATGAGTTCTTTCTCAGATATATGTATGGTAGATGTTTTCTCGTAGTCTGTGGCTTAATTTTTAATTTCCTTTTTAAAAAATATTTATTTATTTATTTTTTTGGCTGCGTAGGGTCTTAGTTGTGCCACATGGGATCTTTCATTGCGGCACGTGGGCTTCTCTCTAGTTGTGGCGCACGGACTTCTCTCTAATTGTGGTGCACAGTATCCAGAGCGCACGGGCTCTGTAGTTGCAGCACTCGGGCTCTCCAGTTGTGGCACATGGGCTTAGTTGCCCTGCAGCCTGTGGGATCTTAGTTCCCTGACCAGGGATTGAACTGGCGTCCCCTGTATTGCAGGACAGGTTCTTAACCACTGGACCACCAGGGAAGTCCCAAGTTTTAATTTTCTTAATGGTATCTTTCAAAGAGTAGAAGTTCTCGATTTTTTCTAAGTCTTAGAGCATTGTTATTCTCTAGAGCCTGAAGGGTTAAGGAGCTTCCTTAAATTCTCACGTGTTGTAAGTGGCAGAGTTGGATTTCACACCCAGGTCTGCTTCCACACCCTAAGCTCTTACCTACTGTGTTATGCTGAAGAAGAAGGTGATGTGTGTAAGAAGAGCAAGTTCCTCCCCGTTACTGCTAAATAACCCCATTTGTGCTCGGAAGGTGCCTGTCTTTGCAAATCTCACCTGCTGTTCTACCAGCCAAGTCCTACAAACACTCACACCAGCCAGCCTAACCCATTGTTCTCCTAACTTCCCGCAGGGTGCCATGACTCCTGGAATCCCTATCTTTAGTCCGATGATGCCGTATGGCACAGGACTGACTCCACAGCCTATTCAGAGCACCAACAGTCTGTCTATTTTGGAAGAACAGCAAAGGCAGCAGCAGCAACAGCAGCAGCAGCAGCAGCAGCAGCAGCAGCAACAGCAGCAGCAGCAGCAGCAGCAGCAACAGGCTGCAGTGGCAGCCGTTCAGCAGTCGACCTCCCAGCAGGCAACCCAGGGGTCCTCCGGCCAGACACCACAGCTTTTCCACTCACAGACTCTTACGACCGCACCCTTGCCGGGCACCACTCCCCTGTATCCCTCCCCCATGACTCCCATGACCCCCATTACCCCTGCCACGCCAGCCTCGGAGAGCTCTGGGATTGTGCCGCAGCTGCAGTGAGTACTTGTTGTATGTCCTTTCCCTGCCCTGGAGGCGTCTCCTGGAACTGTGCTGCTGTTCTTTGTTCTCAGATGGATTGATTTATTTGTGTGGCACTAATGGTGATCATGCATCAAAACTCGCTTTAAAAAGAAAAGGAAAGCTGTCTTAGTGAGTCAGTGCCCCCAATAAAAGGCTCTCATAACATCTTCAGAAATTTAGTAGCTGTGCTTATATGTTTGGGCCAATGAAGTCCAATTTAGATTGCATTATTGTTATTATAGACATTTCGCTGTAGCTGATTTACCAAATGAAGCTTTATGTAGTCTCCTTCCCTTGTGATATTTTTAGTCTTTGGGAAGATTAATTACTTAGTCACGGAATCATTATAGTTCATAGTGGTCCTTGTTTTCCTTCATTGGTTATTGTAAGGGCTGCATGTAAATTTTTGAAGAACTGTGCCCTTCCCACAAGCTGAGGATGGCTGTTCTTATCCTAAATGTATTTTTCTATCTAATTGAATTAGGTCCTGTATGTAACAGAACTGGGGGGTAGGGGACGGGTAGGGAAAATTTCTCCTGCCTGAAAAACAAACAAATATTCTTAAATATCTGTCACCGAGAAGTATATAGCTTTTGCCTTTAGGAAGTTTATGGCCATATCAGGGGTTATCTGTAACAACTATGTTACCCAGTTTTCTTGTAAGTCATTCCTGATCATTTTTAGAACTAAGTAATGTTTAACCATGGATCCTGACTGTTATCCAGTGACCTAAATCTTGCCTTGGGTGTTTGTTTGATCTGAAGCAATTTAAAAAACAGAATAATTTTAAACTTAGTGATTTTAGAAGGATAAGCACTTGTTAGTTCACCTCTATAAACACCATACCCTATTGTCTTGCACACTTACCTGGCTCTTATGTGCATTTAAGTTTGCACCTTTGGTTTAAATCGTAAATTCTACCCAGTTCAGATGGGGTGTTTGTTTCTTGCCAACACCATAATATTTCTGATATTCCACAAAGCGTCCCAGAAAATTCACAAGATTGTAGAAATTAAACAACATACTTTTATTTTCTTAATTTCTTTTTGTTATGAACTTATTTATTTATATTTTTGGCTGCATTGGGTCTTCGTTGCTGCGTGCGGCGAGCGGGGGCTACTCTTCTTTGCAGTGCATGGGCTCAGTAGTTGTGGCTCCTGGGCTCTAGAGCGCAGGCTCAGTAGTTGTGGTGCATGGGCTTAGTTGCTCCATGGCATGTGGGATCTTCCTGAACCAGGGCTCGAACCCGTGTCCCTTGCCTTGGCAGGCGGATTCTTAACCTCTGCGCCACCAGGGAAGTCCAAATAACACACTTTTAAACAGCCAATGGATTGAAGATCACAGGGGCAGTTAGAAAATACTTAGAGACAAATAAAAACAAAAATACAACATACTAAATAAAACATGTGGGATGCAGCAAATGTGGTGCTATAGGTGAAATTTATACCTATAAATGATCACATTATAAAACAAGAGGGCTTCCCTGGTGGCGCAGTGGTTGAGAATCTGCCTGCCAATGCAGGGGGCACGGGTTCGAGCCCTGGTCTGGGAAGATCCTACATGCCACGGAGCAACTAGGCCCGTGAGCCACAACTACTGAGCCTGCGCGTCTGGAGCTTGTGCTTCACAACAAGAGAGGCCGCAACAGTGAGAGGCCCACGCACCGCGATGAAGAGTGGCCCCCGCTCACCGCAACAAGAGAAAGCCCCCGCACAGAAACAAAGACCCAACACAGCCAAAAATAAATAAAACAAACAAACAAAAATATTTCAGATCAATGACTTAACGTTACAACTGAAAAAAGAACAAACTAATCCCAAAGCTAGCAGAAGGAAGGAAATAGTAAAGATTAGGGCAGAGATAAATGAAATAGAGAAAAGAAAAACAGTAGAGAAAATCAATGAAACAAAAGGTTGGTTCTTTGAAAAAAATCAACAAATGTTTAGTTAGACTAACAAAAAAAGGGAAGACTCAAATTACTAAAATCAGAAAAGGAAGTAGGGATGTTACTACCAATTCTACAGAAATAAAATAGATTATAAGAAAGTTCTGTGAACTTGTGTATGTAAAATTGATTGGAAGGAAATAGGTGATGTAGAAATGCGAACGTTGAGCTGATCATCCTAACTGGCGTTACAACTGTATTAAAGAAGACACCCACCCTCTTTTCAACCTAATTATGAGCCATCAAGTTTTCAAAGGTATTGCATTTTGACAGTGCAAAAAAAAGACCCAGAAGCAGCCATGAGCTGGAACAGTTGGAGATGTATTTGCAATCTGGGATCAGTATTCACAAGAGAGTGATGTTAAAACTCATTTATAAGTTATTTATAAAATTATATAAGAATATTAAAAAATGAAATGTGTTCATTGGACCCAGGTAATAAATGGTGATGTTTGTTTTTCTTGACTTACTGAGGGTTAATCAGAGGAAAAAGCTGGTTTTCTTCCTTTGTCAAAGATAATTGAACTCTTGTTCTTCCAAAAGATACTTATTTTGAGAGAAGTGAGAAAGTCATACCTCACTTAGGAGCCATGTGTATACAGAGCAAGTTACCCCCATTTAAGCCTCAGCTTCTTCATCTGAAAATGGCAGTATTAATAGTTATTACTTCATAGTGCATTGTAAGTATTAAGTGAGATTATCTTTGTAAAATGTTGGCATGGTGTTTGGTACTTGTTTAAACACTTAATAAATGTCAGCAATTTTTTAAAATTTTAATTTAAAAAATTAAGATAGTTTAAGTTAATTTAATCTCATTAAATTTCATTAAATTAGTTCTAATGAAAGAATACGACTTCTAAGTAATCACCTAACACTAACAGTAAATAATCATGTTTTCTTTTCTAATTTCTTACAGAAATATTGTATCCACAGTGAACCTTGGCTGTAAACTTGACCTAAAGACCATTGCACTTCGTGCCCGGAATGCTGAATATAATCCCAAGGTCAGAACAATTTTAATATATTTCAGACTATAATAATACAGAATTTTCTTCCAAAGGTCTCTAGATCAAAAAGAATATGTTGTGTTTAAGTTTGTTGACACCAGCAAAACAAGGATTTAAAGCAAAATATGCAGCATTTTTATTGAATAGCTGCCAAGTAAGAGACTCTAGGAATACAGCAGTCCACAAGATAAAGTTTGACATATCCATTGTGAGGGGATCATGTGAAGTTACAGAAGAAAATATATAGTATGATCCCATTTATGTTTTGAAAACTATATAGAACAGAATGCCATGCTACCTGGAATTTACTTCAGAATAGTCCAGTTGGAGAATTGGGAAAGGGGCATATGGATGAAACAAGATTAGCCAAAAGTTAATAATTGTTAAAGTTGGATAATAAGTACAAGAAGTTTATTATATTTTCTACCTTTGTATAACTGCCGATTTTTTAATAATAAAAAGATTAAGGGAAAAATACCTACAAGTTTTCTGATTTTAAGATATCAGCCTAGGGCTTCCTTGGTGGCGCAGTGGTTAAGCATCCCCCTGCCAGTGCAGGGGACATGGGTTCGATCCCTGCTCTGGGAAGATCCCACATGCCGCGGAGCAACTAAGCCCATGCACCACAGCTACTGAGCCTGCGCTCTAGAGCCCATGAGCCACAACTACTGAGGCCCGCACACCTAGAGCCCGTGCTGTGCAACAAGAGAAGCCACCGCAATGAGAAGCCCGTGCACCGCAACGAAGAGTAGCCCCCGCTCGCCGCAACTAGAGAAAGCCCGTGCACAGCAATGAAGACCCAATGCAGCCAAAAATAAATAAATAAAATAAATAAATTTATTAAAAAAAAAACAGCCTAATGCATATGGCAAGTCCATATGAATATAGCATCATAAGAATTAATCTTTTGTCATAATTTTATTAAGTTGAATACATGATTTTACATAATTTTTTCTAATGAAATTATATTAGTTATCCAAGCAATAAAACCAGTAGAGGGAATTTAGGAAATGCAAAATAATGAGGCATTTCCTGGGACTTGTATAAACTAGAATATAATGCTAGCATTTTTACATGTTGGTAAAATCAGAAGACATATAGTAGTTTTTAAACTAAACTTGTGAAAGCAATCTAAACTGTCAAAGAGTGATCTTGATTAGAAATAATATGAATTTTTTCATGTGTAATTAGATAGCAGATATTAAAATTTCAGTTATTTTGAAACTAATTTTTTGCTTTATATCATGTAACCTAGTCACTGAGGCCATTACATTTATATAAATGCCGATCCACCAATTCAGTTTCTAAAAGTCTATTGGAAACAGGAGGTAACATCACTATGCGTTGATATGCTTGTAATCTGATTTATTAATTCCTTCTGGAGGTGGAAAAGGTTTATCAGTAGATTTGCCTAAAAAAAATTAATAAAACAAAATTTATAGTTAAAGATATTTTTGCAAATATTCCTTGTCTTCACTTGTTGGGATGTGTATGACAGAACACAGAGATCTTGGTCCAACCGCCTTAGCAGTCACAACTTGTGTGTTTGCTCCGTATGCAAAAGACGTGTGGCACATGGTGATGTAAGGGAGCCCTGTACGGAAACACATGACAGATATCTTGATAACTTTCTAAGTACCAGGTCCTTCTTACTATTTGGGGTGTTTTTTCTCATTGTCTAGTTCTGACAGAAGTCAGCAGTCTGGTATGACATCATTAACTATTGTCTCTGGCTGTTTTAGCGGTTTGCTGCTGTAATCATGAGAATAAGAGAGCCCCGGACCACTGCACTGATATTCAGTTCTGGGAAGATGGTGTGCACAGGAGCCAAGAGGTGGGTTTAAAGGAGTTCATTGTCCTGGTCTGTATGTTACGAAAGAAATGGCTGTGTCATGGTTTCTCGGCGTTAGGCTAATACTTTAATAAAATGTTATTGTTGCTTTCTTATTAAAATAGTTGATCTCATCCCTTCTGGACAGCAGTAACTTCATTTTCTTAGAGTCAGGCATTAGTTTAGGGTGTACGCTATCACGTGATTTCCATACAGTTCAGCATGTATGCATGCCTCATTTTTGTCATTCATGACCCTGCACTTGAGAGCCTCTTGTCGACGATGATACTGCTCTCATTATGCTTTTGTTACGTGAGCCCTGCCCTGCTAAGTCATAGTTTTGTCCAAGAGATGACTTCTAGGAATGGATAAAGAAAGACTTGACATAAAAGAGGAATTAGTGTATGCATTCTTTGAGTATAAGTCTCATCATTGTTTTCCTCTCCAAATGAAGCTTGTCAGTTTTCATCTCAGTAGAAATTTGTGAGCTAAAATACAAGAATATTAATGATAATGGTGATGATGATATTATGTTTCACATGTATAAAATCTAGGGCTGTCAGGACTTCTCTGGTAGTCCAGTGGCTTAAGACTCTGTGCTCCCAATGCAGGCGGCCCGGGTTCGATCCCTGGTCAGGGAATTAAGTCCCACACGCGGCAACTAAGAGTTTGCATGCCACAGAGATTCCACATGCTGCAACTAAAGATCCTGCGTGCTGCAATGAGGATCCCGTGTGCTGCAACTAAGACCCCGGCACAGCCAAATAAATAAATAACTTTTTTTTTTTTTTAAATCTAGGGCTATCAGTAATTTGGGGAATTGAAGAGGGATTCATTTTGGTAGGCCTAAGCTTTCTGTCAAGGACACGGGAATACTTTGTACATAAAACTCTTAATGTCTGTTGAGCTTTTCTTTATTGGAAGGGGTGACCACTTTATACTTTATAAAATACCTTTCCTAATTTGGACTTCTTATAAGTTTTTCATCTAAATAATTATTTTAGCTGTCTTTGAGTATGAATATTTCACTTTTTCTTTCCCTAGTGAAGAACAGTCCAGACTAGCAGCAAGAAAGTATGCCAGGGTTGTACAGAAGTTGGGTTTTCCAGCTAAGTTCTTGGACTTCAAGATTCAGAACATGGTGGGGAGCTGTGACGTGAAGTTCCCTATAAGGTTAGAAGGCCTTGTGCTTACCCACCAACAGTTCAGTAGGTGAGTCTGAAATGGATTGTGATTGCTTTGGGCAACAATTAATTTATAATCTATTTAAACATTGTTCATGATAAAACATGTGCAAACTAATTAGTATGTAAGAACAAATGATGTACTTATAGGTATATTTATCGTTGAAGTTTCTTCCTGATGTCTTTGGTAACACCTATTCTCACCAGCCTCCTACTTCCCTGTCATTTCGCTTAACGACACCCAAAACTCCCCTTTACTGGGATGAAATTGATTCCCTTCTGTATGTTTTATCATTTTATTGCTCACTAAATACATTTTAAATACATGAACAAAGTCCACAACCTCTTGTATCAATTTTTTCCCCAGTTGTTTGAATCTTCTGTGCTAGTCAACATTTATTTTCCCTGCTACTTCCTGATGAAGACTTACAAGGCAGGTGGTCCCTGCCCACCTCTCCAGCCTCTCTGCTCATAGCACCCCCAAGGCTTATCATGCCCTTATTGCACAAGGGCCCTTGCACATCCCACTTTTATACCTGGCACACTCTTATTTCACTTTTCACCTAGGAAAGTCCCACTGGCATTTCACATATCCACCCCAGCATCTCTTCCTCAGAGAAGCCTATCTTGAATTTTCCACTAGGTTAAACACAGTCACACATCCTAACTGTTTTCAGTCTCTCTAACTAAGAAAATGAAACTACTAGGATTAGAATAAAACATACCAATAGTGCATTTAGTCAGACAACATGGTCAGGGAAAGATTCAGTCTCCAACTAGTATCTTTTCAGTCACTTTGGTTAAATTGCCTGAACGAAGTTAACAGCTAGAGATAGTTCAGTTTAAGGAGCCGAGATGTGAATGACGAGAAGGTAAACTGGGTGACTGTCTGATCTTACAAATAAATGATTATTGGGCTCTTGTAAGTCGGTGTAGACTTGTCCAGAATGAAACTTGATAAAGGTCAGAGACTGTAGCGCATATTTATAAAGCTCTTGTTCTTATGTCAGGAAATCCAGATTCATTAGAAATAGAGTTAGTTGGTCTTCACGTGCCAGTTACAAGTTGGCCTCCCTGGCCTTGAGCACTCTCCCCTGTGATGCTCCTTAAGAACTGGGCTTCGCCTCCTCATCAGTTTGCTGCTTACCCAGTACTTTCCCTTGTTCAGGTCCCCGTTTTTTCTAAAGGCATGAGTAGCTGTTAATTTCTAAACTGTTTTTGCCATTTTCCTTCTAGTTATGAGCCAGAGTTATTTCCTGGTTTAATCTACAGAATGATCAAACCAAGAATTGTTCTCCTTATTTTTGTTTCTGGAAAAGTTGTATTAACAGGTAAGTTGCAACAGGAAGTAGTGTTCGAAGTTTTGAAAGTGTGAAGAATGGCATTTTCTCAGTGCTGAGAAGTAATATCGCAGTGTCGGGACAGTTGACTGGTGACTTGTAAAGCAGCTTTGCCCCTTTTTTCTCTTCCCCTGACCCTGACACTCTGATGCGGAACACACCCACCAGAGGGAGTGAGCCAAGGGAAGTCAGAGCGCAGCCCGGCTGCTTCTCCAGCTGAAGCATGACCTTGGTGGGGGAGGGGGAGGGGGCATTACATTGCATAACAGGTGGCGTTTTAAGTTGGGTACCATTGTCTAAAACTTTGGGGTTCATCACCATTATCATTTTGCGACAACAAAGGAAGATTCAAAAGAGCTTGTTTGAAGGCATCAATTGGGAGAATAAGATTCAGCCACTCTCACTGCTGCCCTGCTGGGTTCTGACCCAGTCCAGAGACCAGCACCAGTCACGTGGGCAGACTGCGGAAGGAGGCTGGAGTCACCTGGGGCGCTACTTTTGTAATTTTTTTAAAAAGCCAACTTAAAAAAATACCACCTTAAAAACAAAAATGGGATTATGACAAGGGTCCATCGTTAATGTTTTAATGCATCTGTCTTACTAGGTGTGGAGAGAATTGTGCTTGTGGTTTTATGTTAAGAAATGCCGTTTTTTCAGACTCTTCTCTACTCCAACTTGTCTTCATAGGTGCTAAAGTCAGAGCAGAAATTTATGAAGCCTTTGAGAACATCTACCCTATTCTAAAGGGTTTCAGGAAGACAACGTAATGGCTGTCATGTACTCCTGCCTCCCCCACCCACTTGTTTTATTAAAACAAAATCAGTTCTGGTACATTTAGTGGTGTTGTGGATGGCCCCATGTGATGAGAGGATGGATGTCTGGTTGTAGGTTGCAGCACGAGGTGAAGCTCTCCTGCATGTGTACCCCGTAGGGATACCAGGGAGGGGGTATTATTTCTGCACAGAGAACACCGAAGTGTTACTGTAAGTTGCTCGAACTGTGCTGCTATTTGGGCAGCGCTGCCCGTTTATTTATATTTAGATTTTAAACACTTACTGCTGTTGACAAGTTGGTTTAAGGGACAAAACTTTAAGTGTTAAAGCCACCTCAACAATCCATTGGACTTTATTTTGTTTAATTTCTTCCCCATAAACCACAGTTTTTATATTTCTACCAGAAAAGTAAAAATCTTTTTTAAAAGTGTTGTTTTCTAATTTGTAACTCCTATGGGTTATTTTTGTGCCACATTCCACCTTTTCAGTATTGCAGGACAGAATAGAAATGTATTAATGAAAACAAATGGCTGTACATATTTTTCTTCCTTCAGAGTACTCTGTACATTAAATGCTGTTTATAAAAGTGTTAGATTGATGTTATAAATGAAACTTTGTAAGATTCATGTGATCATACTGTTTAAAAAGTTGTATTTTAGATATAATGCCTGAAACCATTTCAGTGTGTTTGCTTGCTTGCTTGCTTGTTGTTTGTTTCAATCAACATTTCATTGTATGTTGCAGTGAAAATGGAAGAATTGTCTGAAAATTTTAAGTTGCTCACAAAACGTGTTTATTATGTCCCATACATTGAGCACCTCCCGTTTCCCAGATACGTTGCCTTCTCACAAAAGCTGCAGTTAGGTTTTGTTACTCTTTCACAAGTAGGGCAAGGTAGGCCCCAGCTGAGGGTCTGCCCAAGGTTACAGAGCCCGTAAGTGGCAAACACGGGCTCTAAGCCAAAGGCCTTCAGTGTTAGAGCTGGGGTCGTCCACCGACTGGTGAGGTGTGTTTTTCTCATGAACATCAGGTGAGCATGTGTAAGTTCTTGGGGTTCATTGTTCGGGTGTGTGTGTTTCTTTTTAATTGTAAAAATATTTTTTCAGATGGCTCAGAGGTATATAACCACAAAGTTTCTTCCTTCCTCTCCCGTCTGTCTGTTTCCCCAGGTTAACTACCAGATTGGTGGGTACCTCCCCAGCCCTCTTCTGTTCAGATTTTTTCTTTTTGGGGTGCTTTTGTTATCCTATTGAAAAAATTCTAAAGCATATGTTTGATTTTATAGCTTCCTTTCTTTTTCTTTTCTTTTTTTTTTTTTTTGCGGTATGCGGGCCTCTCACTGTTGTGGCCTCTCCCGTTGCGGAGCACAGGCTCCGGACATGCAGGCTCAGCGGCCATGGCTTACGGGCCCAGCCGCTCCGTGGCATGTGGGATCCTCCCGGACCGGGGCACGAACCCGTGTCCCCTGCATTGGCAGGCGGACCCCCAACCACTGCGCCACCAGGGAAGCCTCTATAGCTTCCTTTTTTTAGTCACTATATCATACACATTTTTCCATGACAAACATACTGCCATGAAATGGAATCTGATGGTGCCACATGATGTAGTCTGATGGTGTAATCTGATGGTTACACAAGTTTATGTATTTAACCATTTCCATAATTATGGTCATTTACGTTATCTGTAGTGTTTTACTATTATAAACAGGTGCTGCAGGGAACATCCTTTTATGTGTATTTGTGGATAAGTACAGGTTTTCTATAGTAACATGCCTAGAAGAGGAGTCACTGTATTAAGAGCATTTATACATTCTAAGTTTTGATAGATCCATACCAGATTACAGTCCAGAGAGAACATGGTGTATTAAGTGCCCCTTTCTTGCATTTTCCAATCATCAGTGATGTCAGTAATGTATGGATGAATTGGAAAGACATCAGTCCAATATGATCTCCTTCTATTCAAGAAAGAATTGTTTCCCCACGTGTGAGTCTTAGGTTCTTCAGTAAAGTTTCATAATTTTTTTCTATAGGGCTTTACATTACATAAAAGCTAATTCCTAAGTATTTTAGTTTGTTATTAATGGCATTTTTAATAAGACTTTAAAATTCTTGCTGATAGATGTATTTCCAGTCACTTTACTGAATTATTCTTACTCCTTATGCACCAGTCCAGCCACACCACCCACCCAAGTAACCATTATCCTTTTACAGTAATTACCTAAACACCAATATAGGTTAGTCTTCCATTTTAATAAATTGATATGTTTTTATGTCTGTTTTATTCCTTAAGTTCCCCTGCCATCTCGTTTAAGGAAGTTTATAGGCTGTTTGGGTAGTAGTTTCTTACAGTCTGTCGTGCTATTTGCAAACTCAGGAGGGTGCAGCCAGCATATCCCTCTGTTCTCTGCATTTCCTGCCGGTGGGTGACTGCATCTAAAGGCTTGATCCCTTTGTAAAGACTGTAAGTAGTGTTTGTTAGGAATTTAATGTCTTATTGTCGTCTTCTGATTGATCCACTAATTCATTAGTGGGTTGCAAAAGATAAAATTCTAATTATTCTTTTCATGATTTGTTAGAATACTTATTTATGTAGTGATATACTTCTTTCACATAGCAGGATAAGTGCTTGCTTCTTTCCCTTTAAAAGTTTTCAAGATAAAATACCTCATGAGTTCATACTAGTATATCCAATCCAGATTCAGACTACAGGGTTTTTAGTTGATCAGTTCTATAGTAAGTATTTTACGCTGAGAACCCTTAATTTTTAAAGACACGTGGGATGATGAGTTAGTTAGAATAACAGAACACTACCACTAATATGAATATCAAAAGCACTGAAACATTTTTTCTTTGCTGTGATCTCTGAATTGTCAAAGGATGATGTGACCAGCATTCAGTATATCAAATAAAAAAGGACAGGTGAATGCATTGCTCTCTCCAGTAGGGTGAGCTGCCTGGTCAGGCAGTATCTGGGCCAAGCAGAGGTTTGAGGGACAGCATGCATGGGTTGGCAGTAGTGATTGATGTCCTCCGCAGGAGCAGTTGCTGGGTGAGATGTGTCGATCATTTCATGGTTGGTATGAAGGTTTTTAAATGTCTTGACATATCTAGAGGCAACTGAGTTGCTTTATTATTTATTTATCTAAATTTTCTTATTTTTTAGTTATTTTCAACTAGTTGCTTTTTTTGGACATGGTTGCCAACTCAGTGCTGGAAGTCTGTCTCCAAATGGAAATGCCCGGTGAACTTGCTGTCATCTCCAGACCTTGGCAGGGATACACACCTAAAGGATAGCTTGGCGGGTTACCAACATGCCTGCAAGAATGTCTACATAATCTGGGGATCTCTCCAAATAGACAGACCCTAATCAATTTGCTTAAAAAGTCCTTAGCAGTTGGGATGCTGTCCTACTGGGGCAAACTTCTGATTTATAGTTTGGGCTATGAAGGCCCCACTAGTCCAGTATTTTTTGTATCTTTGTATAAATTACATACATATTCACACACATGTGGTATGGACTAAAAGGCCAGGATTTCCTGATATAAAACTGGTGAAATAGCCAAGTCAGTGATATTAGCAAGTGATATTACCTCCAAAAAGATGTGTTTATGGTGGCAGTGCATTTCAGGGTTAGCAGGGATGTTACCAGAACTAGCTGCTGGTCTTCAAGCAGTGATCAACAGCAATGTCTCTAGGTTTGCCTTCGCAGCAGTGAAGCCTGCCCAGCACTAAGAGAACTGGGAATTATTACAAGGTAAGTATAAATCACTTGGGGCTGAAAGGAGCCTTAGCATGGTTGATGGCACTGCTTTAGGAACCGCTCGTGTAAACAGAGGCATCGGAAACAATATCCCTCACTTGAAAGCTACCTCAGAGCCTTCCCTCAGGCTGACCCAGGGAAATTCCAGTGGCTGATTCCCTGTCCTTATTTGGCTTTACTTGCCATGTGGACAGTGCTATGAGATGGGGAGATGGAGAGAGAAGACCTTTCAGTCTCTGGTCTATAAGCAGTCCCACTGGCGGACCAAAGTCAGTCTTGAAGTAGAGCTTCTCTTTGAACTCAGGAAGGCTCTTGGGGTTTTACCCAAATATTTTTCTCCTTGTTTTAACTTTGCAAATTTTAGGGGAGAAATGCTCTGAGTGATGGTTTGACTTAATCAGGCACATAACCCATTTTTATTATAGAAATAAATTACATGTAAGTAAAAAGATCCTGTCACTTAGTCCCACTGGTAACCGGTTCACATCTAGTGCATATCATTCCAGATATTTTTGGTGTACATACACATGTATAAATATTTTTACAAACACAGCATACTATGAGTACCATCTACAGTGGTACCTTGGCATCTTTATCTTACTTGATGTGCATATAAGTCTGTATCATTAAGACTGTGTAGCCTCCTGCTGGACAGATAGACAACACCTAAAAGAACATCTTTGTGTATCTCTGGTGTAATTATTTCCTTAGGATAAAGTCCTAGAAGTGGAAGTGGAAAGTCTAAGAGATGATGAAGATTTTAAGGCTTTACACCACTGCCTTCAGGGGGCATCTGTCAGATCTTGCTTCCAAACAAATTCCTCGGTGTAGCCAGTGCCCAGGCCACAGCTTGCAGCGCAGGTGAAGATGGCCAGGACGCCCCAGTCGACACTCCTGCCCAGACTGTCAGCCTTCAGGTAGTTGAGCAGATGAGGCATGACCTGGGGAAAGGATGGCACAGTCAGAGCGCTCCTTGGCAGTGAGGAGCACAGTCCGCTTTCAACAGACCAGACCTTCCTGGGGATCCTGGTCTCTCCACCTCCATCTCCACAGCGAGATTACAGACATTACGGCGTTAACATATTTAACAATCTAAAAATACTCTGCAACTCTACATTTCTTTCAAGTCCCTCTCTATTTGGTGTCTGTCTTCTTCATTTAAGAAAGAAGTTCCTAAGTATAATAAGATCAGCTGACCTATTTGACCTGGCTGTCAACCTAATTATATTTTATTAATAATATGCCACAAAATAGGGATGAGGCTTCTATCTGGGCAACTTTTATTTTGGGTTATTTACAACCTGAATAGCAGATGCTGTTTCTATGACTGAAGAAACACTAACCTAGTAGAATACAAAAAGGAAATCTATTGATGTATTTGTATAGACTAGAAATGGGTCTTAGGAGTCAGTGGTCTCCTGGGAAGAGTAAGAGGCAGCACTGCCACTACTGTTATCAAATTGCTTCATACAACCACCGTCAGCTCATCTTGGGCGTCAGTCAGAGCTCTGGCAGTAAGAACCAATCAGTTTTGGATCAGTCCACAAAAGTCCTTTTTTTATCCTAAGAAACAAATATCACTTTATAAGGTTAGTGAATCCACAATTCAAGAGCATTTCCGCCCAACCCAAATGGATTTTGATGCTAACAACTTCTTTGGGCGGGGGGGGGGGGGTAAAAATTTTACTTTAATGATTACGTTAATTTGTTCTCCTAACAAATCTACAAACCAAGACTAGACAGAGTAAGCGTTCTGAAACACTCTCACAAAGGAGAGAGTCAAAGATTGTAAAAAAGGTATATTATTTTCAATTACAAAGGTAACGATAGAGGCACTAAAATAATATTGACCCTAACCACACTGGGAAGTGGGCGATGGTCTAGATGGTGTTAGTGACTACATTTAAATCCTCACTACTGCAGAAGTCAGTCAGCAGGTAATGTCTAAAAAACTAGTAAACTGATAAATCTCAGAAAAAGCATGCTATTTAAAGACAGAAATAACTACCAGATGACCAGTAAAAGATAACTCCCTCCTTGCAACAAGCCCTAAGGTGGGGCAGGAAACTACTGATTTTCATTATAGGGATCCTTCCATAATACCATAGGGATCCATACACATATGTTACTTCGGCAAAGTTTTTTAATGCTTAAAATTATAAATCAGGGTAATTACATACTAAAATAGTACTTATTTAAGGTCATACCTGGAATTCAAATATTCTCTTGGCACCACAGGGGCAATCTGGAATATCCTTTTCTTGAGGGATATTTTCACCAGAGATCCAGATGGGGGCAAGCCCTCTGCCATATCTGAGAATCTAAAATCAATCAGGATCAGTTTAAATCACCAACATCTCATGTGATCTGAGGATCATCTAGAGAAGCTTTGTACATACTCTTACAATTGATGATACGCTCATCTGAAAACCACTTTACTGTCTGTCCCCCTGCGCCCCTCCACTGGGCACAATTAATACCGTTCTCAGTGTCATCAAAGGCAGCGGTGCCCAACCTTTGTGGCACCAGGGACCGGTTTCGTTTCGTGGAAGACAATTCTTCCATGGACAGGAAGGGGGAAGGGGGGGTGGTTCTGGCGTTAATGCGAGCGACGGGGAGTGGCAGGTGAAGCTTCACGGCACCACTCCTCGGCCCAGGACATGGGGACCCCTGATCAAAGGGACTGTTTCAGCTTATCTGATTCAGGATATCCAGATGATTTTTCTTAGATGTCAGTATGGTTAGAATCTGAATCCTATGACTGTTTTGTGAAAAGACTAACAATAAGCCTATTTCCCCATTATCAGGTTGTCAATCTAACATGCAGCCCAGGGTTTGTGCTTACCTTCACACAGATATAAGGAACCTAAGTTAACA
The DNA here is from genome assembly GCF_964165515.1 of Mesoplodon bidens. Taxonomy (NCBI): domain Eukaryota; kingdom Metazoa; phylum Chordata; class Mammalia; order Artiodactyla; family Ziphiidae; genus Mesoplodon; species Mesoplodon bidens. The sequence goes on from NC_138168.1 coordinate 94,219,133, forward strand.
ATTTTTAAAGGAACAGATACCAAGTGAGCCACAGTGTTTAGATAAATAAAACAAGTAAATTTTGTTATAATAACATCTTATATAACAAATGAGTGACTTTCCTCAATATTTCTTGTTAAAAGCATATGCGTTGCTAAAAACTACCTTCTCAGTATTTAGGACCTAGACCTACTCTTCCTATAAGCCCCTGGATATTTATTTGCTCTAGCGACTGGCTTATGGGAATTTAGCTGTCTTCTTTAGTGATTTATGTTTACGGTGAGGGAAGTTAAGGGGAATAAAGTTAATGGAAGAAAAGAGGCAAAGGGAAACATTTCCTGAATACTTAGTGTGAGTCTACAATCTACCTTAATCCTCAAAACCACTCTTTTTTTTCCCCCACACTGTAGATACAATTACATCAGAAGGTCAATATGTACTTCAAGAAGCCAGAATTCTTCATAACAGCAAAACCCATTATTCTTTTCACAAAACCCCGGTGGTCTTTGTGCTACTGTGGCAGGCTGGTTTCTTAGTTCCCCAACCAGGGATCGAACCTGGGCCCCTAGCAATGGAAGTGCAGAATCCTAACCACTGGACTGCCAGGGAATTCCCTACTCAGGGTTTATACCCCTAAAACACCACCTGAAAAGAACAGAAGGAGCTGTATATGAACTCTATTTTACCTGTTCTGGTTCAAGGGATATTTTGGTTTTAAACTTCTGGAAAATCCTATCTTCCCTAGATTCATGTTTTGCCATGGAATCCAATTCTTCCTCAGGTGCTTCACCTAAAAAATTATCAACATAACTATTATGCAACAGGAATAATCTCCATGTCATGACAATAAACACATGCTGAGGGAGGCCAGTTTTAAACAACCAACTTAGTGTTAAATCAGACAGTGAAGGCCAGATGTTTCCACAGCCTTTCCTATTTTAATTCATTAATGTTTGTGCTTTAAGACCATCTGACTTTGCAGGTACTCCATGAAGCATTATTACTATGCCGGCTCCTAGTAAGAGCTTCTCTTCAAAACTCCAAATTAAAAGAACAGACCCCAAGTCCCAGTCTGAGGACTGCTGTGCCCAGCACACAAAAGGGCACCCCAAAAATATGAGCCCTGCTTATCACTAGTGTCCTTCACCCATCTGGACTCTTATTTCCAATCTCTTCATGTTTCATCTCTCCTTTCCCTTACACTCATTCAGTTATCACAACGCCCTAACCCTACCAGCTCACTCCTTCACACTCACCTCTGGAATCTCAGCCACCTGAAACACCGCCATCCCCAACAGGATCGAGTCTTTGTAACTCAGAAGATATTTCTGATACCCTGAATGTGAAATGTAAGCCAGTAAGCTGACATTCTAATCTAAAATTTAATTTAGATTCTGAAATCTACATTTTGTGGTGGTTAAGAGCTCAAGTTTTGGAGTCAATAAGACGGGAGCTCAAACTTCAGTTCTAGAACTTAACAACTTTAGTCAGTTATACGACCAAACAAGTTATACCCAGAACCTCAAATTCCTCACTGCCAAATGGGGCAGAGTTTCTAACACATTGTTCTGATGTCAAGATTTTAGTAAGATCATGCCCAAAAGGCCCGTGGTACAGAGTAAGTGTTGGATAAATTTTGGCTACTGCTCAGTCTCAGCACAGGCACTGCTCCAGAGCATAACCTTGAGGTAACTGACAAAATCAAGTATCTGAAACTTGCCAGATAAAAGGGCCCCTGCTGCCCACCGAACACTGCTAGGCACTCTCATGTCCACCATCTCAATCAGAGAAACAAATCCTGGAGCCAGATAAACTTTCCAAGTTTCCAGCATCCTGTGCAGCCCCACCCAACTGACCACCTGGATACTTCCTCTGACACCTTTACGGGAACCAGAACATACCTTATGTATACCAAGGAGGGAAGTACAGAAAGGATATCTTCAAATGAGGCAATATTTGAAAAGTATAGGTTGCAGCCTCCCAAGTGAGTTGCCTTTTCCTATCAGTGCTTCTCTTCTTGGCATTTTGAGCCCCTCCTTTCAAGCATTATATTTAATCACTTAATGAAAGCGTTTTCTTTTTTTTATTTTTACATTTCTATTGCTTATTACTTTATTGGCCCCACGTCTGAGGAGTAGAGACAGTGTGGATCAATGGCATGCACTGTCCAGACTAGATACAGCATGGCTTCATTTCACTGGACACTCAATACAGGGAGTTCTCTCTCACCTGTTATTGGAAATTTTCTATCAGACTCCTTCATCAGTGAATTCTTCCCCAAAGCACACTCTCTAACACTACTACCCACCAACAAACATAGCATCCCTCTCCCTAGGTGCTTTTAAACATCTGGCACTGAATCTTCTCATATGTTAGTTAAAAAGAAAAACGTTTTTTGTCTTAGCAATGATCTAAGACAGGTGTCTCCAAATTGGTTCTCTAATCCCTAGGTTTCCATGGCAGGTCCTCAGTGTCCCCTGAAATGGGTGAGAACATGTCCCTTGAGGCTGGAATGTTGGGACACTTGACCCTCTACTTTTCTCTCTGCTTCAACTAGATTCACTATTCTTCCCCCCACCTTTTTCCTTTTTTTCTTATACATATATCCCCTTTTATAGATTTCCTTCCTATTTAGTTCACCACAGAGCACTGAGTTCCCTATGCTATACAGTAGGTTCTCATTAGTTATCTATTTTATACATAGTAGTGTATATTTAATGAATGAGTTTTGAAACTGATTCCTTACCCATGCTACCTATAATCTCTGATTCATCATCTTTTTCCACAAATTCAGGCATAATCTCATCTTCTGTTTCTATTACAATTTCAAATTCTGGAAAAAGGAAGCTGTGGTCTGGAACTGTACTGTCCAAATCACCTGAAACAAAGTAAGGTAACTAGCATCATTAGTAATCATTTAGTTTGGAAGGTCAAATAATTTCCTGTATCTGAAGTGTATTTTTTCCATGTCATAACAGTTTTCCTTAGTAAGTAACATATGTAGCTCCAGCATTTTAGATTATAGCTCATAAATTAAATGACTACACTAAAGCTAGGCTGGGACGCGAGTGGGCAAGACCTCACAGTTCCTTCTTCATAAAGGTGTTTAAGTCACTAGTTAACCAAAGCTTTGAAAACTATTACACCTTTCCTTTTCTAATGTTAACGTTTATCCTCAAAATGAAAGATGTGGCCTGACAGACACTATGAAACTGAGGTTTAAAAATAAAAACAGAATTGACTGACCTGCTTGTGGACAAGCCTGCTTATGTCCCAATCTCCAGTCCAGAGTCTGATGCTCCTTGCTGCAGTAATGTGCCTTGTGACATCTGGAGCATGTTTTGGGGCCTAAACAGCCACAAACTCTGCAGAGATGAGCACCAGACTCGAGCTGGAGGCACACGGATTCTCCTGTCTCTGGCGGAGGATCCTCAGAAGGTGGCTCATAGGCGTAGAAGTCATTTCTCCTGGGCAACTGATTTCTAAAAACTAAGGAGAGAGGAGAAACGTTATACATGTTTTAAATAAAACAACATAGCAATTCAAATATTTGAGCCTTCACTCCACACAGGACTGAAAAGACAGTCATTTTTTAAAAAGAAAAATAGAAGAAAGTTTTTGCTTACAAAAAGCTTATTTTCTGGAAAGGAAGAAAAAAATAAGAGTGAAAACGATAAACTTTTTAAAGTCCATACAACTAAGTAGGCTCTTTGAGCTTGTTCAAATTAGTAACAAAAGTAACATTAAGTCAGACTACATACATATGAGCAACGTGTTGGAACCGAGGTTTCCGAAAAATTACAGGTTCTATTATCTGAACACCTACCACCGACTGATTAACAACAACAAAAAACTGGGGGAGAAGAAGGCGCGAGCCCTTGGAACGCCCCCCCACCCCCGGAAACGCTCGCGGGGTACAGGGGAGAGGCCCGCGGTGGGGTCGCAGAGGAGGCTGAACGGTTCCTGGACCCTGACCGCGAGCAAGGCCGCGCACGCGCGACCGGGGCCGCAGGCCGCTCACCGCGCACGCGCTACCCGGTCCCCGGGCCGCTCACCGCGTAGGCCGGCGCAGCACGGTGGCGTTCGGCAGCAGAAAAGGAAGAGACCGCGGTGGAAGGCGTCGGCGCGGCCCGGAAGCGGTGCGTACAGCTGCAGCAGGAAGGCCAGTGGGCGGCCGCACAGCGCGCAGGCCAGCCTCGCGGGCCCCGGCAGCCCGGCTGCGCCGAGCCACGCCGGCCGGCCGCCCACCTTGCTGGGGAACTGCTCGCTGCGCAGCCGCCACGCCGGCGCCGCCTCCACAAAACCCAGTTCAGCCAGCCCGACGCTCGCGGCTCCCATGGGCGCAGACATCAGGCCCCTCGAACTGCCGCCCCGCCGCCGACAGCGGAAGTCGGCGCGGAAGCGCGGAGGACGGCGGGCCAGAAGCGATTGGACGGCAGTGGAGAGGGGGCGGGGCCATGGGGAGGCCTGGCGTGGGCCCGCTTCGTTGTCCCTGACTTCCGATTGGTTCCTGGGGCAGGGGCGCGAAGCCGCTTGAGTCCCCGGGGGTCACGTGGAGGTCTTGGAGGGCGTTTAGGTGAGCTAAGTTCAGCGGAGCGCGGGTTCTCTGACTTCCTGACGGCCTGGGCACGTCCTGCAGACACTGTTGAGCGCTCTAGGTCTGGGAGTACATATCCGCTCACCTAGGGGCGGATGACCCCAGTCGCCTCCTGAGCCCTGGAGGCGGGGCTGTAGGGTGGCGGGGAGAGGCAGGGTGGAGATGCTGAAGGATTCAGAAATGTCATTGGCCCAGTTGGTCCAGGAAAGTGGCATGAAGGGTGCAGTTAGGGAGAGGGTTTAGGACGGTGGGGAAGGGATAAGCTTAGGGGTTAGGGCCTAGAGTTAAGGGTTAGGAGTTAGGTTTGGGTTTAGGGATTGGGCCGAGGGCTAAGAGTTAGGGGTTAGTGTTGTAAAAATTAATAAGCAGAAACCTCAGTTAAATAGGACTGGGAGACCAGAACGGAGAGCTCTCATGCGTTACCACAATTGCGGAGCCCCACAGTGAAAAGAAAGACTCTCATTTCCTGGCCTCAGGAAAGGACTGAGCCGGGACTCAAGGACTCAGCCAATAAAAAGTTGTGTACTCTGTTTGCTATAGCCTTTCCAGGGTCCTCTTCCTTTCTACAGAGGTGTTTTCCTTCCCTTGACTCATGGGGATGCTCATGTGCTTTGCTGTGGTTGCAGACCTCCAAGTTGTGATTTTCTCCCGATCCTGAGAATAAACCCATATTTGCTGGAGAAATATCTGGCCGTCTGTTTGTTTCAGGTCAACACCAGGAAAACTAACTCAGGAAATGACCTAATCTCCCTTATATACCATCTTCAGTTAAAAAACAAAAGGTGTTGGGAGAGGGGGGAAGCCAGTTAAAGGAGGTCATCAGGCAGTGCATAGTAAACAAGGGTATGTTTGTTATGTAGATTTAAGTCCAGGCCTTCTCCATAGGTAAAAGTTTCTTGAGCTTCAGTTACCCTATTCCTGGTACAGAGAGGGAGACACCCTTTCAAATGGAGATTTACCTCATAAATTCCCCTCACAGAGGGAAACACTACTTGGTTTTCTGAGATCTTGTGTGCTTTTTTTTCAACCGTAACCCTAACTCCAACCCTACCCTAACCCTAACCCTAACCCTAACCCCATGGTGATCAGGGTCTAGGACAGGTAGAGGGAGAATTTAAAAGGTAGAAGGCAGAGCGTTATGTTGGGGTGGGTTCAACATCCACCCCAGTAAATCAGAAGCAGGAGGTTAACATATCCTGGGGGGAGAGAGACGCTGTGGAGAGAGGTCCTGGGGGTGCACTGATCATAACCCCCTGAGGTCATATGTGCCTGTCTGACAGGAGGTCCTATATGTGGGCCACCTGTGCGTGAGGGGGGTCGAAGTTGGGTTTGGACACAGGGTTGATGAAATGTGCTGGTACCTCCCTTTGTGGAAATGTTTTCAAATCACAGGGAAGCTGAGAGTCTTCTGGATGTTCTCTTTGTCAAGAAAAATAAATAAGATATAGGAACTTGACAGACAGATCCCTAGTGACTGATGATTTCCCATCTGCAAATAGACAATGTAACTTTCTTATTTGTTGGCTGCACTGAGAATACGAGAATTCAGAGACGGAAAAAACATGAAATGTCCCTTGGGGCAGCTGAATGTTGTGGAGAGGTAATTCTCGATCCCAACCGAAAGCACCTTCCCTGCCACCTGCTGCACCGGCTCCTGGGCCTAGTCTCTGAGCTCCCCCTACAGCCCAGCCCCTCCTGTCTCCCTGCAGAGAGGTTTGTGTCTGGGCTCACACTGACTTCCTCTCACTTTCTCTTGCACAGTAATACACGGCTGTGTCCTCGGTGGTCACAGAACTCAGTTGCAGGGAGAACTGGTTCTTGGACGTGTCAGCAGTGATGGAGATTCGGCCTTGGAAAGCAGGTTGTAGCTTGTACTCCCTGTCCAGTACCCCATCCACTCCAACCCTTTCCCAGGGCGTGGGCAGATCCGATTCCAGTAGTAACTGCTGGTTACAGAGCCCCCAGAGACGGCACAGGTGAGGGACAGGGTCTGTGAGGATTTCACCAGCCCTGGGCCAGACTCTGCAGTGTCAGATCAGACAGGACACCTGAGAACAAGGAGAATAAGTCCCTCTTAGTCACCTGCAGCCACAGTCATCCCCATAGACCCGCCCTGAACCTGAGACAGTCACCTTGGGGACCTGTCACCAGGCAGAGGAAAAGACCCCACAGCTGCATCTTCTAGACCACAGCTCTGCCTTCCCCAGAGACCTCAGCCCTGCCTGAGGAGAGAGCTTTGAGCTCGCACTACCCAAGGGTTAGGGTACGGGTTAGCGTACGGGTTAGGGTATGGGTTAGGGTACAGGTTAGTGTTAGGGTACGGGTTAGAGTACAGGTTAGGGTACAGGTTAAGGTTAGTGTACGGTTTAGGGTTCAGGTTAGGGTACGGCTACGGGTTAGGGTTAGGGGTTAGGGTTAGAGTTAGAGTTAGGGAACGGGTATGGTTAGGGTTAGGGAATGGGAACGGTTTAGGGTACAGGTTAGGGTACGACAATGGGTTAGGGTTAGGGTACGGGTTAGTGTTAGTGTACATGTTAGGGTTAGGGTTAGGGTCACCATGCGTCGCCAACCACTGGGCAGGAGCCAGGACCCCCGAGACAGGTACGTGGGCCTGAGGACCCTGCCTCACCCGCACTCCCTGGGATCCGGGAGGGAGCCCCTTGCCGTCCTGGTTCCTAGGCCCAAGCCTGTGCTCCTCACTTCCCCGGGCCCGTCCGTCCCGCCGGGCGGAGCCCTGGCCCTCCCGCTGTCCAGTCCCTTCTTTGCTTTCCTTCTGACAGAGGTGGGCTGGGCTGTGGTCTCCTGGTCCCTGGCCCTGTGCCTATCCCTTGCTGTCACCACCATCCCCAGACTGCCATCCCACCCTCCTGGGGCCGCCCCGGGTCCATCGCAGCTGCCCGCCCCCGCCCCCCGCTGTGGCTCTCCCCTGTGCCGTGCCCTGTTCGCCGTGTCCTTTGACTGGGGTTTGCTGTGTTCCCGTTTCCTGCAGGGCAGTGCTTCAGCGAACGGGAGCCCCCTGCTGCCAACATCTGGTGCTAGCACCCCTGGCCGCGGCGGGCGGAGGCAGCTGCCCCAGACCCCGCTGACCCCCCGTCCCAGCATCACCTATAAGACGGCCAACTCCTCGCCCGTCCACTTTGCTGGGGCTCAGACCAGCCTCCCTGCCTTCTCCCCCGGCCGGCTTAGCCGTGGCCTTTCAGAACACAACGCCCTGCTCCAGAGAGACCCCCTCAGCCAGCCCCTGGCCCCCAGCTCTCGGATCGGCTCCAACCCGTACCAGGGGCAGCGTCTGGACAGCGAGGCTGCTGCCCGCACGCAGCCTGAGGACATGCTCACCTTCGAGGAGGCCGTGGCCACCATCTCGGGCCGCTCGTCCCGGACTTCCTGCGTGTCCTCCCTGACCTCCCAGTCGCACCCCCTCCGCCGGGTGCCCAACGGCTACCACTGCACTCTGGGGCTCAGCTCAGGCGGGGGCGGCCGCGGGAGGCACAGCTACCACCACCCCGACCAAGACCACTGGTGGTAGCCGCACCGCGACCGGCGGGCGCGTCCCAGGTGATGAGTTTTATCATCCGCGCTGGGCTCCGGGGCGCTCGGGCGCTGAGGCGGGGGCAGCAGCCCTGGGAGGAGAGCCTCGCCCCTGTGTCTCCTCCCTCGCGCTGGGCGGAGCGGTCTGTAGAGGGCTGTGGCTCCCTCTCTACCCCTCCCGCGCTGCCTCCCTGGGTCTCAGAGCTCAGAGCCTACCCAGGACGCGGCTGTGTGTGCTGAGCCGCACTGGGTGAAAGGCCCAGCATCCGAGGTGTGTGCTGGGGACGTTTTGCAGGAGGGCTGGATCTTGTGCGGATCATCCTTCATCCAAACGTGCGGTGCAGAGGAGCGGGCGAGACCTCAGGCCAGAGTCGGTGGTAAACCGAGCAGGTCTCGTCAGCCCCCGCGCACCGGCAGTCCGGTGGCGCCCTTCGCACCTAAAATGGCAAATAGGCGCTAGAAACACACGCAGATGCTCTGTCCTCCCAGACACGGTCAGCCCTGACGGGGACCAAATCTGGACCACGTTCTTGCTGTTGGTTTTGATTTTTAGTCACGACACCCTTCACTCGTTTGTTGACTCTATATACTTGATCAGAAAATAAAAATAAAAAACCAGAATAACGGGGAAGGGAATGGTAACATGACTGTGAAACATCAAACCTATAGGAGGATCTCAGCCTCTCAGGATGTGTGTTCTCGGCTTGCTCGAGGAGATGCTCTGTGTCCAGTCCAGGCGGCCAACCAGACCACCCCGGCTCCCGCGGCTCTCGACCAAGTGCCTGACCTCCTAGCTCCTCGCGCAGGCTCCCGGGGGCGGGACGGGAGGCCTGTGTGAACTGCGAGTGGGCTTTGTGGAAACTACTCCAAAGAGCAACTGAGTAGAAAGCGGATGTAATGGAGAACGTGCAGCAAACATCCAGTAGGTCCGTCGTAGTTGGAATGCAGCGGCCGTTTGCCCTTTTTCCTCGAAGCAGTAGAGGCTGCAGGGCACGTGTAGCACGGCCCGCGTGGGCCGGTCAGTCTTTCTACACGCGATTCTCAGGGACGGGGTGCCTGACAGGCAGGGCGCAATCTCTGTAGTTGTGCAAATTTCTTTTCACAGAAGACTCATCGGGGAGAGGCTGGTGGGAAGTGGGGGAGATTGGATGGGGTGGGGACAGGCGGAGCGCCCGCGTCTGAGCAGATGAGGGCAGCTGGGAACCAAACGGAAATGAGGCCGGAGCTCGGAGGAAGGAGCAGCTCAGCTGCAGCTGCTGAGCTGGGCATCTGAGCCCACACCCTTTCTGGCACAAGAGGTGGGAAAGCAGGCAGCCAAACGAAGTCCCGCTTCAGGGCCACCTTCAAAGGAGAAAGACCACTGTTAGGATGTGGTGCATAAAACACTGGGAGACCCTTTGTTTTGTGAACAAAAGGAGCATTTAGATGAGTAGATTCTGGTGTGTCCTCCATATTTTGAAATGTGAGATGATCTCTTTGCTGGATCATTTGAGTGTTCCCATTGGCTTTTACCCCATGATTCTCCTAAAGAAACTTGGAGTGTGATGTGTGTGTGTGCGTGTCTGTGTGTCCCCGTGAGTGGATGCCATTAACCCATAGGGCTGTGCAACAAAGGACACACATTTATTATTAGAAATAAAACACACAAGACCGCCACCTGTTCTAGGGTTTGAGCATGATTGTGACCAAACCATTTTATAGAATTTCCTTACTTGAAGGCACAACACTCTGAAACTTTAAAATAACAGAGTATTTTACTCAAATAGGATATAATTAAAATCGGAATCTCGGGCTGTGCATGTCATCACTGGCTCCTGTTGCAAAGCAGAAGGATGAGTATTTGGGGACTGATGTTTTGTCTCTGGTCCCCCAGCCCATATTATTTTGAGTGTATTCTTCTGTGCAGAACCACAGCTGCTTCCCCAGGCCATGTTGGGCAGAGAATCCACTTTTCCAGACGCACACAGCCATGCTGGCTTGTCTGGATTCTTCTAGACACTGGAATTGGTGAAAATTACAGACAGCGGGGGATATACTGTCTTGTTTTCCTGACTCTGCATTTTGTTTCTGTACTGTCTCTTCTCAGCTGTCACGTTTCCCCCCAAATCTCATAGTGAGTTGCCAAATTTGAAGTGCATCAACCAGTTGTCTGCATCTGGAACCAGTCAAGCAGTGGCTGTAGTTTGAATAAGTTATGTGTGCATGTAAAATATATACATATATACATATATTCAAGTATGTGCATGACATGTATATCTTCATACTTTTTGATAAAATGTATTCATTTGTTAATTTTTAATTATATTTGATATAAATCAAGGGTTTGTTGCAAAACTTTATATTTAAGAACAGTGTTTTAAAGAACAAAAACAAAAAGAGAAGTGCCAACCATGCAACACAACTGGGACTTGCTTTAAAAAAAAATTCTGTGATTTGACTAGTTTGCTGCCTGAGTAATATTTATCAGCCAAACTTTGGATTCTGCTATTGTTTCTACAATGACATTTTGTATGAAGCAAAGTCCTTGGATTAAAATAAAACTTAGCAAAAAATCAAAAACAAAACCCCACCATGCTGCTGGGTAATATATGCAAGGGGTGCGGAGCCAGGCGGATGAGCCATCTCCGTGGGTACGGGGCTCGGGGGTGGAGTGCACAGGGCTCAGAAGAAGGTGAGAACCTCTTCAACTTGCTCTGGGCCTGATAGGATGCAAGGGTGGATTACGCCCAGCTTCACGGTGAGGATCAGGGTAGGCTTGTGGCTGGAGGAGCCAGGATAAGGACTCACGGGGGATGTGGTTATGTTTTAGGGTTAGGAATACAGTTTGGGAGTTGAGCAGGCATTGGCTGAGGTTTGGGGTGGCTGTGTTGGGTGGGTTAGTGGTTAGAGGTTAGAGTTAGGTTTGGGGTTGAGGTTGGGGTGTAAGTTAGAGTTGGGGTTAGGAATTAGAGGTTAGGGTTAGGTTACAGGCAAAGGGTTTGTCTATATAACCACTAACAGTGTAAGGTTATGTGGGTATAAGAATTAAGGTTTTGTTCAGTCTACTGTACATTAGAGCTCATTTAGAAAAGGCATAATTGAACAGGCTTAGGTTTCAGACAAAAATGAAAATTGTGGTTCTGATTACACTGGGAAAAGGGATTGGAGTAGGGTTCCAGTTTTTCGTCTGTTCTGATCTGGGCCTATATTTGGATTAGGGTTAAGGGTGGTGTAGGATCATGGTCAGGCTCAGAGGTTAGGGGCAGGGAGCAGAGTAAGGTTCAGAGTTCGAGGGTCAGGAGTGAGGATGGAAATTCAGGCTCAGCGCTCAGGGTTAGAATGTAGGGTCAGGGTCAGGGTCAGGGTTAGAGGCTCAGGGACAGAATTAGAGGCTACATTAAGAGGATGAGGGGCTTCCCTGGTGGCGCAGTGGATAGGACTCTGTGCTTCCAGTGCAGGGGGCCTGGGTCCGACCCCTGGTCAGGGCCCTGGATCCCACGTTCATGCCTCAACTAAGAGTTCGCATGCCACAACTAGGGAGCCCGCATGCCACAACTAAGGAGTTGGCAAGCTGCAACTAAGGAGCCCACGAGCCACGACTTAGGAGCCCTGGAGCCACAACTTAGGAGCCTGCCTGCTGCAACGAAGACCAGGTGCAACCAAATAATAATTAAAAAAAAAGAGGATGAGGTTTTGAGGGATAAGAGTTAAAGGATGCAGGCTAGAGGGTAAGGGTTAGAGGGTCAGGTTAGATGGTCTGAGTCAGGGTCAGGGTAAGGGTTAGGAGTTTAGAGGTCAAGGTCGAGTATCTAGGGGCTAGGGGTTAGGAGCATGAGGGTTTAGGATTCAAGATTAGGAGGTTAGGGTTAGGGAGTGAACAGTAGAGGTTTGGGCGTTAGGGTTAGTGGGTTAGTGTTAAGCACAACTGGCCCACGGCCCCCCTAAGCCCACACCTCTGAGTCCTGTAGGATGGACAGGACTTGCCGGGGGTCACTCACGAGTGTGGGGTTCACCTGGGCCGCTGGTTATCTACCCCCATCCTGGAACCTGAGAGCAGAAGAACGAAACGTCTGCTCTGGTCACTGACTGTTTCAAATCCACCTCAACCTCAGTCAACGGCTGTTAGGGCCTCAGAAGCCCACAGGGTTTCCTCCTACCATCTGAACTGGAAAGAGTAGTGCTGGCCCCACTTGGCCTGGGCAGCCCGGGTCCAGCACAGGCCTGACTGAGCTCACTCCATGGTCATGCCATGAATTTATACAGAACTTGGTGCAGCGACCTACCAGCCCCCAGGTGCTGCCTCCTGAGGGCTGGTGGGGCCCTGCTGGGACTGCAGGCATCCTTTGTCCCATCTGAGTGGGCATCAATAGACATCAAGTCTCAGGACGGCCCTTGACCTCTGACCATCGAGGCAGTCATCTGTGCTCCTCCAGCTCAGGCCAGTCTGGTCCCTGTCAAACCTCAGTGGCCAATTACTGAGCTGACCTTGCTGCTGGGCAATTGAACAGCTACCTGGGCAGCACAGACAGCCCTTTGGGATGTTCCAGTTACTAACATCCATGTGGTTGAGAAAAGGGCCTCGCCGTCACAGGCCCATAGCCTGCCAAGCGAGGTAATAACCGTTTAAACATTTGAGTCTGTCCCTGACACAACAACCATACAGCAGATCATGGCCTTGGAATCCTTTGGGCTTCCAGGTGTAACAAATTTTTGATATATATATTTTTTGACTCTTAAGTAATTAATTTATGAAATTCTTTTCTTAAAAGACTTGATATTAAAGAAAAAACATGGGTTAAACATATCTGGGGGAAATTGATATCTTTGCACAAGACCTATTTGTTGTTCTACACCTGTGTTATTATTCCTTGGGGTTCATATAGTTTATCTTTTTTTAATATCTTTATTGGAGTCTAATTGCTTTACAATGGTGTGTTAGTTTCTGCTTTATAACAAAGTGAATCAGTTATACATATACATATGTCCCCATATCTCTTCCCTCTTGCGTCTCCCTCCCTCCCACTCTCCCTATCCCACCCCTCTAGGTGGTCACAAAGCAGCAAGCTGATCTCCCTGTGCTACGCGGCTGCTTCCCACTAGCTATCGATTTTACGTTTGGTAGTGTATATATGTCCAAGCCACTCTCTCACTTTGTCACAGCTTACCCTTCCCCCTCCCCATATCCTCAAGTCCATTCTCTAGTAGGTCTGTGTCTTTATTCCTGTCTTAACCCTAGGTTCTTCATGACATTTTTTTTCTTAAATTCCATATATATGTGTCAGCATACGGTATTTGTCTTTCTCTTTCTGACTTACTTCACTCTGTATGACAGACTCTAGCTCCATCCACCTCCTTACAAATAGCTCAATTTCGTTTCTTTTTGTGGCTGAGTAATATTCCACTGTATACATGTGCCACGTCTTCTTTATCCATTCATCCGATGATGGACACTTAGGTTGTTTCCATCTCCGGGCTATTGTAAATAGAGCTGCAGTGAACATTTTGGTACATGACTCTTTTTGAATTACGGTTTTCTCAGGGTATATGCCCAGTAGTTGGACTGCTGGGTCATATGGTAGTTCTATTTGTAGTTTGTTAAGGAACCTCCATACTGTTCGCCATAGTGGCTGTGCCAATTCACATTCCCACCAGCAGTGCAAGAGTGTTCCCTTTTCTCCACATCCTCTGCAGCATTTACTGTTTCTAGATTTTTTGATGATGGCCATTCTGACTGGTGTGAGGTGATATCTCATTGTAGTTTTGATTTGCATTTCTCTAATCATTAATGATGTTGAGCATTGTTTCATGTGTTTGTTGGCAATCTGTATATCTTCTTTGGAGAAATGTCTATTTAGGTCTTCTGCCCATTTTTGGATTGGGTTTTTTTTGTTTTTTTGTTATTGAGCTGCATGAGCTGCTTGTAAATTTTGGAGATTAATCCTTTGTCAGTTGCTTCATTTGCAAATATTTTCTCCCATTCTGAGGGTTGTCTTTTCATCTTGTTCATGGTTTCCTTTGCTGTGCGTGCAAAAGCTTTGAAGTTTCATTAGGTCCCATTTGTTTGTTTTTGTTTTTATTTCCGTTTCTCTAGGCGGTGGGTCAGAAAGGATCTTGATGTGATTTGTGTCATAGCGTGGTCTGCCTATGTTTTTCCCCTAAGAGTTTGAGAGTTTCTGGCCTTACATTTAGGTCTTTAGTCCATTTTGAGCTTATTTTTGTGTATGGTGTTAGGGAGTGATCTAATCTCCTACTTTTACATGTACCTGTCCAGTTTTCCCAGCACCACTTATTGAAGAGGCTGTCCTTTCTCCACTGTACATTCCTGCCACTTTATCAAAGATAAGGTGACCATATGTGCGTGGGTTTGTTATTATAGGTCTTTTCCTTCTCTCGTGTTTCTTGCCTAGAGAAGATCCTTTAGCATTTGTTGTAAAGCTGGTTTGGTGGTGCTGAACTCTCTCAGCTTTTGCTTGTCTGTGAAGGTTTTAATTTCTCCATCCAATCTGAATGAGATCCTTGCTGGGTAGAGTAATCTTGGGTGTAGGTTGTTCTCCTTCATCACTTTAAATATGTCCTGCCAGTCCCTTCTGGCTTGCAGAGTTTCTGCTGAAAGATCAGCTGTTTAACCTTATGGGGATTCCCTTGTGTGTTATGTGTTGTTTTTCCCTTGCTGCTTTTAATATGTTTTCTTTGCATTTAATTTTTGACAGTTTGATTAATATGTGTCTTGGCATGTTTCTCCTTGGATTTATCCTGTATGGTACTCTCTGTGCTTCCTGGACTTGATTAACTATTTCCTTTCCCATATTAGGGAAGTTTTCAACTATAATCTCTTCAAATACTTTCTCAGTCCCTTTCTTTTTCTCTTCTTCTTCTGGAGCCCCTATAATTCGAACGTTGGTGTGTTTAATGTTGTCCCAGAGGTCTCTGAGACTGTCCTCAGTTCTTTTCATTCTTTTTTCTTTATTCTGCTCTGAAGTAGTTATTTCCACTATTTTATCTTTCAGGTCACTTTTCCATTCTTCTGCCTCAGTTATTATGCTATTGATCCCTTCTAGAGTATTTTTAATTGCATTAAAAATACATTAATTGCATTTATTGTGTTGTTCATCGTTGCTTGTTTCATCTTCAGTTCTTCTAGGTCCTTGTTAAATGTTTCTTGCATTTTCTCTATTCTATTTCCAAGATTTTGGATCATCTTTACTATCATTATTCTGAATTCTTCTTCAGGGAGACTGCCTATTTCCTCTTCATTTGTTAGGTCTGGTGGGTTTTCATCTTGCTCCTTCATCTGCTGTCTGTTTTTCTGTCTTCTCATTTTGCTTATCGTACTGTGTTTGGGGGTCTCCTTTTTGCAGGCTGCAGGTTCGTAGTTCCCGTCGTTTTTGGTGTCTGTCCCCAGTGGCTAAAGTTGGTTCAGTGGGTTGTGTAGGCTTCCTGGTGGAGGGTGCCTGTGTTCTGGTGGATGAGGCTGGATCATGTCTTTCTGGTGGGCAGGTCCACGTCTGGTGGTGTGTTTTGGGGTGTCTGTGGACTTATCATGATTTTAGGCAGCCTCTCTGCTAATGGCTGGGGTTGTGTTCCTGTCTTGCTAGTTGTTTGGCATAGGGAGTCCAGCACTGTAGCTTGCTGGTCATTGACATAAGCTGGGTGTTGGTGTTGAGATGGAGATCTCTGGGAGATTTTCGCCGTTGGATATTACGTGGAGCTCGGAGGTCTCTTTTGGACCAGTGTCCTGAAGTTGGCTCTCCCACGTCAGAGGCACAGCACTGACTCCTGGCTGCAGCACCAAGAGCCTTTCATCCACACGGCTCAGAATAAAAGGGAGAAAAAGTAGAAAGAAAGAAAGAAAGAAAGAAAGAAAGAAAGAAAGAAAGAAAGAAAGAAAGAAAGAAAGAAAGAAAAGAAAGAAAGAAAGAGGATAAAAGAAAATAAAGTAAGGTCAAATAAAATAAAGTTATTAAAATAAAGAATTATTAAGAAAAAAAATTTTTAAGTAAAAAAAAACAAAAACAAAAAAAAACGGACGGATAGAACCCTAGGACACATGGTGGAAGCAAAGGTATACAGACAAAAATCTCACACAGAAGCATACACGTACACACTCATAAAAAGAGGAAAAGGGGAAAAAATCATAAATCTTGCTCTCAAAGTCCACCTCCTCAGTTTGGGATGATTCGTTGTCTATTCAGGTATTCCACAGACGCAGGGTACATCAAGTTGATTGCGGAGCTTTAATCCGCTGCTTCTGAGGCTGCTGGGAGAGATTCCCCTTTGTCTTCTTTGTTCGCACAGCTCCCGGGGCTCAGCTTTGGATTCGGCCCCGCCTCTGCGTGTAGGTCGCCGGAGGACGTCTGTTGTTCGCTCAGACAGGACGGGGTTAAAGGAGCCGCTGATTCGGGGGCTCTGGCTCCCTCAGGCCGCGGGGGAGGGAGGGGCACGGAGGCGGGGCGAGCGTGCGTCGGCGGAGGCCGGCGTGACGTTGCGTCAGCACGAGGCGCGCCCGTGCGTTCTCCCGGGGATGTGGTCTGTGGAGCCCGGGACCGTGGCGGTGGCGGGCAGCACAGGCTCCCGGGAGGGGAGGTGTGGAGAGTGACCGGCGCTCGCACACGGGCTTCTTGGTGGCGGCAGCAGCAGCCCCAGCGTCCCACGCCCGTCTCTGGGGTCCGCGCTTTCAGGCGCGCCTCGCGCCCGTCTCTGGAGCTCCTTTCAGCGGCGCTCTGAATCCCCTCTCCTCACGCACCAGGAAACAAAGGGGGAAGGAAAAGTCTCTTGCCTCTTCGGCAGCTCCAGACTTTTCCCCGGACTCCCTCCCGGCCGGCCGTGGCGCACTAACTCCCTTCAGGCTGTGTTCACGCCGCCAGCGCTCTGACTGAAGCCCGAGCCTCAGCTCCCAGCCCCGCCCGCCCCGGTCGTTGAGGAGACAAGCCTCTCGGGCTGGTGAGTGGCGGTCGGCACCGATCCTCTGTGCGGGAATCTCTCAGCTTTGCCCTCCGTAACTGCGGTCTCCTCCGCGGCTCCGAAGCTTTCCCCCTCCGCCACCCGCAGTCTCCGCCCGCGAAGGGGCTCCTAGTGTGTGGAAACCGTTTCTCCTTCACGGCTCCCTCCCACTGGTGCAGGTCCCGGCCCTATCCTTTTGTCTCCGTTTATTCTGTTTTCTTTTGCCCTACCCAGGTACGTGGGGAGTTTCTTTCTTTCTTCTTTTTTTTTTTTTTCCGGTACGCGGGCCTCTCACTGTTGTGGCCTCTCCCGTGGCGGAGCACAGGCTCCGGACGCGCAGGCTCAGCGGCCATGGCTCACGGGCCTAGCCGCTCCGCGGCATGTGGGATCTTCCCGGCCCGGGGCACGAACCCGTGTCCCCTGCATCGGCAGGCGGACGCTCAACCACTGCGCCACCAGGGAAGCCCCGTGGGGAGTTTCTTGCCCTTTGGGAGGTCTGAGGTCTTCTGCCAGCGTTCAGTAGGTGTTCTGTAGGGGTGGTTCCCCGTGTAGCTGTATTTCTGATGTTCCTGTGGAGAGGAAGGTGATCTGCGTGTCTTACTCTTCCGCCATCTTCCCCCTCTCCCAAACATTTTAATAATAGTAATTTTTCTGACGCATGAGCATGGAATATTGTTTCCTATTGTGTCTTCAGTTTCTTTACCAGTGCTTTATAGTTTTCTGAGTATAGGTCTTTCGTGTCCTTGGTTAAATTCATTGCTAAATAGTTCGTTCTTTTGGATGGAATTGTAAATGGGATTGTTTTCTTAATGTTTCTTGCTGGTGGTTCATTATTAGTGTATAGAAACGAAACTGATTTGTGTATATTGATTGCATATTTTGCAACTTTACTGAATTTATTTTTTAACATATTTTTTGAAGTAATGTGAAAAATTGCAATACTAAAATCTCACCGTTTCTACTGCCCCCCAGGTGATCCACAGGACCCACGACATGGTAGCTACTAATACGCTCTTCCCACGGTGCCTCTTAATCCCATGCGGACTCCTACAAGGGAAATAAGTATCACGACTTTGGTTGAACGTGGTCTGGGTAAGTCTTGGCCTCTATAAGAAAAATTTGATGTCTGTCTTATCTGATTTTCTGGCACGATCCTGACATGGTGGTCTCGAAAAGTAATTTACTTTCCAGTAATTTAAAATGTACAGAAAAGTTGCAATAATGTCAAAAAGTACTCACATTTGCCACTTGACACAAAATGCTCAGTGTGTTTTGCCCAAGGCACCAGCACATAACCCCTAACTGAAGAAATCCTGATGTCCACATTATAACTTAATACTGAGCCCCACTTCAACCTTCACCTACTGTCCGAACGGTATGAAAATGTCTTTTTCCATCCGGATCCAGTTTTCTTTTTCTGGAACCATGACTGAGTTTCTCCCTCATTTGGACAACCTTGATGGGTTTGAAGCAGACAAGATGAGTATGGGATCTAGGGGGCCTTTTCTGTATGGCCTTTTTCACTAAGAATGTCTTTAACGTTCACTTTTGTAACAAATATCAGCGCTACACTTTTTTTTTCATTGTCATTAAAAATACAAAACACGACTTTAGCATTTAATTCACTTTATGTATACAGTTTTGTGGTATTAACTACCTTCATTTAGTTGCACAAACAAGTTAACTAACATGTGTACCTCCTGTGTGCATGGCAGATACCCAGGAAATGGAGTAACACCCTGAAACGGCCCAAGACATCACCTTAAGTACCGTCTTCATCTAAAAGGGGAAAAAAGGAAGGCTATAGTTGTTTCTGTCTACATTCATTTGATTGTATATGGTTTCCAATTGACGTTGTATAACTAGTTGTGGAGAAGTCATGGGATAGGTGGCTTCATTTCAGTTTGAATTTCCAAATTTAGTGGATTCTGCAGGCTTGTTACAAGGTTTACAAACTTCATATTGGATCAGGACATCCCCTGGTGTAACTGGTATTCATGGTTTGTTCAACAGTTAAAGTTCTGTGTGATATGAGTTCACCCTGGAGTAATCCAGGTTAGTTGCTGTTATACATTTGTCCCAGGATGTCCCAAGAGAACTAAGACCTAATTTATAAAAGTGCCTTCAAACGACTTGATACTGAAGTATAGTTAACCTACAATGTTGTGTTAATTTCTGCTGCACAGCAAAGTGATTCATACATACGTACATACGTGTATACATATTTTTCATATTCTTTTCCATTATGGTTCATTACAGGGTATTGAATACAGTTCCCTGTGCTGTACAGGAAGACCTTATGTATCCATCCTATATCTAATAATTTGCATCTACTAATACCAAACTCCCAATCCATCCCTCTCCCCTGTCTTCCCCTTGACAACCACAAGTCTGTTTTCTATATTTGTGAGTCTGTTTTTGTTCTGTAGATAGGTTCATCTGGGTCTCATTTTATAATCCACATACAAGTGATGTCATATGGTATTTGTTGTTCTCTGTCTGACTGACTTCACTTTGTATGATAATCTCTAGGTCCATCCATGTAGCTGCAAATGGCATTATTTCATTCTGTTTAATGGCTGAGTAATATTCCGTTGTATATATGTACCACATCTTCTATATCCATTCATCTGCTGAGGGACATTCAGGTTGCTTCCATGTCTTGGCTATTGTGAATAGTGCTGCTGTGAATGCTGGGGTGCATGTATCTTTTTGAATTATAGTTCTGTCTGGATATGTGCCCAGGAGTGGGATTGCTGGGTCATATGGTAATTCTAGTTTTAGTTCTTGAGGAACCTCCATACTGTTTTCCATAGTGGCTGCATCAATTTACATTCCCACCAGTAGTGTAGTAGGGTTCCCTTTTCTCCACACCCCTTCCAGCATTTCTTTCTAGACATTTTAATGATGGCCATTCTGACCGCTATGAGGTGATAACTCACTGTAGTTTTGATTTGCGTTCTCTAATAATTAGCGATGTGGAGCATCTTTTCATGTGCCTGTTGGCTATCTGAATGTCTTTGGAGAAATGTCTGTTTAGACCTTCTGCTTATTTTTTGATTTTTTTTTCTTTTTTGAGCTGTATGAGCTGTTTGTATATTTTAGAATTAAGACCTTGTTGGACGCATCATTTGCAGGTATTTTCTCCCAAACAGTTAGCACAGGTAGTGGAACAACTGGATACCCACATGCAGAAGAGTAAAGTTGGACCCTTACCTCCCCCCACGCCATATACAAAATCAACACAAAATGGACCAAAGGCCTAGGTGCAAGAGCCAAAATTATAAAACTCGTAGAAGAAAACATGAGAGTAAATCTTCATGACCTTGGATTTGGTCATGATATCTTAGATCTACCAAAAGCACAAGCAACAAAAGACAAAACAGATGAATTAGACGTCCTCAAAATGAAAAAGAGTTGTGTATAAAAGGAGCAAGGGGGCCTCCCTGGTGGCGCAGTGGTTGAGAGTCCGCCTGCCGATGCGGGGGATACGGGTTCGTGTCCCGGTCTGGGAGGATCCCATATGCCGCGGAGCGGCTGGGCCTGTGAGCCATGGCTGCTGAGCCTGCGTATCCGGAGCCTGTGCTCCGCAACGGGAGAGGCCACAGCAGTGAGAGGCCCGCATACCGCAAAATAAATAAATAAATAAATAAATAAATAAGGAGCAAGGAATAAGATAATCCACCCTCCAAAATAGCAGAGGATGTTTGCAAACCATGTATCTGATAAAGGACTGTATGTAGCCCACCGGCCAAGCCCCCGGTGGTCCAGTGGAGTGTCTGTGCGGCCCCTCCCGTCCTCGGTGATCAGGGAATTTCAGGCCCCACGGCACCCGAGGGGTGGTCACTGGTCATCCTCGGCACCCTCAAGGAGTGAGTGCTGGATGGTTTTGAGCCCAGATGCGCTCCCATTACTGCCCTCAAAGGCTGAAGCCTTCAGCATGCCTCCAGAAGGACACAGAGTATTTGCAAGTCTTTGAGAACCAAGAGAACAGTCTTCACTTTTCTGAAAAGGGCATCTTACTATCTCACAGCATGACCATTTTCAATCTGGCTCTCGGGGTGCCCTCCCACCTTCTTTATTTCTCTGAGAGCGGCCATGGTGGTTTGGCTGTCCCCAGTCCCCACACCAGGTGACAAGGCCAGGGGGGCCAGATCCTGGTGGTCCTTAGCTTCGTTGGAGATTAACCCAGACTCTCGGCCTGCGATTGAACGGGGATGCCCCTGCTTCTCCCCATCACCGATTCTCATCTCCTCCTCTATCTCCTTTCCTCTTGCTTTTCAATCTCAGATCTACCTGATGGTCACCACTCACAGCTCCTGCAGAGCCCAGAGATTTCTCCTTGAAGGAAAGGTTCTGGAAAATCAGAGGGATAAATAAAGGATGCAGCTGCTTCCCGCCTTGTGCTGACGCCCAAGAGGGTGAGGAGAGTGAGTGTTTTCTCATTAGAATTTTAAATCCTCCAAGTAATAGATCATTGAGGGAGGCATCATGGGGGGGGGCATCACCCCAAGAGGGTGAGGAGAGTGAGTGTTTTCTCATTAGAATTTTAAATCCTCCAAGTAATAGATCATTGGGGGTGGGGGGGGCATCCAGTGTTTTCCTGCTCATTCTAATAATGTCATTCCTGAATTTTTATGTGGTAAATAATTTAAATTATAAATATGGTGAGGGGGATATCTATTTAAAAAATGTTAGACGTAATTCCAAGGGATTTACAACAAACAAGGACACAGAACCCTTTCTCCAGACACTGGCTGAGAGATTCCTACCCTGAGCCGCAGTCCCCTGGAGGGCGGAGTGGCCATGACTCTCCTCCCACAGGTGAGTCTACACAGGCACATCCCACGTGGGACCACTGCATCGCTGAATCTTAAGAGTGGCCAATGGCACGCAGCTGGCTAGAGATGCGGACAAGAGAAAACTGCCCAGCAGCCTGGGACAACCCCGGGGTGAGGCCTTAGGAAGGGCCAGTGTCAGAGCCTCAGAGATAACTTGAAGAGAGTTCAGGCTGTTAAGGACATCGTCAGAGGTGCACTTAGGGACATATTCAGGGCCTTAGTTATGGACAGGGTCAGGGCATTATTTAGTGACAGCTTAGACTATAGGGGACAGCATCAGGGCCTGATACTGTCCGTAACAAAGTCCCTAACACTATTCCTGACTCAGGCCCTGAAAGTGTACCTAACAGAAGACCCTGATGCCAGTCTTAACCAAGACCCTGACACTGTGCCTAACAAAGGCTGTGATGCTAGTCCTAACCAAGGCCCTGACACTGTCCTAATTTATGCCCTGACACTACACTGAACACAGACCCTGACACTGTTCCTAAGGGAGGCAATAATTCTATTCGTAACTCTGTCCCTGACACTACTACAAGCTCAGGCCCTGACACGATACCTAACCAAGGCTCTGATGCTAATCCTAACTAAGTCTCTGACACTAATCCTAAATAAGGCCTTGACTGTACTCCTAACTAAGCCCCTTTCACTGACCCTAACTAAGCCCCTGACACTGATCCTAACTAAGGCCTTGACACTACTCCTAAATCAGGCCCTGACACGATAATGAAGAAAGGCTCTGATGCTCGTTGAAAGTAAGGCCCTGACACTGTCCTTTAACTCAGGCCTTGACACTACTCCTAGCTCAGGCCGTGATACTGTCCCTAACTACGGCCCTGACAGTGTCCCTAACTAAGGGCCTGACTCTCCTCCTAACTGTGGCCCTGCCATTATACATAAGAAAGGCTCTGAGTCTCGTACTAACTGAGGCCTTGACACTGACCCTCACTAAGGTGATGACACTACTTCTAACTCAGGCCCTGTCATTATACCTAACGAAGTCTCTGATGCTAACCCTAACTAAGGCCCTGACAGTGTTCCTTACTAATGCCTTGAAACTATTCCTAACTAAGGCCCTAGCCGTAGCCCTAGCCCAGCCCCAGTCCCTGATCGTACAGAGACCTTGATGCTCCTCCTAGGCCTTGCCCTGACACTGGTTAACTAAGGCGTTGACACTACTACTAACTCAGGCTGTGATACTGTCTGTAACTAACGGCCTGACCCCCCTCATAACTCTGTCCCTGCCATTATACATAACAAAGGCTCTGACGCTCATCCTAACCAAGGCCCTGACACTACTTCTAGCTCAGGCCCTGATGTTTTACGTAATGAAGGCTCTGATGCTAACCGTAACTAAGGCCCTGACAGTGACCCTAACTAAGGCCTTGACACTATTCCTAACTAAGGCCGTAGTCCTAGCCCTAATGCCAGCCCCAGCCCCGGCCCATAATGCTGATCCTACAGAGGCCCTTGTGCTCCTCATAGGCCTTGCCCTGACACTGTCCTTAACTAAGGCCTTGACACTATTCGTAACTAAGAGCCTAGCCCTAATCCTAGCCGCAGCCACAGCCCCAGCCCCTGCCATAGCCCCAGCCCCAGCCCCAGCCCTAGCCCCAGCCCCAGCCCTAGCCCCAGCCCTAGCCCCAGCCCCAGCTGCAGCCCCAGGCCTAGCCCCAGCCCCAGCCCCAGACACTGATCATACAGAGGCCGTTATGAAGCTCCTAGAACTTGCCCTGACACTGTCCTTAACTCAGGCCTTGACACTACTAGTAACTCAGGCCGTGATACTGTCCCTAACTAAGGTCCTAACAGTGTCCCTGTCTAAGGGACTGAATGTCCTCCTAACTCTGGCCCTGCCATTATACATAAAAACTCTGACGCTTTTCTTAACCGAGGCCCCGACACTGTCCATCACTAAGGCCCTGACAGTACTTCAAACTCATGCCCTGACATTATACCTAACAAAGTCCCGGACAGTGACCCTAACTACGGCCTTGACACTATTCCCAACTGAGGCCCTAGCCCTAGCCCCAACCCTAGCCGTAGCACTAGCCCTAGCCCCAGCCCAAGCCACAGCCCTAGCTCCAGGCCCACCCCCAGCCACTGATCATACAGACGCCTTTATGCTCCTCCTAGGCCTTGCACTGACACTGTCCTTAACTAAGGCCTCGACAATATTTCTAACTATGGTCCCAGTCCCATCCCCTGCCCCAGGCCCAGCCACTGATCCTAATCCTGATCCTGATCCTAATTCAGCAGAGGCGCTTGTGCTCCTCGTAGGCCTTGCCCTGACACTGTCCTTAACTAAGGCCTTGACACTACTACTAACACAGGCCGTGATACTATCTCCAACTCAGGCCCTGACAGTGTCCCTAACTAAGGGCCTGAATCTCCTCCTAACTCTGGCCCTGACATTATACATAACAAAGGCTCTGACACTCGTCCTAATCAAGGCCTTGACAGTGTCACTCACTAAGGACCTGACAATATTTCTAACTCAGTCCTTGATAATATACCTAAAGAAGGCTTTGATGTTAACCCTAACTAAGGCCCTGACACTATGGATAACTAAGGCCCTAGCCCTAGCCCCAGGCCTGGCCCCAGCCTCAGCCTCAGCCTCAGCCTCAGCCCCAGCCCCAGCCTCTGATGCTGATCCTACAGAGGCCCTTATGCTCCTCCTAGGCCTTGCAATGACATTGTCCTTAACTAACGCCTTGACAGTATTTCTAACTATGGCCCCAGCCCCAGCCCCGCCCCAGCCCCAGGCCCGGGCCCAGACCCTTATCCTGATCCTAATCCTGAACCTAATCCTAATCCTACAGAGTACCATGTGCTCTTCCTAGGCCTTGCCCTGACACTGTCCTTAACTAAGGCCTTGACACTATTCCTAACTAAGGGCCTAGCCTTAGCCCTAGGCCCAGCCCCCGCCCCAGCCCTAGCCCCAGCCCCAGCCCCAGCCCCAGCCCCAGCTCATGATTCTCATCCTACAGAGGCGCTTCTGCTCCTCCTAGGCCTTGCCCTGACCCTGTCCTTAACTAAGGCCCTGAGACTACTACTAACTCAGGCCATGATACTGTCCCTAACTAAGGCACTGACAGTGTCCCTAACTAAGGGCCTGACTCTCCTCCTAACTCTGGCCCTGCCATTATACATAACAAAGGCTCTGACACTTGTCCTAACCATGGCCCTGACAGTGTCCCTCACTAAGGCCCTGACAGTACTTCTAATTCAGGCCCTGATATTATACCTAACGAAGGCTCTGATGCCAACCCTAACTAAGGCCCTGACGGTACTGCTAACAAAGGCCCTAGCCGTAGCCCTAGCCCCAGGCCTAGCCCCAGCCCCAGCTCCAGCCATAGCCCCAGCCCCAGCCCCAGCCCCAGCCCCAGCCTGAGACCCCGATGCTGATCCTACAAAGGCCTTTATGCTCCTCCTAGGCCTTGCCGTGGCACTGTCCTTTACTAAGCCCTTGACAGTATTTCTAACTATGGCCCCAGTCCCAGCCCCAGCCACAGGCTCAGCCCCTGCCCCAAGCCCAGCCCCTGATCTTCATGCTGATCCTGATCCTGATCCTGATCCTAGTCCTACAGAGGCTCTTATGCTCCTGCTCGGCCTTGCCGTGACACTGTACTTAACTAAGGCCTTGACAGTATTTCTAACTATGGCCCCAGTCCCAGCCCCAGCCCCAGCCTCTGATGCTGATCCTACAGAGACCCTTATGCTCCTCCTAGGCATTGCCCCGACACTGTCCTTTACTAAGGCTTTGACAATATTTCTAACTATGGCCCCAGACTCAGCCCCAGGCCTTGCAAGCCCCAGTCCCATCCCCAGCCCCAGCCCCAGTCCCGGACCCAGCCCCAAGCCTAGCCCCTGATACTCATCCTGACCGTGGTCCTGATCCTAGTCCTACAGAAGCTCTTATGCTCCTCCTAGGCCTTGCCGTGACACTGTACTTAACTAAGGCCTTGACACTATTTCTAACTATGGCCCCAGCCACAGCCCCAGCCCCTGACTCAGCCCCTTATCTGATCTTACAGAGGCCCTTATGCTCATCCTACGCCTTGCCCTGACAGTGTCCTTAACTAAGGCTTTGACAATCTTTCTAACTAAGGCCCCAGCCCGAGCTCTGGCCACAGGCCCAGCCCCAGCCCCAAGCCCAGCCCCTGATCATCATACTGATCCTGATCCTGATGCTAATCCTACAGAGGCGCTTGTGCTCCTCCTAGGCCTTGCCCTGACACTGTCCTTAACTAAGGCCTTGACACTATTCCTAACTAAGGACCTAGCCCCATCCCCATCCCCAGCCCCAGCCTCTGATGCTGATCCTACAGAGACCCTTATGCTCCTCCTAGGCATTGTCCTGACCCTGTCCTTTACTGAGGCTTTGACAATATTTCTAACAATGGCCCCAGACTCAGCCCCAGGCCTTGCCCCAGTCCCATCCCCAGCCCCAGCCCCAGTCCTGGACCCAGCCCCAACCCTAGCCACAGCCCCAGCCTCTGATGCTGATCCTACAGAGGCCCTTATGCTCCTCCTAGGCCTTGCCCTGACACTGTCCTGAACTCAGGCCTTGACAATACTACTAACTCAGGCCGTGATACGGTCCCTAACTACGGCCCTGACAGTGTCCCTAATTAAGGGCCTGACTCTCCTCCTAACTCTGGCCCTGCCATTATACATAAAAAAGGCTCTGACGCTCGTCCTAATCGAGGCCCCGACACTGTCCCTCACTAAGGCCCTGACACTACTTCTAACTCATGCCCTGACATTATACCTAACGTAGGCTCTGATGCTAACCCTAAGTAAGGCCCTGACAGTGACCCTAACTAAGGCCTTTACACTATTCCTACCTAAGGGCGTAGCCCTAGCCCTAGCCCTAGCCGCTGCCCCAGCCCCAGCCCCAGCCCCAGCCCCCAGCCCTGATCCTACAGAGGCCCTTATGCTCCTCCTAGACCTTTCCCTGACACTGTCCTTAACTAAGGCCTTGACACTATTTCTAACTAAGGCCCCAGCCGTAGCGCCAGGCCCAGCGCAGCCCCAGCCCCAGCCCTAGCCCCAGCCCTAGCTCCAGTCCCAGCCCCAGCCCTAGCCCCAGCCCCAGCCCCAACCCCAGCCACAGCCCCAGCCTCTGATGCTTATCCTACAAAGGCCCTTATGGTACTCCTAGGCCTTGCCCTGACACTGTCCTTAACTGAGGCCTTGATACTACTACTAACTCAGGCCGTGATACTGTCCCTAACTACGGCCCTGACAGTGTCCCTAACTAAGGGCCTGACTCTCCTAACTGTGGCCCTGCCATTATACATAAAAAAGGCTCTGACGCTCTTCCTAATCGAGGGCCTGACACTGTCCCTCACTAAGGCCCTGACACTACTTGTAAGTCAGGGCCACATTATACCTAACGAAGGCTCTGATGCTAACCCTAACTATGGCCGTGACAGTGACCCTAACTAAGGCCTTGACAGTATTCCTAACTAAGGGCCGAGCCCTAGCCCTAGCCCCAGGCCCAGCCACAGCCCCAGTCCTAGCTCCAGCCCGAGGCCCAACCCCAGCCCCTGATGCTGATCCTACAGAGGCCCTTATGCTCCTCCTAGGCCTTGCCCTGACACTGTCCTTAACTCAGGCCTTGACACTACTACTAACTCAGGCCCTGTCATTATACCTAACGAAAGCTGTGATGCTAAACCTAACTAAGGCCCTGACAGTGACACTAACTAAGGCCTTGGCACTATTCCTAACTAAGGCCCCAGCCCTAGCCCAAACCCCAGCTCCAGCCCTAGCCCCAGCCGCAGTCCCAGCCCTAGCCCCAAGCCCAGCCCCAGCCCCAGCCCTAGCCCTAGCCCCTGATGCTGCTCCTATAGAGGCCTTTATGCTCCTCCTAGGCCTTGCCCTGACAGTGTCCTTAACTAACTCCTTGACACTATTTCTAACTAAGGCCCCAGCCCCAGCGCCAGCCCCAGTGCAGCCCCAGCCCCAGCCCCAGCCCCAGCCCTAGCCCCAGCCCTAGCTCCGGTCCCAGCCCTAGCCCTAGCCCCAGCCCTAGCCCCAGCCCCAGCCCTTGCCCCTGATGCTGATCCTACAGAGGCCCTTATGCTCCTCCTAGGACTTGCCCTGACACTGTCCTTAACTAAAGCCTTGAGACTACTACTAACTGAGGCCGTGATACTGTTCCTAACTAAGGCCCTGACAGTGTCCCTAAGTAAGGGCCTGACTGTCCTCCTAACTCTGGCCCTGCCATTTTACATAAAACAGGCTCTGATGATCGTCCTATCCAAGGCCCTGACACTGTCCCTCACTAAGCCCATGATACTACTTCTAGCTCAGGCCCTGACATTTTACCTAACGAAGGCTCTGATGCTAACCCTAACTAAGGCCCTGATAGTGACCCTAACTATGGCCTTGACACTATTTCTAATTAAGGCCCTAGCCCTAGCCCCAGCCCCAGCCCCAGCCCTAGCCAAAGCCCCAGCCCTCGCCAAAGCCCCAGCCACAGCCCAGCCATAGCCCCTGATGCTGATCCTACAGAGGCCCTTATGCTCCTCTGAGGCCTTGCCCTGACACTGTCCTTAACTAAGACCTTGACACTATTCCTAACTAAGGGCCTAGCCCTATCCCTAGCCCTAGTCTCAGGCCTAGCCGCAGCCCCAGCCCCAGTCCTAGCCCCAGTCCCAGCCCCAGTCCCTGCCTCTGAGGCCTTTATGCTCCTCCTAGGCCTTGCCCTGACACTGTCCTTAACTAAGGCCTTGAGAATAGTACTAACTCAGGCCGTGGTACTGTCCCTATCTAAGGCCAGGACAGTATCCCTAACTAAGGGCCTGACTCTCCTACTAACTCTGGCCCTGCCATTATACGTAAAAATGGCTCTGACGCTCGTCCTAACCAAGGCCTTGACACTGTCCCTCACTAAGCCACTGACAATACTTCTAGCTCAGGCACTGACATTTTACCTAACGAAGGCTCTGATGCTAATACTAACTAAGGCCCTGACAGTGACACTAAATAAGGCCTTGACACTATTCCTAACTAAGGCCCCAGCCCCAGCCCCAGCCCCAGCCCCAGCCCCTGATGCTGATCCTATAAAGGCCCTTATGATCCTCCTAGGCCTTGCCCTGACAATGTCCGTAATTAAGGCCTTGACACTATTTCTAAATAAGGCCCCAGGTCCAGGCTCGGCCCCAGGTCCAGGCTCAGCCCCATCTCCAGCCCCTGATGCTGATCCTATAGAGGCCCTTATGCTCCTCCTAGGCCTTGCCCTGACACTGTCCTTAAGTAAGGCCTTGACACTATTCCTAACTGAGGGCCTAGCCCTAAATCTAGCCCCAGCTCCAGCCCCAGCCCTAGCCCCAACCCTAGCCCCAGTCCCAGCCCCAGCCCTAGCCCCATCCCCAGCCCCAGCCCCAGCCCCAGCCCCAGCCCCTGATGCTGATCCTACAGAGGCCCTTATGCTCCACCTAGGCCTTGCCCTGACACTGTCCTGAAGTAAGGCCTTGACACTACTACTAACTCAGGCCGTGATACTGTCCCTAACTATGGCCCTTATGGTGTCCCTAACTAAGGGCTTGAGTCTCCTCCTAACTCTGGCCCTGCCGTTATACATAAAAAAGGCTCTGACGCTCATCCTAAGCGAGGACCGGACACTGTCCCTCACTAAGGCCCTGACACTCCTTCTAACTCAGGGCCACATTATACCTAACGAAGGCTCTGATGCTAACCCTAACTATGTCCCTGACAGTGACCTTAACTAAGGCCTTGACACTATTCCTAACTAATGGCCGAGCCCTAGCCCTAGCCCTAGCCCCAGCCCCAACCCCAGCCCTAGCCCCAGGCCCAGCCCTAGCCCCAGCCCCAGCCCCAGCCCCAGTCCTAGCCCCAGCCCCAGGCCCAAACCCAGCCCCTGATGCTGATCCTACAGAGGCCCTTATGCTCCTCCTAGGCCTTGCCCTGACACTGTCCTTAACTCAGGCCTTGACACTACTACTAACTCAGGGCCTGTCATTATAGCTAACGAATGCTCTGATGCTAAACCTAACTAAGGCCCTGACAGTGACACTAACTAAGGCCTTGACATTATTCCTAACTAAGGCCCCAGCCCTAGCCCGACCCCTAGCCCCAGCTCCAGCCCTAGCCCAAGCCCCAGCCCCAGCCTTAGCCCCAGCCGCAGCCGCAGTCCCAGCCCTAGCCCCAACCCCAGCCCCAGCCGCAGCTCCAGCCCTAGCCCCTGATGCTGATCCTATAGAGGCCCTTATGATCCTCCTAGGCCTTCCCCTGACAATGTGGGAACTAAGGCCTTGATTTTTCTAACTAAGGCCCCAGCTCCAGCCCTAGCCGCAGCCCCAGCCCCTGATGCTGATCCTATAGAGGCCTTTATGCTCCTCCTAGACCTTGCCCTGACACTGTCCTTAAGTAAGGCCTTGACCCTATTCCTAACTAAGGGCCTAGCCCTAAACCTAGCCCCAGCCCCAGCCCCAGCCCCAACCCTAGGCCCAACCCTAGCCCCAGTCCCAGCACCAGCCCCAGCCCCAGCCCCAGCCCCAGCCCTAGCCCCAGACCCAGACCCAGCCCTCGCCTTAGCCTCAGCCCCAGCTCCAGCCCCAGCCATAGCCATAGCCACAGCCACAGCCCTAGCTCTAGCCCCAGCCCCAGCCCCAGCCCTAGCCCCAGCCCCAGCCCCAGCCCCGGCCCCGGCCCCGTCCCCAGCCCTAGCCCCAGACCAAGCCCTAGCCTTACCCTCAGCCCTAGCCCCAGGCCCAACCCCAGCCCCTGATGCTTATCCTACAGAGGCCCTTATGCTCCTCCTAGGCCTTGCCCTGACACTGTCCTTAACTAAGGCCTTTACACCACTACTAACTCAGGCCGTGATACTGTCCCTAACTAAGGCCCTGACAGTGTCCCTATCTAAGGGCCTGACTATCCTTCTAACTCTGGTCCTGTCATTATACGTAACAAACGCTCTGATGCTATTCCTAACCAAGGCCCTGAGACTGTCCCTGACTAAGGCCCTTACACTGCTCATAACGGAGGCCCTGACATTACACCCAACGAAGGCTCTGATGCTAACCCTAAGTAAGGCTGTGTCAGTGACCCTGACTAAGGCCTTGACACTATTCCTAACTAAGGCCCTGAAGCTACACTTAACTCTGGCCCTGACACTGTCCCTAAATAAGGCCCTGATATTACACCTACAATAGGCCATGACACTGTTCCTAACAGAGGCAGTGATGCTAGTCCTAAATCAGGCCCTGACACTGTCCCTAATAAAGGCCCTGCTGCTGTCAATATCAAAAGTCCTGGGCTTCCCTGGTGGCGCAGTGGTTGAGAGTCCGCCTGCCGATGCAGGGGACACGGGTTTGTGCCCCGGTCCGGGAAGATCCCACATGCCGCGGAGCGGCTGGGCCCGTGAGCCATGGCTGCTGGGCCTGCGCGTCCGGAACCTGTGCTCCGCAACGGGAGAGGCCGCAGCAGTGAGAGGCCCGTGCGCAAAATAAAATAAAATAAAAATAAAATAAAATAAAAAAAGTCCTGACACTATCCTGAGCATATATCCTGTCCTATCTCTTACTAAGTTCCTGAAACTGTCCCTACGTGAGCCTTGACGCTGTCCCTAAGTGAGACCCTGAGCCTGTCCCTAAGTGAGGCCTTGAGAATGTCTTTAACCAAGACCCTGATGCTGATCCTACAGAGGCCTTTATGCTCCTCCTAGGCCTTGCCCTGACACTGTCCCTACCGAAGGCTGTGACGCTGGTCCTAAAGAAGGCCCAGGTGCTCTCAGTAACTAAGGCCTTCAAACTGTCCCTCGGTGCTTTCCTGACCTTATCCCAAGCCCTTAACCTGACTCAGTCCATAGTTAATATCCTGCCTCTCATCCTACGTAAAGCCCTAATGCTGTCCCTAACTAAGGCCCTGAATAGTCCTGTTAAGGCCCTGACACTGTCTGTAAGTAAGGCCCGGAAGCTGTCCCTAATGTAGGCCCTGCTGATAGTAATAACTAAAGGCCTGACACTATACTGAGCTAATATACTGACCCATGTCTAACCAATGTCCTGACACTATTCCTAAGTCAGCCCTGACGCTGTCCCCAAATAAAGCCGTGAGGTTGTCGCTAACATAGGCCCTGAAGTTACCCATAACTGAGGCCCTGACGCTCTCCCTAACTCAGGCTCTGATCATGTCTTAAGACCGTAATGCTGATTCTACAGAGGCCCTGATGCTGCTCCTGAGTCATGGCCTGACAGTGTCCCTAGCTAAGGGCCTGACGCTAGGCCTCAGTCATGCTCTGACTGTCTCTCTGTCAGGCTCTGACACTGTCCCTACCTGAAGCCCTGACACTCGTTCTGAACAAGGCCCTGATACTCTCAGTAACTAAAGTTTGACACTATCCCTAGGTTATTTCCTGATACTATACCTAGACCTTAACCTAACCATTTCTTTAGCTAAAGTTGAGCTTCTTATGCCAACTAAAGCCCTGATGCTGTGCCTAACTGAGGCCCTGACTTTAGTCCCAAGGCCGTGACACTGTCACTAACTAAGGCCTAGATGCTCATCCTAAGTCAGGGCCTCATACTGTCCCTACCTAGGGCCCTGACACTATTCCTAACTGAGGCCCTGACACAATCCGTTAACAAAGTCCTTGACACTACTGCTAACTCAGGCCCTGACGGTTTCCCTAAATAACGCCTTGATACTACTCCTAACTCAGGCCATGACATTGTTCCTAACTAAGGCTCTTATACTACTCTTAACTCAGGCCCTGACATGATACCTAACAAAGACTCTGATGATAGTCCTAACCAAGGCCCTGACACACACTGTCCCTATCTAAGGCCTTGACATTGCTCCTAACTCAGGCCCTCACACGATTACTAACAAAGGTTCTGTTGCTAGTCCTAACTAAGGACCTGACACTGTCCGCAACTAAGGCCCTGACACTACTCCTAACTCAGGCCTTGACATGATACCTAACAAAGGCTGTGATGCTAGTCCGAACTAAGGCCCAACACTGTCCCTAACTAAAGCCTTGACACTACTCCTAAGCCAAGGGCTTTAGTTAGGTCCTGTTTCAGCACCTTAGTTAGGAATAGCATCAGAACCTTTCTTAGGTATCGTGTCAGGGCCTACGTTAGGAGTACTGTCAGGGCCTTAGTTAGGTACAGTGTCAGGGGCTGAGTTAGGAGTACGGTGAAGTCCTTGGTGAGGACAGTGTCAGGGCCTTAGCTAGGACTATTCAGGTCCTTAGTTAGGGACAGAGTTAGGGCTTCAGGTAGGCTAATTATTACTTACTTAATAAGTAAGCCTTGTTAGGTATCGGGTCAGGGCCTAAGTTAGGAGTACTGTC
This sequence comes from Mesoplodon bidens, assembly GCF_964165515.1. Lineage (NCBI taxonomy): Eukaryota > Metazoa > Chordata > Mammalia > Artiodactyla > Ziphiidae > Mesoplodon > Mesoplodon bidens. The sequence continues at coordinate 94,252,329 of NC_138168.1, forward strand.
AGGGTCTTAGTTAGGGACAGTGTGAGGGCCTTGGTTAGGACTAGCATCTGAGCCTTTGTTAGGGACAGTGTCAGGGTCTTAGTTAGGATTAACGTCAGGACCTTCTGTTAGGTACACTGTCAGGGCCTGAGTTAGGATTAGTGTTAGGGCCTTTGTTAGGGACAGTATCAGGCCCTGACGTTGGACCAGCATCTAGGCCTTAGTTAGGGACAGTGTCAAGGCCTTGGGACTAAGTCAGGGCCTGAGTTACGCACAGCATCAGGCCTTTAGTTGGCATAAGAGGATCGACTTTAGCTAAAGACAGGGTTACGTTAAGGTATAGGTATAGTGTCAGGAAATGACCTGGGGATAGTGTGAATACCACAGTTACTGAGAGTATCAGGTCCTTGTTTAGAACCAGTGTCAGGGGTTCAGGTAGGGATCGCCTGGGAGCCTGTCTTAGGGAGAGTGACAGGGCCTGAGTGAGGCCTAGCATCAGGCCCTTAGCTAGGGGCACTCTCAGGGCATGACTTAGGAGCAGCATTGGGGCCTTTGTAGGATGAGCAGTAGGGTCTTAGTTAAAGACATGATCAGGGCCTGAGTTAGGAGTACGTTCAGGGCCTTAGGTAGGGAGAGTGTCAGGGCCTTAGTTAAGACTAGCATCAGAGCCTTTGTTAGGTATCGTCTCAGGGCCTGAGTTATCAGTAGTGTCAGGGCCTTAGTTAGGGACAGTGTCAGGACCTGAGATAGGAGTAGTGTGAAGGTTTTAGTTAGGGCCAGTGTCAGGGCCTGATTTAGCAGTAGTCAGGGCCTTAGTTAGGGATAGCATTAGGACTTCAGGTAGGATAAGAGGCAGGACATTAGCTACGGACTGAGTCAGGTTACAGGCTAGGCATGACGTCAGGAAATGAGCGAGTGATAGTTTGAAGGCCTTAGTTATTCAGATCATCAGGACCTTATTTAGGACCTGCGTCAGGGCCTTATCTAGGGACAGTGTCCACACAAGGCTTAGGAGTAGCACCAGTACTTCTGTAAGATCAGCATCAGGGTCTTTGTTAAAGACATTATCAAGACCTCTGTTAGGGACAGCCTCAGGGCCTCTCTTAGGGACAGCATCAAGGCCTCACTTAGGGACAGTTTCAGGAACTTAGTAAGAGATTGGTCAGGATATAAGCTTAGGATAGTGTCAGGACTTTAGATATTGACAGCAACAGGGCCTTTATTAGGGACAGTGTCAGGGCCTGATTTAGGACTAGCATCAGTGCCTCTGTTAGGAACAGTGTCAGGGCCTGTTTTAGGTGTAGTATCAGGGCCTTATTTAGGGACAGTGTCAGGGCCTGAGTTAAGTGTAGCATCAGGGCCTTAGTTAGGAATAGTGTCAAGGCCTTAGTTAGGGTTACCATCAGTGCCTTCGTTGGGTATCGTGTCAGGGCCTGAGTTAGTAGTAGTGTCAGGGCCTCAGTTAGGGAAAGTGTCAGGGCCTGAGTTATTAGTAGTGTCAAGGTCTTCGTTAAGGACAGTGTCAGGGCCTGAGTTATGTGTAGCATCAGGGCCTTAGTTAGGAGTAGGGTCAAGGGCTTAGTTAGAGTCAGTGTCAGGGCCTTAGTTAGGATTAGCATCAGAGCCTTCGTTAGGTACCATGTCAGGGCCTGAGTTAGGAGTAGTGTCAGTGCCTTTGTTTCGGACAGTGACAGAGCCTTGGTTAGAACTAGCATCAGAGCCTTTGTTAATTATAATGTCAGGGCAGAGTTAGGAGTAGTGTCAGGGCCTTAGTTAGGAACACTGTCATGGCCTGAGGTAGGTGTAGTGTCAGGGCCTTAGGTAGAGACAGTATCAGGGCCTGAGTTAGTGGTAGTGTCCAGGCCTTAGTTAAGGACAGTGTCAGAGCCTTAGGTACGATTAGCATCAGAGCCTTTGTTAGGTGTCGTGTTAGGGCCTGAATTAGGAGTCGCACAAGGACCTTCATTGGGGACAGTGTTAGGGCCTGAGTTAGAAGTGGCATCAGTGCCTTTGTTAGGAACAGTGTCAGGGCCTTAGTTAGGACTAGCATCAGAGCCTTTATTAGGAATCGTTTGAGGGCCTGAGTTAGGAGTAGTGTCAGGGCCTTAGGGACAGTGTCAGTGCCTTAGTTAGGAACAGCATCAGAGACTTTTTTAGGTATCGTGTCATGGCCTGAGTTATTAGTAATCTCAGGCCTTACTTAGGGACAGTGTCATTGCCTTGGTTAGGACTAGCATCAGAGCCTTTGTTAGGGACAGTGTCAGGGTCTTAATTAGGACTGGGGTCAGGGCCTTCTGTTAGGTAGTGTCAGGGACTGAGTTAGCCATAGTGCTAGGTCCTTAGATAGGGACAGTATCAGGTCCTGACTTTGGACCAGCATCTAGGCCTTAGTTTGGGACAGTGTCAGGGCCTTGGTTAGGAGTAGCATCAGAGCCTTCTGTTAGGTACAGTGTCAGAGCCTGAGTTAGGAATAGTGTTAGGGCCTTTGTTAGGGACAGTATCAGGCCCTGACGTTGGACCAGCATCTAGGCCTTAGTTAGGGACAGTGTCATGGCCTTGGGGCTAAATTCATGGCCTGATTTAGGCACAGCATCAGGGCTTTAGTCGGCATAAGAGGCTCGACTTTAGCTAAAGATAGAGTTAGGTTAATATCTAGGTTTAGTGTCAGGAAATGACCTGGGGATAGTGTCAATACCATAGTTACTGAGAGTACCAGGGGCCTTGTTTAGAACCAGTGTCAGGGCTTCAGGTAGGGACAACGTCAGAGCCTGACGTAAGGAGAGCGACGGCCTGAGTGAGGCCTAGCATCAGGCCCTTAGCTAGGGACATTCTCAGGGCATGACTTAGGAGCAGCATTAGGGCCTTTGTGGGATGAGCATTAGGGTCTTTGTTAAAGACATGATCAGGGCCTGAGTTAGTAGTAGGTTCAGGGCCTTAGGTAGGGAGAGTGTCAGGGCCTTAGTTAAGACTAGCATGAGAGCCTTTGTTAGGCATCATGTCAGGGCCTGTGTTATGTGTAGTGTCAGGGTCTTTGTTAGGGACAGTTTCTGACCTGAGTTAGGAGTAGTTTGAAGGCTTTAGTTAGGGCCAGTGTCAGGGCCTGAGTTAGGAGTAGTCAGTGACTTAGTTAGGGACAGCATTAGGGCTTCAGTTAGGATAAGAGGCAGGACATTATCTACAGATCGAGGCAGGTTATGGGCTACGGAAAATGTTAGGAAATGAGCGAGGGATAGTTTGAAGGCCTTAGTTATTCAGAGCATCAGGGCCTTTGGGACCAGCGTCAGGGCCTTATCTAGGGAAAGTGTCAGGCCAGGCTTAGGAGCAGCACAATTGCCTCTGTAGGATGAGCATCAGGGTCTTTGTTAAAGACATTCTCAGGGCCTGTGTTAGGGACAGCCTCAGGGCCTCACTTAGGGACAGCGTCAAGGCTTACATCAGGAGAGTTCTAGGACGTTATTAAGACATTTGTTAGAATATATTCTCAGGATAGTGTCAGGACTTTAGATATTGACGGCAGCAGGGCCTTAGTTAGGGTCAGTGTCAGGGCCTTAGGACTAGCATCAGAGCCTTCAAAGGAATCGTGTGAGGGCCTGTGTTAGGAGTAGTGTCAGTGCTTTAGTTAGGGCCAGTGTCAGGGCCTGAGTTAGGTGTAGTGTCAGGGCGTTAGTTAGGGACAGTGTCAGGGCCTTAGTTAGGACTAGTGTCAGAGCCTGAGTTAGGAGTAGTGTCAGGGCCTTAGGACTAGCGTCAGGGCCTTCTGTTACGTAGTGTCAGAACCTGAGTTAGGAATAGTGTTAGGGCCTTAGTTAGGAACAGTATCAAGCCCTGACCTAGGAGAAGCATCTAGACCTTAATTAAGGACAGTGTCACAGACTTGGGACTAAATTCAGGGCCTGAGTTAGGCGCAGCATCAGGGCTTTAGTTATCATCAGAGGGAGGACATTAGCTAGTGACAGGGTCAGGTTAACATCTAGGGATCGTGTCACGACGTTAGTTACTGAGAGTACCAGGGCCATTTTTAGAACCAATGTCAGGGCTTCAGGTAGGGACAGCGTGAGAGCCTGACTTAGGGAGAGCGACAGGGCCCGAGTGAGGCCTAGCGTCAGGCCCTTAGCTGGGGACACTGTCAGGTCATGACTTTGGAGCAGCATCAGGGCCTTTGTAGGATCAGTGTTAGGGTCTTAGTTAAAGACATGTTCAGGTCCTGAGTTAGGAGTAGGTTCAGGGCCTTAGTTACGGAGAGTGTCAGGGCCTTAGTTAGGCGTAGCATCAGAGCCTTAGTTAGGTATCGTGTCAGGGCCTGAGTTAGGACTAGTCAGGGCCTTAGTTAGGGACAGCATTAGGGCTTCAGGTAGGATCAGAGTCAGGACATTAGCTATGGATCGAGCCAGGTTAAGGGCTAGGGATTATGTCAGTAAATGAGCAAGGGATAGTTTGAGGGCTTTAGTTACTCAGAGCATCAGGGCCTTATTTAGAAGCAGCGTCAGGGCCTTATCTAGGGACAGTGTCCGGGAAAGGCTTAGTAGCACCACAAGTGCCTCTGTAGGATCAGCATCAGGGTGTTAGTTAAAGATATTATCGGGGTGTCTGTTACGGACAGCCTTGGGGCCTCACTTAGGGACAGCGTCAAGGTTCACTTAGGGAGAGTTTCAGGACTTCAGTAAGAGATGGGTCAGGATATAAGCTTAGGATTGTGTCAGGATATAGATATTGACAGCAGCAAGTCTTTATATAGGGACAGTGTCAGGGCCTGAGATAGGAGTAGCATCGGTGCTTTTGTTAGGTTAGGGTTAGGGTTAGGGTTATGGATAGAGGTTTTGGGTTAGAGGTTTAGGGTTAGGGTTAGGTGTTAGGTTTAGGGTTAGCATTAGTGTTAGTTATGGGTAGGGTTAGTTAGGGTTAGGGTTGGGGTAGGGGTAGGGTTAGGGATTAAGGTTTAGGGTTTAGGGTTAGGTTTAGGGTTTTAGGGTTTTAGGCTTTCAGGGTTAGGGTTTAGGGTTAGGGTCAGGGTCAGGGTCAAGACTAGGGTTTTGGGGTTAGGGTTTAAGGGTTACAGTGAGGGTTAGGGTAAGAGGGTAGCCTTAGGGTTAGCATACGGGTTATGGTACAGGTTAGGGTATGGCTACGGCCTAGGCTTATGGTATGTGTTAGGGTACAGGTTAGGCCTAGGGTATGGATTAGGGTTAGGATACAGGTTAGGGTACAGTTTAAGTTTAGGGCACGGGTTAGGGTTGGGGTATGGGTTAGGGTCAGGGTCAGGGTCGGGTTAGGGTTAGGGTTTAGTGTTTAGGGTTAGGTTTAGGGTTAGCGAATGGGTAAGGTTTATGGTAAAGGTGAGTGTTAGGGTAGCGTTAAGGTTAGGTTTAGTGTTAGGGTTAGGGTCACGGGTTAGGGTTAAGGTTAGTGTTAGGGTTAGGGTTAGTGTTAGTTTTGGGTTAGGGTTAGGTTTAGGCTTAGTGGTTAGGGTCAGTGTCAGGTTCAGGGTTAGGGTTAGGTTAAGGTTAGGGTATGGGTTAGGGTATGGGTTAGGTTATGGTTAGTGTTAGCGTACGGGTTAGGGTTAGGGTATGGGTTCGGATTTGGTATGCCTTAGTTTTAGGATTCGGGTATGGGTTAGAGTATGGCTACAGTTTAGGGTTAGGGTATGGGTTAGGGTACCGGTTAGGGTATGGGTTAGGGTACGGGCTAGGGCTAGGGTACAGTTTAGGGTGTGGAGCAAGGGTGTCCTGAAGGGAGTGGCTTGGGGTCAGGAGGCGGTGGAGACTGTGTTTCATGGGAGAGTCTTGCACACCTGTGACATTTCGTTCTCGGGGTCAGCACGGCAGTGCGGATCCACCATCTGCCCATTTTTCTGTTCCTTCATCGCTCACTCATTCCCTTGCTCATTCGTTCATTGACCCTCTCGATCCGTGATTTGAGCAGTTACTAAGGGTGTACTGTTTGCAGCAAAACACAGGACGCAGAGGGCCCTAGAGATCTGGCCGTCGGTAAGACTAAGGCCTGCTCAGCGCGTCACTCACGGTGAGCCCGGGAGTGAACTGTGCACCAGGGCAGGGGCTCCACGGGGACGAGAAGACCATGCAACTGGGTGCTGCCGCTTCCCGCCTCCTCTCCCTCAGGCTCCCTGGCCTTCCCGCGTCCCTGTGGCACAGCTCTGTGTTTGGTCACCCTTTGTGTGGTAGAGGCCTGGAGGAGATGTCAGTGTCCTCATGGGAGGATCCTGCTGCCCACAGAGCATCTGGGACTCTGAATCCAAGTTCAGCAAGGGGAATACTCTGGAACTTTCTGACCCTCCAGGCCCCAAAAGCCTGGGAGCTTGGCTGGGCTCCCGTACCCACTTCTTATGCAGTCTCCTTGGATCCCCCATCCCACCACAGTGAGTATCCAGAAGGTGCTTTGTGAGGCCCTTTCCAGTCTGGGCAGCACCAGGGCCCTGGGGCTCTTCCAGGCCCAGAGCATCTCTGAGTATGTTCCAGTGTAGTGAAAAATTGACAGTTTTCACACAGTGTAGAACAAGCCTGGCGGTTATTTATGGTTTGTGTTGTGTGTGATTTTTTATGGTCTTGGAGAGTCCTATCATTTTTTTTATGCATCAGCACATTTTCCCACAGCACGTGCTTGAGTCCACAGGCTCGGGGTATTCCTGGGTTCTCTGGTCAGGAAGGCCCAGTCAGACTGGAGGGGAGACTGACCACATCCAAGGCCTGGTCCTTGTCAGGCAGAGGGCAGGAGATAGTCCAGTTGAGGTAGGATTGAGGCTCATTCCAGGAGGGTCATCCTGACTGTGGTCTAAAGAGATGCTGCTGCTTCTGCGAATATTTTTTTTAGAGGAGAAAAGCAGAGATGTTGTATAGAGCATGACTTGGACTAACAGGCAAAGGCAAGTCCGTGCAGGCCTGCGAGAGGGGGATCATGTCTCCCAGATCTTCATGGACTGTAGACCCAGCACCTCCGCAATCAGCCCCAGGTGGAGCAGCATTAAGACATAGAAGAAGTGGACTTGGGTCAGACTGCAGCTTTGTGATTGTGCACAGAGACGGCTGACTGTTTCCCAACGCCAGGGTTCTAGAACTGGGGCCTCTGGAGGGCATAGGCATTCAGGAATATGGTGAAGTGCTTATGGAAGAGTAGTTAGCAAAATGTAAGCCTCAGCCCACAGCAAGATACCATGCAAGATAACACAAGACCCCCAGTCCGGAAGTAGCACAGACATGACCTGCAAGTGACACTCAGACTTGCTTCTCCCGCGAGCGGCTGGGGCAGCGGAAGGCTCGGCTGAGGCAGCTGAGCAGGCTGGGTCTGTACCCCACGACTGGGCAGGGCAGAGCGTGCTTGAGCCTTCAACGAGCCTCAGTGGCAGGTGCAGGGCCGTGACCATCTTTGTTTCCCAGGGACCATCTGCTGTCTCCTTGTTCTTGGGGAGGGTGAAACACAAACAAACTTTGTGAAATTTCCTGAGCTTCTGTGTGTATGTGTGTATTACGTGAGTGTGCGCAAGCATGTGCATGTGTGTGCTGTCTGTGCACAGGTCTGTGTACATCCGAGTGCATGTGAGTGTGTTTATGTGCAGGCAGGCACATGTGTGTATGCACGTGTTTTTGCATGCGCAGCACGTGTGATTGTGTGCCTGTGTGTGACTGCAGTCCATCTTTTCATGTGTGTGTGTGTACATGTGTGTGAATGCCAGTATGCTTGGGCATGTTCGTGCACATATGTGTGTGGGGGGATGAGGAAGGCACGGGGTTGTTGCTTTCTGGTGTCGCCTTCCCCCACCCTCCCTTTTGCTGTGGCCTCAGCACTTTGTGGTGAAGTGTAGAGACTCAAAAGGAGTCAGTGATCTGTCTCCTCATCCTCACGGTCATCCATCTGTCCAGTAAACATCCCTGAGCCTGTGCCATGTGCTGGGGCCTGGGGTCCACAGTGAAGCAGGCGCATGCTCTCAGCTGTGCTCAGCCCAGCCGGGCGCGGGACAGAGAAGCTGCAGGCCAGGTGTGTCTGCGGAGGGAGAGGTTACCTCTGGCTGGTGAGTCAGCGGAGGTGGCAGCTGAGCTGAACTGAAGGAGCGGGATGGACGGAGCTCGCTCTAGAGGAGGGTGGAGGCAGGGGGCAGGGGAATGGTTGGGTGCCTGGCTCGCGGGGAGGACGCATCGCAGAGGGGCTGCAAGGGTGGCCAGACAGCTAGCTTTGACTTCGTTTTATAGACAGAGAGAACAGTTTTGGAACCAGAGTGACAGGTTTAGGCCCACATTTTTCCTCTGGTGGCGGCTGAGGGGTTTGATGGTAGAAGAGAGAAGCCGGGCCGAGGAACAGGGGTGATGGTAGGGGCTGTGCCTCTGCCAGGCTTCCAGCCTCTTTGTGGTGGTCCCTTGGGTCCACAAGGTTAGCACACACCTTGTGTGAGGCAGGAATGGGGTTTCCTCTTCATTCCCTCTTTCCCAGAAGTAAACGCAACACAGTTTGGAGTTGGTGAGACTGAGGGGGCCATCTTGCAGGAAAGGCAAGCATCAGCGTTGGCTGGGGTGCCTACCCGGGGTCAAGGGGGAACCCTTAGCCAGACCCGCAGACCCCGGGGAAGGACACGGTGTGCTCAGAGAGGCAGGGATAGTCAGGAGAGCCAGGTGTGCAGAGAAGGCTCGGCCAAGGGGGCCCTGGGGGCTCAGGCACTCAGGGAGTGAGGGGACGGGTGGCCAGACAGCTGTGAATGAGGCCCAGGGGTCGACGGGGTCGTGCTGTGTACAGGGTGGACACACAGGGCCCGAGGCTGTTCTGTAGGGAACGTCTCCCGGCTGCAGTGGGCTCTGGAAATTGTCTGCGGGTTGCCATGCCTCCTGGGGCTCTCCGGCCCAGGCCCTAGCCAGGAGCTGCCTGTCCAGCCTACCCTGGCTCCACCTCCAGACTATGCAAGGCTGGGCGGGCGGGATGGGCTCCTCGTGTCTCAGTTGCCATGACCTGTGACGTTTCCTTTCCAGTTGCCAGATTCATTATAAGGATATATGTACAGTTTGTTGCGTTGTTTTGCGCCACCTGTTGGCTTAGGGAAGACCTGCCCTAGTAGGTTGGCCTGCAAGGTGTGCTACTTCAGAGCCTCCATCTGACACTCTTCCCTGTCTGAAATGCAAACACAGCACACACTCCCTGCCTGGTTTGGGAATGATGACACCTCACCTCTCGCCCCTCCTACCCTGTCCTGCCCACACTCCAACCTCAAGGACACTTCGGTTCCCCATCTGACTCCCGACCCCTCCAGCTGGCTGGGGACAGGCAGCCTCATGAGACAGTGCACACAAAGTTTTCTGGCCAGGCTGTGAGGATGGGGACCAGGTCCCACCTGTGCCAATGAAGTAGGCGTCTCACCTGGATTTGTCTCCGGGCTCTTGAAGGTGGACTGAAGGTCAGACAGTCCAGAGGCCAAGGGCCCCAGAGGAGGGGATGTGGGCGCAGGTAGACCAGGAGCAGCTGCCCCTCTGGTCAGGAGAGTCCAACAACCCAGGGCTTTCTGGTTCCTGGGGGGAGGAGAGGGCAGAGGCAGTGGGGGCCCAAAGACAGGACCTGCTTCTCCTCTGGATGGAGCCATTCAGCTGAGCCCAGGTTTTGAGGGATTAGAGTTAAAGGATGCAGGCTAGAGGGTCAGGGTTAGAGGGTCAGGTTAGATGGTCTGAGTCAGGGTCAGGGTAAGGGTTAGGAGTTTACAGGTCAAGGTCGAGTAGGGGCTAGGGGTTAGGAGCATTAGGGTCTAGGATTAGAGATGAGGAGGTTAGGGTTAGGGAGTGAACAGTAGAGATTTGGGCGTTAGGGTTAGTGGGTTGGTGTTAAGCACAACTGGCCCACGGCCCCCCTAAGCCCACACCTCTGAGTCCTGTAGGATGGACAGGACTTGCCCGGGGTCACTCACGAGTGTGGGGTTCACCTGGGCCGCTGGTTATCTACCCCCATCCTGGAACCTGAGAGCAGAAGAACGAAACGTCTGCTCTGGTCACTGACTGTTTCAAATCCACCTCAACCTCAGTCAACGGCTGTTAGGGCCTCAGAAGCCCACAGGGTTTCCTCCTACCATCTGAACTGGAAAGAGTAGTGCTGGCCCCACTTGGCCTGGGCAGCCCGGGTCCAGCACAGGCCTGACTGAGCTCACTCCATGGTCATGTTATGAATTTATACAGAACTTGGTGCAGCGACCTACCAGCCCCCAGGTGCTGCCTCCTGAGGGCTGGTGGGGCCCTGCTGGGACTGCAGGCATCCTTTGTCCCATCTGAGTGGGCATCAATAGACATCAAGTCTCAGGACAGCCCTTGACCTCTGACCATCCAGGCAGTCATCTGTGGTCCTCCAGCTCAGGCCAGTCTGGTCCCTGTCAAACCCCTGTGGCCAATTACTGAGCTGACCTTGCTGCTGGGCAATTGAACAGCTACCTGGGCAGCACAGACAGCCCTTCGGGATGTTTCAGTTACTAACATCCTTGTGGTTGAGAAAAGGGCCTCCCCCTCACAGGCTCATAGCCTGCCAAGCGAGGTAATAACCGTCTTAACATTTGAGTGTGTTCCTGACACAACAACCATACCGCAGACCATGGCCTTGCAATCCTTTGTGCTTCCAGCTGTGACAAACTTTTGATATTCATACTCATTAAGAGTCAAAGATACGGGAGCAACTGGGCCACCCAGTGGACAGTTTCACACTGAGGCGGCATGGTCTTGGAGAGCCACGTGCACCCATGTGGTCTCTGAAAGCTGCCAATGATGGATTCCATGATACGGCATAATCCTTGAGCCTCCCACTGCTTCATTGAGCAAGAATTTCCTAACCACCATAGCATTTAGTCTCTGCTCTTTGTAAAGGAGGGAGGAGACTGGATAAATGAGCAGTATTGTTCTTGGGGGATGGGTGAGTCATGTGGCCAGGGGGCAGGTGTGACTCCTGGGCTCCCACCACCAGAGACATCAAGGAGGGCTGTGCCTTTTGCAAGAGGAAGAGGTTCTTGCTGTTGTGGACGGACAGCAAGAGCACTGGATGGGTGGCTGCAGCCCCTGACCCTAAATCAGCCCCTTCCTTCCTTGGCCTTCAGATCCCACAGCTGTGCAGTGGGCCGTCAGTGATGTGGAATCTGCCGCTTTCCCCAATCCAGCATCTGTTCTCATGCCAAAGTCCAGAACCTCAGCTTTCCTTTGGGAACTTCTTACCTGTTTCCAGTCCAAACAGTTCCAGAGGGCTGATGCTACGTTCCACCCACCTTGAAGATGGACATATGATCCACATTTAGCCAATCCCATGTTCCATCCTATGGGTGCTCTGATGGGTTCAAGGACGATGCTATGATCCAAACCAGGCCAATGACGTTTATTTTATTTTATTTTTTGGCCATACTGTGCACGCGGGATTTTAGTTCCCTGACCAAGTATCGAACCTGTGCCCCTTACATTGGGAGCTCAGAGTCTTAACCACTGGACCACCAGGGAAGTCCCATCCCCTCATTTTCAAAAATGCTATGGATTTAAAGCACACAAGACGGTTGTGATATGAGTGGCCTTTTCAGTATGACTTCTTTGACTTAGAATGTTTTCAATGTTTATCCATGTTGTAACGTATTATCAGTGTTTCATTCATTTTTTAAATTGTGGTTAAAAATACATAACATAGGGATGGGGGGCAAGTGGAGGGAACGGCCCAGATGCACACCATTCACGGACCCTGTGGACTGGAAGGACTCCTGAGAGCCGGAGCCCAGAAATCCGGGGATGGATAAGACACAGCATTCCCTCCAACTCCCATGAGCGCCCCTTGCTCCATCCTGCACCCAAATACCTCAACTAGGCCCTCTCCCCACTCTTGACACTCCAGACTCAGCCGGGACAGACCTCCGCAGCCGCCGCTCCCCACCCTGCAGGAGAAGCTCAGAGGTCCTGTCCCCCTTTCCTCTGAGGGACTCTTTTTGGTGACCACAAAAGGATTTGGTCGCTCAGGACAAAGCTGGTAGAGGACAGCGGGATGGCTGCGCCCAGCGCGCCACGCTTCCTCCTGACCTTCGGCTTGGACGAGACTATCGTGGACGAAAACAGCGATGACTCCGTCGTGCGCGTGCCGCGGCGGGCCAGCGGCTGCCTAAGAGCCTGCGTGCCACCTAGCGCGAGGGCTTCTACAACGAGTACATGCAGCGCGTCTTCCAGTACCTGGGCGAGCAGGGCGTGCGGCCGCGGGACTTGCGCGCCATCTACGAGGCCATCCCCCTGTCGCCCGGCACGGGCACGGGCGAGCTGCTGCAGTTTATGGCCAAGCAGGGCGCCTGCTTTGAGGTTATTCTCATCTCAGATGCCAACACCTTTGGCGTAGAGAGTGTGCTGCGCGCCGCCGGCCACCACGGCCTGTTCTGCCGCATCTTCAGCAACCCGTCGGGGCCCGACCCTTGGGGGCTGCTGGCGCTGCGGCCCTTCCACGCGCACAGCTGCGCTCGCTGCCCTGCCAACATGGGCCAGCACAAGGTGCTCAGCGACTATCTGCGCGAGCGGGCCCACGACGGCCTGCCCTTCAAGCACCTTTTCTACGTGAGCAACGGCGCCAACGACTTCTGCCCCATGGGGCTGCTGGCAGGCGGCGACGTGGCCTTCCCGCGCCGCCACTACCCCATGCACCGCCTTATGCAGGAGGCGCAGAAGGCCGAGCCCAGCTCCTTCTGCGCCAGGGTGGTGCCCTGGGAAACCTCCACCGAAGTGCGCCTACACCTGCATCAGGTGCTGAGGACGTGGCCTGCAGGGGCCACCCGGGCGGGGAGGGGGTGGGGCGGTGGGGGTCGGGAAAGAGAAAGCTAGTTTTATTACTCCCTTTCCCTTTCGTTTTGGTATATCCCTTCAGGATTTCCCGGAATCCCAGGTTGGTCCATCTGGGGACTGGAGGAGGGAGTTGGGAGCTGTCCCCATCTGTGCAGTTAACCCAGCTCGGCTGCCTCCCCCAGTTCCACTGCAAGCGAATTCCGGAGTCTGGCCGCAGCAGCGTGGCGCGCATATCTGAGCAGGCGGCAGTGTTTCCACAAACCTTGTCCTCTCAGCTGGGAGGACGGGGTTCCCTGTCAGGGTCGAGAAGGAACATGTCCCGCCGCGTTGCGGTTAACTGTTGCCTTGGGCTGCGTGGCCTCCCTCCTCCAGTCTTCTGTCCAGAGGACCTAGGCCCCGAAATGTACCCCCCCCCCCGACCTCCCCCGCACCGGACTCCCCGTGGAGAGAGGTGGCGCTCCTTGCTGATGGTCCCAGGCCTAGATCTTGCGTTACCTACTGTGACTCTACACTACACTCCTTGCCCCCCGACCCCCCACCCTGTTAGCATCCCCACAGGATAAAAAGCTAGAGGGAACGGACACCTCCTGTTGGTGGAAAGAGGTAGCACACTGTTCCGGGGCTCGGGTCTGGCCAGCCAGGGACCTCACAGAGCCTGAAGATGTCTCCTTGCACCCCAGCCTCGTCTATGTATGCAGCAAGAAACCAGGGACTTAATCAAAGTCACCCCACTGACTGGGCCTTTTGAGCCCCCCTCCTCCCGTATGGAACAGAAAGCCATGATGCTGTAAAGCAGAGCCAGTGGAAACCCAAGGCCCACCGCCCTCTTCTGGGGTTTCAGAGCTGTGAATGTGAAGGGGCAGAGGTGAGCGAGATGTCTCACGCTGCCGTCTGGGGGATGAGGGCGAGGTGAGCTCTGCTCTCAGAGAGCCCACCTAAGTGAGGGAGCTGGTCCCCACTCTGGGAGGAGTGCCCAGCCTGGGGAACCAAGACTGAATACATAAGAAAGCAGGCAACAGGCAAAAGAGCAGGGTGCGCCCACCTTCGCAGAGGGTCACAGGGGTCTAGTGTGGAGGGCTCAGTGAGCACCGAGGAGACGGGAGATACTGATGCTTAGGGCAGGCAGAGGAGGCTCAACTAGTGGGAGACTTACAGGTGGGTTGCCTTTCAGTCCCTCGGCCCGCTAGCCCTGCAGGGCAATCATCAGGAGGTCATCAGAATTTTATTCAAAGTTGGCACTTGCAGCTGGAGACCCTGTCTTGCATGGCATAAGGGTCCCCTGTGGGTAAGGTCACCAAACTCCTTGGCTTCCATTTTTTTCCTGTCTCCAGCAGGCCTCTGGGTGCCTCCTCTGTCTTTACCAGGACCCCTTCCCACTGAAATGGCGGGAAGGAAGAGACACAGCTCACAGCCCAGGAGGCGTGCCGGACTGGTCCATTCTTGACTGGAGCAGGCTTTGGTGTGGGACTCAAGAGGTTCACTCAAGGCGGTTCTTGGGTCAGCATCCCAGAGATCCCAGGTTGTCAGCAGCTGGGCTGCACATAGTTCCCGGGGAAGAATCCAGACCCCTCTGAGCCAATGCCCTCACACCAGCCATCGGAGTAGTGGCGGGTGATGCAGATAATGGTGCCCTCAGAGAAGGAGAGTTCATTGTCCTTCTGGCGGGTGTATGGGTACAGTGTCATTACTGCAGGGCGGGAGGAGAGGGGTGCCATGAGACGTGCCTCCTGCCCCACCACAGGGATGCTTGTGCCCACATACTGGACACTAGGGGGCAATGTGGGGAGTGGGGCAGGAGATGCCTTCTTCAAAGCCCCAGGACTCCTCCCCAGCTGAGCTAATACTCAGTATCAGGCCAGCTGCTTCCCTCCTCTGTGGGGGTGTGGTGGGGTGGAATAAAAGGCTCCACAAGTGTGACACAGGCCATCCCCTCCACTCCAAGAAACTTCAGTGTTTGAGAGCAGGGCCTCAGGATCTACCCATGTTTTGTAATCTGCTTTCAGTCCCCGTTCATCCTGGTCTTCCCACAATGTCTCTGGCAGGTGCTGGAGGTATTGCTCAGTAGGTGCTCTAGTAGGTGCTCAGTAAATACAGCAACATTGAACAGTGTAGACTTGGCCGAGTGAGCCTTGGGCAAGTCACTTAGTTTAACCTCTCAGGCTCAGCTTCGTCTGTTAAATGGGAGTGTGAAGATTGTAGGAGGTTAAGTAAAAGTGAGAAAATGGATGAGAAGCTTTGACTCTGGGGTCTGGTATAAAGCAGGGGCTAAATTATGTTAAAAGCCCCCATATAATATAACATTTACTATTTAAATCATTTTGAGCATACAGTTCTATGGCATTAACTACATTCACGTTGTTGTACAAATATTCTCAGCATCCACCTCCGGAACTTACTCATTTTCCCTATGGAAAATTGTGTATCAGTTTCTTTAAATTTTTGCTAACATTTGTTATTTTTAGCTTTCTTGATTGTAGGCGTTCTAGTATGTGGAGGGGTCGGCGTTGTGTTAACTTGCATTTCATCACGACTAATGACGATTAACATCTCTTCATGTGCTTGCTCACCATTTGTATGTCTTATCTGGAGAAGGCTCTTTTGAAGTCCTTTTTCCATTTAAAACATTGGGTTGTTTGCCGAGTCCCACCAAGCGCTCCTCCTGGCGGCGTTGGTTGTCGGTTAGTCCAGCCTGGAGCGGTCTCCGCGCCGCAGGGGCCCGCGCCCCGGGGCATCGCTAGCTGCCTCTCAGGAGAGGAGACGCACGCCCCCCACCCCCACCCCCGGCGCCCGTGCCTGGAGCGCCGAGATCGTGCTGCGCCGCGTGGACGCGGTGCCGCCGGGGCGGGTCTTGCTCGGCATTGGCTGCGGGTTACCTGAGCGCGGCGGCAGTCTGCGCCTCGCCCGGAAGAGAGTGTCCTGGAAGTGGGCGTCCCGGCCAGAGCGCACCTGGCGCGGGGCGTCCTCCGGGCTCCTCGCCGTCGGCACCACGCGAGCTGGCGGGGGTCTAGGGAGCCAGCGCCCTGCGGCTGGGAATGACCCGTCCCGTGGGTCCCAGGCACCCCAGCGGCATCCGAGCGCGGAGCGGAGGGAGTCTAGGGAGCCAGCGCCCGGCGGCTGGGAACGACCCGTCCCGTGGGTCCCTGGCACCCCAGCGGCATCCGAGCGCAGAGCGGAGGGCTGTGGACCGCAGGTAAGGGGACAGGGGTTGGTGGGGGTGGGTGGAGGAAAGAACGAGGAATTACACCAGAGCTGTTTGGTACAGGGGCAGAAACAGAAAACTCAGACGTACCACTGCAGAGGCCATGGGAGTTAAGTTGTAAATGCTGCTGGCTTTCAGTAGCCTGCAGCCATTCTCTTCTGTAGCTGATGGGATACAAAGCTCTACTGGGTTGTTCTTTGCATGGGATAGTCTTGTTTTGCAGAAATTCAGCTCGGAGCCATCCTTGATGTGTAAGTGTAAGGTCGGATCTTAACAAACGGCATCGCGAAACAGAGGAAAGCTTCAAGTGAGCTTTATTAGGGGGCGCTCCCGGGCGAGGTTCACTGGTCCGAGAGAAAGGGGCCAGAGAAGTCGCCCCCGGGCGAGGGCTGGGCAAGATTTTATAGGGGAAGAAGGGAAATGGGTGTGGTGCATCTGGGAGGGCGCAGGGAATTCCTTATCTGGTGGTCTCTTCGGGTGTCGTGGCACTATCTGGTGCCGGTTACGTCAGTCTTGGGACCTCTAGTCCCGTCCCTCGAAAGGCGGGAAGGCTGGGCCGGGTGGAAAGCCCCCAGGTCAGTTCCTGGAACTGGGAGGTCCGCAATGTCTCCAGGTCAGTTTCTGGAACTGGGTGGTCCGGAGAGTTTCGGTCTGATGCAACCTGTGAATCTGATTGCGTTCCCCTACCTCGGGCCAGTTGGCCTTACATCCCGACATCTTTGGTGTAATGGGGCGGCGTTCCGATCTCTGGCTACTTCATGCTGAATGCGGGCGTCGAAAGGGGAGTCGGGTGACCAGAGGTCCGAGGCTTAGGGGAGACCAGTGGGGGTTTCTGTAGGAAGCAAGGTGTAAGGACCGAGGAACATTTGGTTTGTGGCCACCCGAGAGACTTCCTCCATGCGCCGGCGAAGGAACCTAAGAAAACGGGGCAAACATGAGCAAGATACAGATGAGAATTAAGGGGCCTCAGATTGGTGTTAGCCAGGTATAGAGGGTGGATCGCCACCAATCGGGAGTTGGGGAGGCGGACTGTTGGTGGTTGCGTTGGAGTTCTTCTCTTAAGCGATGGAGGGCGTTTACAGCAGCATTCCTCCTGTAGGAAGAGGCAGGTACCTCCTTTGTCGGCCGTCAGGAGATCCAGGGCTCGTCGATTCTGGAGAGCGACTCGGGCTATGGAGGTGATTTGGCACTGGAGAGAGGAGATGGAGGCGGCGGAGCCTTCAATGGCTAGCTGGAGCTTATGTTCTAAGTCGCGGGATGTTGAAACACTTATGTTAGAGCTCCCCCCCCCGCCCCCCCGAGGCCTGCAGCGACCAGGGAGGAGGCGAGAGAGATGCCTGCGACCAGAGGAAGAAAGATAGCTCTTTTTTGTCGGGTAAGGGGCGGCGTGATTAGCGAGGAAAATTCGGCTTGGCTATACAGTGTGAGTTGTGGGACGAGAGTAACGGGGATACATGGGAAGGGGGAGGAAGAATTGATCTCTTTTGTGAGGGAATCATTGCACCACAAAAACATGCCTGGTGGTGCTTCAATTGATGTGTTTACCGTGAGGGATGTGTTGCAAAGAAACCCATTATCAGGTAGATTTGGGCGGCTGCCGTAACAGATAGTGAGATTTTTTTGAATCAAGGAATATGGGGACTTTTAACGGGGAAAAAGGTGGGTTTGGGGATGTGTAGGAAGTAGAATTGAAGGGCTGGTCGAGTGGGACAGCAGCCAAGGGTGGATGGCCAAGCGAGGCACATAGAAAGCAGTCGGAGATGTTACCTATTCCTGTGTGGTTGAGTATCTGTAGTGTTTTTTGGTCAGTTCGGCTGCTGCTGCTAGGGCCCGAAGGCATGGTTGCCATCCCCGAATGGTTGGGTCTAGCTGTTTGGAGAGGTAAGCCATGGGGCGGTAGGAAGGCTCTACAGGCTGGTCAAGGAGTCCAGTGGCTATTCCGGCCCGTTCATCCACAAAAAGGTGAAAAGGTCTGTTTGGGTTGGGCAGAGAAAGGGGAGGAGAAGATATCAGAGCATTACGGAGGGTGAGAAAGGCCTGTTGAACGGCGGAAGGAGAGGTGAGGGGTCCTTGAGGGGTTTCCTTAGCGGCTAGATATAAGGGTTTAGCGAGGAGAGCAAAGTTAGGGATCCAGTGTCGGAAAAATCCTATAAGGCCCAAAAAGGAGAGAATTTGTTCCGCTGTTTCCGGAGGCTGGAGTTCACGGATAATCCGGGTGCGATCGGCTGTTAGACCTTTTGTGGTGGGAGTAAGGTGGAGCCCCAGGTAGGTTACAGAAGATACAGATAACTGAGCCTTGGCTGGGGAGACCCGATAACCGCGAGAGCCAAGGTAATTGAGGAGATCTGCAGTATGTTGTCTTGAGAGGCTGAGAGATAGGCTACAAAGGAGGAGGTCATGTACATATTGAAGGAGTGTGCTGGGGGTAAGGGAGCAGGAAGTGAGGTCCCGTGCCAGCGCCTGACCGAAGAGGTGAGGACTGTCGCAGAAGTCCTGGGGAAGAACTGTCCAGGTGAGCTGACTGGAAGTATGAGTATCTGGATCCGTCCAGGTAAAGGCGAAGAGGAAATAGGAGTCGGGATGTAGGGGGATAGTGAAAAAGGCATCTTTGAGATCCAGAACCGTAAAGTGGGTTGTGGCTGGGGGGATATGGGAGAGCAAGGTGTATGGGTTTGGTACTACTGGGTGGAGAGGAATTATGGCCTCATTGATTAGTCGGAGGTCCTGGACCAGGCGATAATCCTCAGAGGCCTTGCGGACAGGCAGGATGGGGGTGTTTCAGGGAGAGTCAGTGGGGATAAGGAGTCCCTGGCTTAGGAGTCTGGTGATAATAGGTTGTAGGCCCCTAAGGTGAGTCTCAGAGATGGGAAATTGGGGCCTTGATAGAAATTTGGAGGGGTCCTTTAGGCGGATGAGGACGGGGGAATGGTGTGTTGCTATTATGGGCTTAGAAGTATCCCAGACTTGGGGATTGATGGGGTTGGTGTGATTGGAAGAGGGGGATAGGAGGGGGAGGGTTCTAGAGACAGGCTGAGAAGAAGCAGGAGCTGGGAGGAGGGGACCTTAGGGTCAAGTCTATCCAGCTGCAGGGAGGCCCCTAAGTGGAAAAGGACATCTCGGCCTAGCAAGGGAACTGGGCAGGATGGTATGACTAAGAAGGAATGAGTAAAAGGGAGTCCTTCGATATGACATGGGAGTGGACCGGTCTGGAGTGGGAAGGATGGTTTGCCATCAATACCCATGACCGAGATCTGGGAAGGAGAAACTGGCTTGGAATAAGTAGGTAGGACCGAATAGGTAGCCCCCGTGTCCACCAGAAATGAAATGGACTTATCCGCTACCTGTAGCGTTACCCTGGGCTCGGTGAGGGTGATGGGGGTCTTCGAGTCCGGGTGCCGTCAGTCGTCAGCCAATCCCAGCAGTTCGAGTGGTAATGCCATTGGGTCGGCCTGCCCCCCACGTGGAGACGCTGAGGGAGGGCCAGTCGTAAGGCAGTCACTCTTCCAGTGGCCCGTTAACACGCAGCTGGGACAGGGCTTAGAAGGAGGTCGGGGATTGGGACATTGGCAAGCCCAGTGGCCTTCTTTTCTGCATTTGAAGCAGGCCCCCGGCGGGGTTGCCTTTTGCGGACCCCATGGATGCTGTGATACATGGGAGATGGCCGGCCTTAGGGCAGCTACAAGAGGTTGGGTTTGGAGGGCCACCTTCTGGTGCATCCGAGCCTGTCAGCTGGATCCTGCCAAATCCTCACGGCCATTGTAGACTTTAAAGGCCATCTTTACCAGATCTCGAATAGGGGTTTGAGGGCCATCTTCTGCCCGTTTTAATTTCTTTCAGATGTCCGGGGCTGATTGGGTGATAAAATGGGTGGCTAGGACCGCTGCCCCTGCCGGGGTGTCGGGATCCAGCTGGGTGTAGAAAGTTAAGGCCGCTGTAAGGCGATTGAGAAAGATAGCTGGATTTTCGTTAGGTTCTTGGATTATCTCTTTAGTTTTTCAAAATTGACTACCTTATGAGCAGCAGCCTGCATGCCAGCCAGGAGGCACTGGATCATGAGGTCGTGTTTATGACGGCCATCTTGGCCATCCTGATAAGTCCAGCCTGGATTGGTACCAGGTACAGCAGTCACTCCGACAGGCATGGAGTTGTCGGTAAGGTGAACCTGATCTGCATGGTTGAATTCTCTTTCCCTCTCATCAGGGGTCAGAGTAGAAGATAGGATCACAGAGATATCATACCAGGTTAGATCGTAAGCTTGAGAGAGGTAGCGAAATTATTTGATGTAGCGGGAAGAGTCGGCCGAAAAGGAGCCTAATCGCATTTCTATTTGAGAGAGAACTTGGAGGGAAAAGGGAACATGAACTCTAACTAATCCTTCCGCTCCTTCTACCTCCCTCAGAGGGCAGAGGAGATTTGGATCTTGGGAGTCGTGAGAGCGTGTATGTGCACTAATTGGCGAAGCAAGCGGCGAGGGAGGAGAAACCGTTGAGGGAGGCGGGGGAGCGGTTGGATGGGCCGGAGCAGCGGCTGCGGGATGAGGAGGGACCGCTTCAGGGTTGGGTGGAGGCTGGAGAGGAGCTCTGGAGGGGGGAGAGGCGAGAGAGATTCGGGTGGGTCGCCTAGTGGAGAGGAGTCATCATCAAAGGAAATTAGGGGCTTGGATGTAGGAGCTGTCTGTCTGGCAAGAAAGATCTGGGAAGTGGAACAATTGACGTAGAGGGAGGGGCGGGAGCATAAATACCAGAAGGCCTGAACATAGGGGACCTCGGATCATTTGCCCATCCTGCGGCAGTAATTATCTAGATCACGGAGGATGTTAAAATTGAAAGTCCCTTCAGGAGGCCATTTGGATTGATTGTCTAGAGGATATTGTGGCCTGGCCACAGTGGAATAGAGAAAATAAGCCGTCGGCAACAGAGAACTTAGGAGAAACTGAGGGCTGTAAAGGGCTAGGAGAGGGCTAGGAGACACCCCAGGGGTGTCTTAGAATCTGGTTTCGATTCTGAGGTTCCCATGACCCCCAGTCTGTCCCTGAGTGAATGGAGAAGGAGAGAGGCGTGCCTGGTCTCAGTCTCCAATTCAAGGCAGGTCGGAGGGCAGTCAGGTGATTGGGACGTCTCCACAGTTCCATAGACCTCACTTGCTATATGGTCGGTCTTTTGATATATGTATTTAATAGGTATTTGTACACGTATGGTAACCCTAATCTTAATTTTTCCATTCACCCCACCTATCCTTTTAGATAAGCATACTTCTAAGTCTGTGAGTGTCTTTCTCTGTGGAAATATGTTCATTTGTGTTAGTTATTAGTTAACACCTATAAGTGATATCATAGGATATAGGTTTTTGCTTTCTGACTTACCTCATGTTCTGTGATTATCTCCAAGCTCATCTATGGTGCCTCAAATAGCAGTGTTTCATTGTTTTCCATGGCTAATATTCTGTTGTATAAATAGACCACTTCTTCTTTATCTGTTCATCTGTTGATGGACATTTTGGTTGCTTCACTGTCTTGGCTATTGTGAATAAGGCTGCAGTGCAGATTTTGCAGCCCGGGTCTTCTCGATTCAGGTCTCAGGTGAGAGGCCCAGTGGTGTGACTGCTGGATTGAATGGTACCTCAATTTTTATTTTAATTGCAGCTCCCTTCTGTTCTCATTATCGGCTGTTACCACTTTACATCTCATCAGAAGCTAGAGGGTACAGTGTTCTCTAAAACCCCTTCAATATTTATTGTTTGTAGTCTTTTTGCTGATGGCCAGTTGACTGGTGTGAGTTGAAACCTTTTTGTAGAGTAGATTTGCATGAGTCTAATAATTACTGAGGTTGAGCTTTTATCCATTTTCCTTTTTTTAAAAGAGAGCGAGCCAAATTAACCTCTTCATATTATTTTCTTGAAAAATTTGCAGTTTTGAATTTTTTTGGCCATTCCCTACCTCCGCACAGTTGTTTAGGGCAGGTGTCCTTTACAGCCCTGAGTCCTTCTGAATGTTAAGTGACCATTAGCGGTGGGTTTAAAGCCGCTCTTGTGGGAAACGGCCACAAGGCGGCAGCATTTCTACATTTCCAACTCTGGGTTTTTGGGCAACAGAGCTTTCCTGGAAATTGTGTTAGTAAGCAGCAAATTAGAGTGGAATGTGCCAGCGCAAAGCCCCAAGAGCATATATATCCTAAATTGTTGTTTGCTTTTTAAATTTAATTTTTATTAATTATCAGAGCAAATTTGATAAAAATGTAGATTCTCCTAGGTGTACAGTTTGTGATTCATCCTATCAATGTATCTGTCTATTCCTCTTTGGATCCTTTCCCGTGTATATTATAGTGTTGAGTAGACCTCTCTTCGTATTCCATAGGTATTGTGTGATTATATATTTCATATGTATTAGTACATGTCTGTTAACCCCCATATCCTAATTCATACATTCCTTACACCTTTCCATTGGGTTAAACATAATTTGGTTTTCTGAATCTATGTCTGTTCTTCTCTTGGAAATTATTTCATGGGTATCAATTTTTAGGTAACACCTATAAGTGATGTCATAGGATGTCTGTCTTTCGGTTTCTTTCTAACTTCAAGTTGGGTGATTATCTGTAGATCCTTCTATGGTGGTGCCAACGGCACTGTTCCATGCTTTTTCATGGCTAATATTCCATTGTGTACATGGACGACTTCTTCTTGGTGCATTTTTCTGTTGATGGACATTTTGGTTTCTTCCAGGTCTTGGGATGGTACATGTTGCTGCAGTGCAGGATTGCCAGCCTGTGTCTTTTTGATTCTGGTCTAATCAGGTGATAACCCCATGAGTGGGCCTACCAGATCACATGGTAGCTCCATTTTTACCCTTAAACGCACCTCCATTCTGCTCTCACTACTGGCTGTTACCAGGTTACATCCCACCAGCAGCTAAAGGGTACAGAGTCCTCTAAAACCCCTTCAGCAGTTATTCTTTGTAGACTTTTTTTTGCTGATGATCATCCTGAAGGCTGTGAGGTGAAAGTCTTTGTACACTGGACTTGCATGGCTTCATTAATTCCTGATGTTCAGCCTTTTTCCATTCCTGGTTTTTTAACAAAAAAAGACAGGAAAAGAAACAGAAGCCAAATGTGCATAAATTATGCCTCTTGAAACTGTCGTTTTGAAATGTGGACGTCTTTTGAATTTTTTGTTCGATATACGACCCCAGGATTTGTTTTCAGGGCAGGTGTCATTTACAGGCCTGCAATGATTTTGAATATCAACTGACCATTAGCGCTGGGATTAAAGCTGCTGTTGTGTGAAACGGCCACAAGGTGGCAGCAGTTCTCCCTTACCAAACCTGGTTACAAGGGGAGCAGAGCCTCAATGGAAGTCGCGTTCTAGATTGGAATTTAGAATGGAATGTGCCAGGAGAAAGCTCCTTAAGTTTGTCTCACAACTTCTTGTTCGTTTTTTTAATATAATTTTTTATCACAGCAACTTTGATTTCAATATTTGGCTTGTTCTAGGTGTGCAAGATGTCGTTCTTGTACACATAAACATATGTGTATTCTTCCTGGGATCGTTTCCCATGTACGTTAGGAAAGAATGTTGAGTAGTCTTCTCTTGGTATTCTGTAGGTCTTTGGTGATTATATATTTCACCTGTGTTTGTATACGTCTGTTAACCCCAATATCCTAATGTATCCAATCCACACAAATTTCCATTGGTGAAACGTAAGTTTGTTTAATGAATCTGTGATTGCCCTTCTCTGTGGAGATATCTTCACTGGTATCAATTTATAGGTAACACCTATAAGTGATATCATACGATATGTGTATTTCCCTTTCTGATTTACTACATGTTGTGTGATTACCTCTAGACTCATCTACGGTGCTGCACAGGGCAATGTGTCCTTTTTTTCCTTGGCTAATATTTTGTCTGCACTTGTACCAGTTCTTCTTTGTCCACTCATCTGTTGCTGGACTTTTTGGTTACTTCCATATCTTGGCTACTGTAATACTGTGCAGTGCACATTTGCCTTCCTGTGCCTTTCCAATTCTGTCTTCTTTGGTTATAGGTCCAGGAATGGGCCTGCTGAATGATATTGTAGCTCAAAGTGTACCTTTTAAAGGCATCTCCATTCTGTTCTCATTAGTGGATCTTTCAAGGGTACGTCCAACTGAAAGTTGAGGTTATGCATTTCTCCACAAACACTTCAGCATTTGTTGTTTATAGGTTTCTTGCTGATGGTTATTCTGAGGTGTACCAGCTGAAACCTCTTTGTAGCTGAATTTGCGTGTGTTTCATAATCCGTTGAAATTAAGCTTTAAGGCATGTCCATTTTATTTTTCAAACTGTGATTACAGCTTAGCTCTTCAAAGTCTTTTCTTAAAGTATGTGTCACATTTTGAAATTTATTGGCCATTACCTCCCTCAAGGCATTTTGTGGGCAGGTCTCATTTACAGCCATGCAGTACTTGTTCACATGAAGTGACCATTAGCACAGGCTTTAAAGCTGCTTTTGCAGGTAACGGCCAGAGAGTGGCAGCCTTTCTACGTTCCCCACGCTGGTACTAGGGAAACAGACCTTCCTGCCAGTGGTGTTCCTCGGTTATAAATTAGAGAGGAATGTGCCCGGATAAACCCCAAAATGCTTACGTCTCCTTACTTATGTTTGTTTTTAAATTTAATTTATACTTTTTATTGGAGTAATATTCCATTGTGTACATGGACCACTGCTTCTTGGTGCACTCCTCTGTTGATGGACATTTTCGTTGCTTCCACGTGTTGGCTATGGTAAGTATTGCTGGAGTGCAGAAATGCCAGTCTGTGACGTTTTGATTCTCATTTTCTCAGGTGACAGGTCCAGCAGTGGGTATGACTGATTGCCTGGTAGCGCAATGTTTCCCTTTTCAAAGCACCTCCATTGTGTTTCCATTAGTGGCTCTTACCACGTCCCCCTTAGAACGCAGGGTACGCACTTCTCCACAATCGCTTAAGCATTTATTGCTTGCAGCATTTTTGCTAATGGCCATTCTGACTGCTGTGAGCTGATAGGTTTTTGTAATTTGGGTTTGCGTGTCTTTACAAATACCTAAAATTCATCATTTTTCCAAGCCGTTTTTGTTTCTGTTTAAAAAAAAGGAGAACAAAGTGTGCATACAATATACCTCTTGAAATTGTCTTCTTGGAAGGTTGCCCTCTTTTGAATTTCTTATTCGGTTTTCGACCCCAGGAATTTTTTGGTGGACAGGTGCCATTACAGAACTGCACGTTTGGTGAATAGTTAGTGACCATTAGCAATGGGTTTAAAGCTGCTGTTGTGTGAAACGGTCACAAGGAGGCAGCATTTCTCCATTCCCCAATCTGGGTAGTAGGGCAGGAGAGCCTTTCTGGAAGTCGTGTTCCTAAGTTGTAAATTAGAATGGAATGTGCCAGGAGAAACCCCCATACGTTTATGTCTCATTACTTCTTGTTGGTTGTCTTAATTTTTGTAATCGGGGTAATGATTAGAATATTGTTTGTCCTAGCTGTACACAATCTGGCTCATTTGTACATTATATATGTCTATTCATATACAGATCCTCTTCCCATGCAAAATATTACACAGTGTTCCGTAGACCTCCCTTGCTATATGGTCGGTCTTTGTGACACATGTATATGATATGTATTGGTATATGTAACACTGATCTTAATTTATCCATTCCTCCCACCTTTCCTTTTAGATAAGTATAGTTTTTTCCTACATCTGTGAGTGTCTTTCTCTGTGGAAATATTTTCCTGTGGGTCAGTTATTAGATAACGCCTATAAGTAATATCATAGGATATAGGTCTTTTGATTTCCAACTTACCTCAGGTTCCATGATTATCTCTAGGCTCATCTGTGGTGCCTCAAAGAGCAGTAATTCATTGTTCTCCATGGTGACTATTCCATTGTGTACATGGACCTCTTCTTCTTTATCCATTCACCTGTTGATGGACATTTTGGTTGCTTCACCATCTTGGCTATTGTGAATAAGGCCGCAGTGCAACTGATACAGCCTGTGTGTTCCCGATTCTGGACTTCTCAGGTGAGAGGCCTAGCGGTGGGCCTGCTGCGTCGAATGGAAAACGTAGGGAATAACCAGGCAAAGTCAGTTACCATGGCAGCCCTGGGAAAAACATTACCAAGTGACACTAACACTCCCAGGAGCCTACATTTGTTTCCACAATAAGTAAACCTTTCTCATTTCTAAAGTACTATACTGTGAAATATGCATCTCAGTCACAACTAGAGGTTACTCAGTGTCTGCTGTCAGTGGGAGGAAAACAGAAGGGCCTTGCACAGTACCTAAAGCAATGACAAGAAGAAACTAGGGGCCACGGGCAGAGACACACAGGCTCAGACAGGCTCCTATCCCTATGACATTCTGAGGAGATCACGTTGTAAGGGCTCGAGCACGAGAAAGCAGCCACTAACCAGCTACCCTGTCTCAAATATTTGGAGAAAGTCAATGCAAATACATACCTATGTATTATTCTTTTCTGATCATTCTTTCAGTGTATCCCTTCTGGCTTTGTGAAAAGCGATTCTTCGTTTTGTACCTGAAAACTGAGTGGCACATGTAAATGGATGAAACATGTCAGAGCAGACATCCAACGAGCACTTCAGCTAACGAACGAGGAGCTCCGAGTTCTGGGAAAGAATCGTAAAAGTGGTGTAGAATCACAATATCTTAGAGCATCCTTTATATGAAATCCCCTCTTGCATATCACCAGTCACTGGTCATCAGCCTATACATGAACTTTGCAGTGACAGAAAACCCAGCACTGTCTAGACAGGTCTAGGCACTTCTAGTTGCTACAGCAGTCTATATCAAGTTCAGAATCTGACTCCCTGTCACGCATCAGTCCCAGTCTGCCTTCTGCAATGGTACACCCCATGGCACACCTCATCTCTTTTCCATCTGGCACATTTCCCAAACACATGAGGACAATTTTGTTCTTCCTAAAGCTCTCTTCTCCCACGTCACCCTCCTAAGTCACTCCTTCCTTCCTGTGTTTATGGCTTTGAGGAGCCCCCAAGGTTTTCTCATCCCAAGGCCATGACAAGCAATGGCATCAGTGTGCCTGCTACAGATTCTAGGAAAGGGGCAGGGCCACACAGGGGTCTGGCAAATGTGACTGACAACCTGATGGGAGAGTACATGTGAGAACCTCAGCCTCTCTTCGGTCCTCAGCCTCTATCCAAGGTTGCTCCATAGCACACTATTGACATTTTGGGCCAGATAATTCTTTTGGGGTGGTGGGGAGGGCTGTCCTATGCCTTGTACGATATGTAGTAGCATCCTGACCTCTACCCACCAGATGCCTGCAGCACCACCACCCCCACACCCTGGATGTGACAATGAAAATTGTCTCCAGCCATTGTCAAACGTCCTGGAGGAGAGGTGATGGCAAAATCACCCTCACTCAAGAGCCACTGCTCTTTCCAATGACTCTGTTCACCCATGAGGACTCAAAACCCTCTCCTCTGCTGGCTTAGCATTCAACTCTCCAGAAAGTCTATCGGGTATCAAAATGCTATTTGAAATTTAATAGTATTTATCTCTATAACGGTATCTGATGAAAGTAAAACTCTTTCTCCAGATGTTAAGAACCTCCCAGGTGGTTAATCCACGTTTACCTTATCTCCTACCCCAGGCCCTGGAAATTACAGAAATGATCGGACACCCATTTTCGGGTTCCGTTCAATAAGTACCAGTAGCGTAAGGCTTTCTGGCAACCCGAACACTGAATTCAAGTAAACTATTCTGCCTGACCGTGGCTTTGTGAGACAAGACACATACCTGTAGCAGGACCCTCCTCGCTGCTATTTACGGAATTGAGGTATCTGACTGGAAAGCCGGTGGAGATGAACTACCCAAGAAAGCAGTGGGTTCAGGATGAGAATTTGGAAAGGGTGACAAGGGAGGGGAGAATGAACCTCAGCTGAAAAGAAAGGGGAAAAGTACCAAGAGATGAGTTCTCTTGACCGAAGAGAAGATACGCTGAAAGCCATCAGCTTGCCCTCGGGGCCCTCAGCTCTCTGGGGAGCTCTAAGGGAAGGGTGAGCCTGGACCTACGACTCCGGACTCCTGGTCTCGGCCCCCAGGCCTGACCATTCACTCAGACTCTCAATAAATACTTGTATTCAAAGACCTTACACGGGGACCACATCTGGGAAAACATCGCCACACCCTCATCATAAGTCACAGAGGGAGACCCGAACTGGCCAAGCCATGATAGGAGCTGTGAGGGCGACAAAAGAGCACGGCAGGGATCGGACATCGGATCGCCAGAAGCCCTCCGCCCTCCTGGTTCGTAATGCCAGGGCCCCATCGCCGCGTATCGCCGGACCCCGGTCCTGCCTCCGTCGCGCACCCTTCCCCACGGTTGGCGGGGGTCTGGAGTCACCATCCCCGGTTCGGACCTACAGACCTCGCCGCTGCTGAGCTCTACAGATCCCGCTCCTTCCACACAGTTCGCCGAGTCCGCGGGCCTTACTGAGCCACGCCAGCCACCGTCCGCGAGGCCTTAGCGTGCCTGTGATGTCACTGTCGTGCGCCTCTCCCGCAACAAGGGGTGTATGGCTCTGGCACGGCGGCTGCGGCTGTTGTCGCTCGCGGCTAGGTTGCTTCTGGCGCCTTGCTGGGACCTGACGGTCCGCGGTCCCAATGAGCCACTGCCCGTGGTGCGCATCCCGCGGGCTCTACAGCGGCAGCAGGAAGAGCGGCATAGCGGCCAGCGTAGCCCCCCCGCGGCCGACGCTGGCGCGTCCTGGGCTGCCACTGATGTCAGCGTGGCCACCCGAGTTGAACCAGCCGGCTCACCTCACGCTGGGCTCTTGGAACCCGCGCCACTCTCTTCGTGCGGCTGGAGGAATCGGCGCACCCACGCGGACCATTTCTCCATCAAGTGCGCGCAACATGAGGCTCCACCACTGCGGAACCTTTCGCCCAAGGGCAGCTGCACTGAAGTGTGTCTGGAGCTCCCCGTTCTGAGCGCGCTACAGGAGGCTGCTCCCGAAGTTGTTCGGCCCACAAACGTGCAGTCGAGTACCATTCCCCCACTTCTTCGCGGCCGCCACATTCTCTGCGCCGCAGAAACCGGCAGTGGCAAAACTCTCAGCTACATGCTACCTCTCCTTCAACGGCTGTTGGGCCAGCCAAGGCTGGACCCCTGTCGTATCCCTGCTCCTCGAGGCCTGGTTCTTGTGCTTTCTCGAGAATTAGCCGAACTGGTACGTGCCGTGGCCCAGGCCTTGGGCAGCTCCTTGGACCTCCAGGTGCGGGAGTTAGGGGGAGGCCATGGCATGAGGAGGATCCGGCTGCAACTGTCCAAACAACCTCCAGCAGATATTCTGGTGGCCACTCCGGGGGCTCTGTGGAAGGCCCTGAAAACTCAACTGATCAGCCTGGAGCCCCTCTCCTTCTTGGTGTTGGATGATGCAGACACGCTGTTGGATGAAATCTTCCTGGAACTGGTGGATTACATCTTGGAGGGGAGCCATATAGCAGAAGGCCCAGCTGACTTAAAAGACCCCTTCAATCCCAAAGCTCAGTTAGTGCTGGTGGAGGCCACGTTTCCCGAAGGTGTAGGCCAGCTGCTGAGTAAAGTTGCCAGCTTAGACTCTCTAACCCCCGTTACCAGTGACAAGCTCCACTGCATCATGCCTCATGTCAGACAGACATTCATGAGGCTGAAGGGAACAGAGAAGGTGACTGGGTTGGTGCAGATCCTTAGGCAGCATGACAGAGCATATAGGATTGGCCCCACAGGAACTGTTCTGGTGTTCTGTAATTGCTCCAGCACTGTGAACTGGCTGGGGTATATATTCTGGATGACCACAAAATCCAACACTTAAGACTGCAGGGACAAATGCCAGCCTCAATGAGAGCAGGCATCTTCCAGTCCTTCCAGAAGGGCTCCCGAGACATTCTTCTCTGCACAGACATCGCCTCTCGGGGCCTGGACAGCACCCAGGTGGAGCTAGTCATCAATTATGATTTCCCTCTCACCCTGCAAGACTACATCCACAGAGCAGGGAGGGTGGGCCGGGTGGGGAGCGAGGTGCCAGGCACCGTCGTCAGCTTTGTGACCCATCCCTGGGACGTGAGCCTGGCTCAGAAGATTGAACTGGCAGCTCGCCAGAGGAGAAGCCTCCCAGGACTGGGGTCCTCAGTGAGAGAGCCTTTGCACCAGCAAACCTTATTGCAGCAGGCCTATATATGATGCCATAACAGGGACCTTTCCCTCTGTGCTGGATGGGTGAGCACACTTGTCAGTAGGGTGCTCTGGGCTGCCTAATCACCTTCCGAAGACCCGGGCTGCTGTCTGGCTTCAAAAGGTAAGTTGCTGGCCAACACTTGAGGGTGAACTACTGAGCTTGGCTCTCTGTAGTCTTTCACGTGAAGAATAATGTCGATCTTGGCTCTGTATTATGTCATGGTTTCTAACAATAAGCGATGTTTCTATGGGTGCCCCTTAATAACAGTTTCCACTGGGGCAGAATTCAGTAGACCCTGAGAAGATTCACACTCCAAACTACCACACTTAGGACGAAGGCTCTTTCAATTGATGTTTTAGTTTAAATTTTGTTTCCTGCCCCCAAACATCCATTAAGCCTCCAGGAGAAGGAAAAGGGGATGTGACAAGAGAAATTTTCTTCACAACAATGGCCATGGCAAGCTTAGGCACTTTTGGTGAAATCTCTCTGGGAAGTACTGGCAGAGGAATAAAAGGCAAACTGACACAGAAATATTGCTTGGTGTGCATTTCCAGGCTCTGCCTTCTTTCTCATCTCTTGGTGGCAGGTGGAGGAAGAGAAGAAAAGGTTAAACTTTTTTATAAACCAGCAGAATAAGCTTATAACATCCTCTCACTATCTCTGCATAGGTTCTAGTCTCTGCAGCATTATATAAGCTTTGCCCAAAGTAATGAACTGTTGAAAGTCAAATGTAATACTTCACCAAACAACTTAAAAATGCTTGCGCGCTGGAAAGGGTTAAGTTGCAGAGAACACAAATGGACCCAGAGCAACCTTTGCCGAAAGAGAATATTGTGCTAAATGTACAGTCATAGCTCTTTTCCATATGAAGAAACAGTCAGAAGGATAAAAGAACTTGGTCAAAATCACACAAGTCAGTAGGAAAGAATCTGGTTTGTCTGTCCTCAGGGTTGTGTTCTTTAACCACCAGGCTAGCTTTTCTCAAATCTGATTCATGCATAGACTAACTATACACCTCTGCTTGCCTTGAATATTCCCTGTTTATACATATGCCTGCTGCAGTTTTTAATATTGCCCACTTTGACTCCCCAAAGCAACAGAGAATACACAATAATTTGGTCTCTCTATCCATGGACCACTGTGGTGGGACTGCCCAGGAAGCTTATTAAAAGTGCAGCTTCCTGAGCCCTACTCCAGATCTAGATAAGTTTTCTGAGGGTTGGCTCAAGAATCCAGGTACAAGGCCTTTTAAGTGGTTTGGTGGAACCCCCCAGGTGATTCTTTCGCTCTCTTAAGTTAATAAACCGTTTATTCTGCCTCCCCCAGATGCCCAGCCAGGTCCTGTTAAGGTAGGAGTCCCCACACCACATCAGAGGGATGCTCCCAGCCATGTAATCTCTGGAGCCTTGGAGATTCTGAATGGTCTCATGCTGGCCCACCTGCCGTGACAAACCTCCGCCAGAGCAAGCATTCCCCTTCACATTTACCTTCTACCACTCCAAAAGGCAGTCTGCTCCAATGAGGCCTGACTTCGTCTGTCCTAACGGGCACCCACTGATTCAAGCAGTTTAGGGATAGAAGGTGCTGTGGTTCTCATCCAGGGTGGCCCAACCTCTAAAAGGGTAGTCCAAGCAGTCTCTACCTCCTGGGCACATCCCCTCTGCAACAGCCCCAGTAAACGAAGGTCCCATCTTTGCTTTTTCAAGGTCGGCAACAGGGAGTCCCCTCCTAAAGAAGGTTCTCTCTCATTGCCACACTATCAAAAGCTGCCCCAAATGTGGTTCCTTCCTGTGGGCCTGATCAGGCTAAGGGCAGAGTTGTCTCTTTCCTTCTCTGAGTCGGACCAAGTTGTCTTACTAACCCCTCTTCACAGTGTTGACCATGATTTTCACGGGGGCTGCTGCTGAGCCTTTATCTCATCCTTTCATGGTGGAGAGAGAGAGGATTATAATGATTTTTACTTCTAGGGGAGAGGGGAGTGTAATGATTATGTTGTCATTTTGTATTATGTCCTTTTGTCATGAATTTGTTTTGAATTTCATATTAAAATGGGCCCACCATTCCCACTTTGTGAGGTCATTCAGCACCCTCATTTTGCACCTTTAACATCTCTCTCAGTATCACTTGGAAATGTTTGAAACGGCATGAGCTTGTCCTCACATTCCTATCAGCTGTAAATCCGGAGCCCCGACATGAACGTAACCATTGAGCAGAACCCCTCTCCACTAGCTGTGTAACACTGGGTAGGCTCCTTAACATCTTGGTTTTTCTAAGCCCTCAGGTGTAAAAATGTGAGGGTTCTATGAATTTATATTTGGTGCAGGACAAGGTCGAGAAGAGTGTGTCTTTGCTTGTATTCTTCCAAACTGGAGTGTCTTCCCTCTCTTCCCCATGGGTCCAAATCTCACTTGTCCTTCAGGCCCACTGCCAAGGAGCCTTCCCTGATTCCCCAGTCCACACAATTCTCTGCCTCTTAGGGTCAGTGCCATACAACCTAGCTGTCTCTTAACGTTAATCTTGCCTCTCAAGCCAATTTCAGAATGTGGGTCTCTCTTGCCCTCCTGGGGCCCCTGGGGCTGTACCAGCCCACCTGCACGCCCCACGTGGGGTGTCTACTAGACTAGGGCATAGGCGGGGAGGCCCAGGTGTGAGGGACCAGGCAGAGTACCTCTGCCTCCACCCTGCTCTCCTCCACAAAACTGCCCCTCCTCCTGAAGCCTGACCGCAAGTCACAGGTTCCTTATTATGACCTCACTGGGTAGTGATGACCTCACAGGCCTTCTCAGTTTCCATGGCAGCGTAACTATGGAAACGTGCTGCCCTCAGAGAAACTTCCCTACCAGTTCTCCACCAGATACCAATCTCTTTGGTTGTTTGAGAGAGAATGTCTGACCGGATCGTCTATATTTACTCAAACCTGTGCTCTGTTCCCTGGCTGGGCAGTGCAGCAGGTACACCGAGACCGGGCATCTGTAGAAGAGGCATGGTGTACACACAACCTCACCTGGCTGCCACATGTTCCTGTGGGGCTTGCCCACTACGTAAACCTCAGCGCTTTCCCAGCTGTAAGTAATACCAGTGACCTGGGACACCTTCAGGGTCCCACAGTGCTCACTGCTGAGGACAAGTGAAAGGTCATCCCTGAACTAGTGTGCAGGAAGCTTCTGATCTTTATAAATGTTGCCTTCCGCTTTGGGCTACAGGATGCTTCCATTCAGACCCTTTCCTGATTGGCCTCTTAGCAAAAGGCAAGTGCGTTTTTGTTGGCAGATGGTAAACGGAGCAGTTTGAGGAAGAGGGCCACTCTTGAACCGCACCTTCAAACCCAGGCACCTCTGTGTTGTCATGTACACATCTATATCGGTCCCCTCAGACACATCCCATACTGAGCTGCTGAGTACTAGGGGAGAGGGTGGTGCCCTATTCATGGGAAGACCGGAAGGACCAAGGGGGGTGATGAAGCGCTAGTGAGACTGGAGGGCTGAGCAGATGGTGTCCCAGGAGGCTGGGTGGATGTGAGCCTACACTTGGTACCCAGAACCCGGTTCTGAGTCTCCTGATCACTTCTGCCTCAGTATTTGGCCTTGTTCTAATCTAGATAAAAGTATCAGAGGGCTAGAGTTCAGTGTGGTTGTAACAGGCATTATAAATGGGGCCCAAGAGGGGTTGCCAAAGTGGGAGGGGCCCTTAACCAATTTATATTAGATTATCTTTTTCCAAAACTTGAAAGACGTTTCCATTAAAGCCTCAGAAGTGACACACTGCAAGAAATGTTTTCCCTGTTGTGGAAGGGAGAGATGGAGAGGATCATGATTGCAATTTCTTTCGGGTTCTACTGTTTTCCCTGGCAACGGTGAAGAGACTACCTCACCTGATGCAGCTGTAGGCTCTAGAAATTGCTTTTGCAGCCAGTGTCCCTTCTCTAGGGACTCATAGAGGTGATGGGCCAAGTCTGTGTTTTGGATGTCAAGTAGATTAAAGGTCTTCAGCCAGAAACTGGGAGAGACATGAGAGAGGGAAATTCTGGCAGGAGACTGTGTACAGCAGAAGTGACTGATCAATTCTGATTTTCTTTGCAGCAGCTGTGGCTCCCATTTCTCCCCCTAAACCTGGTCACTACCATGTCCTCAACCGAGGGTGTGGAGAAACGCAGTTGGGCCGGCATGGGGAGACATACTGCCTGGTTGGTGGCTACCGGGCCTACGGGGATGCTCCTTTGGCCATGCCAGCAAAGGCGGAAGCCGAGAAGCCAGTCCCCAGATGTGCTCCCGAGAGAAAGCACGCTCCGGAAGAGTCGAAGATCTCGGTTGCTCCAGACCCAAAATCCGGCGATTGTAGCATGGTGCCAGAAGGCGGACTCCACAGAATCTTGCTGGCTGAACCATTCTGAAGACAGGGCAATGGTTTAACTGCCTAAGACAGCGAATGCCTCTTCCTGCAGTGACCCCTCCCGCCCCCCCCCACTGCCCACTACCCCAGATTAGAACCTGCGTCGTTCTGTCTGAGCCTTCCTCAGCCAGGAGCCTCCCGGCACACTCAATGGCCATAAGCCAGGAGCCTCAGAAAGTGAGGTTTGAAATGAGAGTCTGCCCTGAACATCCCAGGGCGGAAGCTGGCCTGGAAGAAAACCTGGCATTCCTCTGCTCAATCCTCACGGGCCCCTTTGTGAGCTGGAGAAAGTGAAGTCTGCACTCTGCGAGCCGAGGAGGATGCAGGAGCAGAGACAGGGTGCAGAGAAGCCTTAGCAGTCTACCACATGGGCTCCCGCCCTGAGCCATCGTCAGCGGCCACCACTACAAACCAGTGGGGAGCTGGGCTTTTTGAAACTGAAAGCAGCAATCTGTGGCTTCCCAAAGAGCCTCCTGCCTGGGGTCTCAGGAGGCAGGATAGAGAGGCCCAGGAAGCCCTGCTCCCTGAAGCAAGAACAGGATGGAGAGTCAAGCAGCATGCACCCTGTCCCGAGGTTCACATGCTCCTTTATTGCCAGGCCTTTCCGTCCCCAGTGGCGTCCCTTACTGCTCAATAAAATGCTTTTCTGTAACAGATTTCTAGGGTCGCCAGTGCTCAGACTTAGGTCACTACCCCTGTGCTAGGCACTCCTGCCACCTGGGAAAGATTCCAAAGGTGGAACAGCTCCAGGGGGTGCCAGGGATCAGAGCAAAAACTTGAGAGGCTGGGGATGCAGGAGTTTGGGCACAGTCCCTAAATCATCTCAGTGGTTGAGCTGCTGTGAGAAGGCACATCCCCAGTGTGTGTGTGTGTGTGTGTTGGGGGTAAGGGGTCCCTAGAGGAGGCAGCTAGCGGGAGGGCCTGAGGCTGGAAATGGGGAATGGCGTGCGGTCTCTGAGCAAGCACAGGCACTTAGCCCTTGAGGTTTCTGGGAAAGCTAGAGCCACAAGGGCCACGAGATAAGGCAAGTGTAGCAGCAGAGCCCAGGTGCCAGGTCTTTCTTCAGAACCTACACTTCTCCACGAGGCCGGGCCTTCCACGCTGAGGTAGGAGGGATCCTGGCCAGAAGGTCAGCCAGCAGCTCTGGGACGAAGGTTGCTGCGGTGGGGGCTCTTCTGCCATGGAAGCGACTTCATTTCCTTCCACACAAATAGCCTACTGACTGAGTTCCTGCTCTGTTGAGTAAAAGGGTCGTTGACTCTCCCCAGAAGGTTGTTCAGTTCACATCCCAAAAGTCCCTCTATTCAGGCCCTGGGGAGGTGTAGCAGCTCCTGAGGGCGCTCTCCTGAGGCTGGCTGACAGAAGTGGGGGAGGTTCCTGATAGTTCCCAGGTGCTGGTTCAAGTCCCCAGAGAATGGTCATGCAGGTTGAGGAGTCAAGTAGGAGGAGAGAGAAGGGTGGGGGCAGAGGGCCCCTTCCTGAATCCAGAGCTCACATGGTTACCCGCCCCCCCCCATTTCCAGAAACTATCTCTTCCCCCACACCAGCCCCCATGGCCCAGTACCGGGAAACCGGGAGCCCAGAGCACTTGTGGCCACAGAGACCCTCGCACGCAGCCCTCGGGGTGGGCGGGGCCGGCTGCAGGCAGATGGGGACGAGGTGTGCTCCCGGGAGGCCACGGGCTGCAGGTGGCCCTCTGAGAGAAGCACCCCAGCTTGGACAGGAAGGTTAGGGGCGGGGGAGAGCAACCTAGGGCGCCCCCTCGGTGCAGTGGGTGTGGAAGAGGGGCGGGGGCGGAGGGAACCCGCGATGGGAGGCGAGTGGGCTCTCAGCAGAGGCCAGCTTAGCCCGCGGGAGCTGCCTCTGAGCAGGGGGCGGGAGGGCAGTGCGAAGCAGTGCGAAGCCCGGCAGGGCTGCCGGGCTTCCCGGATCGCGGCTCTCCGCACACTGCTCGCAGGGTCCTGTGACTCTGTATCCCCTCCCACACCCCGCCCCCCTCGCGAGGCCGCGCCGCTGGGTGGCCTGTGTCGACGGGCAGAACCCCATCGCCCGCCCCTCTCAGACCCGCCTCTGCCTGCCTGCCTTGCCCTGCGCAGCTTGCGGCTCGGGGGCCTCGAAGGTCCCCGTGCACGCAGCCAGCGGCCTCTGCTGTGCCTGCTGCTCCTGCTGGGTCTGCTGCTGTGATCGGTAACCCTCGTGCAGACCACGCTGGGCACCTCCAGCACCCCAAGTCCGCGGGAGCGCACGCGGGCCCTGATGCGGGACTTCCCGCTTGTGGAAGGGTGGCTGTAGTGTGTGCGGGCTGCTGGGGGCCGGTGGGGGCCTAGCCTGGCCCTGGGCAGGGGAGGAGGTCCGGAGCATGTAGCGCTAGTGGGGAGGCTCCCTCACACCACCCCTGGATGTCCTCTCCATCATCTATGGATGCCCTTCCCCTTCTCTGTCATCCCCTCCCTGGTGGGAAACCCTCAGCCCAGGCCTCAGCTGCCCCTAGTATAGTCTGTGTGACAGTGTGAGGTGGGGGACCCCCAGGCTGGCCCAGGCCAGGCAATGTGTCCTGCCCGATCCCAAGACCTAAGGAGCCCACCCATTTGCCTTGACCTCCCTCCAGCCACAACAACATGCCCCTGGTCCTGAGGCAGTTTTACCACAATGGGCTATAGCATGTTAATCTGCGCAATTTCAGCCATGGCTAGACCAGCTTGGACAGGCTGAAAGATGGTCTCGTGGGTGGCCAGGTACCAAAGGGGCACACAAGGTGCCACCATGGCTGCTGGGGAATGTGGGGCAGTTTGGGGGCCACAGAGACCACAGGTTAGTCACATTGGAATGAAGTTACCATAGTGACCTAGAAAGTGCCATGCCATGGATGCTGAGGGCTACAGGGGTCACAGTGAGCCCACCTGACGGGCTTCCAAGTACCACAGAAAAAGCAACGCATTACATGTGACTTCTGGGCACAGTAAGTGCTGTGCCAGCTGAGGAGGCTATGAGAAGCCCAAGGAGTTCCAAAGCCCAAACTAAGCCCTGTCATTCCCTCAGTTCTGGTCAGCCTACGTCCCATGCCAGACCCACGAACGGGATGCTGTGAGCCTCACCCTGGAACAAATTGACCTCATCCGCCTCATGTGTGCCTCCTATTCTGAGCTGGAGCTTGTGACCTCAGTTAAAGGTAGACGGGGGACTTCCCTGGTAGTCTAGAGGTTAAGACTCCACGCTTCCACTGCAGGGGGGGTCGGGTTTGATCCCCGGTGGGGGAATTAAGAGCCCTCATGCTGCGTGGCACGGCCAAAAAAAAAGGTAAACAGACTGGTGGTAGTGGGTGTTAGGGACTTCAGTAAGCTACCCCTGCCTCTGAAAATGATCATCTGACCTACGTGCCCCCAGCTCTCAACAATACCCGGAAGTTGGCTTGCCTTACTGGTGTGGAGGGCGGCCACTCACTGGACAGTAGCCTCTCCATCTTGCGTACCTTCTATGCGCTGGGTGTGCGCTACGTGACACTCACCCACACCTGCTACATGCCCTGGTGAGCACCTGAATATATTCAGGAAAAAACGCATTCGCCCTTTTTGGCCAACCAAACAAGCGGGCAATGCAAATCAACACTGCAAAGAAGTCTCACTTCGCATCATTCAAAAGGGGTTTTACCATGTTTGAAATTCCAATATTTTAGCCTGACACGTTTTTGGATTTTAGAAAAAAAAATATTTTAAATGAGACAAAAGATCTTTTTTATGACCCAAAAAGACAGCAATAGTTTTATATTTTTATCTATTTCACTTGCACACAAAAGTCTCATGGGGTTATGTAAAGCACTCCTGTTGGATGCTGTGCATGGTGCAAATATGGATTAAAGCTTTGGAATCTTAAGCTTCACTCACCTGAAACTTTTAAATTAGGATGCAAGCAATCCTTTCCAACATTTGAACAGAGAAAGACACTGTCTTTATATTATTTGTCAGGTAATTAATCTGTCTTTTGCCCCAAGGAGAGAAACACCTGGCACTTCTATCAATGTGTTGTACAAAAATCTTTGAACACAGAGTGCAAGCAGAGGCTGATACAAGATGTGAAAGAAAAAAAAAAGAGAGAGAGACCCTTGTGGCATTTTCTCCTAACTTATTGCAATCTCCCATTTAAAATGTGGGAATAATCAATCTTCTGAGGAAAAAGGCCCAAGGAAGCTTTTTGCTTTTGTGGAATAATGCAATGCCTAAAGATTTCATGAGGCAAGAAGAATTAATGAGAATGACCATGAGAAATCAAGAAAAGTCAGATCCATGGATGAAGTGATGTTTACCTCTGTGAATCAATGAGAAGTAGGAGCAAATGAAAAGAAAGCTGAATACAACATTTTCTGAATAAATGTAACCTTGCAGCTGTCATAGACAAATTAATGCTCACTATGATACAACATATTTAGTTCAGAAAGTTAACTTAAATTTAAAGCTTAACAATTAGATTTCTTGAAGAAACGAAAACATATTTGTGGTTTAGAATATATAATGTGTTGTCCAACAGATAAGAAGATTACATAAATAAATAGAAATAAGACTAAATAGAGGAAAATAACAAATTAGATGTTATTAACATTAAAAACTGACACTCATCTAAAGAAAGAGGAGAGACAGAAAGAGAGAAGAATTTATATCAAGTATATATTTAAAACTCCTAAATAAGAAGTCTTCAGATGTTTAAAAAAAAAAGTCTTCAATAAGAACATAATGTAATAGCAAAGATGGGAAAAATATACCAAAAGATATTTCAAGAAAGAGAGTACAGAACGTTGAGTAAACATATCAAAAGATGCTTGGCTTCTTAGTAGTCAATTAAATGCAAAAAAGTCATACCTGGAATTATCACTCACCAACCAGAAAGTTCAAATGAAAATGACAGGTATTATCAAGTTTGACAAGAATGTGTGTAATCCTTGAATCTCATTCACTGCTGCTGAGGATGAAAAATCATACAAGTGTTTGGAAAATATTTAGAAATATCTAAAAAGATAAACAGATGAAAGCTATGAGTCAAAAATTTTACTACTACATGTATATTGAACAATAATTTATACACATACCACCAAAGCTCAAGTTCTAGTATGTATATACCAGTGCAATTCTCAATAGACCCAAACTGAAAATCACTCATATTGTAATACATTTTGGAAAAAATTAATAGTTAAATATTTACACTATGGAATCCTATGCAACAGTGTCAGTGCATGACAACGACAACAGGCAACCATATAGGCGTATTCATAAACAACATAAAATAAAAAAGCCCAATCCAAAAGTGATTTTACTGTGCCATTACATTTATATAAAATACAAAATACAGGTAAAGGGATCTTTTTGTTAGATACCAGAACAATATTAAACCTTAAGGGAAATCACTAGAAGTGGACAAGGGGGGCTCTGAGTATCTGGCAATTTTCTGTGTCTGTATCTAGAAGCTATGTATACAGTGTATGCAGATTCTGAATTTTCTGAAATTTGCCATTTCCTTACAAACCATGCATATTTTTAGTTGTTTTTTATACATAACAAAAAGTAAAAATGATAGAGTAGGGTAGGTAATTATATTAGCACTTTAATATCCATGCTTTTCAAGGTGGAAGTGAAAGGTATTAAATAATCGACATTGTGATTACTTCTTAAAAGTAAGGTGAAAATTTCAGATTAATAAATAAGACATACTTCTTCATATATCATCCTCAAAGAGGAGGAGTAGAAAGGAGTATTATTTTTTTTTATTTAATATAGAACAGTTAAGATAGAAAATAATGAAAACAGACTAGGTTTAAAAAAGAGCACACTGGACTTCCCTGGTAGCTCAGTGGGTAAGAATTTGCCTGCCAATGCAGGGGACAGGGGTTCAATCTCTGGTCTGGGAAGATCCCACAGGCTGTAGAGCAACTAAGCCCGTGTGCCACGACTACTTGGCCTGCGTTCTAGAGCCTGCAAGCAACAACTACTGAGCCTGCGTGACACAACTACTGAAGTCCATGCACCTAGAGCCCATACTCCACAAGAAGAGAAACCACAGCAAGGAGAAACCCATGCACCACAATGATGAGTAGCCCCTGCTCGACACAACTAGAGAAACCCTGTGCAGCATCGAAGACCCAACACAACCATAAATAAATAAAATTAAGTATTGTGACTTGTGAGATGACTCACTCATGTGACTGTAAGTAAGAGGCCTCAGCTCCTTGCCACATGAATCTCTCCTTAGGGCTGCTTGAGTGTCCTCATGACATGGCAGCTGGCTTACCCCAGGAAGAGTGATCTAGCAGAAACCAAAGCAGAAGCTCCAGTATCTTTTATACCTTTGGAAGCTGCACTTTGTCATTTCTGCAATGTCTTATTAGTTAAAACATCAGCCCTTTTCAACTGTGAGAAGGCACACAGGTACATGATGACTGGGAGATAATTAGGGTATGATTAGGGCCTTCTTGGAGGCTGGCTACCAAGGTGGCTGACTCACTGAACACTGAATGTTGTTTTCTTCACTGATGGAGAGAAAATGGTGAGTGAATCTCATTGGTGTTCTTTGAGATGTACCAAAGTTAGCTCTTACTCTCACCCCCAGCTGTGCGGCTGAGAGGGTCTTGGTGCTCCAGCCGGGTGTCAGGCCTGTGCCTCTGAGTTGGGAGAGCAGAGTTCAGAATATTGGTCTACCAGAGACCTTGGGCACCTTGTAATATCAAAATGGCGAAAGCCTCCCAGAGATATCCGTCTCAATGCTAAGACCCAGCTCCACTCAAAGACCAGTAAGATCCCGTGCTGGACATCCAATGCCAAACAACTAGCAAGACAGGAATGCAGGCCCACCAATTATCAGAGAGGCTGCCTAAAATCATAATAGGTCACAGACACCCCAAAACACAACACCGGATGCGGATCTGCCCAACAGAAAGACAAGATCCAGACAAACCCACCAGAACACAGGCACCAGTCCTCTCCACCAGAAAGCATACACAACCCACTGAACCAACCTTAGCCACTGGGGGCAGACACCAAAAACAATGGGAACTACGAATCTTCAGCCTGCCTAAAGGAGACCCCAAACACCGTCCACAAAGCAAAATGAGAAGACAGAGAAACACAGAGCAGATGAAGGAACAAGGTAAAAACCCACCAGACCAAACAAATGTAGAGGAAATAGGCAGTCTACCTGAAAGAGAATTCAGAGTAATGATACTAAATATGATCCCAAATCTTGGAACTGGAATGGAGAATATACAGGACATGTTTAATAAGGACCTAGAAGAACTAAAGAGCAAACAAACAATGATGAACAACACAGTAAATGGAATTAAAATTTTTCTAGAAGGAAACAATAGCAGAATAACTGAGGCAGAAGAATGGATAAATGACCTGGAAGATAAAATAGTGGAAATAACTACCACAGAGCAGAATAAAGAAAAAAGAATGAAAAGAATTGAGGACAATCTGAGACACCTCTGGGACAATGTTAAACACACCAACATTCGAATATAGGGGTCACAGAAGTAGAAGAGAAAAAGAAAGAGACAGAGAAAATATTTGAAGAGATTATAGTTGAAAACTTCCCTAATATGTGAAAGGAAATCGTTAATCAAGTCCAGGAAGTGCAGAGAGTCCCATACAAGATACACCCAAGGAGAAACATGCCAAAACATATATTAATCAAACTATCAAAAATTAAATGCAAAGAAATAATATTAAAAGCAGCAAGGGAAAAACAACAAATAACATACAAGGGAATCCCCATAAGGTTAACAGCTGATCTTTCAGCAGAAACTCTGCAAGCCAGAAGGGACAGGTAGTACATATTTAAAGTGAAGAAAGGGGAGAAGCTACAACCAAGATTACTCTACCCAGCAAGGATCTCATTCAGATTCGACAGAGAAATTAAAACCTTTACAGACAAGCAAAATCTAAGAGAATGCAGCATCACCAAACCAGCTTTACAACAAATGCTAAAGGAACTTCTCTAGGCAGGAAACACAAGAGAAGGAAAAGACGTACAATAACAAACCCAAAACAATTAAGAAAATGGTAATAAGAACATACATATCAATAATTACCTTAAATGTAAATGGATTAAATGCTCCAACCAAAAAACACAGACTGGCTGAATGGATCTGAAAACACGACCGGTATATATGCGGTCTACAAGAGACCCACTTCAGACCTAGGGACACATACAGACTGAAAGTGAGGGGATGGAATAAAATATTCCATGCAAATGGAAATCAGAAGAAAGCTAGAGTAGCAATTTTCATATCAGAAAAAAAGAGACTTTAAAATAAAGACTATTACAGGAGACAAAGAAGGACACTACATAATCATCAAGGGATCAACCTAAGAAGACATAACAATTGTACATATTTATGCACCCAATATAGGAGCACCTCCATACATAAGGAAAAGGCTAACAGCCATAAAAGGGGAAATCGAAGGTAACACAATCGTAGTAGGGGACTTTAACACCCCTCTTTCACCAATGAACAGATCATCCAAAATGAAAATAAATAAGGACACACAAGCTTTAAATGATACATTAAACAAGATGGACTTAATTGATATTTATAGGACATTCCATCCAAAAACAACAGAATACACTCTTTCTCAAGTGTTTGAGGAACATTCTTCAGGATACATCATATCTTGGGTCACAAATCAAGCATTGGTAAATTTAAGAAAATTGAAATTGTATCATGTATCTTTTCCGACAACGCTATCAGAATAGATATCAATTACAGGAAAAAATCTGTAAAAGAATACAACCACATGGACGCTAAACAATACACTACTTTATAACCAAGAGATCACTGAAGAAATCAAAGAGGAAATTAAAAAATACCTAGAAACAAATGGCAATGAAAACATGATGACCCCAAACCTATGGGATGCAGCAAAAGCAGTTCTAAGAGGGAAGTTTATAGCAATACAATCCTGCCTCAAGAAACAAGAAACATCTCAAATAAACAAGCTAAACTTACACCTAAAGCAATTAGAGAAAGAAAGAAAAAAAAAAAACCCAAAGTCAGCAGAGGAAAGAAATCATAACGGTCAGATCAGAAATAAATGAAAAAGAAATGAAGGAAACAACAGCAAAGATCAAAAAAACTAAAAGCTGATTCTTTGAGAAGTTAAACAAAAGTGATAAAACCATTAGCCAGAGTCATCAAGAATAAAAGGGAGAAGACTCAAATCAATAAAATGACAAATGAAAAAGGAGAAGTAACAACTGACACTGCAGAAATACAAAGGATTGTGAGAGGTTACTGCAAGCAACTATATGCCAGTAAAATGGACAACCTGGAAGAAATGGACAAATTCTTAGAAAAGCACAAACTTCCAAGACTGAGCCAGGAAGAAATAGAA
The DNA here is from genome assembly GCF_964165515.1 of Mesoplodon bidens. Lineage (NCBI taxonomy): Eukaryota > Metazoa > Chordata > Mammalia > Artiodactyla > Ziphiidae > Mesoplodon > Mesoplodon bidens. Next base: position 94,296,234 of record NC_138168.1, read on the forward strand.
ACTATAAAGAAACCAATCCCAAGTACTGAAATTGAGACTGTCATTAAAATCTTCCAACAAACAAAAGCCCAGGACCAGATGGCTTCAAAGGCAAATTCTATCAAATATTTAGAGAAGAGTTAACACCTAACCTTCTCAAACTCTTCCAAAATATAGCAGAGGGAGGAACACTCCCAAACTTATTCTATGAGACCACCATCTCCCTGATACCAAAACCAGACAAAGATGTCACAAATAATGAAAACTACAGGCCAATATTACTGATGAACATACATGCAAAAATTCTCAGCAAAATACTAGCAAAAAGAATCCAACAGCACATTAAAAGGATCATACACCATAATCAAGCTGGGTATATCCCAGTGATGCAAGGATTCTTCAATACATGCAAATCAATGTGATACACCATATTAAAAAACCTGAAGGATAAAAACCATATGATCATCTCAATACATGCAGAAAATGCTTTCGACAATATTAAACAGCCATTTATGATAAACCTCTAGAAAGTAGGCATAGAGGGAACTTTCCTCAACATAGTAAAGGCCATATATGACAAACCCACAGTCATCATTGTTCTCAATGGTGAAAAAGTGAAACCATTTCCACTAAGATCAGGAACAAGACAATGTTGCCCACTCTCACCACTATTATTCAACACACTTTTGGAATTTTTACCTACAACAATCAGATAAGAAAAAGAAATAAAAGGAATCCAACTTGGAAAAGAAGAAGTTAAGCTGTCACTGTTTGCCACTAGATGACATGATTCTATATATAGAGAATCCTAAAGGTGCTACAAGAAACCTACTAGAGTTAATCAATGAAGTTTGTAAGGCGGCAGGATACAAAATTAATGTACAGATATCCCTTTCATTCCCATACACTAAAGATGAAAAGTCTGAAAGAGAAATTAAGGAAACACTCCCATTTACCCATGCAACAAAAGGAATAAAATACCTAGGAATAAACCTACCTAAGGAGACAAAAGACTTTTACTCAGAAAACTATAAGACACTGATGAAATAAATCAAAGATGACACAAACAGGTGGAGAGATATACCATGTTCTTGGATTGGAAGAATCAACACTGTGAAATGACTACACTACACAAAGCAATCTACAGATTCAATGCAATCCCTATCAAAATACCAATGGCATTTTTCAGAAAACTACAACAAAATATTTCCCAATTTGTATGGAAACACAAAAGACCCCGAACAGCCAAAGCAATCTTGAGAAGAAAAACAGAGCTGGAGTAATCAGAATCCCTGACTTCAGACTATACTACAAAGCTACAGTAATCAACACAGTATGGTACTGGCACAAAAACAGAAATATATATCAATGGAACAGGAGAGAAAGCCCAGAGATAAACCCAGACACATATGGTCACCTTATTTTTGATAAAGGAGGCAAGAATATAGAATGGAGAAATCACGGCCTCTTTAATAAGTGGTGCTGGGAAAACTGGACAGCTACAGGTACAAGAATTAAATTAAAAGACTCCCTAACACCACACACAAAAATAAACTCAAAATGGATAAAAGACTTAATGTAAAGCCAGACACTATAAAATTCTTAGAGGAAAACATAGGCAGAACACTCTATGACATCAATCACAGCAAGATCCTTTTTGACCCACCTCCTAGAGAAATGGAAATAAAAATAAAAATAAGAACATGGGACCTAATGAGACTTAAAAGCTTTTGCACAGCAAAGGAAAACGTAAACAAGATGAAAAGACAACCCCCAGAATGGGAGAAAATATTTGCCAATGAAGCAACTGACAAAGGATTAATCTCCAAACTTTACAAGCACCCCCTGCAGCTCAATATCAAAGAAACAAACAAGCCAATCCATAAATGGGCAGAAGACCTATTAGATATTTCTCCAAAGAAGATATACAGATTGCCAGGAAACACATGAAAGAATGCTCAACATCACTGATCATTAGAGAATTGCAAATCAAAATTACAATGAGGTATCATCCCACACAGGTAAGAAGGGCCATCATTCAAAAAATCTACAAACAATAAATGCTGCAGAGGTGTGGAGAAAAGGGAACCCTCTTGCACCGTTGGTGGGAATGTAAATTGATACACAGACACTATGGAGAACAGTATGGAGGTTCCTTAAAAAACTAAAAATAGAGCTACCATATGACACAGCAATCCCACTACTGGTCATATACCTGGAGAAAACCATAATTCAAAAAGAATCATGTTCCACAATGTTCATTGCAACTCTATTTGCAATAGCCAGGACATGTAAGCAACCTAAGTGCCATCAACTGATGAATGGATAAAAAAGATTTTGCACATCTTCAATATAAAATGGAATATTATCAGCCATAAAAATAAATGAAATTGAGTTATTTATAGTGAGGTGGATGGACCTAGAGTCTGTCATACAGAGTGAAGTAAGTCAGAAAGACGAAAACAAATACTGTATGCTAACACATATATATGGAATCTAAAAAAAGAAAAAAAATGGTTGGGAAGAAACTACGGGCAGGACAGGAATACAGATGCAGACGTAGAGAATGGACTTGAGGACATGGGGAGGGGGAAGGGTAAGCCGGGACGAAGTGAGAGAGTGGCATTAACTTATATATACTACCAAATGTAAAATAGATAGCTAGTAGGAAACAGCTGCATAGCAAGGGGAGATCAGCTCAGTGCTTTGTGACCACCAGAGGGGTGGGAAACGGAGGGTGGGAGGGAGATGCAAGAGGGAGGAGAAATCGGGATATATTTATATGTATAGCTGATTCACTTTGTTATACAGCAGAAACTAACACACCATTGTAAAGCAATTATAGTCCAATAAAGATGCTAAAAATAAATAAATAAATAAATAATTTATACCTCCCCCAAATTAAGTCTTTTTAAAAATAAATAAATAGGGCTTCCCTGGTGGCGCAGTGGTTGAGAGTCCGCCTGCCGATGCAGGGGACGCGGGTTCGTGCTCCGGCCTGGGAAGATCCCACATGCCGCGGAGCGGCTAGGCCCGTGAGCCATGGCTGCTGAGCCTGCACGTCTGGAGCCTGTGCTCCGCAACGGGAGAGGCCACAACAGTGAGAAGCCCGCGTACTGCAAATAAATAAATAAATAAATAAATAAATAAATAAATAAGGGTACTCAATAACATGGTAACTCTAAACCTAAGTATTTTCAATACTACAGCAAAGGTAAATGGATTAATGTCTCCTATTAAACTGTAATTTTTTATATTATGTGCAACTAAAATTTTTTTCCAATATACAGGTAAAATAAAATAATTACTTTAGAAAGGTGAAAACATTCCATGCATTTAAAAACAGTAAAACGATAAGCATATGATATGCATCTTAGATAAAGTAGTGTTTAATTTCAGAACAATTTGTCATTATTGTAACTAGTACTAGTATCCCAATTTCTTGAAAATATTTCAATACTTTTTCTATTTGAAAAAATACTTTAATATTTTTTTCTTTGCTCTTTTGTGGTCTAATACATGGTAAGTATTTAGCTGCTAACATAACTTAAAAATATATGTTGTTTTTTACAGCCAAACAAAACTGAATCAAGAAGAAATAGATAACTTGAACAGACTGATCACTACAAGCAAAATAGAAACTGTAATTTACAAAAACTCCCTACCAACAAAAATCCAGGATCAGATGGTTTCACAGGCAAATTCTACCAAATATACAAAGCAAAACTTACACTGATTCTTCTCAAGCTCTTCGAAAAGATTGAAGATTAAGGAATACATCCAATGACATTCTATGAAGCCACCATCACCCTGATATCAAAACCAGATGGGGGGGGGACTTCCCTGGTGGCACAGTGGTTAAGAATCCATCTGTCAATGCAGGGGACATAGTTTCAAGCCCTGGTCCGGGAAGATCTCACATGCCGTGGAGCAACTAAGCCTGTGTGCCACAACTACTGAGCCTGTGATCTACAGCCCATGAGCCATAACTACTGAGCCTGATAGCCACAACTACTGAAGCCCACGCACCTAGAGCCCATGCTCTGCAAAAAAGAAGCCAGTGCAGTGAACAGCCCGCACACCACAACGAAGAGTAACCCATACTTGCCACAACTAGAGAGAGCCCGTTCACAGCAACAAACACCCAATGCATCCAAAAATAAAGAAAGAAAGAAATTTACTGAAAAATAAAAAAACACAGATGGGGACTTTTCTGGTGGTCCTGCAGTTAAGATTTTGCCTTCCAGTGCAGGGGGTGTGGGTTCAATGCCTAGTGGTGGAGCTAAGATCCCACATGCCTCACAAATAAGAAACCAAAACATAAAACAGAAGCAATACTGTAACAAATTCAATAAAGACTTAAAAAAAAAACAACACAGAGAAAGACACTAGCAAAAAAGAAAATTGCAGGCCAATATCTCTGATAAATATGGATGCAAAAATTCTCAACTGAATATTAGAAAACCCAATCTGACAGCACATAAGAGGATCATACACCATGATCGAATTTGATTCACCCCCGTGTCACAAAGTTGTTTCAACATATGCAAATCAATCAACATGATACACTCCATCAACAAAGGAAGAACACAAAACAAATGATCTCTCAATAGATGCCGAAAAAGCATTTGAGAAACTTCAACATCCATTCATGATAAAAACGCTTACTAAAATGGGTATAAAGGAAACATCTCAACATAATAAAAGCTATTTATGACAAACCCACAGCCAATATAATATTCAATGCTCATGACAAAATATCAAAGAAGCACGGAAAAGTAATGGAGGAGATGGAGAAACTTCTCAGTGTGCAGGTGCAGGATCAACATCAGCACTAAATCCTGCTCAGCTTATGGTGATTCAAGAGAAAGCTAAAAGCCTTTATGAAGACTTGAAGAAGAAACACGGGAAAGAATCAGAGGGCATATTTTTTAATGCCAGCCATGGCTGGTTTCATCGGTTCAAGAGTAGAGCCAACCTCAACAAGATAAAAGTAAGTGGAGAGGCAGCAGGTGCAGATAGGGTAGCTGTCCAGGAACTTCCTGAAACACTTTGAGAAATTATTGATAATGGTGTGCATTTACCCAACCAGGTGTTTAATGTGGATGAGACACAACTGTACTGGAAGAGGATGCCAGACCGAAGTTACATCAGTAAGAAGGAAAAGTTGATGCCGGGCTGTAAAGCAGCAACAGATAGGCTAACTGTTGTTTGGTGGAGATTCTTCCAGTGATATGAAGCTGAAGGCTCTCTTAGTTCATCATTCAGAGAACCCAAGAACCCTTAAAAACATAGCCAATGACTCTCTTGCTATTGTGTGGAAGTGTAACCCCAAATCCTGGATTACACAGGCCACGTTCCAGGACTGGTTTTGCCAACACTTTATCCCAGATGTAGAGAAATATTGCTCGGAGAAGGACGTCCCAGAAAAACATTCTTTTGCTGCTTGACAATGCTCTGGGCCACGCCCCTTTCATGGATGACTTTTCCCAACGTCAAAGTAGTGCATCTGTCACCGAATACTGCATTGCTCATCCATCCTATGGACCAGGAAGTTATAGCGACTTTCAAGAAATATTATTTATGTCACACTTTTTGTCAGGCAGTAAAGGTAAGTGAGAAATCAGGAAGAACCTAGGGACAATTTTGGAAGGACTATAACATCTACAAGGCCATAAAAAACATTGACTTTGCATGGTGTGAGTGTATGTTGGTCACCATGAATGGGGTTTGGAAGAACCTTTGCCCACAGTTTGTTCATGATGTTTGTGGACTTGAGAAGGCAGATCAGAAGTCTGAAGAGGTCTTCAGCAACGTAGTGACCCTCAGCGAGAAGCTGGAGCTAGATCTGCAAGAGGACGATTTCATTGAACTCCTTGCTGTGCAACATGAGGAGCTTACTGATGGAATTGGAGGCGCAGAGAAAGGATGAAGAGGGACAGGAGGAAGAAGAAGTAACTGAAGAACTGAAGAGATTCACGACACAGAAAATGCCAAGGGCATCTTCTAAATTTGAGGAGGCACTGTTAGTTTCTGAGGCACAGGGCTCGAACCTACAATGGTACCCAAAGGTGGCAGCAGCCATTCAGAAGGCAAACCAGTGCTACCGTGTCATCATCTATGATGAGAAGAAACGAGCTACGACCCAGACATCAATGGATCAGTTTTTCAAGAGGGTAGATAGAATGAAATCCAGCAAGGAACCAGAACCTGTGTCATCAATGTCAGGTATGAGTGAAATTGGAGCTTGCCCCGTCTCCCACTGCTGATACTCCTTCACCTCTACCATCTCCCACCTCCTCTCCCTCCTCCAATCAGTAACTCTTCTCACCTGTTCCCTCGATGCCAGCCCCAGGATCCCAGCTGTTGTACTGTATTACTGTACTTTTCAAGTTACTGTACTGTAAGACTAAAAATGTCTTCTTTGTTTTTGTGTTTGTTTCTTATATACTGTTTGTGTGAAAAGTATTATAAACCTATTATGGTACAATACCATATAGCCGACTGTGTAACCTGGGTACCTCGGCTAACTTTGTTGGACTTACAAACAAATTGGACTTACAAACGCACTCTTGGAACAGAACCTGTTCATACGTAGCGGACTTACAGTAAAAGCAAAAAAGAAACAGGGACTAATCAAACTTATAAGCTTTTGCACAGCAAAGGAAACCATAATCAAAATGAAAATACAACCTATGGGCTGGGAGAAAATATTAGCAAATGATGAGACTGACAACGGCTTAATTTACAAACTATACAAACAGCTCCTACAACTCAATAACAATAGAACAAATAACTCAATGGAAAAATGGGTAGAAGACCTAAATAAACATTTCTCTAAAGAAGACATACAGGTAGCCAATAGGCACATGAAAAGATGCTCATCATCACTAATTATTAGAGAAATGCAAGTCCAAATTACAATGAGGTATCACTTCACACTGATCAGAATGGCCATCATTAAAAAAAATCTACAATTAACAAATGCTGGATGGGGTATGGAGAAAAGGGAACCCTTCAGCACTGTTGGTGGCCATGTAAGTTGGTGCAGCCACTATGGAAAACAGTATGGAGGTTCCGCAAAAAAACTATAAAGAGAGTTCCCATATGATCTAGCAATCCCACTTCTGGACATATATCTAGACAAAATTATAATTCAAAAAATATATAAAACCCTATGTTCATAGAAGCACTATTTATAATAGCCAAAACATGGAAACAACCTAAATGTTCATTAAAAAATGAATGTATAGGGGCTTCCCTGGTGGCGCAGTGGTTGAGGGTCCGCCTGCCGATGCAGGGGACGGGGGTTCGTGCCTGGGTCCAGGAAGATCCCACATGCCGCGGAGCGGCTGGGTCCGTGGGCCCGTGGGCCGTGGCCGCTGGGCCTGCGCTTCCAGAGCCTGTGCTCCGCAACGGGAGAGGCCACAACAGTGAGAGGCCTGCGTACCGCAAAAAAAAAAAAAAAAAAAAAAAAAAAAGAATGTATAAAGAAAGTGTGGTATACGTATACAATAGATATTACTCAGACATAAAAGAGAATGAAATAATGCCATTTGCAGCAACATGGATGGACATAGAGATAATGATACTAACTGAGGTAAGTCATAAAGAGAAAGACAAATACCATATAATATCACCTACATGTGGAATCGAAAACAGGACACAAGTGAACATGTCAGCAAAACAGAAACAAACACACAGATATAGAAAACAGAGTTGTGGTTGCCAAGGAGAGAGTGATGGAAAGATTGGGAGTTTTGGAATAGCAGAAGCAAACTATTCTACATAGGATGGACAAGCCACAAAGACCTACTGTACAGCAGAGGAAACTATATTCCGTATCCTGTGATAAACCATAATGGAAAAGAATATATATATATATATATATATATATATATATATATACATATATATATATGACTGAATCACTTTGCTGCACAGCAGAAATTAATACAATAATGTATAAAGGCTGCAGAGGGTGTGGAGAAAAGGGAACCCTCCTGCACTGTTGGTGGGAATGTAAACTAATACAGCCACTATGGAGAATATGGAGGTTCCTTAAAAGCTAAAAATAGAACTACCATATGACCCAGCAATCCCACTACTGAGCATATACCCGGAGAAAACCATAATTCAAAAAGATACATGTATCACAATATTCACTGTAGCACTATTTACAATAGCCAGGACATAGAACCAACCTAAATGTCCATCGACAGATGAATATAGAAAGAAGATATGGCCTATATATATAATGGAGTATTACTCAGCCATAAAAAGGAATAAAATTGAGCTATTTCTAGTGAGGTGGTTGGACCTAGAGTCTGTCATACAGAGTGAAGGACGTCAGAAAGAGAAAAACAAATACTGTATGTGAACACATATATATGGAATTCAGAAAAATGGTACTGACGAACCTAGTGACAGGGCAGGAATAAAGACACAGATGTAGAGAATGGACTTCAGGACACAGGGCTGAAGGGGACACAGGGACGTAGTGAGAGAGTAGCACTGACATATATACACTACCAAATGGAAAAGAGCTAGTGGTAAGCTGCCGCATAGCACAGGAAGATCAGCTCGGTGCTTTATGTCCCCCACAGGGGTGGGATAGGGAGTCTGGGGGGGAGCCTCAAGACGGGGGGATATGGGGATATATGTATACATTAAGGTGATTCACTTTGTTGTAAAGCAGAAACTAATACAGTGTTATAAAGCAATTATACTCTAATAAACATGTATTTTAAAATACCACAACATTGTAAATCAACTACATTAGAAAATATTTCTTAAGTGAAAAAGAATTTTTGAATGTATGTTTTATTGTGTGTGTACCACAGGTTCAATATATATGAATTATGTCAAATTGATTACATTGTTTTTCAAAATAAAGAATTTTTGATATTCTACATCAGCTGCATAATATAAATGCAGAAAAACTATATTATTTTTTTCTAAAGTTCAGAAATACCCATTTTGCTCATTCAGTATACTATAAACCACTAACTGTTAAAAAGGGATTCATGACCTCTTTCTTCCAAAGAAATATTTCTGCATTCACACAAGTTTAATAGAATGTTCCACCATGAACTGGCTTCCCACGTTAGAGACACGAGATTTGCATCCTGAAATCTCTTTCTTGCAAAAATGTCCAAGTAGCATCCTAGCATTACAGAAAAGAAATGCTTTTTGCCAGATCTCAAATTACATACAACTTTATCACGACATCATGTATGTTTTTTTCCACACACACAGACTGCATTTTATTTTTACAAGAGAAAAATCAACTGACACCAAACATTGTAAATGGATGACCACAGCAAAAGCAACAATGACTGTAATTACCAAACATGAAACACACTCATACTATTGTCATAATATTGACATTCATTCCAGGAATCCTCCACAGCTCCTTTATTTTGCAGTGAAAGACACCATGTTTTTTTTTTTTTTTTTTTTGGCAGTACGCGGGCCTATCAGTGTTGTGGGCTCTCCCATTGTGGAGCATAGGCTCCGGACGTGCAGGCTCAGCGGCCATGGCTCACGGGCCTAGCCGCTTCGTGGCATGTGGGATCTTCCCAGACCGGGGCACGAACCCGTGACCCCTGCATCGGCAGGCGGACTCTCAACAACTGCACCACCAGGGAAGCCTGACATCATATATATTTAAATTATCAGCACTCACCTGAGATCTTCAAAAATCAACAAAAACATAATTTTGTGCTCTTTCATTTATTCTGGTTCTAAGTGCTCATTTCTAAACGAAAGTATTTAAGTATGTTAACGTCATCTTATAACATCATATTTCAAATGACTACCGTCTCTCCAAAGATGCAATATGAGGCACTCATAATTAGGCTCTCCAAAGATTTACTCTGTATTACACTTCTGTATTACACTTCTGCTGAACTTCACACTGTTCATTAACTTCACACTGTTCATTATTCTCTGAGAATATTCTTTTTCTTGTATGCCCATCTCACATGCTCTTTCATTTCATGAAGTTTTTTCCTACAATTTTATGCCTAGTTTATTTCTGAGAAAATGCATTATTCCAGATTGATAATTATAGACACAAAGACTTCTATATAATTCCCTGAGAGTTTCAAAAACTCCTTCTTCTTTTTTTTTAAATACCTAGATTCTGAAGCTCTCCACAAAGCATTACTAAAATTGCATTTACATAGTATCTACATATTAATCACACATTAATGCATTTACAATTGTATTATGCTTTATGGCTAATTTTGGAGCATAAATGTAGCTGTCTTATTTACCACCCTCTTGGAAATCACTTTAATATTTGCACTTAGGACTTGAAAGAGAATGGATAAATAAAAACCTGAAGAATATGCAAATACAATTTATATATTTCTCATAAAATTAGGTGATTATCTAACCTTTATCCAGAAAAAAGAAGAGCCCACATACTCTGCAGTCATGATACTCGAGAATGTGTGGTCTTCCAGCAGGAAAACATGCAGTAATCCACGTGGCAGAGTTTACCTATGACCAGCTGGGGTTAGTGTCCTATGCATTCCTTACATGCAACATATCAGGAGTGGCCAAACTGAATTTGTCAGTTGTGGCAATAAGTATAATGAAGATTTGTAGCAGGTCATGCTCATATATGCAGCACAGGTACAATCAACATTTTGCTCAATTCTGGTAGATCTAAATCTGTATCTGTTACCTTGTCTTTAACGAGGAAATGTCAGAACTGACTTACCAAAAAAAAGTGTTTTGTTTGTTTGTTTGTTTTAATTACAGTCACGGTGAGTAAGACATAGCTCAGAACAACTAATGTGACTTAGTGATTCTCTCATCAGGAAATGCAGTTTCTACTTCCCTGTTTATTCTCCACATCTTGTAGTAAGTTAAGTTTCAGTGAAAGATAAATCTACAGGGTGAAAAGAAAAGAAAACTTACATGTGTTGATAAGATCATTCTGACAGGTTTTGCCACGTATGTCAGTGTTTCTGGTGATGGACACAAGCTAGAGCTCCCTACTCTGACATTTTCACTGATGTCATTCCCCTTGACCCTCAATTTGAAAGTGGATAAAAATGTTTTCTATGTTTTCTTCTTTAAGAAATTAAATAAAGAATGCTGTCTAGACATGATCCTCTAATGACTTTCAGTCAGTGGTCATCAAGAGAAGAAAAGCACAGAATCTCATCCCCACAGAAGGGTGACATTCAGTCAGGTAAGAAAATTCTCCCCAAAATCAGAGCTTCATCTTTAACATTCAATCAAAGGCTTTCCCAGGTGCTTCATACTCTGCACTCAGCCTTACCATATGGGATTGGCTCTGAGAATCTCACACCAGATGACTGACAAACATGTCATAGTACACTGATCTGGGACCAGATCCTGCCTCTCTTAATGATCTCCCGCAGGGACATTGCAATATTCTAGGATATTTCCTGGAGCCCTCTACTCTATACAGGTACACTTCCAAGTAGAAACAGAAGCTTTGATTCTCACTGGGACCCCTGCTCTGTCCCACCAACCTCTCTAGAAATATGATGTTCTAATCTCTCCTGATCAGAACATTGCACGGTCTCTCACTGTGCTAATTTAGTAAAGGTAAAAGAGAAACAAGAAAGAGCAAACTATGCAGGGAGCAATATATAAGATTCCTTTACTTAATGTATTTATCTGATATACACAAATATTGAGAAATATAGATTCATTTCATAATGGTCAAGAAAAGAGGAGGAGGAACCTCCATGCCAACAGTATATATAAATTGGAATCAATCCTGCATAAGCTCCAGCTAAAGCTTAGCTACGAGGTACTAACTCTTCTCATAAAGAAGCAATAGTTCTCCATCATTTGAAGCACACTGAGGACTCAGACAGCTGGACGCTGAGGGTGTAGTCTCCTCACTCGAATTCTGTACCTGCATCACAGAGCAATGAAATATTCCCAAAGAATTATTAAGGATGAGGTGGGGAGCCGAAATAAAAAAGATGAATCCACAGTCTGCCCTACCATCCGTTCTGCTGGATATTACCACCATCTTGGCCCAGTATGACCTTCCCACTTTTCTCTGGGCCTCCCTACTTCCCACCTCCATCCTCTCATTATATCTTACCTACACTTGGAAACGACTGTAGTTTTTCCACTGATCTTCATCAACAAGCAATCCAAATAGCAACTGTGTATATAACTCCTTAGAAACCTCAGGTCTGACTCAGTAATACATGACCTTCGAAGTCAAAAGTTTTCCTAATTCCCTTTATTATTATTTTTTCCAATTTCCATGTACTTACACTCTCAGGACCTCCACTGTCCTCAGGTTCGTCCTCCCTGCAAAATCTGTCAACTTAGACATAGACTTAAGTACCACCCTCTAATTATCTCCTAGGGAATCCAGTTTTTAAAAAAGCCTCAGCAAGCCTTATGGACTTTATTAAAGACTCTTAAAGATAACCCATGGGAGATAGCAGTACACCCACAGATATCTATTTAATACACCCTCAGAGGAATTTTTTTTCTCTTTTATAAAGTCTCTTCTGTCCAATGAAGACTCTCAGCTCTTCTTCTTCAACATATGCAGTGTCTCACCCTTCTGATTACTCTCTGCTCTATCCCAGGTCCACTCCCTTTCCTGATATTACATTCTTTCCCAATTTTGTATGTTAGTAACATCAAATAACATAAAGTATAACATGTTCATTATTATAAAGTGCACCGTTCAGTGATATTAAATACATTCATATTATTGGGCGATCAACATCGCCATTTATCTTTCTAATTCTTTTCTATGTTTTAAAACTGTAACTCTATATCCTTTAAACATAACTTTCCTTTTTGTTCCATAACCACCTGAAAAGCATCATTACCCCCCCAATTTCTATGGTTTTGACTACACTAAGTACCCCATATAATTGAAATAAGTAGTTGCATTGTTATGACTCACTAAAAGTCACAAAAATGGCATATTTGGTAGCTAAATTTCCTCAGGATTCATCCATGTTGTAGCATATTCCTAGATGTTTTCCTTCTTAACACTGAATAATATTGTATTATATGGGTATACCACACTTTGCTTATCCAGAAACTAGTGGATGAACATTTAGGTTGCTTTCATATTTTAGCTACTGTGATTATTACTGCTGTATACACTGGAGTACAAATATTACTTTAAGACCCTGATTTCAATTCCTTTGGGTATACCTCATAGTAAAAATTTCCTGGATCATGTAGTAATTCTATTTTTCAATATCTGAAAAATTGCCATACTCTTTTACAAAGCAGCTGTATCATTCTACATTCCCACTGACAGAGCACAATGCTTCCAACTCCCTCACATCCTCACCAATACCTGTTTTCTGCTTGTGTATGTGTGTGTGTGCTTGTGTGTGTATGCATGCACACAAATATATAAACATGCATTTAATGATATGGAGCATCTATTCAAGTGCTTAGTCATTTGAACATCTTTTTGAAGAACCATCTCTTCAAGTCTTTTATCCATTTTTGAATCAGGGTGTTTGCTTCTTGTTGAGTTGTAGGAGTTCTCTGTATATTCTGAATAGAAATCTCTTGTCAGATGACTTTCAAATATTTTCTCCCATCTTGTGGGTTGCCATTTTATTCTGATTACATTCCTTTGATACACATTTTTTTAAATATGTACTGCAAATTGTTTATTTTTTTGTTAGCTGTACCTTTGTTGTTCCTTCGTTTCATATTGAGGAAATCACTGCCAAATACAATGTCATGAAGCTCTTCTCCTGTGTCTTCTTCTAAGACTTTTTATTTTATTAGGTCTTATATTTAGTTTTTTGATATGTTTTCATTAATTTTTGCATATGATGTTAGGTAAGGGTCCATCTTCCTTCTTTTGCATGTTGACAACAAGACTTCTCAGCATCATTTGTTGAAAATACTATCTTTCTACTTTGAAAAGACTTGGCAACTTGTCAAAACCCATTTAGCCATATATCAGGGTTTATTTCTGGGTGTTCTATTCTATTCTATTTGTCTTGAATAAGGGGAAAAAATAGTATAACCTATCCAGGTTGATGAAGAACATAAAGAAAGACCAGGACTGAGAATTAGGAGGGCAATATAAAAAAGCAGGGAGTAAAAGACAGTGTGAGAGAAGATCTTGTACTTTCAAGTTCATGGAAATATGATCATGTTAAATCACTAAACACCTGACTTTGAACAATACCGTAAATGTGCTAGCAAGAAACGTAATACTTACCCATCTCTGGGAAATACAGTATGGGCAAAAAGATAAACTACACACAAATATATTAAAAAGGGAAGGGTTTTCATGGTGTGAGAATATTGTGGGATTTGAAATACAATTTACTTCTGTTCTACCATTGTCTCTAAAATTTATCAAAGTGTATATACAAGCAATTCCAATTCTGGTAATGTGCTTGACAGGTTTAATATGAACTTCAGCAGACCAGTAAATGTACATTCATAGTAGGACTCTTCCCTAATCCAAAAAACAAAACACAAAAACTGGAAAGACTAGAGTTCACTTTGTCAACACACATACAGATGCAGCGATGGTTAACGGTCCAAAAAAAGAAGGTGAGCATGGGTGCAAGAGGTTAATCCCCAGTCTGGTGTGGGGTGCAGAGTTTGAGGGTAAAACCCGTAGAAAATGCTTTTGTTCTATCCTTGATTTTTGAGGTATGGAAATTCACAGGTCACTACCTTCATTTCAAAATGAATGAATGCACTATTCAATTTTTTTTAAAACAGGAGAAGTAAACATGAGTGATAATAAATTTTAAACTGTCGCTAGTCAAATAAGATACTAAGAAAAATTAAATCATATGATTTAAGAATGAAGTGGAGAGATTGTCTAAGATGGTAGCATTCAAAGACCCAGAGCTTGATGCCTCTCATGGGCACACCAAAGTCACAACTGTTTACAGAACAGCAATTGATGAAAAAGGCCGGGACCTACCATAAAAGATGTTTTAGAGCTAAAGATATAAGGAAGGCACCTCGGCAAGACAGGAAGGAAGGGCAAAATCTCAACAGAGTCAAGACCCATCCCCCCAGGTGGGTGGCCCACAGATGGGAGAATAATTACAATTTCTGAGGTGCACCCAGGTGGCAAGGGGTATGAACCCAACATCAGGCTCCCAAGCCCAGGGACCCTGTGCTGGAAAGAAGGGTTCCTAGAAAGTTGGGCTTTGAAGACCAGTGGTGCTTATTTTCCAGAGAGCCAGAGGGTTGTGGGAAATAGAGATTCCACACTTAAAAGATGCTCACAGGGCTTCCCTGGTGGCTCAGTGGTTGAGAGTCCACCTGCTGATGCAGGGGACACGGGTTCGTGCCCCGTTCCGGGAGGATCCCACATGCCGCGGGGCGGCTGGGCCCGTGAGCCATGGCCGCTGAGCCTGCACGACCGGAGCCTGTGCTCCGCAACGGGAGAGGCCACAGCAGTGAGAGGCCCGCGTACTGCAAAAAAAAAAAAAAAAAAAAAAAAATGCTCACAAAATCCCACATGACCCGAGAATCAGAACGGAAGCAGTCACTTGAATGGATCCTGGGTCACACCTACCTCCTGATCTTGGTGAGTCTCCCAGAGAGTCCAGAGGCAACTACAGCACAGCCTCAGGGACATAGACACTGGCAGCAGCCACTTGAGGGAGCTCCTTCTACCTCGTGGCCACTGGTACCAGCAAGCATAATTTCAGAGTCCTCCCTCTGTCTTTTTAGCCTCAGGGTCTAGCCCTACCCATTTCCACCAGACTATAGACACAAGTACTAGGATGCTGCAGGCCAAGCAACTAACTGAGCAGGGGCATAGCCCCATCCACCAGCAAACAGGCTGCTTTCAGACCCTCTCAATGCACAGCTGCCGCTGGACATGGGCCCAGCAACCAAAAGCCCCAGGACCAGCCTCCACACCTAAGTGGAGAGGCACCAGCCCCAGAGTCCTTGGCCCCTCTGACAAGTGAGCCTTCTCTGGCCTTGGAATCAGTCTCACCGTCGGCAGGTGATTACTGCACAGGGACTGGATGGAGCTTGGACCTACCCAACAGCAAATCTGCTCTAGCAGTGGGATCAGCCTCATACACCAACAGGCACACACCAGCTCCAGGAATACCACAGCCCAGCAGCCTGTGTGACCAGAACACTCACTTGCAGGCCACAAGCAGCCATGCACTCACTTGGGTCTTGACCCTGCCCATCAGAATGACAGCACAAGATTAGGGATACCCCAGACCCTGCAGACAGCTGTGTCAGGAACAGTGATCCAACACCAACTCTGAGACTCCTGGGCCCTGCAGCCAGAACTCAGGACCTGTGTCTTCCTCCCAGTAGCCAGCATCACCCCAGTGACTGGGCACTAGCCCTGATATCACCTGGACTGCAATTCTACCCATAAGTGAACCAGCACTAGATTTGGCGTCCCACAGAGTCGTGCAGCCAACTGCCTTATGATTTAGCCTCACCAAGCAGCACAGACAGCCTCCATACAAGGCAGAGTCTGTCAAACAAACAGTCTGGGGGCAGCCAAGCCTACCAGACCACCCACAGTAGTCAGCCCACCACAATAGAAGAGCCCAAGTAGCCAACATAGGGGGTACACCTAGAACATATAGTTCTAGTGACCAGGGGACAGTGGGCTTCTGGGACACATAGGACCTCTCCTACAAAAGGCCACTTCTAGAAGGTCAGGAAATGTAACGAACCTACTACATACATAGCAATAAAAACAGCAAGTTAAGAAAAATGAGGTGACACTGAAACACGATCCAAATGAAGGAACAAGATAAGAACTCAGAAGAAGATCTAAGTGAAGTGGAGGTAGCCAATCTCCTCAAAAAATAGTTCAAGGTAATGACTATAAAGATGATCAAAGAACTCAGGAGAAGAATGGACGACCAGAGCAAGAAGGTACAATTTTTTTAAAAAGAGTTAGAGCACTAAAGAACAACAAAACAGAGATGAGGAATACAATAACTGAAATGAAAAATACACTAAAAGGAAACTACTGTAGACTAAATGACACAGAGGAATGAATCAGAAAACTGAAGGACAGAGTACTGGCAATCACTGAAGATGAACTGTAAAACAATAGATTAAAATGAAATGAAGAAAGTTGAACAGACATGTGAAACATCAAGTGTACTAATATTTGCATTATACTGGTCCCAGAAGCAAAAAGGAAAGAGAAAGCAGTGTAGAGCATACCTGAAGACATAAGAGCTGAAAACTTCCATAACCTGGGAAAGAAAACAGACATCCAAGTCCAGTAAAAACAGTAAGGCCAAAACAGGATCAACCCAAAGAGGACCACACCAAGACTCATTGTAATTAAAATGGCAAAAAAATAAAGATAAAAAGACACTATTAAAAGGAGCAAAGGAAAAGCAACAAGTTACAAACATGCGAACTTGCATTAAGTTATCAGCTGACTTTTCAGGATAACCTCTGCATGCTAGAAGGGAGTGGCATGGTATATTTAAAGTCATGAAAGGGAAAAGCCTATAACCAAAAATACTCTACCCAGCAAGGCTCTCCTTCAGATTTGATGGTGAGATCTAAAGTTTTACAGAGAAGCAAAACTAAAAGAGCACAGCATCGCCAAACCAGCTTTATGAGAAATCTTAAAGGGGCTTTTCTCAGTGAAAAAGAAAAGGCCATGACTGAAACATAAAAATTAGAAAAGGAAACTTACTAATGGAAAAACCTCATTGGATAAGGCAAATATTCAACAAAGGCAGTAAATCAACCACGTACACAGCTAATAGGAAGGATGAAAGAAAACAGTAATAAAATCATCTGTATTCACAATAAGAAGTTAAGGGACACACAGAACAAGTAGATGTAAAATATAAGGTCAAATTCAGTAACTGTGGGGGAGCAGAGTAACAATGCAGGGTTGTTAGTGTCCATGTGAAACTAAGAGCTCAGCAACTGAAATAATCACACACACACACACACAACTGAAAGAAATCCAAACATCATATTAAAGATAGTCCTCACATCACAGATGAATAAAAGGGGAAGAAAGGAACAGTGAAGAAATTAAAGAGGGATTCTAAAAATACCCAAGAGAAATGAAAATGAACACACAGTGATCCAAAATCGATGGGACACAGCCAACGCAGTTCACAGGGGGAAGTTATAGTGATACAAGCTTATTCTTAGGAAACAAGAAAAATATCAAATAAACAACCTAACATTACACCTGAAGGAATTAGAAAAAGAAGAAAAAAACAAAACTCAAAGCTGTCAGAAAGAAAAAAATTAAGAAAACAATACCATAGGCAATCACACTAAAAATAATAAGATACCTAAGAACAAACACACCTAAGCAGGTAAAAGACATGTACTCAGAAATGTATCAGCCATTGGTGAAAGAAGTTGAAGGCAACAGAAAAAGATGAGAAAATATAGCAGGTGCATGGACTGGAAGAATTAATACTGTTAAAATAACCATACTGCCAAAGACAATCTACAGATTTAATGCAATCCCTATCAGAATACCAAAGCATTTTCATAGAACTTGAAAAAGTAATTTTAAAATTTGTATAGAAACACAAAGACCCCAAATAGCCAAACAATCTTGAGAAAGAACAGAGCTGGAGGCATCAGGCACCTTTACTTCAGATTATACTGCAAAGCGACAGTAATCAAAGAGCATCGGACTGGAGCAAAAACAGACACAAAGATCACTGGAATAGAATAGAGATTCCAGAAATAAGCCCACACACGTATATTTAATTGATTTGTGACAAAGCAGGCAATATGGAGAAAGAACTGTCTCTTCAATAAGTGGTACTAGGAAAACTGGTCAGCTACATGGAAAAGAATAAAATTAGAGTATTTTAGCACACCGTATATAAAATTAATGCAAAACTGAATAAAGACCTAAATGTAGGACCATAAAACCCCGAGAGGAAAATACAGAACATTCTTCAACATAAATGATAGCAACAGTTTTGCGTTCAGTCTACTAAGGCAAATGAAACAAAAGCAAAAATAAACAAATGGGACTTCACTAAACTTAAAAGATTTTGCACAGCAAAGGAAACCAAAGACAAAATGAAAAGACAACCTGCTGAAGGAGAGACAATATTTGCACATGATAAGAGGTTAACACCAAAAAGATGACCAAGCAAGGGTTCATATCTAAACTACAGAAACAGCACATACAACTCAATATCAGAACTGCACCCAAAATATTTTTTTTAAAAATGAGAAGACCTAAATAGACATTTTTCCAAGGAAAACATACAGATAGACAGCCAGAATGCACAAAGATGCTAAACATAGCTAATCAGCAATAAAATGCAAATCAAAACTATGAGATATATCACCTCAGTCTTGTCAGAATGGCTGTCATCAAAAAGGTCACAAATAACAAAGGTTAGTGAGGATGTGGAGAAAGGGAAACTCTTGTAAACTCTTGATGTGAATGTGAAGTAGTGCAGCTACTGTGGAAAGAAGAATGGAGGTTCCACAAAAAACTAAAAATAGAACTACCATAATATCCAGCAATTTCCCTCTTGGGTATATCAGAAGAAAACAAAAACACTATTTAAAAAAAAATAACTGCACACCAATGTTCATAACAGTGTTATTTGCCATAGCCAAGATATAGAGTCAAACTAAGTGTTCATCAATAGGTTAGGGGATAAAAAATGATATTTATGATGACTTCAGCAAAAAATGAAATGTTGCTATTTGCAAGAACATGGATGGACTTGGAGGGTATTATGCTTAGTAAAATAAGCCGCAGAGAAAACAAGCCTGGTAGGTTACCACTTACACGTGGCATCTAAAACATTGAATACAACAACAACAATGAAACAGACTCACAGATTAAAGAACAGACTAGTGGTTACCAGCAGGGAGAGACAGGGTGGAGGAGCAAAATAGTGGTAGGAGATTCTGAGAAAGAATCCACTATGTATAAAATCAATAATCTACAGTGACGTTCTGTATAGCATGGGGAATAGAGCCACTCTTTTATAATAAGTATAAATGGAGAAGAACCTAAACATTTATGAATCACTATGTTGTACCTCTGAAACTAATATAATAATGTAAATTAACTATAGAGCAATAAAATATAAAGTAAGAAACAATAAAGGAGAGACAGATTATTAGATAGAAATCAATTAAATAAACACAAGTTTTGGAAATCAAGGAATTAAAAAACAACATGTAAGACAACATTGGCCTTTAAAGTGTACGATCTATTCATTTAAAAGAAATCATTTAAGTGGCGAAAAATGGTACCATTCTCACAATTTTGTATATCTAGGATAAATTATTATCTACAAAAATATGTTACAAATATTCACTGAAAAAGAAAGAGAAAATTTGGATTAACCCATTTTAGTATACAAATTTAATATCAAAGTCTCTATGTAACATTGATGTGAATAAGTTCTGTTAGCCACTTCTAGTTTCTTTGTGATGTAAAATCTTTTAAAGCATAAAAATCAGCCTTTCTACATCATTCCATTAGACATACATAGAAGTTAAAAGAAATGAGAAGACAGAAAAATCAACCAGGAAGGTGAATTTACTGAGAAACAGCCATTCGTTCTCCCTCTTCCTTTGCTTTTCCTCCTTTTCCAGGTCTCTTTCGGTTCCAATCAAGAGAAGTCTTGAGAATTCTGAGAATATTTCTTTGAGGGCTTCAAACCACCATACCTACGTCCTCTGCCACAACTACACACACGGGAACAAAAATAAACCTCTGCTATCTACTCGAGTAGGAGAGGTTCATGCAAAATAAACTCCTACATGGAGACCAACAGGTGGGTTTTCTACCTGTTCTTTATAATGTCCTTCCATTATAGTAAATCCCACACATTATGAGGCAGAAGGGGTTATGTGAGCTCTTCCTTGAAGTCAAAAACCTTGCATTCATCTCAAGTACCTGGTGATCATAGGGTAAAGCCAGGGAAGGTGCCATCACCCTTTGGGGGGAGCGGTGAATGGGCTTCTGCAACCATGCACCTCCTGATGAACAGATTCTGAAGAAACAAAGGGCGGTCACACCGCAGCCAGCCTGTCAGACTGTCGGGCCACTGGGCAACCCCACCAGTCTGGAAGTGCCCCATAAGTTGCTCAAAGCAAAACTCTGACCCCCCGTGAAGCCAGGCAATTTGGGCCAGAGAGTCAGAGGAGACCGGTAATCAACTCCTCCTCTCTGCTCACCTCCTTGGGGTTACAGCAACCCCATCTCCAAACCCAACTCTGATCCTGGAGTGCCAAGGTGGGAGCGCAGGTGGGTTCTGCCGGTGCTTCAGCACCTTCTGGGAAGCCCCCTAGTTTGAATATGATTTGAGTTTGATCCTGAGAAACCATCAGAACTTCCCACCAGAGATAAATGAGGAGATTCTGGCCTTTATTAGTGCGCACGGTGAACCCGGTCGTCCTGGCTGTACTTGCCAACCCTCCTATTTTACGCACCTATGTTTATCCACCTTCCTCCCTGTGAGTACCTTTCACTAACCCTGAGCTCAGACTCCTGACCTATTACAGTGACTTTTTCAGTCTTTCTTTAAAAATGGACAGGTAGGGCTTCTCTGGTGGCGCAGTGGTTGAGAGTCCGCCTGCAATGCGGGGGACACAGGTTCATGCCCCAGTACGGGAGGATCCCACATGCCGCGGAGCGGCTAGGCCCATGCGCCACAACTAGTGAACCTGCAGGCCACAACTACTGAAGCCCGTGTGCCTAGAGCCGGTGTTCCACAACAAGCGCAGCAAGAGAAGCCACTGCAATGAGAAGCCCGCACACCACAACAAAGAGTAGCCCCCGCTCGCCGCAACTGGAGAAAGCCCGTGCACAGTAACGAAGACCCAACACAGCCAAAAATTAATTAATTAATTGATTAATTTTAAAAAGTACTATATCCTTCTATACAACTTCTCTGGGAAGAACAGAGATGGCGTGGGAGAGTGAGAAAGACCAATATTTAGTGCACATCTCTCATGCAGGTGCTCTGCTGTCTCAGATACATTTATCCCCACTTTACAAAGGAGGAAATAAGCTCAGAGAGGTTTAGTAATGTTCCCAAAGCCAAACAGCTATTGAGTGGCAGAACCAAGATCTGAACCAAGTCTGTTACCTCCAAAGCCTAAGTCCTCATCACAACAAAACTCAATTAATATTTACATTTATCGAATTACATTGCAGCCTGGGGAGTTCTTGGCACAATCCTGAATAAGAGTGAGAAAGAAAAAAATAGCATTGTTCCTACAGTCAACCAAAATTTTTTGAGCAGCGGCTAGATGCCTGGTCCTTTTTGGGGTTCAGCAGTGATCACGACAGGAAAAGTCGTGCTTTCATGAACCATGTAGTGGGGAGGAGAGACGGGTGCAACTTGGGTGAGGGATTTCACCTTGCTGGGCCTCTGTTTTCTCATCTGGAAAATGGGATGGGTGTTCCTCATTTTCTGGGATTGTCCGGCTGGACATTCTCTGATTCCATAAGAAGCATTTGTTTTCCTGTTTCTTTAAAATTCATTCAAGCCATGAGCCGTGATGCATGTTGTTAGCTGCTCCCCAAATCACTCTTCCCCACCCTTTTCCTGTGATCAGGTCTTTCCCGAAACATGACTCACAATCAGTCAAGTCACAGAACCTAAGGGGCACCCAGCAGAAAAATTCCAACCCTTGCTTCTCAGGAGCTCTGTGGTCTACCTGCCAGGTAAACTTAACTCACCTGGGACAAGGTGGCCATCCCTGGTTTCACATCAACATGATCTCAGGCACAGACCTCCTTTTTTTCCATTTGGTCTTTAAGTTACTTGTTGAAACAACTGTACAAATATGACAAAGGTATAAAATCAGGCATCTTCTGCCCCCAGCGCCTACTAATACATGATGTTCTGCCACTTTAATGATAAAGATAGAACATTTCAACATTCTGCTGCCCTCATTATTTGTCATTTTTGTTGATATTTCTATTGAATACATCTTTCAATATTTTAACAATGGAACATTTATTTAGGTTGCTCCAGACCCAGCCTTTAGTGGTAAGGGGTTTGTTGTTATATTTCTGTTATGTTTCCTTTAAAAACCATTATCCTATTTAAATGGATTAAGTCAATTCTATAGGCATGTATCTTATGATATTCATGAAGTTAATACATAGAGGGCAGTGGTACAAGTTGATCGCACTTGAGAACCTCTAGTAGCACAGTTAAGTGTAAATATTATCTACATGTAAACCAAAGTACATGCCGAGTGAGATTCTCCTACCCTCTTCACTCTGTGCCCCTCAAGCCTGTGAGAAATGGAATATTTCTTGCCATCTCAGTAAACAAAGGATATCACGGTCATCAGCCCTTGCAGCCCTCCAGTGTGAGCCGCGAGCCCTGAGGATCTCAGGATATGCAAATACAGAATGCAGGCCCCAGAGCGCTGAGGTGCATATGAAAGGAAGGAATTCAGGGAGCCCAGACTCTGGCACCTTCGCATAGAAAGAAAAGCGCTGCATTCCTCACGTGGGAAGAGCCGGTTTTCCTTAGTTAACAATCACCTGCTGATGGTCCCCATTACCTGCGCCAGTGCCCTGCCCTATCCCCTCCCCCGGTACTTTAGCTCAGGGAGGAAGGAGGGCAGAGGGACTCCGCTGAATAAGGGGCCTGCGAGCCTCGGGAGGAGTTTTTAGCCGCTTTCCCCGCAGTCGTGGGGAGGCGCGCTGACGCTGCAGCCGGGCCCTGCGCCTCCCTTGCCCCGTTTCCCCTCAGGACATTCAGGCCGACCCCCTCCCCACGCCCCGCAGGCCCCGCGAGCCAGGCCGAGGGCAGGGGCGAGAGGAGGGACCGAAGTTCCCGGGACCAGACGCTGGGGGCCGCCCTTTCTGCACAGCAGCGGCGGGTGGCAGCGAACCCCTGCCCCTCAGAAGCTGGTCTTGCCCTGCCGCCAGGGCACCGTACCAGGCGGAGGGTCGGCGCCCACTTACCCGGCCCGCCGTCCGCACGACTGTCGCGGCTTCGGCCGCCGGGGCCCCTCCAGAGCCGGCAGCGTCAGTGAGGCCGCCCTCGCCGCGGGCTCCGGGGCAGTTCCGTGAAGGCGGAGGGAAGAGACCCCGAGCCGGGAGCTCCAGCTCTGCGGAAACGCGGGCTCCGCTCTGGGCGCAGCGGGTGGGACCGCTCTGCCCCGAGGCCTTCTGGGAGGGACGGAGGCGCCGGGGGAGGGAGCCGCCAGGAGAACAGGGCCCCGTCGGGGGTCCTGGAGGGGCGGCTCGGCCTGAGGGCCCCGCCCACTGTGACCGCAGCCCAGGCATTTTTCCTGGAGTCCTACACTACAAAGTTAGAAAGATACACGGTCTATAGTAAATATTCACAAATGATTGTTGCTGCTGTGCTTACTATCCTATTAAAGGTGTAAAATCCATAAAACACTTTAAGTTCAAAATTAAATATGAATTTTTACCTTTCTAATTATGTCTCTGCTATTCACAATTGTCGTTAATGAATCAGAGACTGTGGCATCACTAGTTAAAAGTGAGCTTGTTAAAAAAATAGAACTCAGGCGCACCGGACCTACTGAATCACAATCTGAACTTTTACAATCTCCCCAGTGTACTTGTGTACCCATGAATAATTGAAAGGTACATTTCTACCTCGACACGTCTTTTCTGTCTGAGAAATACACACATTTTATCCAATTTGATATAAATAAAACACTCAAAAATGCATATGCCTGTGTTGAAACCATCATTTTATCATTTCTTTTCCAGATAAGTATAGTCTCTATACTGGTTTTGTGGATCACATGCCACACTCTTTTCTTGTAGTTAGAAGTAAGATAGAGAAACTTACTTTGTAAAAAAAAATATGTATATATATATATATATATATATATATATATATATATATATAGTGGGCAATTGAAGACATTCTTCTAAATTAAAACCAGTTCTCTTAACTTGCTCTTTTCTTCTTGGGTCACATTATGAACTCTTCCCGTGGCCACACAGTATGTGTACTTTTAATTTCAGGGACTGCTGACATTCCAGGATATGGCCATAGTTTTCTCTCAAGAGGACAGGCAATGCCTGGACCAAGATCAGTGGGAACTGTCCAGGTATGTGATGTTAGACAAGTATAGGAACCTGCTCTCCTCGGGTGAGGATACCTTCCTTCCAGAATTCCTTATCCCACCACCGGGTTTAGAGTCCTTCATTTGTAGAATGTCTCCTGGAATCTTCTGCTTCCTACAATAGGGTTCCAGATTGCAACGTTTCAGGAAAGATTGGGAGTTTGTGGGTATAATTTATCTTATTCTTTTAACATTGCAGCCTCCCTCAGCCGCATAGCACAGGGAGACCAGCTCGGTGCTTTGTGACCACCTAGAGGGGTGGGATAGGGAGGGTGGGAGGCAGGGAGATGCAAGAGGGAAGAAATATGGGAACATATGCTTATGTATAACTGACTCACTTTGTTATAAAGCAGAAAATAACACATCATTGTAAAGGAATTATACTCCAATAAAGATGTTAAAAAATAATAAAAATAATAAAATAAAATTGCAGCCTCCCTTTTAATATACTTTGTAACTGCTTGGGCTGTGTCTATATGAACTGTGTACTATATGCTTCTGTTACAGTCCTTACAATATTTTATTGTCTTATTTTCTGTAACAATTCTCCATGGATTCTTTGGGCTTAAGGTATACTAAAAGGGAGACTGCGATTCTGGGACTTCCCTGGTGATGAAGTGGTTAAGAATTCGCCTGCCAATGCAGGGGACACGGGTTCGATCGCTGGTCTGGGAAGATCCCACTTGCCACAGAGCAACTAAGCCAGTGGGCTACAACTACTGAGCCTGTGTGCCACAACTACTGAAGCTGGTGCGCCTTGGGCCCGTGTGCCATTTATTTTTTGTAGAAGCAACCACCTCTGAGTGATCAAAATTTAGACCAACTAGTCAAAATGCTTTATCTCCTGTTCTAAAACACTGATCAACAGAACAAGTTTTACTAGGGATAACAGTGTAATTGTATTCTGGAGTTCATAGCGGCAATATGGTTTATGACCTTGATGCTGGATCACGACATTTCAATGGTATAACTGCTCTTAATTGTTCAATGATTAAAGTCTCACGTGATCTGAGTTCAGACTGGAGTCATCCTGGTTGCTTTCTGTCTATTGCAGATTTCTGCCAGTAGGAAAGGACAAGGGCATTACGGCTTACTTTACAAAATGTCTGGAAACTAAATGATGATATACTCTACATTCAATTAATTTATACATACCCTACTGTAGAACCATGTTTGTTAAGGTGGCAGAGCCCGGTAATTATGTAAAACTGAAACCTTTATCTGCACTGGTTCAAGTCCTCTTCCTAAGAATATGTTTATAATCAACATTCTTTCACAAATGACCCAATTTAATTCACCATAGCATTCCTCATATTAATTAAATGGAAAATCCTAGGCTATATACAAATCCAGAAAGGGCCAACAATCCTCAGCCCCCATGGATGATTACAAACCATTGCTGAGGCATACAAATTACTTATTAAAGAACCACTATGTCCATCAACATCATCAATTTATATATTATTGCCCCAATGCTAACCTTAACCCTGGCTCTCAAAACATGAATTCCTCTTCCCATATCTTACCCACTAATTAATATAAATGTAGGCATATTATTTATATTAGCCATATCACACCTAGCCATTTATTCCATTCTCAGATCTGGATGAGCTTCACATTCAAAATACTCACTCACTGGAGCCCTAGGGACAGTAGCAGACACAATCTCATATGAAGTAATGTAGCAGTTATTCTATTCTCAGTCTTACTGATAAATGGATCATTTACACTTTCAACAGTAATTATTACACGAGAATGCCTATGACTAGTTTTCTCCTGACCCCTACCCAGAATTTGATTATCTCCGCGGTAGCAGAAATCCAATGAAGCCCCACTTGAGTTAACAGAAGTAGAATCAAAACCTGTATATGTCTTCAATGTAGAAAATGTAGCAGGCCCGTTCACCCCATCCTTCCTAGAGAATATGTTAATTTCCTTATAATAAACGTTTCCACAACAATCTATTTTTAGGAGCATTCAACAATCCTTAGGTGCCAGAATTATAGATTCTTTCATCTTGTGAATATAGTTTTTTTTTAAAAATAATTTTTTATAGTTTTACTGCCTTTAAACAAAATGTACTCCATTGCTGTGGAATATTCCTTCATAGAAGCGTGCATGGTTCATTTCTGCATCTGCTTGTGATGGTCTTCAGGTTCTTTCAGGTTTGGCTCCTGTGGCTGCAGAGTCCATGTCCGTGTGTCCTGGTGCAGGGCTGGGGGGGTTGTGTTCAGCTGGGAGGAACACTGTGGGTCTGTGTGCACGGACTTCGCTCTCTGAGGCCCGATTGTTTCAGAAGTGGTTGCACCCCCCGCTGCGCACCGGGCTTTCCATTGCTCCACATCCTGCTGATATTTGATACTGTGTCTTCATGTCTGCCATTCTGGTAGGTGTGTGCACAATAGTTTTCTTACGGTTTTAATCCCTCGGTTGTCAGTGAAGTTGTGCATCTTGTGTTATTCACGGACTACTTCCTGTTGTTTTTTTTTAAAGTTTTAAAAATTGTGGTCCAATACACAAAACATAAACTTTACTATCTTAACCGTTTTTAAGTGCACATTTCAGGGTCCAGAAGTAATTCGCACTGTTGTGCAAACCTGACCGCCATCGTCCTCCAGAATTTTTTCATCCTTCAAAATTGAAACAGTCCCCATTAAACACTCAGTCGCCATTGTCCCTCCCTCAGCCCCTGGCACTCACCATCCTACTTTCTGTCTCTATGTTTCCGACTGCTCTAGGGGCCTTGTATGAATGGATCAAGCACTGTTTGTTTGTTTGTGTCTAGCTTACATCACTGAGCATTAATGCCCTCAAGGTTCATCCCTGCTGCAGCCTGTGTCAGAATTGCCTTCCCTTTTAGGCTGAATAACATTCCCTTGTATTGATGGACCATGTTTTTCTTCTCCATTCATCCATTAGTGGACACATGTACTATCTACATTCATTTCTCCTGCCATAATATTTGTGGAATAACGTCAGAAAGTCCTATGAATCAAAAGTCATTTGCCATTAACTTTTTCCTTAAACTTTTTATTGTGAAAAACATCAAAGCTAAGAAAAGGGAAAAATACATGTCAGCTTCACTTGTGTTCAGGACTTAATGCTTTACGGACTCACTTTATGGATTCACTTTATTCCCTGTGTGTGTGCTATGTACATGCGTGTGCCTGTGCCTGTTTGCATACCTATGCTGTGCATGCGCATAGGTATGTGCACTTGCACAGGTTACTTAGTGTGCACTTGCTCACGTTAGTGTGTGCATGGGCATATGCGTGCATGTGTGTTCATATGCTAATGTGTGAATATATTTGTGCTGTGCACGTGCATATGTTTGTGTGTGTGCTGTGCCCGCCTGTGTGCACAACTGTGTGTTTGCTGGAACCACTTGCAGATATATCCACACGCAGCTGCTCTAACAGTCCTGCGTAGCCACGTAAAGGTCACAGATCTCAGGGATTTAAATGGATGGAGCAGGAT
Source organism: Mesoplodon bidens (assembly GCF_964165515.1). Classification (NCBI taxonomy): domain Eukaryota; kingdom Metazoa; phylum Chordata; class Mammalia; order Artiodactyla; family Ziphiidae; genus Mesoplodon; species Mesoplodon bidens. The sequence continues at coordinate 94,324,764 of NC_138168.1, forward strand.
GTCCTGACACAGAGTCTGTCTTCCAATGACTGTCACGGTCTCAGTAACATCCTTCACACCTTCTTTAAGCCCCATTCAGGGTCCAGTTTAGACCCCCATTACCTTCAGTCACCTGCCCCAGGTCCCCTAAAGCTACAATGTCACAGTTGGAGAGGCCGGCCAAGGCTGGGGATGCCCCTCCTGTTGGCCTGGCCTCCAGGCCCTGCACTTGGCTCCTGTGTTCCCATCTCTCAGCCAGGCCCCGACTTGGATGGGGCCGCCACCTCTTTCCTCACAGTGTCCCATCGCCTAGTCAAGGGGGTTCATTCTCCCAAAGTCAGCATCAGGAGTGGGGGCGTGACAGTCCCCACTGGGTCTCCTTCATGTGAGACCTTGTCCTTTTGAAAGAGCAGGCGCCCTGCCCTCGGGGGTGGGGGCTGGGGGGTGACATGCGGCCCACGATGGGCAGGCGGGTCACCAGGTGGGGCGAGCCAGTGTGCAAGGAGCTCCGCGGTGGGTTCTCCTCTCCAACAGCTTCTGTGTCCCTACCTCTCCCCGTGACTCCCCTCGAAGACAGCGCGGTGCCCGGGACGGGAGCCATGGGAGCCGTCAGCCACCGCCCCCTCTACACACACCCACACGCACACGCACACACACACGCACACGCACACGCACATGCACACGCTGCAGGGAAGCAGGACCTGAGTGCAGGGCTCTCAGCGGCCCTGAGCGCCCCTCCCGGAATCGGCCAGTGGAATGGACAGACCGGATCTCCCGGCCCGGACCATGCAGGACTGTCCTGCCTGGGCTTCCAGTGCGGCCGCCTCCTTCTGGAAGCCTGGGAGGCTGGAATCAGGCCACTTCTTGTCTGTCCTGGCAGCAGACGGGGCTGCACTCTCAGAAGTTCGTGGCTCACCCATGGATCCTGACCATCAGGTGGCCAGAGATATTGGTAACATTTCGGTTTTGCCTGTTGAAATGTTTAATGACAAAGATTTTGTTCAGTTTCCTGATGTGGGTGTCCAAAGATGAGAGACCCATGTGTGTGATCTGTACCTCCTATGAGATCAGCCCTAAGCTAGTTTAAACATGGTCAAGTTCTGTCTACACGGTAGATTTAGACCTCTGCATGTCCTTTCTACTGATTATGTTCAGAGCTGACCATGTGTTGTCTATAAGAAGAAGATTTAGGCCTGACCATGTTCTGTGTACGCTAGGACTATGGGAACCTGGGTAGAAACCCGGCCTGGCCTCAGGACTGGGAAGCTCCGTGCCTGCATCTGAAGGTGAGTGCTTAAATGTCTGGGGTCTGGAACTGAGGTGGGCTTCTCTAAGTAACAGCCTCTCTTCTGAGTGTGGTTACTTGGTCCTCCCAAGGGTCAGTGCTGTGGTCGGGGCCTTAGTCTTAATCCCTGTAAGGTTCACCTTCCCTGGGGCTCGTGGAGAATCCACAGGAGGGCTACCTGGCAATAATTCCAATTCACCAGCACGTGCATGGTGCGTAGGGAGGCAGGTTTAGCTGGTGAATTGATTGCAGGGCACGCAGATCGGGCAAAAGCCCGATGGGTAACAGCTGAGGCTGCTGCTGAGCTCTCCTTCCAGTCTACCGTCCCTACTCAGAAGCGTCCAGAGCTGCCCCCCTGCTTTCAGCCCTGCTGTCCTGTGAGTTATCTCAACAAGTATGTGAGACAAGAAAGGACTGAGCCTGCCAGAACCAAGTAGTGTGCTCAACTTCAGCATGAAAGCTTTAAAAACAAGTAAAATCAACAGAATCAAACTGAAAAGAGGAGGACTTCTCTGGTACAAGTGTGGGGAGAGGAGACCCACCTGCCACATTTTCCCATCCCAGGAGGCCCCAGGAACACAGCTTGTTTCCACATGAGGGGATCCACCAGCAGAGCCATGGTGTCCTGACCAAGGGGACATGTCACCCCAGGTGCAGGGTCTGGGGAGGTGAGGTCACCCTGGAGACTGTGCACATGTGACCCCAGTTGGGGGAGTCTGGGGAGGGCGGTTCACCCTGGGACTGTGGACATGTGACTCAGGTGGAGAGGTCTGGGTAGGAGGGGTCACCTGTTGAGAGAGCACGTGTGACTTTAGGTGAAGGGTCTAGGGAGGTGGGGTCACCGTGGTGAGTGTGGACGTGCGACCCCAGGTAAAGGGTGTGGGGACTGTGTAGCTCTCACCACATCTGCATGGGTCAGGATCACTAGTACGGGGAGAGCCCATATGTGCTCTTTGCCTGCAGTGTGTCTTTTTCCCTTTGAGATATCCAACCTCTGCATTAAGGGTGTTGACCTGATTAACCTGTGGTACCTTTTCTTCTCTTAGTCTTCTCACATTCATGTGAGGTCAGGCATGTTTGAGTGGGTTGCTGCTCTGTGTTCTGGTGAGTGACAATGCTTGGTGGTATCATATTAATAACATATCATATCATATGTCTAATCTATGGGGGTCACCACTGCCTGGGTCCCCCTGGACAGAGGTCAGGTGAACACAGACTAGCCCCCCCTAAGAATGGTCTCCCATGTGCCATGTGAGGGTACCGTGATGGCCCCTAAGGTAGGGGACTGTGTCTGGGCCTCCGACATCTGTGATGAAGGGGAGTCGAAATGGAATCACAGTGAACAAGACATTATTTTAAGAATTTATTTTAAGTGAAATAAAACACACATCACATACCCTTTACCATCTTCACCATTTTAAGTGCACGTTTCTGAGGCATCAGATCTATTCACTTTCTCGTGGAGCCATCACCACCATTCCTAGAACTTTTCATCTTGCAAAACCAAAATTCCACAACCACGAACGTCTCACTCCCCATTCTCTCCCACTGCCCCTGGCACCGATATCCACTTCAGTCCCTGAGTTGTGGACTCCAGGACACCCACTGGAGTGGAATCCTGCAGTGTTTGCTGAGGGGTCACTTTGGAAGAGCTGACTTTCAGTCTGAATGAAGCTCTGCCTGTTTGCATCTGAAGAATCTGCATTTAAGGAGAGGGTGTATGAGGAAGGGGCTGTATGAGGGACAAAGGTGTCTGGGGTACAGATGAGCCAGGACCTGACCAGCTGCCTTTTGGGTCCTCTGGATCCGTCTCTTGGTCTGTGCCTCATCTGCATCATCACTGTTCCCGCTGGCACCCCTGGGGTGTTGTCTGAGTGAGATTCCCCTGGTGCCCCTGCTCTCCTCCCCTCCTCCTGCTGGTTGGGGAGGAAACTGCTTGCTGTGGGGTCTTTACTCCTGAGGCAGGAAGGACCCTGCAGCATGGACCTGCAGAGTGTGGGTGTGGTCCCAAGAGCATGGGACCCACATAGGACACAGCATTGGGGCGTGACAAGTGCTAGGGCTGCCTCATCACTGACAGGGAATGTTGCCAAGATCCTGCTCGGGAGGGCGTGGTGGGTGGCCTGGGACCCCAGAGGCCCCATTCCTATCCTGGAGCTTGGAGGGTGCATCCCCATGGGCTCCAGATTCACCCCATATCTCAGCCATATCCCTCTGTCCTGTCTTTGACCTCAGGAAAACGACCTCTACTGATCATTGTCCACAACATAGGCCTGGTCCTGTCGGTATTAGGAGTCTTTAATTTAGGCGTCCTGGGAGAGCAGCTCTTTTTAGGCCTGAGAAGGAACAGCTCAGGAGTGTACAACAATTTCAGATGAAACTAATATTCAATGACTATCTCTATAGTGCTAGGTTGTTGACTTCTATTAATCACTATTCTCCTGGTTTTAGCTCTGATGTGGGGATTACAGAGCAGTCAACATTTAAATCTTCTTAATCTGTGTATTTGTAGCATCAGTATCATTACTGACCCATAGTTTTTATGCTTTGGGAAGAGTAATTGATTTCATGTATCATGTAAAGGATTCACAATGATGATAGAGCAGCTAAGATTACAATAATGGCTGGTAAAATGTTCAAATTTTCTCTACCTGTGCATCTATTGTACCTATATGAGTTAGTTTAATTGTCAATATTAGTGAAATACTATAGAGGACTAGAGAACTTCTTTTAAAAATCACTATTAATGTGTGTGATGAAAATGTAAAAGTTCTTCCATAATCGGTGATGTTGTATCTTGAGAGCCTAGATGAAATTGATATGCCTTCGTGATATACACTATTTTAGCCTATGATTTAACTTTGAAAATTTTACATCACTTTTTACTTTTATCTCATTTATTGAGAAAGGCATAATTGTTATGCTGTTGGCTTCAAACTGCTTGAAAAGGACTTGAGTCCTACCTTATTTTACATTTACATAGGTAGGACTTCAAATATAGGATATGGTGGAGGGCATCCGTGCAACCATTCTAGGTTAGGAGCAGCAGTTTCCACTGCTGAGACTTCTCGTTTGGACACAAATGTTTTTCACAGTATTGAGATTATTAACATTACTGCTGCTACTGAGATGATTGAGCCTAAAGACAAAATATTTCATGTTGTGTGTGCCGCAGGGCAATGTATTAACCTCCCTGAGAGGCCAAGAAAGTGCTGCAGGAAGTCATATTTACTACTACAAATATACCTGTGAAGTGAGTTTTGTTACTGCTGAGTTAACTGTGTAACCTGAGAATAGTGGGAATCAGTGTAGGAAGCCTCCTATAATAGTGAAGACTGCTCCCATGGACACTACGTCATGGAAGTGTGCTACTACATAGTATGTATCCTGGAGGACAATGTCTGGGGATGAGTTGGCTAAGATGATTCCTGTCAAACCACCTACTGTAAAGAGGAAAATAAAGCCTAAAACTCATAATAGAGTGGGATCTCATATAATATTACCTCCGTGAAGAGTTGCTAATCAGGGACTTCCCTGGTGATGCAGTGGTAAAGAATTGGCCTGCCAATATAGGTGAAACGGGTTTGATCCCCGGTCCAGGAAGATTTCACATGCCACGGAGCAAAAAGCCCGTGTGCCACAACTACTGAGCCTGCCCTCTAGAGCCCGCGAGCCACAACTACTGAAGGCCACATGCCTAGAGCCTGTGCTCTGCAACAAGAGAAGCCACCGCCATGAGAAGCCTGCGCATGGCGACGAAGAGTAGCTCCCGCTCACTGCAACGAGAGAAAGCCGGTGCGCAGCAACGAAGACCCAACGCAGCCAAAAATAAAAAAATAAAAAAATAAAATAAAGAGTTTCTAGTCGGCTAGATACTTTTACTCCTGTAGGGATAGAAGTAATTATGGTAGCTGATGCAAAGTATGCTCCTGAGTCGACAGCTACCCTTATGGTAAATATGAGATGGGCCCACGAGAGAAATCCTGAAAGGCCAGTGGACATGACTCTTAATACTCCCAAATAGCTGAAAGGCAGTTTTTGTCCTAAATCGTACGTAATGATATGTGAAATTATAACAAACCCTGGTAGGCCATGAATACACACTTCAGGGTGACCAAAGAATCAAACTAGGTGTTGCTGTAGGATTCGGTTTCCTCCTGCAGGGTCAAAGAATGTAGTGTTGAGATTTCTATCTCTTAACAGTGTGGCAATTCTGGCTGCTTGGACTGAGAGTGGTAATTATAGTAATATGGCTATAGTTAGGGAAGACTAAACAAATAATGGTGTTTGGTATTGGGATTTGACTGCTGGTTTTGGATTAAAGACTATAGTAATACAAGAAATAGCACGAAGAATTGAAGAGACACCTGCTAAAGGTAAGGAGGAAATGGTTAGGTCGACAGAGGCTCCTGCGTGGGCCAGATTGCAGGCTAGAGCTGAATATACAGTTCCACTTTTACCAGAACCAGCTTCTACTATTGGTAATATGAGTAGGAGTAAGAATGATGGGGGAAGTAGTCAAAAGTTTACATGATTTATTTGGGGAAATGCTACCTCAGGTATCCCAGTTATTAGTGGCCCAAGTCAGTTTCTGAACCCTGCAGTATAATGGGTACAACTATAAAGAAAATTATTACAAGTGCAGGGACTGTTATGACTACGTTAAAGATTTGGGCATCTCCAAGTAGCGCTCCAGGTTAGCATAGCTCAGCCAGGATTAATATACTCAAGGCGCTGCCTGCTACTCCAGCTCAAGCACCAAATAGTAAATATAAAACACCAATATCTTTGTGATTTGTTGAAAATAATCAGCAGTGTATGAACAGAGGTAAAATGACTTGAGCTCTCATTAGACTGTAAACGTAAAGACAGAGATGGAGACCTCTGCTCTTGTCCCGTTTAGCTGTGGATCTAGATGGGGTCAATGCAGGTTTCATCTCAGCCCCTGAACGAATTTTGTAACAGTTTCTCCTTGTTTTTTTTTTTTTTTGTAATTTATTTTTATAATGGGGTATAGCTGATTTTCAATGCTGTCTTTCTTGCTGCTGCACATCCACTTGATTCACTTACAGAGAGACATCCATAAATTCTTTTTCAGATTCTTACCAGTCGTATATATTCTTTTATGGTGACTAGAGTGTGCGCAGTCTATTTTATTGAGCTATAGAGTAGGTCTTGTCAATTACCTATTTGGTCTTTGGAACCCTATCTGTGCTAATTTCAACCCTCTGCTTTATGCCTCACCCCACCCCACCTTTCCCCTTTAGCAGCCTTAAGTTTGTTTTCTAAATGTGTGACTGTCTTTTGTAATTTAGTTCATGTGTAGCCATTTTTAGATTCCACCTATAAGTGATATCTTATGCTAAGTGTCTTTGTGTCTGACTTATGTCACTTAGAATGATTGTACCTAAGTTCACCTGAGTTGCTGCAACTGGCCTTATTTCATTGATCTCATGACTGAGTAATATTCCATTGTACATAAGTACTATATCTTCTTTATCCATTTTTTCCTTCCAAGGACATTTATATTGTTTCTAAGTCGAGGCTCCTGCAAAAGGGCTGCACTAATAGTTGAAGTGCCTGTGTCTTATGGATTTATGGTTATCCCGAGATATACACCCAGGAGTGGAAGTGCTGTATGCTCTGTAGCTCTATTTTTTTAATTAATTAATATTTTTGGCCTGTGTTGGGTCTTTGTTATAGCACGTGGGCTTTCTGTAGTTGCAGCAAGTTGGGGCTACTCTTCATTGAAGTGCGTGGGCTTCTCATTTCAGTGGCTTCTCTTCTTGCAGAGCATGGGCTCTAGGCTTCGGGCTTCAGTAGTTGTGGCTCACAGGCTCTAGAGCACAGGCTCAGTAGTTGTGGTGCACGGGCTTAGTTGCTCCGCAGCCTGTGTTATCTTTCTGGACCAGGGCTCGAACCCGTGTCCTCTGCATTGGCAGTTGGATTCTTAACCACCGCGCCACCAGGCAAGTCACTATAGCTCTGTCTGTATTTCTGGCATGGTATGACATGGCTGTTTTGATAAGTACTTTATTTTCTAGTAAATTTCAAGTGTATAAAAAACTTTAAATAGCAGTATAAAGTTTTCCACATTCACAAAATACTCCAGTTTGTTTTACCCTGTGAGAGTAGGAGGGCCACTCTCCCAGGGAACGAGCACATAACCCCAAAATGAGGAATAATTATGGTTTCCACATTATAATCCTATCTACAGACCTGCTTCAACTTTCACCAGCTGCCCCAGCTTTGTGGAAATGTATTTTTCTATTCGAATCCAGTTTTCTTTTCTTGGAACCATCACTGGGGCTTTTCCTCACTTAAAAAACCTTGCTGGGTTTAAAGTGTACAAGATGAGCATGATCTGGGTGGTTTTTCTGCATGGCTTCTTTCACTTAGGATGTTTTCAGTGTTTATCCACATTGTAACATTGATCATTATTTCATTCATTTTTTCCATTGTGATTAAAAACACATAACATTTACCATTTAAATCATTTTTTAAAAGCTTTTAAAAAAATTATTTTATTTTATTTTCTATTTTTTGGCTGTGTCGGGTCTTTGTTGTTGCACGCAGGCTTTCTCTAGTTGCGGCGAGCGGGGCTACTCTTCGTTGCTGTGTGCAGGCTTCTCATTGCGGTGGCTTCCTTTGTTACGGAGCACGGGCTCTAGGCGCACAGGTTTCAGTAGTTGTGGCACGAGGGCTCAGTAACTGTGGCTCACGGGCTTAGTTGCCCTGCAGCATGTGGGATCTTCCAGGACCAGCGCTTGAACTCGTGTCCCCTGCATTGGCAGGCAGATTCTTTACCACTGTGCCATGGGGAAAGCACCATTTAAACCATTTGTAAGTACACAGTTCTGTGGCATTAACTACATTCACATTGTGGTAAAAATATCCTCACCATCCATCTCCAGAGCTTTATTTTCCCCATGTGAAACCGTAACCATTAAACACGAACTCATCTCAACCCCTGGCAACCTTATTCTACTTTGTCTTTGAGTTTGACTTATCTGGATACCTCATACTAGTGGAATCATAGAACATTTGTCCTTTTTGTGTCTGGCTGGTTTCACTTAGCATAATGACTTCAAGGTTCATCCACGTTGTAGCATGTGTGAGAATTACCTTAGTTTTAAGGGTTGAATCATATTCCATTGTGTATATACTACACTGTAATTATCCATTCATCTGTTGAAGGATGTGTTGTGTTGCTTCCACCTTTTGGCTATTGTGAATAATGTTGCTATGAATATGGGGTACAAATGTCTGTTCCACCCCTTGCTTTCTTATATTCTGGGTGTACACCCTGGAGTGGAATCAAGGGATCACATCCATGTTTTTTAGGAGCCACCATACAGTTTTCCACAGCGGCTGTATAATTTTACTTTATTCCTTTATATGACAGAATAATGTAGCTTATGAATCTACCTTATTTTGCTTATCTGTTTACCTGCTGATGGACATTTAAATCTTTTCTACCCTGGGCTATTGTGAACAGTGCTGCTATGAATAATTGGTGTACAAGTTTTTGTTTGAATGCCTGTTTTCCATTTTTTTGGTATATATCTTGGAGTGGAGTTGTTGAACCACATGGTAATTATATTTTATATTTTTAAGTAAATGGTAAAGGTTTGTATGCATAGACTGCACCATTGTGCATCTCCACAAGTAACTTTTAAGGGTTCCAATTTCTCTGCATTGCTGCCAACATTTGTTATTTTTATTTATATATTTTAAAATTGATTTTAAAGTTTATTTTTATTCTAGTGTGTGTGAAGGGGCATCACACTGTGGCTTTCATTTGCATTTTCATCATGACTACTGACGTTTGACATCTTTCCATGTCCTTGTTGACCATTTGTATGTCTTGCCTGGAGAGCAGTCCATGCAGCCATTTGTGTGTTTCAAAAATGTTATTGTCTTTTTGTTGATGAGTTGGAAAAGTCCTGGGTATATTCTAGGTAAAGAGTCTTATCAGATATAGAATGTGCCAATATTGTCTTCCATTCTGTGGGCTGTCTTCTTCCTTTCTGGATAGCCTCTTTTGATGCACAAAGGTTTGTAATTTTGAAGAAATCCAATTTATCTATTTTCTTTCTTTCATTTCTTATGCTTTACGTCAAATCTAAGAAACCATTGCTAAATTCATGGTCAGGAAGATTTAATTCCTTGGTTTATTTGAGAATTCATACAGTCATCCCTTGGTACCCACTAGGCCAGGCTTTAGGCCTAGGTTTGAGTCAGTGTGAGGGTTCAGGGGTCACGGTTTAGGTTTAGGGGTCATTGTTGGAGCGTCCTGGTAGAGGGCTGTGGCTAAAGGGTCGGGGGTTAGAGTTTAGGGGTCAGGGGCAAGGGTCTAGGGCTCTGGGGCTAGGGTTGTTAGGGGGTTATGGTTAGAGGTTAGGGTTCTTAGGGTGAAGGCTAGAGTTAGGTTTAAGCACAATTGGCCCTCATTGCCCTCCCCTCTCTTTCTCTCTGAAGCCTCCAGAATGGATAGGACTTGCCCAGGGTCAAACAGGAGTCAGGGAGCTGAGGTCAATAACTGTTTTTCTGGCCTCCCTTCCCCCAGTCCTGGGCTCTGAGAGAAGAATGAAATGTCTGTTCTTGTCTCGGACTGTTTCTTATCCAAGTCAACCTCTGACAAGGATTGGGGAGGCTGTCAGAAGTCATGCATGGTTTCCTTCTGCCCTCCTACCTGGGAAGGGTGATGCTGGCCCTACTCTGCCTGGGCAGCCCCAGGTTCCAGCACAGCCAAGACAGGAGGGCACTCAGCGGACACGTGTGGATTTATACAGGACTGGGGGCAGTGACCTGCCAGCCCCCAGATGCCACCTTCTTAAGGGCTGGTGGGGCCCTCCTGGCCCTGGAGGCATCCTTTGTTCCATCTGAGTGGGCATGAATAGATGATCAAGTCTCAGGCAGGACAGCCTTTGACCTCTGACTATCCAGGCAGGCATCTGTGGTCCTCTAGCTCAGTCCAGCCTGGGCATTGTCAGGCCCTCATGTACAGTTACGGAGCTGACCATGATGCCGGGCAATTCAAGAGCTACCTGGCCAGTGTAGACATTCCTTTGAGAAGTTTCAACTACCAACATGCATGTGGCTGAGAAAAAGGCCTCCCGCTCACAGCCTCATAGGCTGCCAAGAGAAGCAATAATCCTCTAAACATTGGAGTGTGTCCCTGACAAAACACCCATACAGCAGACCATGGCTCTGCAATCCTTTGTCCTTTCAGTTGTTAGAAACTTTTGACATGCATATTCATTAAGAATCAAAGATATGGGAGCACCTGGACCTCCCAGTGGGAGGTTTACACTGACACTGCCATTGTCTTGGAGAGCCATATGCATCCATGTGGCCTCTGGAAGCCTGCCAATTATGGGTTCCATGGCATGGAATAATTCTTGAGCCTCCCGTTACTTCATTGCACAAGAGTTTCCTTACCACCCTAGCATTTGGTTTCTTCCCTTAGAAAAGGAGAGAGAAGAAACTGGAAAAGGAGCAGTATTGTTTTTCAGGGATGGGTAGTTAATATGGCCAGGGAGGTGGCATAACTCAAGGGCTCCCACCTCTCAGGGGCAGGAATGAGGTCTGTGGGTCTTCTGAGGGCACATGGGCTGTTCTGGGCCAGCCTCTGAGATGTGAGGGCCTGATGCCCAAGGAGAGAGACTTGAGTTTACCACCACCAATGATCCTGACTTTTCAGCAAGTGAAAGAACTTCTTGCAGTCTTGGGAGGGACAGTAAGAGCACTGGATGAGTAGCTGCAGCCCCTGACCCTAAGTGAACCCCTTTCTTCCTTTTGTGTCAGATTCTGTGCTGTGCAGTGAGCTGTCATTGACTTAGAATCTGTTGCTTTCTCCCAGCGAACATCTGTTCTCAGGCCCGAGTGCCTCAGTTTTACTTTGGGAATTACATCTCACCTGCTTCCAGTCGAAACAGTTGCAGAAGGGTGACCCCATGTTCCATCCAGCTCGAAGAAGGGTTTACAACCCACATCTAGCCAGTCCCATTTTCCATCTTCTGGTGTTGGGTCAATGATGAGAATGCAACCCAAGCCAGATCAAAGGCATTTAAAACCATGACTTTTTGGAATCCAAGAAAAGGAGAAACTCTTTCTCGGAAAATGGATGGTGAGTTGTTGTCAGCCTAGAACTGCCGTTGGCCCAAGGGCAGTGAGAGAGACTGTGCCTGTGAATGGGGTCCCCCAAAGGCACTGAGCGGGACAAAGATTTGGAGAGAAGCAAGATCACACTGAGACAGTGTGAGCCGCTGGACCTGCCAGGTCCAAACCCATTCTTCAACTTGTCACTTGCAAGTGTTAATGTATTTCTACCCTTACAATAAATACTAATTTATTTTACTTCCGTAGTGTGTCCAGTCGCTGGGAAAAGAAAAAGTCCTGGTTGATACATCTGAGTCAATAATCCCTGATCCTTCCTCAGGTGTCCTCACTGGGTAGGCGTGGCTGGGGGAGGTGAAGACACTGGGTGGGGTCATATACTAGGGGAGCTGCCAGACATCTCTGTCCCTGCTCCTTCCCTGTCCCAGGAGGGGGAAACCCTGGAAGAGTGATAGGATAACCAGTAGAGGAAGAGGTTCCTCAGTGATTAATTGGCCTTTTTGTGTTTTCCTTAATTTAGGGACCATTTTGGTAATGTGTTTTTACAAAGAAATCCCCCTTTTCCTCTAGGTTTCCAGTTTGTTACAGTAGGTTTCTCTTATTTGATGTTTACTTTTTCCTGTCTAATTTTCTACAGAATCATGACAAATAATGAACAAATACTGATACTTTACTATTAACTGAAGTCCTTATTCACGTTCCTTTGTTATACCTTTCCTTGTTCCAGGGTCTCAAAGGACATGGGGTCATCATGTCTGTTTAGTCTCTTCTGGGCTCTGACAGTTGCTCAGACTCTCCTTGTTTCCATGACCTTGACAGTGTGGAGGAGGACTGGTCAGGTATTATATAGACTCCCGGGCACTGGGATTTGCTTGGTGTTTTTGTCGTGGTTAGACTTGGCTTTGAAAAAGCAGATCACAGAGGTGAAGTGCTTCCTCTTCACTATATATCAAGAGGACAGGCTCTTAAGGAAACTTCTCACTTATATTCTTAACTTTGGTCACCTAGCTGAAGTAGTGTTTGTCAAGTTTTCCCACAGGTTAATTTTTTTCCCATGTCCATCCTGTGTGTGTTATTTAGGAGGAAGTCATAATGCAGAAGCCACACTTGAGGAGAGAGGTGTTAGCTTCACATCCTTGATGGACAGCTGAGTGTCTATATGAATTGTTTAGAAGCTTTGTGCATAGGAGATTTCTATTTAACACCATTCATCGAAAACTATGTAATTTATTTTTACCAGTTTGGACACGTGAATGATTACTGTAAACTTTTGGTTATAATCCAGCACTACATTATTAGACTGCTTAGTTCATTCTTGCTTTGGCTGTTGAGAGCTTTTTCCATTTGCTCCTGTTTTCATTTTACATAATTTTTCTTTTGTGGGTTTTTAAAATTTTGGGTACTTCTTTACTTTCTGATATTTTAAGATTACGCTGCTTCATATATTTACTGTCTCAGTCCTAGCATCAGCCCTTTCTTCAAAGAGCCCTTGTTCTTTTTATTAGAGAATGGTATTAAAAACTTACATGTGGGAGCTCAATATGCTCAGCTGACAGTACATAGAAATACATGCATGTATCCCAGCCTATGCATATACACATAATTATAAAGATATCCATATGGAACTATGTGTAGGCTAAAGATAGTTTATACCGATGTCTCCAACCGGATCTGTTATGACATGGATATCGTAACCTGCTCCCTTTGTTTGACTGTAACATCCCACTCCAGTGGTAAGAAACCTGGCTTCCACCATTTGTCATTTATTAAATTCAGTGTTTGTTCCATTCGATTACTGATACAGTAGTTTCAGTACTGTTAGCTACTACCCATCATGGGAAAGAACTTAGAGTCCACTGTGTATGTATGGCACGTTTTGTCTTTGGCCTACAGATTCTGTACATTTCCAAAGTTAACTTAGGTCAGCCCATTTGTCCCACTACCAACAGTGAGTTTTTCCATACATTTCTGAAACAGTTCGATTCTTTGTTACATTCTGTATTCCAGTCTTTGACACTCCCATATCCTAAGTAGCTAAGTTTGAATAGATTGTAAATTACTTGTTGTGTTGTAAAAATCTGTGGGTGTAGACAAATGCATAGTGACAGGTATTCACCACTAAAGTATCATATGGACTATTTCTACCACATATTCCTTAAACTGTTTACCAGTGTCAGTTTTACCTTTTCTAGAATGTCATATAAATGAGGTCATACAGTGTGTAGCACTTCAGACTGGATTCTTTCACTTAGCAATGTACGTGTTAGTTGCATCTATATCTATCTATATATATTTGCATGGGTTGATGATCCATTCCTTTATATCTCTGAATACTATTGCACTGCATGTATATGAGAGGAAAAATAATTTTCCCTCTACACTTCTATGTTCTTTATTGAGATCTCCCTTGTAATGAAAAAGAGACGAACTGGAGAAAACAATCAGAAGTTTAATATATACCATGCGTACCTCCTGTATACTTGAAAGATACCCAGGAAAACTGAGTCACTCCCTGAAATGGCCCAAGCCATTACCTTAAATGCTATCTTCTGCTGAGAACAAAAGAAAGATGTTAGGGAATGGAGGAAGCCATTTAAGGGATGTTATTAGTCAAAGCCCAGTAAACAAGGGTATGGTTGTTACACAGATTTACATCCAGGCCTATTTCATTGACAAGCTTTGTTTTTTTTAAACATTTATTTATTTGGCTGCACTGGGTCTTAGTTGCAGCCTGTGTAATCTTTAGTGGCGGCATGCGGGCCCTTAATTGCAGCATGTGGGATCTAGTTCCCTGACCAGGGATTGAACCCTGGTCCCCTGCATTGGGAGTGTGGAGTCTTAACCACTGGACCAGCAGGGAAGTCCCAACAAACTTTTCTTGATATTTAGTCATCTTTCAATTCCTGGTCCAAAGAGGGACATACGCTTACAAATGGAGATATCCTTAATAAATGGAAATTTACCCCCTAAAAGGGCATTTTCTACTTTATTTATTTATTTGCGGTACATGGGCCTCTCACTGTTGTGGCCTCTCCCGTTGCGGAGCACAGGCTCTGGACGTGCAGGCTCAGCGGCCATGGCTCATGGGCCCAACCACTCCGCAGCATGTGGGATCTTCCCACACTAGGGCACGAACCCGTGTCCCCTGCATCGGCAGGCAGACTCTCAACCACTGTGCCACCAGGGAAGCCATCTACTTGGTTTTGAAAGATTCTCCTGGGTCTGCTGTTTCTTAAATTAACCAGTCCAAAATAATCCTTTTGTCAAATGGGCATATTTTGGGGTGGTGTATTCTGCTCCCCTTGACATGTATGTGCCCTAATTTGCTTATGAATTCATCTACAGAAGGACATCCTGATATCTTAAGTTTTTAGCCATTATGAATAGAGCTGCTGTGCATTACTTGATGCTAGTTTTGGTTTGAACACAGTTTTTCAAAGCAGTTGTCTAAATACAAGAGGTACACTTCTTGGATCCTAAGGTGAGACTTTTTAGATTTGGAAGAAACTGCCAAACTGTCTTTCAAAGTTGGTTGTACATGCATTCCACCAGTATCTTGAGTATATTCTTGTATGCTTATTTACTGCCTGTTTATCTTCCTGGGCTAGGTGTGTGTTTCAATCTTTACTAAATTTTAATGGCGTTGTTGGCATAATTTGAGTACAAATCCTTTATCAGATGTGTGTTTTGGAAATAGTTTCTTGCAGTTTGTGGTTTGTCTTCCTGTTTTCTGAATAAGGTCACCAGACCCAAAATCATGTAGATTATCTTTTTTGTCTAGCATTTTTATAGTTTGGTAATTTAAATTTGTCTATGGGCAATTTTGAGTGAATTTTGGTTTAAGTTGTAATGTTTGTGTCTACATTCATTTCATTACATATGGTTTGTAATTAATTGCTCCTTAACCAATTTTAGAGAAGATACAGTGAGACACTTGGCTCCATTTCAGTTTGGATTTCCAAACTTAGTATATACAGCAGAACTGCCTTCCGGATGAGGCCTCTGGGTTTGTGAGTGCGGCACTCCCGGCACTTTTCTCACGTGCCACAGGGGGCGCCAAACCAACCTGTCTGACCCTGGGGTCACAGGTGCACCCTGCCCACAGACTTTGCTCTGTGACAAGCAGACGAGAGCTTTGTCTCCTGTCAGGGCTTAGGTTTCGGGAACATGAGGCATTGTCCACACTGACAGGGGCTGGGTTTTCTCAGGAGCCACTGGTGAGGAGACTCCGCAAGAGGAAAAAATGAGCAAGTGTGGAGAATCTTCCTGTGCAACTGACTGCTGGCTGAGTGGGTGCATCTTCAGGGGACTCAGGAGAGAAAGAGTTTAATGTGGAATACTGTGTGCTTTTAGTTAGCTTTATATGCAGTGTAGATGGTGACCACTGTCGTTCTTTGCAGTCCGGTGTCTAGTTTTCCAGGCACTGGTTGTTGATGGCTTTAGGTAGAATAAACATTTTTTAAAAACTTTATTGGAGTCTAATTGCTTCACAGTGGTGTGTTAGTTTCTGCTTTATAACAAAGTGAATCGGTAAAACATATACATATGTTCCCATATCTCTTCCCTCTTGCGTCTCCCTCCCTCCTACCCTCCCTATCCCACCCCTCTAGGTGGTCACAAAGCACCAAGCTGATCTCCCTGTGCTATGCGGCTGCTTCCCACTAGCTATCTATTTTACGTTTGGTAGTGTATATATGTCCAAGCCACTCTCTCACTTTGTCACAGCTTACCCTTCCCCCTCCCCATATCCTCAGGTCCATTCTCTAGTAGGTCTGTGTCTTTATTCCTGTCTTACCCCTAGGTTCTTCATGACATTTTTTTCCTTAAATTCCATATATATGTGTCAGCATATGGTATTTGTCTTTCCCTTTCTGACTTACTTCACTCTGTATGACAGACTCTAGCTCCATCCACCTCATTACGAATAGCTCAATTTCGTTTCTTTTGGGGGCTGAGTAATATTCCATTGTATATATGAGCCACATCTTCTTTATCCATTCATCTGATGATGGACACTTAGGTTGATTCCATCTCCTGGCTATGGTAAATAGAGCTGCAGTGAACATTTTGGTACATGACTCTTTTTGAATTATGGTTTTCTCAGGGTATATGCCCAGTAGTTGGATTGCTGGGTCATATGGTAGTTCTATTTGTAGTTATTTAAGGAACCTCCATACTGCTCGCCATAGTGGCTCTACCAATTCACATTCCCACCAGCAGTGCGAGAGTGTTCATTTTTCTCCACATCCTCTCCAACATTTATTGTTTCTAGATTTTTTGATGATGGCCATTCTGACTGGCGTGAGGTGATATCTCATTCTAGTTTTGATTTGCATTTCTCTAATGATTAATGATGTTGAGCATTCTTTCATGTGTTTGTTGGCGGTCTGTATATCTTCTTTGGTGAAATGTCTAGGTCTTCTGCCCATTATTGGATTGGGTTGTTTGTTTTTTTGTTATTGAGCTGCATGAGCTGCTTGTAAATTTTGGAGATTAATCCTTTGACAGTTGCTTCATTTGCAAATATTTTCTCCCATTCTGAGGGTTGTCTTTTCATCTTGTTTATGGTTTCCTTTGCTGTGCAAAAGCTTTGAAGTTTCATTAGGTCCCATTTGTTTGTTTTTGTTTTTATTTCCATTTCTCTAGGCAGTGGGTCAGAAAGGATCTTGATGTGATTTATGTCATAGAGTGTTCTGCCTATGTTTTTCCCCTAAGAGTTTGATAGTGTCTGGCCTTACATTTAGGTCTTTAGTCCATTTTGAGCTTATTTTTGTGTATGGTGTTAGGGAGTGATCTAATCTCCTACTTTTACATGTACCTGTCCAGTTTTCCCAGCACCACTTATTGAAGAGGCTGTCCTTTCTCCACTGTACATTCCTGCCACTTTATCAAAGATAAGGTGACCATATGTGCGTGGGTTGGTTATTATAGGTCTTTTCCTTCTCTTGTGTTTCTTGCCTAGAGAAGATCCTTTAGCATTTGTTGTAAAGCTGGTTTGGTGGTGCTGAACTCTCTCAGCTTTTGCTTGTCTGTGAAGGTTTTAATTTCTCCATCCAATCTGAATGAGATCCTTGCTGGGTAGAGTAATCTTGGCTGTAGGTTGTTCTCCTTCATCACTTTAAATATGTCCTGCCAGTCCCTTCTGGCTTGCAGAGTTTCTGCTGAAAGATCAGCTGTTAACCTTATGGGGATCCCCTTGTGTGTTATTTGTTGTTTTTCCCTTGCTGCTTTTAAAATGTTTTCTTTGCATTTAATTTTTGACAGTTTGATTAATATGTGTCTTGGCATGTTTCTCCTTGGCTTTATCCTGTATGGTACTCTCTGTGCTTCCTGGACTTGATTAACTATTTCCTTTCCCATATTAGGGAAGTTTTCAACTATAATCTCTTCAAATATTTTCTCAGTCCCTTTCTTTTTCTCTTCTTCTTCTGGAACACCTATAATTCGAATGTTGGTGCGTTTAATGTTGTCCCAGAGGTCTCTGAGACTGTCCTCAGTTCTTTTCATTCTTTTTTCTCTATTCTGCTCTGAAGTAGTTATTTCCACTATTTTATCTTCCAGGTCACTTATCCGGTCTTCTGCCTCAGTTATTCTGCTATTGATCCCTTCTAGAGTATTTTTAATTTCATTTATTGTGGTGTTCATTGTTGCTTGTTTCATCTTTAGTTCTTCTAGGTTCTTGTTAAATGTTTCTTGCATTTTCTCTATTCTATTTCCAAGATGTTGGATCATCTTTACTATCATTATTCTGAATTCTTTTTCAGGGAGACTGCCTATTTCCTCTTCATTTGTTAGGTCTGGTGGGTTTTCATCTTGCTCCTTCATCTGCTGTGTGTTTTTCTGTCTTCTCATTTTGCTTCTCTTACTGTGTTTGGGGGGGGTCTCCTTTTTGCAGGCTGCAGGTTCGTAGTTCCCGTCGTTTTTGGTGTCTGTCCCCAGTGGCTAAAGTTGGTTCAGTGGGTTGTGTAGGCTTCCTGGTGGAGGGTGCCTGTGTTCCGGTGGATGAGGCTGGATCTTGTCTTTCTGGTGGGCAGGTCCACGTCTGGTGGTGTGTTTTGGGGTGTCTTGGACTTATTATGATTTTAGGCAGCCTCTCTGCTGATGGGTGGGGTTGTGTTCCTGTCTTGCTAGTTGTTTGGCATAGGGAGTCCAGCACTGTAGCTTGCTGGTCATTGAGATAAGCTGGGTGTTGGTGTTGAGATGGAGATCTCTGGGAGATTTTCGCCGTTGGATATTGCGTGGAGCTCGGAGGTCTCTTTTGGACCCGTGTCCTGAAGTTGGCTCTCCCACCTCAGAGGCACAGCACTGACTCCTGGCTGCAGCACCAAGAGCCTTTCATCCACACGGCTCAGAATAAAAGGGAGAAAAAGGAGAAAGAAAGAAAGAATGGAAGAAAGAAAGAGGATAAAATAAAATAAAGTAAGGTCAAATAAAATAAAGTTATTAAAATAAAGAATTATTAAGAAAAAAAATTTTTAAGTAAAAAAAACAAAAACCCCCGAAAAACGGACGGATAGAACCCTAGGACAAATGGTGAAAGCAAAGGTATACAGACAAAATCTCACACAGAAGCATACACGTACACACTCACAAGAAGAGGAAAAGGGGAAAAAAATCATAAATCTTGCTCTCAAAGTCCACCTCCTCAATTTGGGATGATTCGTTGTCTATTCAGGTATTCCACAGACGCAGGGTACATCAAGTTGATTGCGGAGCTTTAATCCGCTGCTTCTGAGGCTGCTGGGAGAGATTCCCCTTTGCCTTCTTCGTTCGCACAGCTCCCGGGGCTCAGCTTTGGATTCGGCCCCGCCTCTGCGTGTAGGTCGCCGGAGGACGTCTGTTCTTCGCTCAGACAGGACGGGGTTAAAGGAGCCGCTGATTCGGGCGCTCTGGCTCCCTCAGGCCGCGGGGGAGGGAGGGGCACGGAGGCGGGGCGAGCGTGCGTCGGCGGAGGCCGGCGTGACGTTGCGTCAGCACGAGGCGCGCCCGTGCGTTCTCCCGGGGATGTTGTCTGTGGAGCCCGGGACCGTGGCGGTGGCGGGCAGCACAGGCTCCCGGGAGGGGAGGTGTGGAGAGTGACCTGCGGTCGCACACGGGCTTCTTGGTGGCGGCAGCAGCAGCCCCAGCATCCCACGCCCGTCTCTGGGGTCCGCGCTTTCAGGCGCGCCTCGCGCCCGTCTCTGGAGCCTCCTTTCAGCAGCGCTCTGAATCCCCTCTCCTCACGCACCAGGAAACAAAGAGGGAAGGAAAAGTCTCTTGCCTCTTCGGCAGCTCCAGACTTTTCCCCGGACTCCCTCCCGGCCGGCCTTGGCGCACTAACTCCCTTCAGGCTGTGTTCACGCCGCCAGCGCGCCCTGACTGAAGCCCGAGCCTCAGCTCCCAGCCCCGCCTGCCCCGGCGGGTGAGGAGACAAGCCTCTCGGGCTGGTGAGTGGCGGTCGGCACCGGTCCTCTGTGCGGGAATCTCTCTGCTTGGCCCTCCGTACCCCTGTGGCTGCGGTCTCCTCCGCGGCTCCGAAGCTTTCCCCCTCCGCCACCCGCAGTCTCCGCCCGCGAAGGGGCTCCTAGTGTGTGGAAACCGTTTCTCCTTCACGGCTCCCTCCCACTGGTGCAGGTCCCGGCCCTATCCTTTTGTCTCCGTTTATTCTGTTTTCTTTTGCCCTACCCAGGTACGTGGGGAGTTTCTTTCTTTCTTTTTTTTTTTTTTTCTTCTTCGGTACGCGGGCCTCTCACTGTTGTGGCCTCTCCCGTGGCGGAGCACAGGCTCCGGACGCGCAGGCTCAGTGGCCATGGCTCACGGGCCTAGCCGCTCCGCGGCATGTGGGACCTTCCCGGCCCGGGGCACGAACCCGTGTCCCCTGCATCGGCAGGCGGACTCTCAACCACTGCGCCACCGGGGAAGCCCCGTGGGGAGTTTCTTGCCTTTTGGGAGGTCTGAGGTCTTCTGCCAGCGTTCAGTAGGTGTTCTGTAGGGGTGGTTCCCCGTGTAGGTGTATTTCTGATGTACCTGTGGAGAGGAACGTGATCTGCGTGTCTTACTCTTCCGCCATCTTCCCCCTCTCCCAAACATTTTAATAATAGTAATTTTTCTGACGCATGAGCAATGATTATTGTTTCCTATTGTGTCTTCAGTTTCTTTACCAGTGCTTTATAGTTTTCTGAGTATAGGTCTTTCGTGTCCTTGGTTAAGTTCATTGCTAAATAGTTCGTCCTTTTGGATGGAATAGTAAATGGGATTGTTTTCTTAATGTTTCTTGCTGGTGGTTCATTATTAGTGTATAGAAACGAAACTGATGTGTGTATATTGAGTGCATATTTTGCAACTTTACTGCATTTATTTTTTAACATATTTTTTGAAGTAATGTGAAAAATTGCAATACTAAAATCTCACCGTTTCTACTGCCCCCCAGGTGATCCACAGGACCCACGACATGGTAGCTACTAATATACTCTTCCCACGGTGCCTCTTAATCCCATGCGGACTCCTACAAGGGAAATAAGTATCACAACTTTGGTTGAACGTGGTCTGGGTAAGTCTTGGCCTCTGTAAGAAAAATTTGATGTCTGTCTTCTCTGATTTTCTGGCATGATCCTGACATGGTTGTCTAGAAAAGTAATTTACTTTCCAGCAATTTAAAATGTACAGAAAAGTTGCAATAATGTCAAAAAGTACTCACATTTGCCACTTGACACAAAATGCTCAGTGTGTTTTGCCCAAGGCACCAGCACATAACCCCTAAATGAAGAAATCCTGATGTCCACGTTATAATTTAATACTCAGCCCCACTTCAACCTTCACCTACTGTCCGAACGGTATGAAAATGTCTTTTTCCATCCTGATCCAGTTTCCTTTTTCTGGAACCATGACTGAGTTTCTCCCTCATTTGGACAACCTTGATGGATTTGAAGCAGACAAGATGAGTATGGGATCTAGGGGGCCTTTTCTGTATGGCTTTTTTCACTAAGAATGTTTTTAACGTTCATTTTTGTAACAAATATCAGCGCTACAGTTTTTTTTTTTCATTGTCATTAAAAATACAAAACACGACTTTAGCATTTAATTCACTTTATGTATACAGTTTTGTGGTATTAACTACCTTCATTTAGTTGCACAAACAAGTTAACTAACATGTGTACCTCCTGTGTGCATGGCAGATACCCAGGAAATGGAGTAACACCCTGAAACGGCCCAAGACATCACCTTAAATACCGTCTTCATCTAAAAGGGAAAAAAAGGAAGGCTATAGTTGTTTCTGTCTACATTCATTTGATTGTATATGGTTTCCAATTGATGTTGTATAACTAGTTGTGGAGAAGTCATGGGATAGGTGGCTTCATTTCAGTTTGAATTTCCAAATTTAGTGGATTCTGCAGGCTTGTTACAAGGTTTACAAACTTCATATTGGATCAGGACATCCCCTGGTGTAACTGGTATTCACGGTTTGTTCAACAGTTAAAGTTCTGTGTGATATGAGTTCATCCGGGAGTAATCCAGGTTAGTTTCTGTGATACATTTGTCCCAGGATGAAAGGACAAGAGAACGAAGACCTAATTTATAAAAGTGCCTTCAAACTAATTGATACTGAAGTATAGTTAACCTACAATGTTGTGTTAATTTCTGCTGCACAGCAAAGTGATTCATATATACGTACATACATATATACATATTTTTCATATTCTTTTCCATTATGGTTCATTACAGGGTATTGAATACAGTTCCCTGTGCTGTACAGGAAGACCTTACGTATCCATCCTATATCTAATAATTTGCATCTACTAATACCAAACTCCCAATCCATCCCTCTCCCCTGTCTTCCCCTTGACAACCACAAGTCTGTTTTCTATATTTGTGAGTCTGTGTTTGCTCTGTAGATAGGTTCATTTGGGTCTCATTTTATAATCCACATATAAGTGATATCATATGGTATTTGTTGTTCTCTGTCTGACTGACTTCACTTTGTATGATAATCTCTAGGTCCATCCATGTAGCTGCAAATGGCATTATTTCATTCTGTTTTATGGCTGAGTAATGTTCCGTTGTATATATGTACCACATCTTCTATATCCATTCATCTGCTGAGGGACATTCAGGTTGCTTCCACGTCTTGGCTATTGTGAATAGTGCTGCTGTGAATGCTGGGGTGCGTGTATCTTTTCGAATTATAGTTCTGTCTGGATATGTGCCCAGGAGTGGGATTGCTGGGTCATATGGTAATTCTAGTTTTAGTTTTTGAGGAACCTCCATACTGTTTTCCATAGTGGCTGCATCAATTTACATTCCCACCAGTAGTGTGTGTAGTAGGGTTCCCTTTTCTCCACACCCCTTCCAGCATTTCTTTCTAGACATTTTAATGATGGCCATTCTGACCACTATGAGGTGATAACTCGCTGTAGTTTTGATTTGCGTTCTCTAATAATTAGCGATGTGGAGCATCTTTTCATGTGCCTGTTGGCTATCTGTATGTCTTTGGAGAAATGTCTGTTTAGACCTTCTGCTTATTTTTTGATTTTTTTTCTTTTTTGAGCTGTATGAGCCGTTTGTATATTTCAGAATTAAGACCTTGTTGGTCGCATCATTTGCAGGTATTTTCTCCCGAACAGTTAGCACAGGTAGTGGAACAACTGGATACCCACATGCAGAAGAGTAAAGTTGGACCCTTACCTCCCCCCACCCCACATACAAAATCAACACAAAATGGACCAAAGGCCTAGGTGCAAGAGCCAAAATTATAAAACTCGTAGAAGAAAACATGAGAGTAAATCTTCACGACCTTGGATTTGGTCATGATATCTTAGATCTACCGAGAGCACAAGCAACAAGGGACAAAATAGATGAATTAGACTTCCTCAAAATGAAAAGGAGTTGTGTGTAAAAGGAGCAAGGAATAAGATAATCCACCATCCAAAATGGCGCAGGATGTTTGCAAACCATGTGTCTGATAAAGGACTGTATGTAGCCCACCGGCCAAGCCCCCGGTGGTCCAGTGGAGTGTCTGTGCGGCCCCTCCCGTCCTCGGTGATCAGGGAATTTCAGGCCCCACGGCACCCGAGGGGTGGTCACTGGTCATCCTCGGCACCCTCAAGGAGTGAGTGAGTGCTGGATGGTGTTGAGCCCCGATGCGCTCCCATTACTGCCCTCAAAGGCTGAAGCCTTCAGCATGCCTCCAGAAGGACACAGAGTATTTGCAAGTCTTTGAGAGCCAAGAGAACAGTCTTCACTTTTCTGAAAAGGGCATCTTACTATCTCACAGCATGACCATTTTCAGTCTGGCTCTCGGGGTGCCCTCCCACCTTCTTTATTTCTCTGAGAGTGGCCATGGTGGTTTGGCTGTCCCCAGTCCCCACACCAGGTGACAAGGCCAGTGGGGCCAGATCCTGGTGGTCCTTAGCTTCGTTGGAGATTAACCCAGACCCTCGGCCTGCGATTGAACGGGGATGCCCCTGCTTCTCCCCATCACCGATTCTCATCTCCTCCTCTATCTCTTTTCCTCTTGCTTTTCAGTGTCAGATTTACCGGATGGTCACCACTCACAGCTCCCGCAGAGCCCAGAGATTTCTCCTTGAAGGAAAGGTTCTGGAAAATCAGAGGGATAAATAAAGGATGCAGCTGATTTCCGCCTTGTGCTGACACCCAAGGGGGTGAGGAGAGTGAGTGTTTTCTCATTAGAATTTTAACTCCTCCAAGTAATAGATCATTGGGGGTGGGGGGCATCCAGTGTTTTCCTGCTCATTCTCATAATGTCATTCCTGAATTTTTATGTGGTAAGTAATTTATATTATTTATCAGTAATTTGATTATTGATATAATCAAATTATTATCAAATTATCCTGAGGGGGATATCCATTTAAAAAATGTTAGAGGTAACTCCAAGGGATTTACAACAAACAAGGACACAGAACCCGTTCTCCAGACACTGGCTGAGAGATGCCTACCCTGAGCCGCAGTCCCCTGGAGGGCGGAGTGGCCATGACTCTCCTCCCACAGGTGAGCCTACACAGGCACATCCCACGTGGGACCACTGCATCGCAGAATCTTAGAGTGGCCAATGGCAGGCCGCTGGCCGGAGATGCGGACAAGAGAAAACTGCCCAGCAGCCTGGGACAACCCCGGGGTGAGGCCTTAGGAAGGGCCAGTGTCAGAGCCTCAGAGATAACTTGAAGAGAGTTCAGGCTGTTAAGGACATCGTCAGAGATGCACTTAGGGACATATTCAGGGCCTTAGTTGTGGACAGGATCAGGGCATTATTTAGTGACAGCTGAGACTATAGGGGACAGCATCAGGGCCTAAGTTAGGGACAGTGTCAGTGCTTCAGTTAGAGATAACGTGAGAGCCTTAGCTAGACATAGTTTGGGCTGTTACTTAGGGATCTCTTCAGGGCCTTAGAGCCAGCATCGTGGCCATAATTAGAACCAGTGTGGGGGCGTTAGGTAGGGCCAAAACTGCGGTGTTAGTTAGGGAAAGAGGTCATTAGTTACAGACAGCGTCAGGGTTTTAGGTAGGGACAGCGGCAAGTCCTTAGTTAAGAAGAGTGTCAGGGCCTCACTTAGGGGCAGCGTCAGGATGTTAGGGAGAGTCGGGACATGAGAATTTCAGATTCTGAGGTAGAGACGGCATCCGGGCCTTAGTTAGGAAGAGGGTCAGGGCCTTGGTGAGGGACAGGGTCAGGACAACGGTGAGGGACATCTAAGACTATTAGGGACATCGTCAAGGCCTTAGACTGGGCCAGCATCAGGGCTGTGGTGTCGACCAGTGTCAGGGCATTAATGAGGGACAAAATGAGGGTGTTAGTTAGGAAAAGAGTCAGGTCATTAGTTACAGCCAGTTTTAGGGCCTCAGGTAGAATGGGCATCAGGGCCTCAGTTAGGTTCAGCATCAGGACGTTCGTTAGGGCCAGCAACGGGGCCTTAGTTAGGGACAGTGTTGTCAGGCCCTCAGAGATCACTTGAGGGCCTTCGTAAGAGACAGTTCAGGCCGTTAGTTAGGGACACTTCAGAGACTTTCTTGGGGGTATATTCAGGGCCTTAGTAATAGAATCAGGGTGTTATTTTGTCACCGCTTAGGCACTAAAGGACAGCATCAAAGCCTCAGGGAGGGTGTCAGCGTGCTGGGGATAGTGTTAGGGACTTTGTAAGTTATAGCTTAGGCCATTAGCTAGGGACAGTGTCAGGGGCTTATTAAGGGCAGTGTCAGAGACTTCATGAGGGACATCTTCAGGGCCTTAGTTATGGACAGGACCAGGTCCATACTTGGGACCAGTGTCAGGGCCTTCTGTAGAAACAGCGTCATCCAGGTGTGAATGTCCATGTTGCCTTGCAAAGATACTTTCTAGGAATTGAAAGCAATGAGGAATGAACAAGTAGCAACAAGGTGCAGGATTTTGCCAAAGAATCATTTTTTTTTAACATCTTTATTGGAGTCTAATTGCTTTACAATGGTGTGTTAGTTTCTGCTCTATAACAAAGTGAATCAGTTATACGTATACATATGTCCCCATATCTCTTCCCTCTTGCGTCTCCCTCGCTCCCACCCTCCCTATCCCACCCCTCTAGGTGGTCACAAAGCACCAAGCTGATCTCCCTGTGCTATGTGGCTGCTTCCCACTAGCTATCTATTTTACGTTTGGTAGTGTGTATATGTCCAAGCCACTCTCTCACTTTGTCACAGCTTACCCTTCCCCCTCCCCACATCCTCAAGTCCATTC
The DNA here is from genome assembly GCF_964165515.1 of Mesoplodon bidens. Taxonomy (NCBI): domain Eukaryota; kingdom Metazoa; phylum Chordata; class Mammalia; order Artiodactyla; family Ziphiidae; genus Mesoplodon; species Mesoplodon bidens. The sequence continues at coordinate 94,350,851 of NC_138168.1, forward strand.
TCTAGTAGGTCTGTGTCTTTATTCCTGTCTTAACCCTAGGTTCTTCATGACATTTTTTCCGTTAAATTCCATATATATGTGTCAGCATACGGTATTTGTCTTTCTCTTTCTGACTGACTTCACTCTGTATGACAGACTCTAGCTCCATCCACCTCATTACAAATAGCTCAATTTCGTTTCTTTTTGTGGCTGAGTAATATTCCATTGTATATATGTGCCACGTCTTCTTTATCCATTCATCCGATGATGGACACTTAGGTTGTTTCCATCTCCGGGCTATTGTAAATAGAGCTGCAGTGAACATTTTGGTACATGACTCTTTTTGAATTATGGTTTTCTCAGGGTATATGCCCAGTAGTTGGATTGCTGGGTCATATGGTAGTTCTATTTGTAGTTATTTAAGGAACCTCCATACTGCTCGCCATAGTGGCTGTACCAATTCACATTCCCACCAGCAGTGCGAGAGTGTTCATTTTTCTCCACATCCTCTCCAACATTTATTGTTTCTAGATTTTTTGATGATGGCCATTCTGACTGGCGTGAGGTGATATCTCATTCTAGTTTTGATTTGCATTTCTCTAATGATTAATGATGTTGAGCATTCTTTCATGTGTTTGTTGGCGGTCTGTATATCTTCTTTGGTGAAATGTCTAGGTCTTCTGCCCATTATTGGATTGGGTTGTTTGTTTTTTTGTTATTGAGCTGCATGAGCTGCTTGTAAATTTTGGAGATTAATCCTTTGACAGTTGCTTCATTTGCAAATATTTTCTCCCATTCTGAGGGTTGTCTTTTCATCTTGTTTATGGTTTCCTTTGCTGTGCAAAAGCTTTGAAGTTTCATTAGGTCCCATTTGTTTGTTTTTGTTTTTATTTCCATTTCTCTAGGCGGTGGGTCAGAAAGGATCTTGATGTGATTTATGTCATAGAGTGTTCTGCCTATGTTTTTCCCCTAAGAGTTTGATAGTGTCTGGCCTTACATTTAGGTCTTTAGTCCATTTTGAGCTTATTTTTGTGTATGGTGTTAGGGAGTGATCTAATCTCCTACTTTTACATGTACCTGTCCAGTTTTCCCAGCACCACTTATTGAAGAGGCTGTCCTTTCTCCACTGTACATTCCTGCCACTTTATCAAAGATAAGGTGACCATATGTGCGTGGGTTGGTTATTATAGGTCTTTTCCTTCTCTTGTGTTTCTTGCCTAGAGAAGATCCTTTAGCATTTGTTGTAAAGCTGGTTTGGTGGTGCTGAACTCTCTCAGCTTTTGCTTGTCTGTGAAGGTTTTAATTTCTCCATCCAATCTGAATGAGATCCTTGCTGGGTAGAGTAATCTTGGCTGTAGGTTGTTCTCCTTCATCACTTTAAATATGTCCTGCCAGTCCCTTCTGGCTTGCAGAGTTTCTGCTGAAAGATCAGCTGTTAACCTTATGGGGATCCCCTTGTGTGTTATTTGTTGTTTTTCCCTTGCTGCTTTTAAAATGTTTTCTTTGCATTTAATTTTTGACAGTTTGATTAATATGTGTCTTGGCATGTTTCTCCTTGGCTTTATCCTGTATGGTACTCTCTGTGCTTCCTGGACTTGATTAACTATTTCCTTTCCCATATTAGGGAAGTTTTCAACTATAATCTCTTCAAATATTTTCTCAGTCCCTTTCTTTTTCTCTTCTTCTTCTGGAACACCTATAATTCGAATGTTGGTGCGTTTAATGTTGTCCCAGAGGTCTCTGAGACTGTCCTCAGTTCTTTTCATTCTTTTTTCTCTATTCTGCTCTGAAGTAGTTATTTCCACTATTTTATCTTCCAGGTCACTTATCCGGTCTTCTGCCTCAGTTATTCTGCTATTGATCCCTTCTAGAGTATTTTTAATTTCATTTATTGTGGTGTTCATTGTTGCTTGTTTCATCTTTAGTTCTTCTAGGTTCTTGTTAAATGTTTCTTGCATTTTCTCTATTCTATTTCCAAGATGTTGGATCATCTTTACTATCATTATTCTGAATTCTTTTTCAGGGAGACTGCCTATTTCCTCTTCATTTGTTAGGTCTGGTGGGTTTTCATCTTGCTCCTTCATCTGCTGTGTGTTTTTCTGTCTTCTCATTTTGCTTCTCTTACTGTGTTTGGGGGGGGTCTCCTTTTTGCAGGCTGCAGGTTCGTAGTTCCCGTCGTTTTTGGTGTCTGTCCCCAGTGGCTAAAGTTGGTTCAGTGGGTTGTGTAGGCTTCCTGGTGGAGGGTGCCTGTGTTCCGGTGGATGAGGCTGGATCTTGTCTTTCTGGTGGGCAGGTCCACGTCTGGTGGTGTGTTTTGGGGTGTCTTGGACTTATTATGATTTTAGGCAGCCTCTCTGCTGATGGGTGGGGTTGTGTTCCTGTCTTGCTAGTTGTTTGGCATAGGGAGTCCAGCACTGTAGCTTGCTGGTCATTGAGATAAGCTGGGTGTTGGTGTTGAGATGGAGATCTCTGGGAGATTTTCGCCGTTGGATATTGCGTGGAGCTCGGAGGTCTCTTTTGGACCCGTGTCCTGAAGTTGGCTCTCCCACCTCAGAGGCACAGCACTGACTCCTGGCTGCAGCACCAAGAGCCTTTCATCCACACGGCTCAGAATAAAAGGGAGAAAAAGGAGAAAGAAAGAAAGAATGGAAGAAAGAAAGAGGATAAAATAAAATAAAGTAAGGTCAAATAAAATAAAGTTATTAAAATAAAGAATTATTAAGAAAAAAAATTTTTAAGTAAAAAAAACAAAAACCCCCGAAAAACGGACGGATAGAACCCTAGGACAAATGGTGAAAGCAAAGGTATACAGACAAAATCTCACACAGAAGCATACACGTACACACTCACAAGAAGAGGAAAAGGGGAAAAAAATCATAAATCTTGCTCTCAAAGTCCACCTCCTCAATTTGGGATGATTCGTTGTCTATTCAGGTATTCCACAGACGCAGGGTACATCAAGTTGATTGCGGAGCTTTAATCCGCTGCTTCTGAGGCTGCTGGGAGAGATTCCCCTTTGCCTTCTTCGTTCGCACAGCTCCCGGGGCTCAGCTTTGGATTCGGCCCCGCCTCTGCGTGTAGGTCGCCGGAGGACGTCTGTTCTTCGCTCAGACAGGACGGGGTTAAAGGAGCCGCTGATTCGGGGGCTCTGGCTCCCTCAGGCCGCGGGGGAGGGAGGGGCACGGAGGCGGGGCGAGCGTGCGTCGGCGGAGGCCGGCGTGACGTTGCGTCAGCACGAGGCGCGCCCGTGCGTTCTCCCGGGGATGTTGTCTGTGGAGCCCGGGACCGTGGCGGTGGCGGGCAGCACAGGCTCCCGGGAGGGGAGGTGTGGAGAGTGACCTGCGGTCGCACACGGGCTTCTTGGTGGCGGCAGCAGCAGCCCCAGCATCCCACGCCCGTCTCTGGGGTCCGCGCTTTCAGGCGCGCCTCGCGCCCGTCTCTGGAGCCTCCTTTCAGCAGCGCTCTGAATCCCCTCTCCTCACGCACCAGGAAACAAAGAGGGAAGGAAAAGTCTCTTGCCTCTTCGGCAGCTCCAGACTTTTCCCCGGACTCCCTCCCGGCCGGCCTTGGCGCACTAACTCCCTTCAGGCTGTGTTCACGCCGCCAGCGCGCCCTGACTGAAGCCCGAGCCTCAGCTCCCAGCCCCGCCTGCCCCGGCGGGTGAGGAGACAAGCCTCTCGGGCTGGTGAGTGGCGGTCGGCACCGGTCCTCTGTGCGGGAATCTCTCTGCTTGGCCCTCCGTACCCCTGTGGCTGCGGTCTCCTCCGCGGCTCCGAAGCTTTCCCCCTCCGCCACCCGCAGTCTCCGCCCGCGAAGGGGCTCCTAGTGTGTGGAAACCGTTTCTCCTTCACGGCTCCCTCCCACTGGTGCAGGTCCCGGCCCTATCCTTTTGTCTCCGTTTATTCTGTTTTCTTTTGCCCTACCCAGGTACGTGGGGAGTTTCTTTCTTTCTTTTTTTTTTTTTTTCTTCTTCGGTACGCGGGCCTCTCACTGTTGTGGCCTCTCCCGTGGCGGAGCACAGGCTCCGGACGCGCAGGCTCAGTGGCCATGGCTCACGGGCCTAGCCGCTCCGCGGCATGTGGGACCTTCCCGGCCCGGGGCACGAACCCGTGTCCCCTGCATCGGCAGGCGGACTCTCAACCACTGCGCCACCGGGGAAGCCCCGTGGGGAGTTTCTTGCCTTTTGGGAGGTCTGAGGTCTTCTGCCAGCGTTCAGTAGGTGTTCTGTAGGGGTGGTTCCCCGTGTAGGTGTATTTCTGATGTACCTGTGGAGAGGAACGTGATCTGCGTGTCTTACTCTTCCGCCATCTTCCCCCTCTCCCAAACATTTTAATAATAGTAATTTTTCTGACGCATGAGCAATGATTATTGTTTCCTATTGTGTCTTCAGTTTCTTTACCAGTGCTTTATAGTTTTCTGAGTATAGGTCTTTCGTGTCCTTGGTTAAGTTCATTGCTAAATAGTTCGTCCTTTTGGATGGAATAGTAAATGGGATTGTTTTCTTAATGTTTCTTGCTGGTGGTTCATTATTAGTGTATAGAAACGAAACTGATGTGTGTATATTGAGTGCATATTTTGCAACTTTACTGCATTTATTTTTTAACATATTTTTTGAAGTAATGTGAAAAATTGCAATACTAAAATCTCACCGTTTCTACTGCCCCCCAGGTGATCCACAGGACCCACGACATGGTAGCTACTAATATACTCTTCCCACGGTGCCTCTTAATCCCATGCGGACTCCTACAAGGGAAATAAGTATCACAACTTTGGTTGAACGTGGTCTGGGTAAGTCTTGGCCTCTGTAAGAAAAATTTGATGTCTGTCTTCTCTGATTTTCTGGCATGATCCTGACATGGTTGTCTAGAAAAGTAATTTACTTTCCAGCAATTTAAAATGTACAGAAAAGTTGCAATAATGTCAAAAAGTACTCACATTTGCCACTTGACACAAAATGCTCAGTGTGTTTTGCCCAAGGCACCAGCACATAACCCCTAAATGAAGAAATCCTGATGTCCACGTTATAATTTAATACTCAGCCCCACTTCAACCTTCACCTACTGTCCGAACGGTATGAAAATGTCTTTTTCCATCCTGATCCAGTTTCCTTTTTCTGGAACCATGACTGAGTTTCTCCCTCATTTGGACAACCTTGATGGATTTGAAGCAGACAAGATGAGTATGGGATCTAGGGGGCCTTTTCTGTATGGCTTTTTTCACTAAGAATGTTTTTAACGTTCATTTTTGTAACAAATATCAGCGCTACAGTTTTTTTTTTTCATTGTCATTAAAAATACAAAACACGACTTTAGCATTTAATTCACTTTATGTATACAGTTTTGTGGTATTAACTACCTTCATTTAGTTGCACAAACAAGTTAACTAACATGTGTACCTCCTGTGTGCATGGCAGATACCCAGGAAATGGAGTAACACCCTGAAACGGCCCAAGACATCACCTTAAATACCGTCTTCATCTAAAAGGGAAAAAAAGGAAGGCTATAGTTGTTTCTGTCTACATTCATTTGATTGTATATGGTTTCCAATTGATGTTGTATAACTAGTTGTGGAGAAGTCATGGGATAGGTGGCTTCATTTCAGTTTGAATTTCCAAATTTAGTGGATTCTGCAGGCTTGTTACAAGGTTTACAAACTTCATATTGGATCAGGACATCCCCTGGTGTAACTGGTATTCACGGTTTGTTCAACAGTTAAAGTTCTGTGTGATATGAGTTCATCCGGGAGTAATCCAGGTTAGTTTCTGTGATACATTTGTCCCAGGATGAAAGGACAAGAGAACGAAGACCTAATTTATAAAAGTGCCTTCAAACTAATTGATACTGAAGTATAGTTAACCTACAATGTTGTGTTAATTTCTGCTGCACAGCAAAGTGATTCATATATACGTACATACATATATACATATTTTTCATATTCTTTTCCATTATGGTTCATTACAGGGTATTGAATACAGTTCCCTGTGCTGTACAGGAAGACCTTACGTATCCATCCTATATCTAATAATTTGCATCTACTAATACCAAACTCCCAATCCATCCCTCTCCCCTGTCTTCCCCTTGACAACCACAAGTCTGTTTTCTATATTTGTGAGTCTGTGTTTGCTCTGTAGATAGGTTCATTTGGGTCTCATTTTATAATCCACATATAAGTGATATCATATGGTATTTGTTGTTCTCTGTCTGACTGACTTCACTTTGTATGATAATCTCTAGGTCCATCCATGTAGCTGCAAATGGCATTATTTCATTCTGTTTTATGGCTGAGTAATGTTCCGTTGTATATATGTACCACATCTTCTATATCCATTCATCTGCTGAGGGACATTCAGGTTGCTTCCACGTCTTGGCTATTGTGAATAGTGCTGCTGTGAATGCTGGGGTGCGTGTATCTTTTCGAATTATAGTTCTGTCTGGATATGTGCCCAGGAGTGGGATTGCTGGGTCATATGGTAATTCTAGTTTTAGTTTTTGAGGAACCTCCATACTGTTTTCCATAGTGGCTGCATCAATTTACATTCCCACCAGTAGTGTGTGTAGTAGGGTTCCCTTTTCTCCACACCCCTTCCAGCATTTCTTTCTAGACATTTTAATGATGGCCATTCTGACCACTATGAGGTGATAACTCGCTGTAGTTTTGATTTGCGTTCTCTAATAATTAGCGATGTGGAGCATCTTTTCATGTGCCTGTTGGCTATCTGTATGTCTTTGGAGAAATGTCTGTTTAGACCTTCTGCTTATTTTTTGATTTTTTTTTCTTTTTTGAGCTGTATGAGCCGTTTGTATATTTCAGAATTAAGACCTTGTTGGTCGCATCATTTGCAGGTATTTTCTCCCGAACAGTTAGCACAGGTAGTGGAACAACTGGATACCCACATGCAGAAGAGTAAAGTTGGACCCTTACCTCCCCCCACCCCACATACAAAATCAACACAAAATGGACCAAAGGCCTAGGTGCAAGAGCCAAAATTATAAAACTCGTAGAAGAAAACATGAGAGTAAATCTTCACGACCTTGGATTTGGTCATGATATCTTAGATCTACCGAGAGCACAAGCAACAAGGGACAAAATAGATGAATTAGACTTCCTCAAAATGAAAAGGAGTTGTGTGTAAAAGGAGCAAGGAATAAGATAATCCACCATCCAAAATGGCGCAGGATGTTTGCAAACCATGTGTCTGATAAAGGACTGTATGTAGCCCACCGGCCAAGCCCCCGGTGGTCCAGTGGAGTGTCTGTGCGGCCCCTCCCGTCCTCGGTGATCAGGGAATTTCAGGCCCCACGGCACCCGAGGGGTGGTCACTGGTCATCCTCGGCACCCTCAAGGAGTGAGTGAGTGCTGGATGGTGTTGAGCCCCGATGCGCTCCCATTACTGCCCTCAAAGGCTGAAGCCTTCAGCATGCCTCCAGAAGGACACAGAGTATTTGCAAGTCTTTGAGAGCCAAGAGAACAGTCTTCACTTTTCTGAAAAGGGCATCTTACTATCTCACAGCATGACCATTTTCAGTCTGGCTCTCGGGGTGCCCTCCCACCTTCTTTATTTCTCTGAGAGTGGCCATGGTGGTTTGGCTGTCCCCAGTCCCCACACCAGGTGACAAGGCCAGTGGGGCCAGATCCTGGTGGTCCTTAGCTTCGTTGGAGATTAACCCAGACCCTCGGCCTGCGATTGAACGGGGATGCCCCTGCTTCTCCCCATCACCGATTCTCATCTCCTCCTCTATCTCTTTTCCTCTTGCTTTTCAGTGTCAGATTTACCGGATGGTCACCACTCACAGCTCCCGCAGAGCCCAGAGATTTCTCCTTGAAGGAAAGGTTCTGGAAAATCAGAGGGATAAATAAAGGATGCAGCTGATTTCCGCCTTGTGCTGACACCCAAGGGGGTGAGGAGAGTGAGTGTTTTCTCATTAGAATTTTAACTCCTCCAAGTAATAGATCATTGGGGGTGGGGGGCATCCAGTGTTTTCCTGCTCATTCTCATAATGTCATTCCTGAATTTTTATGTGGTAAGTAATTTATATTATTTATCAGTAATTTGATTATTGATATAATCAAATTATTATCAAATTATCCTGAGGGGGATATCCATTTAAAAAATGTTAGAGGTAACTCCAAGGGATTTACAACAAACAAGGACACAGAACCCGTTCTCCAGACACTGGCTGAGAGATGCCTACCCTGAGCCGCAGTCCCCTGGAGGGCGGAGTGGCCATGACTCTCCTCCCACAGGTGAGCCTACACAGGCACATCCCACGTGGGACCACTGCATCGCAGAATCTTAGAGTGGCCAATGGCAGGCCGCTGGCCGGAGATGCGGACAAGAGAAAACTGCCCAGCAGCCTGGGACAACCCCGGGGTGAGGCCTTAGGAAGGGCCAGTGTCAGAGCCTCAGAGATAACTTGAAGAGAGTTCAGGCTGTTAAGGACATCGTCAGAGATGCACTTAGGGACATATTCAGGGCCTTAGTTGTGGACAGGATCAGGGCATTATTTAGTGACAGCTGAGACTATAGGGGACAGCATCAGGGCCTAAGTTAGGGACAGTGTCAGTGCTTCAGTTAGAGATAACGTGAGAGCCTTAGCTAGACATAGTTTGGGCTGTTACTTAGGGATCTCTTCAGGGCCTTAGAGCCAGCATCGTGGCCATAATTAGAACCAGTGTGGGGGCGTTAGGTAGGGCCAAAACTGCGGTGTTAGTTAGGGAAAGAGGTCATTAGTTACAGACAGCGTCAGGGTTTTAGGTAGGGACAGCGGCAAGTCCTTAGTTAAGAAGAGTGTCAGGGCCTCACTTAGGGGCAGCGTCAGGATGTTAGGGAGAGTCGGGACATGAGAATTTCAGATTCTGAGGTAGAGACGGCATCCGGGCCTTAGTTAGGAAGAGGGTCAGGGCCTTGGTGAGGGACAGGGTCAGGACAACGGTGAGGGACATCTAAGACTATTAGGGACATCGTCAAGGCCTTAGACTGGGCCAGCATCAGGGCTGTGGTGTCGACCAGTGTCAGGGCATTAATGAGGGACAAAATGAGGGTGTTAGTTAGGAAAAGAGTCAGGTCATTAGTTACAGCCAGTTTTAGGGCCTCAGGTAGAATGGGCATCAGGGCCTCAGTTAGGTTCAGCATCAGGACGTTCGTTAGGGCCAGCAACGGGGCCTTAGTTAGGGACAGTGTTGTCAGGCCCTCAGAGATCACTTGAGGGCCTTCGTAAGAGACAGTTCAGGCCGTTAGTTAGGGACACTTCAGAGACTTTCTTGGGGGTATATTCAGGGCCTTAGTAATAGAATCAGGGTGTTATTTTGTCACCGCTTAGGCACTAAAGGACAGCATCAAAGCCTCAGGGAGGGTGTCAGCGTGCTGGGGATAGTGTTAGGGACTTTGTAAGTTATAGCTTAGGCCATTAGCTAGGGACAGTGTCAGGGGCTTATTAAGGGCAGTGTCAGAGACTTCATGAGGGACATCTTCAGGGCCTTAGTTATGGACAGGACCAGGTCCATACTTGGGACCAGTGTCAGGGCCTTCTGTAGAAACAGCGTCATCCAGGTGTGAATGTCCATGTTGCCTTGCAAAGATACTTTCTAGGAATTGAAAGCAATGAGGAATGAACAAGTAGCAACAAGGTGCAGGATTTTGCCAAAGAATCATTTTTTTTTAACATCTTTATTGGAGTCTAATTGCTTTACAATGGTGTGTTAGTTTCTGCTCTATAACAAAGTGAATCAGTTATACGTATACATATGTCCCCATATCTCTTCCCTCTTGCGTCTCCCTCGCTCCCACCCTCCCTATCCCACCCCTCTAGGTGGTCACAAAGCACCAAGCTGATCTCCCTGTGCTATGTGGCTGCTTCCCACTAGCTATCTATTTTACGTTTGGTAGTGTGTATATGTCCAAGCCACTCTCTCACTTTGTCACAGCTTACCCTTCCCCCTCCCCACATCCTCAAGTCCATTCTCTAGTAGGTCTGTGTCTTTATTCCTGTCTTAACCCTAGGTTCTTCATGACATTTTTTCCGTTAAATTCCATATATATGTGTCAGCATACGGTATTTGTCTTTCTCTTTCTGACTGACTTCACTCTGTATGACAGACTCTAGCTCCATCCACCTCATTACAAATAGCTCAATTTCGTTTCTTTTTGTGGCTGAGTAATATTCCATTGTATATATGTGCCACGTCTTCTTTATCCATTCATCCGATGATGGACACTTAGGTTGTTTCCATCTCCGGGCTATTGTAAATAGAGCTGCAGTGAACATTTTGGTACATGACTCTTTTTGAATTATGGTTTTCTCAGGGTATATGCCCAGTAGTTGGATTGCTGGGTCATATGGTAGTTCTATTTGTAGTTATTTAAGGAACCTCCATACTGCTCGCCATAGTGGCTGTACCAATTCACATTCCCACCAGCAGTGCGAGAGTGTTCATTTTTCTCCACATCCTCTCCAACATTTATTGTTTCTAGATTTTTTGATGATGGCCATTCTGACTGGCGTGAGGTGATATCTCATTCTAGTTTTGATTTGCATTTCTCTAATGATTAATGATGTTGAGCATTCTTTCATGTGTTTGTTGGCGGTCTGTATATCTTCTTTGGTGAAATGTCTAGGTCTTCTGCCCATTATTGGATTGGGTTGTTTGTTTTTTTGTTATTGAGCTGCATGAGCTGCTTGTAAATTTTGGAGATTAATCCTTTGACAGTTGCTTCATTTGCAAATATTTTCTCCCATTCTGAGGGTTGTCTTTTCATCTTGTTTATGGTTTCCTTTGCTGTGCAAAAGCTTTGAAGTTTCATTAGGTCCCATTTGTTTGTTTTTGTTTTTATTTCCATTTCTCTAGGCGGTGGGTCAGAAAGGATCTTGATGTGATTTATGTCATAGAGTGTTCTGCCTATGTTTTTCCCCTAAGAGTTTGATAGTGTCTGGCCTTACATTTAGGTCTTTAGTCCATTTTGAGCTTATTTTTGTGTATGGTGTTAGGGAGTGATCTAATCTCCTACTTTTACATGTACCTGTCCAGTTTTCCCAGCACCACTTATTGAAGAGGCTGTCCTTTCTCCACTGTACATTCCTGCCACTTTATCAAAGATAAGGTGACCATATGTGCGTGGGTTGGTTATTATAGGTCTTTTCCTTCTCTTGTGTTTCTTGCCTAGAGAAGATCCTTTAGCATTTGTTGTAAAGCTGGTTTGGTGGTGCTGAACTCTCTCAGCTTTTGCTTGTCTGTGAAGGTTTTAATTTCTCCATCCAATCTGAATGAGATCCTTGCTGGGTAGAGTAATCTTGGCTGTAGGTTGTTCTCCTTCATCACTTTAAATATGTCCTGCCAGTCCCTTCTGGCTTGCAGAGTTTCTGCTGAAAGATCAGCTGTTAACCTTATGGGGATCCCCTTGTGTGTTATTTGTTGTTTTTCCCTTGCTGCTTTTAATATGTTTTCTTTGCATTTAATTTTTGACAGTTTGATTAATATGTGTCTTGGCATGTTTCTCCTTGGCTTTATCCTGTATGGTACTCTCTGTGCTTCCTGGACTTGATTAACTATTTCCTTTCCCATATTAGGGAAGTTTTCAACTATAATCTCTTCAAATATTTTCTCAGTCCCTTTCTTTTTCTCTTCTTCTTCTGGAACACCTATAATTCGAATGTTGGTGCGTTTAATGTTGTCCCAGAGGTCTCTGAGACTGTCCTCAGTTCTTTTCATTCTTTTTTCTCTATTCTGCTCTGAAGTAGTTATTTCCACTATTTTATCTTCCAGGTCACTTATCCGGTCTTCTGCCTCAGTTATTCTGCTATTGATCCCTTCTAGAGTATTTTTAATTTCATTTATTGTGGTGTTCATTGTTGCTTGTTTCATCTTTAGTTCTTCTAGGTTCTTGTTAAATGTTTCTTGCATTTTCTCTATTCTATTTCCAAGATGTTGGATCATCTTTACTATCATTATTCTGAATTCTTTTTCAGGGAGACTGCCTATTTCCTCTTCATTTGTTAGGTCTGGTGGGTTTTCATCTTGCTCCTTCATCTGCTGTGTGTTTTTCTGTCTTCTCATTTTGCTTCTCTTACTGTGTTTGGGGGGGGTCTCCTTTTTGCAGGCTGCAGGTTCGTAGTTCCCGTCGTTTTTGGTGTCTGTCCCCAGTGGCTAAAGTTGGTTCAGTGGGTTGTGTAGGCTTCCTGGTGGAGGGTGCCTGTGTTCCGGTGGATGAGGCTGGATCTTGTCTTTCTGGTGGGCAGGTCCACGTCTGGTGGTGTGTTTTGGGGTGTCTTGGACTTATTATGATTTTAGGCAGCCTCTCTGCTGATGGGTGGGGTTGTGTTCCTGTCTTGCTAGTTGTTTGGCATAGGGAGTCCAGCACTGTAGCTTGCTGGTCATTGAGATAAGCTGGGTGTTGGTGTTGAGATGGAGATCTCTGGGAGATTTTCGCCGTTGGATATTGCGTGGAGCTCGGAGGTCTCTTTTGGACCCGTGTCCTGAAGTTGGCTCTCCCACCTCAGAGGCACAGCACTGACTCCTGGCTGCAGCACCAAGAGCCTTTCATCCACACGGCTCAGAATAAAAGGGAGAAAAAGGAGAAAGAAAGAAAGAATGGAAGAAAGAAAGAGGATAAAATAAAATAAAGTAAGGTCAAATAAAATAAAGTTATTAAAATAAAGAATTATTAAGAAAAAAAATTTTTAAGTAAAAAAAACAAAAACCCCCGAAAAACGGACGGATAGAACCCTAGGACAAATGGTGAAAGCAAAGGTATACAGACAAAATCTCACACAGAAGCATACACGTACACACTCACAAGAAGAGGAAAAGGGGAAAAAAATCATAAATCTTGCTCTCAAAGTCCACCTCCTCAATTTGGGATGATTCGTTGTCTATTCAGGTATTCCACAGACGCAGGGTACATCAAGTTGATTGCGGAGCTTTAATCCGCTGCTTCTGAGGCTGCTGGGAGAGATTCCCCTTTGCCTTCTTCGTTCGCACAGCTCCCGGGGCTCAGCTTTGGATTCGGCCCCGCCTCTGCGTGTAGGTCGCCGGAGGACGTCTGTTCTTCGCTCAGACAGGACGGGGTTAAAGGAGCCGCTGATTCGGGCGCTCTGGCTCCCTCAGGCCGCGGGGGAGGGAGGGGCACGGAGGCGGGGCGAGCGTGCGTCGGCGGAGGCCGGCGTGACGTTGCGTCAGCACGAGGCGCGCCCGTGCGTTCTCCCGGGGATGTTGTCTGTGGAGCCCGGGACCGTGGCGGTGGCGGGCAGCACAGGCTCCCGGGAGGGGAGGTGTGGAGAGTGACCTGCGGTCGCACACGGGCTTCTTGGTGGCGGCAGCAGCAGCCCCAGCATCCCACGCCCGTCTCTGGGGTCCGCGCTTTCAGGCGCGCCTCGCGCCCGTCTCTGGAGCCTCCTTTCAGCAGCGCTCTGAATCCCCTCTCCTCACGCACCAGGAAACAAAGAGGGAAGGAAAAGTCTCTTGCCTCTTCGGCAGCTCCAGACTTTTCCCCGGACTCCCTCCCGGCCGGCCTTGGCGCACTAACTCCCTTCAGGCTGTGTTCACGCCGCCAGCGCGCCCTGACTGAAGCCCGAGCCTCAGCTCCCAGCCCCGCCTGCCCCGGCGGGTGAGGAGACAAGCCTCTCGGGCTGGTGAGTGGCGGTCGGCACCGGTCCTCTGTGCGGGAATCTCTCTGCTTGGCCCTCCGTACCCCTGTGGCTGCGGTCTCCTCCGCGGCTCCGAAGCTTTCCCCCTCCGCCACCCGCAGTCTCCGCCCGCGAAGGGGCTCCTAGTGTGTGGAAACCGTTTCTCCTTCACGGCTCCCTCCCACTGGTGCAGGTCCCGGCCCTATCCTTTTGTCTCCGTTTATTCTGTTTTCTTTTGCCCTACCCAGGTACGTGGGGAGTTTCTTTCTTTCTTTTTTTTTTTTTTTCTTCTTCGGTACGCGGGCCTCTCACTGTTGTGGCCTCTCCCGTGGCGGAGCACAGGCTCCGGACGCGCAGGCTCAGTGGCCATGGCTCACGGGCCTAGCCGCTCCGCGGCATGTGGGACCTTCCCGGCCCGGGGCACGAACCCGTGTCCCCTGCATCGGCAGGCGGACTCTCAACCACTGCGCCACCGGGGAAGCCCCGTGGGGAGTTTCTTGCCTTTTGGGAGGTCTGAGGTCTTCTGCCAGCGTTCAGTAGGTGTTCTGTAGGGGTGGTTCCCCGTGTAGGTGTATTTCTGATGTACCTGTGGAGAGGAACGTGATCTGCGTGTCTTACTCTTCCGCCATCTTCCCCCTCTCCCAAACATTTTAATAATAGTAATTTTTCTGACGCATGAGCAATGATTATTGTTTCCTATTGTGTCTTCAGTTTCTTTACCAGTGCTTTATAGTTTTCTGAGTATAGGTCTTTCGTGTCCTTGGTTAAGTTCATTGCTAAATAGTTCGTCCTTTTGGATGGAATAGTAAATGGGATTGTTTTCTTAATGTTTCTTGCTGGTGGTTCATTATTAGTGTATAGAAACGAAACTGATGTGTGTATATTGAGTGCATATTTTGCAACTTTACTGCATTTATTTTTTAACATATTTTTTGAAGTAATGTGAAAAATTGCAATACTAAAATCTCACCGTTTCTACTGCCCCCCAGGTGATCCACAGGACCCACGACATGGTAGCTACTAATATACTCTTCCCACGGTGCCTCTTAATCCCATGCGGACTCCTACAAGGGAAATAAGTATCACAACTTTGGTTGAACGTGGTCTGGGTAAGTCTTGGCCTCTGTAAGAAAAATTTGATGTCTGTCTTCTCTGATTTTCTGGCATGATCCTGACATGGTTGTCTAGAAAAGTAATTTACTTTCCAGCAATTTAAAATGTACAGAAAAGTTGCAATAATGTCAAAAAGTACTCACATTTGCCACTTGACACAAAATGCTCAGTGTGTTTTGCCCAAGGCACCAGCACATAACCCCTAAATGAAGAAATCCTGATGTCCACGTTATAATTTAATACTCAGCCCCACTTCAACCTTCACCTACTGTCCGAACGGTATGAAAATGTCTTTTTCCATCCTGATCCAGTTTCCTTTTTCTGGAACCATGACTGAGTTTCTCCCTCATTTGGACAACCTTGATGGATTTGAAGCAGACAAGATGAGTATGGGATCTAGGGGGCCTTTTCTGTATGGCTTTTTTCACTAAGAATGTTTTTAACGTTCATTTTTGTAACAAATATCAGCGCTACAGTTTTTTTTTTCATTGTCATTAAAAATACAAAACACGACTTTAGCATTTAATTCACTTTATGTATACAGTTTTGTGGTATTAACTACCTTCATTTAGTTGCACAAACAAGTTAACTAACATGTGTACCTCCTGTGTGCATGGCAGATACCCAGGAAATGGAGTAACACCCTGAAACGGCCCAAGACATCACCTTAAATACCGTCTTCATCTAAAAGGGAAAAAAAGGAAGGCTATAGTTGTTTCTGTCTACATTCATTTGATTGTATATGGTTTCCAATTGATGTTGTATAACTAGTTGTGGAGAAGTCATGGGATAGGTGGCTTCATTTCAGTTTGAATTTCCAAATTTAGTGGATTCTGCAGGCTTGTTACAAGGTTTACAAACTTCATATTGGATCAGGACATCCCCTGGTGTAACTGGTATTCACGGTTTGTTCAACAGTTAAAGTTCTGTGTGATATGAGTTCATCCGGGAGTAATCCAGGTTAGTTTCTGTGATACATTTGTCCCAGGATGAAAGGACAAGAGAACGAAGACCTAATTTATAAAAGTGCCTTCAAACTAATTGATACTGAAGTATAGTTAACCTACAATGTTGTGTTAATTTCTGCTGCACAGCAAAGTGATTCATATATACGTACATACATATATACATATTTTTCATATTCTTTTCCATTATGGTTCATTACAGGGTATTGAATACAGTTCCCTGTGCTGTACAGGAAGACCTTACGTATCCATCCTATATCTAATAATTTGCATCTACTAATACCAAACTCCCAATCCATCCCTCTCCCCTGTCTTCCCCTTGACAACCACAAGTCTGTTTTCTATATTTGTGAGTCTGTGTTTGCTCTGTAGATAGGTTCATTTGGGTCTCATTTTATAATCCACATATAAGTGATATCATATGGTATTTGTTGTTCTCTGTCTGACTGACTTCACTTTGTATGATAATCTCTAGGTCCATCCATGTAGCTGCAAATGGCATTATTTCATTCTGTTTTATGGCTGAGTAATGTTCCGTTGTATATATGTACCACATCTTCTATATCCATTCATCTGCTGAGGGACATTCAGGTTGCTTCCACGTCTTGGCTATTGTGAATAGTGCTGCTGTGAATGCTGGGGTGCGTGTATCTTTTCGAATTATAGTTCTGTCTGGATATGTGCCCAGGAGTGGGATTGCTGGGTCATATGGTAATTCTAGTTTTAGTTTTTGAGGAACCTCCATACTGTTTTCCATAGTGGCTGCATCAATTTACATTCCCACCAGTAGTGTGTGTAGTAGGGTTCCCTTTTCTCCACACCCCTTCCAGCATTTCTTTCTAGACATTTTAATGATGGCCATTCTGACCACTATGAGGTGATAACTCGCTGTAGTTTTGATTTGCGTTCTCTAATAATTAGCGATGTGGAGCATCTTTTCATGTGCCTGTTGGCTATCTGTATGTCTTTGGAGAAATGTCTGTTTAGACCTTCTGCTTATTTTTTGATTTTTTTTTCTTTTTTGAGCTGTATGAGCCGTTTGTATATTTCAGAATTAAGACCTTGTTGGTCGCATCATTTGCAGGTATTTTCTCCCGAACAGTTAGCACAGGTAGTGGAACAACTGGATACCCACATGCAGAAGAGTAAAGTTGGACCCTTACCTCCCCCCACCCCACATACAAAATCAACACAAAGTGGACCAAAGGCCTAGGTGCAAGAGCCAAAATTATAAAACTCGTAGAAGAAAACATGAGAGTAAATCTTCACGACCTTGGATTTGGTCATGATATCTTAGATCTACCGAGAGCACAAGCAACAAGGGACAAAATAGATGAATTAGACTTCCTCAAAATGAAAAGGAGTTGTGTGTAAAAGGAGCAAGGAATAAGATAATCCACCATCCAAAATGGCGCAGGATGTTTGCAAACCATGTATCTGATAAAGGACTGTATGTAGCCCACCGGCCAAGCCCCCGGTGGTCCAGTGGAGTGTCTGTGCGGCCCCTCCCGTCCTCGGTGATCAGGGAATTTCAGGCCCCATGGCACCCGAGGGGTGGTCACTGGTCATCCTCGGCACCCTCAAGGAGTGAGTGAGTGCTGGATGGTGTTGAGCCCCGATGCACTCCCATTACTGCCCTCAAAGGCTGAAGCCTTCAGCATGCCTCCAGAAGGACACAGAGTATTTGCAAGTCTTTGAGAGCCAAGAGAACAGTCTTCACTTTTCTGAAAAGGGCATCTTACTATCTCACAGCATGACCATTTTCAGTCTGGCTCTCGGGGTGCCCTCCCACCTTCTTTATTTCTCTGAGAGTGGCCATGGTGGTTTGGCTGTCCCCAGTCCCCACACCAGGTGACAAGGCCAGTGGGGCCAGATCCTGGTGGTCCTTAGCTTCGTTGGAGATTAACCCAGACCCTCGGCCTGCGATTGAACGGGGATGCCCCTGCTTCTCCCCATCACCGATTCTCATCTCCTCCTCTATCTCTTTTCCTCTTGCTTTTCAGTGTCAGATTTACCGGATGGTCACCACTCACAGCTCCCGCAGAGCCCAGAGATTTCTCCTTGAAGGAAAGGTTCTGGAAAATCAGAGGGATAAATAAAGGATGCAGCTGATTTCCGCCTTGTGC
This sequence comes from Mesoplodon bidens, assembly GCF_964165515.1. NCBI lineage: Eukaryota > Metazoa > Chordata > Mammalia > Artiodactyla > Ziphiidae > Mesoplodon > Mesoplodon bidens. The sequence goes on from NC_138168.1 coordinate 94,368,653, forward strand.
TGACACCCAAGGGGGTGAGGAGAGTGAGTGTTTTCTCATTAGAATTTTAACTCCTCCAAGTAATAGATCATTGGGGGTGGGGGGCATCCAGTGTTTTCCTGCTCATTCTCATAATGTCATTCCTGAATTTTTATGTGGTAAGTAATTTATATTATTTATCAGTAATTTGATTATTGATATAATCAAATTATTATCAAATTATCCTGAGGGGGATATCCACTTAAAAAATGTTAGAGGTAACTCCAAGGGATTTACAACAAACAAGGACACAGAACCCGTTCTCCAGACACTGGCTGAGAGATGCCTACCCTGAGCCGCAGTCCCCTGGAGGGCGGAGTGGCCATGACTCTCCTCCCACAGGTGAGCCTACACAGGCACATCCCACGTGGGACCACTGCATCGCAGAATCTTAGAGTGGCCAATGGCAGGCCGCTGGCCGGAGATGCGGACAAGAGAAAACTGCCCAGCAGCCTGGGACAACCCCGGGGTGAGGCCTTAGGAAGGGCCAGTGTCAGAGCCTCAGAGATAACTTGAAGAGAGTTCAGGCTGTTAAGGACATCGTCAGAGATGCACTTAGGGACATATTCAGGGCCTTAGTTGTGGACAGGATCAGGGCATTATTTAGTGACAGCTGAGACTATAGGGGAGAGCATCAGGGCCTGATACTGTCCCTAACAAAGTCCGTAACCCTATGCCTGACTGAGGCCCTGACAGTGTACCTAACAGAAGGCCCGGACGCCAGTGCTAACCAAGACCCTGACACTGTCCCTAACAAAGGCTCTGATGGTAGTGCTAACCAAGGCCCTGACACAGTCCCAAAGTAGGGCCTGAGACTATGGCTAACTCAGGTCATGACACGATACCTAACCAAGGCTCTGATGCTAATCCTATCTCAGGCCCTGACACTGTCCCTAACTAAGGCCCTGACACTACTGCAAGCTCAGGTCCTGATACGATACCTAATGAAGGCTCTGATGCTAATCCTAACTAAGTCTCTGACACTAATCCTAAATAAGGCCTTGACTGTACTCCTAACTAAGCCCCTGACACTGACCCTAACTAAGGCCTTGACACTACTCCTAAATCAGGCCCCGACACGATAATGAAGAAAGGCTCTGATGCTCGTTGAAAATAAGGTCCTGACACTGTCCGTAACTAAGGCCTTGACACTACTACTAACTCAGGCTGTGATACTGTCCCTAACTAAGGCTCTGACAGTGTCCCTAAGGGCCTGACTCTCGTCCCAACTCTGGCCCTGCCATTATACATAAGAAAGGCTCTGACTCTCGTACTAACTGAGGCCTTGACACTGACCCTCACTAAGGTGATGACACTACTTCTAACTCAGGCCGTGAAATTAATCCTAATGAAGTCTCTGATGCTAACCCTAACTAAGGCCCTGACACTGTTCCTTACTAATGCCTTGAAACTATTCCTAACTAAGGCCCTAGCCGTAGCCCTAGCCCCAGCCCCAGCCCAAACCCCAGCCCCAGCCCCTGATCCTACAGAGGCCTTTATGCTCCTCCTAGGCCTTGCCCTGACACTGGTTAACTAAGGCGTTGAAACTACTAACTCAGGCTGTGATACTGTCTGTAACTAAGGGTCTGACTCACCTCATAACTCTGTCCCTCCCATTATACATAACAAAGGCTCTGAAGCTCATCCTAACCAAGGCCCTGACACTACTTCTAGCTCAGGCCCTGATATTTTATGTAATGTAGGCTCTGATGCTAACCGTAACTAAGGCCCTGACAGTGACCCTAACTAAGGCCTTGACACTATTCCTAACTAAGGCCGTAGCCCTAGCCCTAACCCCAGCCCGAGCCACAGCCCTATCCCCAGCTCCAGCCCCAGCCAAAGCCCCAGCCCCGGCCCCTAATGCTGATCCTACACAGGCCCTTGTGCTCCTCATAGGCCTTTCTCTGACACTGTCCTTAACTAAGGCCTTGACACTATTTGTAACTAAGGACCTATCCCTAATCCTAGCCCCAGCCCCAGCCCCAGGCCTAGCTCCAGTTCCAGCCCCAGCCCCAGCCCCAGCCCCTGCCATAGCCCCAGCCCCAGCCCCAGCCCCTGCCATAGCCCCAGCCCCAACCCCAACCCGAGCCCCAGCCCTAGCCCTAGCCCCAGGCCCAGGCCTAGTCCCAGCCCCAGTCCCCGCCCTAGCCCCAGCCCGAGCCCAAGCGCCAGCCCCAGCCCTAGCCGCAGCCGCAGTCCCAGCCCTAGCCGCAGCCGCAGACCCAGCACCAGCCGCAGCCGCAGACCCAGCCCCAGCCCCAGCCCTAGCCCCAGTCCCAGCCCGAGCCGAAGCCCCAGCCCCAGCTCTAGCCCTAGCCGCAGCCGCAGTCCCAGCCCTAGCCCCAGCCCCAGCCCCAGCCTCAGCCCTATCCCTAGCCCCAGTCCCAGCCCCAGCCCCAGCCCCAGCACTAGCCCCAGACCCAGCCCTAGCCTTAGCCTCAGCCACAGCTGCAGCCCCAGCCAAAGCCCCAGCCCCAAACCTAGCCACAGGTCTAGCCCCAGCCCCAGCCCCAGCCGTAGCCCCAGCCCTAGCCGTAGTCCCAGCCCCAGCCCCATCCCCCGGCCCAGCACTAGCCCCAGACCCAGCTCCAGCCCCAGCCCCAGCCCGAGGCCAAGCCCCAGCCCCAGCCCTAGCCGCAGCTGCAGTCCCAGCCCTAGCCCCAGCCCCAGCCCTAGCCCCAGCCCCAGCCCTAGCCCCAGCCCCTGCCCCAGCCCCAGCCCCAGCCCGAGCCCAAGCCCCAGCCCCAGCCCTAGCCGCAGCCGCAGTCCCAGCCCTAGACCCAGCCCCAGTCCCAGCCCCAGCCCCAGCCCCAGCCCCAGCCCTAGCCCCAGTCCCAGCCCCAGCTCCAGCCCCCGCCCCAGCACTAGCCCCAGACCCAGCCCTAGCCTTAGCCTCAGCCCCAGCTCCAGCCCCAGCCCCAGCCCCAGCCCTAGCCCCAGTCCCAGCCCCAGCCCCAGCCCCAGCAGTAGCCCCAGCCCCAGCCCCAGCCCCAGCCCCAGCACTAGCCCCAGACCCAGCCCTAGCCTTAGCCTCAGCCCCAGCTGCAGCCCCAGCCAAAGCCCCAGCCCCAACCCCAGCCACAGGTCCATCCCCAGCCCCAGCCCCAGCCCTAGCCCCAGCCCCAGCACGAGCCCTAGCCCCAGCCCTAGCCCTAGTCCCAGCCCCAGCCCCAGCCCCAGTTCCAACACCAGCCCCAGCCCCAGCCCTAGGCCCAGACCCAGCCCTAGCGTTAGCCTCAGCCCCAGCTCCAGCCCCAGCCAAAGCACCAGCCCCAACCCCAGCCACAGGTCCAGCCCCAGCCCCAGCCCCAGCCCTAGCCCTAGCCCCAGCCCTAGCCCCAGTCACAGCCCCCACCCCCGCCCCAGCACTAGCCCCAGACCCAGCGCTAGCCTTAGCCTCAGCCCCCGCTCCAGCCCCAGCCCCAGCCCCAGCAGTAGCCCAAGCCCCAGCCCCAGCCCTAGCCCTACCCGCAGCCGCAGTCCCAGCCCTAGCCCCAGCCCCAGCCCCAGCCCCAGCCTCAGCCCTATCCCTAGCCCCAGTCCCAGCCCCAGCCCCAGCCCCAGCACTAGCCCCAGACCCAGCCCTAGCCTTAGCCTCAGCCCCAGCTGCAGCCCCAGCCAAAGCCCCAGCCCCAACCCCAGCCACAGGTCTAGCCCCAGCCCCAGCCCCAGCCCTAGCCGTAGCCTCAGCCCTAGCCGTAGTCCCAGCCCCAGCCCCAGCCCCAGCCCCCGCCCCAGCACTAGACCCAGACCCAGCCCTAGCCTTAACCTCAGCCCCAGCTGCAGCCACAGCCAAAGCCCCAGCCCCAACCCCAGCCACAGGTCCATCCCCAGCCCCAGCCCCAGCCCTAGCCCCAGCCCCAGCCCTAGCCCTAGCCCCAGCCCTAGCCCTAGTCCCAGCCCCAGCCCCAGCCCCAGTTCCAACACCAGCCCCAGCCCCAGCCCTAGGCCCAGACCCAGCCCTAGCGTTAGCCTCAGCCCCAGCTCCAGCCCCAGCCAAAGCACCAGCCCCAGCTCCAGCCACAGGTCCAGCCCCAGCCCCAGCCCCAGCCCTAGCCCTAGCCCCAGCCCTAGCCCCAGTCACAGCCCCCACCCCCGCCCCAGCACTAGCCCCAGACCCAGCCTAGCCTTAGCCTCAGCCCCCGCTCCAGCCCCAGCCCCAGCCCCAGCAGTAGCCCAAGCCCCAGCCCCAGCCACAGCCCTATCCCTACCCGCAGCCGCAGTCCCAGCCCTAGCCCCAGCCCCAGCCCCAGCCCCAGCCCCAGCCTCAGCCCTATCCCTAGCCCCAGTCCCAGCCCCAGCCCCAGCCCCAGCACTAGCCCCAGTCCCAGCCCCAACCCCAGCCACAGGTCTAGCCCCAGCCCCAGCCCCAGCCCTAGCCGTAGCCCCAGCCCTAGCCGTAGTCCCAGCCCCAGCCCCAGCCCCCGCCCCAACACTAGCCCCAGACCCAGCCCTAGCCTTAACCTCAGCCCCAGCTGCAGCCCCAGCCAAAGCCCCAGCCCCAACCCCAGCCACAGGTCCAGCCCCAGCCCCAGCCCCAGCCCTAGCCCCAGCCCCAGCCCTAGCCCTAGCCCCAGCCCTAGCCCTAGTCCCAGCCCCAGCCCCAGCCCCAGCCCCAGCTCCAACACCAGCCCCAGCCCCAGCCCTAGCCCCAGTCCCAGCCCCAGCCCCAGCAGTAGCCCCAGCCCCAGCCCTAGCCTCAGCCCCTGCCCTAGCCCCAGCCCCAGCCCGAGCCCAAGCCCCAGCCCTAGCCCTAGCACTAGCCGCAGCCACAGTCCCAGACCTAGCCCCAGCCCCAGCCCCAGCCCCAACCTCAGCCCTATCCCTAGCCCCAGTCCCAGCCCCAGCCCCAGCCCCAGCCCCAGCACTAGCCCCAGACCCAGCCCTAGCCTTAGCCTCAGCCCCAGCTGCAGCCCCAGCCCCAACCCCAGCCACAGGTCTAACCCCAGCCCCAGCCCCAGCCCTAGCTGTAGCCCCACCCCTAGCCGTAGTCCCAGCTCCAGCCCCAGCCCCCGCCACAGCACTAGCCCCAGACCCAGCCCTAGCCTTAGCCTCAGCCCCAGCTGCAGCCCCAGCCCCAACCCCAGCCACAGGTCTAGCCCCAGCCCCAGCCCCAGCCCTAGCTGTAGCCCCAGCCCTAGCCATAGTCCCAGCCCCAGCCCCAGCCCCCGCCGCAGCACTAGCCCCAGACCCAGCCCTAGCCTTAACCTCAGCCCCAGCTCCAGCCCCAGCCCCAGCCCCAGCCCTAGCCCCAGTCCCAGCCCCAGCCCCAGCAGTAGCCCCAGCCCCAGCCCCAGCCCCAGCCCTAGCCCCAGGCCTAGCCCCAGCCCCAGCCCCAGCACTAGCCCCAGACCCAGCCCTAGGCTTAGCCTCAGCCCCAGCTCCAGCCCCAGCCAAAGCAGCAGCCCCAGCCCCAGCCCCAGGTCCAGTCCCAGCCCCAGCCCCAGCCCTAGCCCTAGCCCCAGCCCTAGCCCCAGTCTCAGCCCCAGCACTAGCCCGAGACCCAGCCCTAGCCTTAGCCTCAGCCCCAGCTCCAGCCCCAGCCCCAGCCCCAGCCCCAGCCCCAGTCCCAGCCCCAGCCCCAGCCCCAGCAGTAGCCCCAGCCCCAGCCCCAGCTCCAACACCAGCCCCAGCCCCAGCCGTAGCCCCAGTCCCAGCCCCAGCCCCAGCAGTAGCCCCAGCCACAGCCCCAGCTCCAGCTCTAGCCCCAGCCCCTGCCCCAGCCCCAGCCCCAGCCCGAGCCCAAGCCCCAGCCCCAGCCCTAGCTGCAGTCGCAGTCCCAGCCCTAGCCCCAGCCCCAGTCCCAGCCCCAGCCCCAGCCCCAGCCCCAGCCCTAGCCCCAGTCCCAGCCCCAGCTCCAGCCCCCGCCGCAGCACTAGCCCCAGACCCAGCCCTAGCCTTAGGCTCAGCCTCAGCTCCAGCCCCAGCCCCAGCCCCAGCCCTAGCCCCAGTCCCAGCCCCAGCCCCAGCCCCAGCAGTAGCCCCAGCCCCAGGCCCAGCCCCAGCCCCAGCACTAGCCCCAGACCCAGCCCTAGCCTTAGCCTCAGCCCCAGCTGCAGCCCCAGCCAAAGCCCCAGCCCCAACCCCAGCCACAGGTCCAGCCCCAGCCCCAGCCCCAGCCCCAGCCCCAGCCCCAGCCCTAGCCCTAGCCCTAGCCCCAGCCCTAGCCCTAGCCCCAGCCCCAGCCCCAGCCCCAGCTCCAACACCAGCCCCAGCCCCAGCCCTAGCCCCAGCCCTAGCCCCAGTCCCAGCCCGAGCCCCATCCCCATCACTAGCCCCAGACGCAGCCCTAGCGTTAGCGTAAGCCCCAGCTCCAGCCCCAGCCAAAGCACCAGCCCCAGCCCCAGCCACAGGTCCATCCCCAGCCCCAGCCCCAGCCCAAGCCCTAGCCCCAGCCCTAGCCCCAGTCACAGTCCCAGCCCCCGCCCCAGCACTAGCCCCAGACCCAGCGCTAGCCTTAGCCTCAGCCCCAGCTCCAGCCCCAGCCCCAGCCCCAGCTCTAGCCCCAGTCCCAGCCCCAGCAGTAGCCCAAGCCCCAGCCCCAGCCCTAGCCCTAGCCGCAGCCGCAGTCCCAGCCCTAGCCCCAGCCCCAGCCCCAGCCCCAGCCTCCACCCTATCCCTAGCCCCAGTCCCAGCCCCAGCCCCAGCCCCAGCCCCAGCACTAGCCCCAGACCCAGCCCTAGCCTTAGCCTCAGCCCCAGCTGCAGCCCCAGCCAAAGCCCCAGCCCCAACCCCAGCCACAGGTCTAGCCCCAGTCCCAGCCCCAGCCCAAGCAGTAGCCCCAGCCCCAGCCCCAGCCCCAGCACTAGCCCCAGGCCTAGCCCCAGCCCCAGCCCCAGCACTAGCCCCAGACCCAGCCCTAGGCTTAACCTCAGCCCCAGCTCCAGCCCCAGCCAAAGCACCAGCCCCAGCCCCAGCCACAGGTCCAGCCCCAGCCCCAGCCCCAGCCCTAGCCCTAGCCCCAGCCCTAGCCCCAGTCTCAGCCCCAGCCCCAGCCCCCGCCCCAGCACTAGCCCCAGACCCAGACCTAGCCTTAGCCTCAGCCCCAGCTCCAGCCCCAGCCCCAGCCCCAGCAGTAGCCCCAGCCCCAGCCCCAGCCCCAGCCCCAACACCAGCCCCAGCCCCAGCCGTAGCCCCAGTCCCAGCCCCAGCCCCAGCAGTAGCCCCAGCCCCAGCCCCAGCTCCAGCTCTAGCCCCAGTCCCTGCCCCAGCCCCAGCCCCAGCCCGAGCCCAAGCCCCAGCCCCAGCCCTAGCCGCAGTCGCAGTCCCAGCCCTAGCCCCAGCCCTAGCCCCAGCCCCAGTCCCAGCCCCAGCCCCAGCCCCAGCCCCAGCCCCAGTCCCAGCCCCAGCTCCAGCCCCCGCCGCAGCACTAGCCCCAGACCCAGCCCTAGCCTTAGGCTCAGCCCCAGCTCCAGCCCCAGCCCCAGCCCCAGCCCTAGCCCCAGTCCCAGCCCCAGCCCCAGCCCCAGCAGTAGCCCCAGCCCCAGGCCCAGCCCCAGCCCCAGCACTAGCCCCAGACCCAGCCCTAGCCTTAGCCTCAGCCCCAGCTGCAGCCCCAGCCAAAGCCCCAGCCCCAACCCCAGCCACAGGTCCATCCCCAGCCCCAGCCCCAGCCCTAGCCCCAGCCCCAGCCCTAGCCCTAGCCCCAGCCCTAGCCCTAGCCCCAGCCCCAGCCCCAGCCCCAGCTCCAACACCAGCCCCAGCCCCAGCCCTAGCCCCAGTCCCAGCCCGAGCCCCATCCCCATCACTAGCCCCAGACCCAGCCCTAGCGTTAGCCTCAGCCCCAGCTCCAGCCCCAGCCAAAGCACCAGCCCCAGCCCCAGCCACAGGTCCATCCCCAGCCCCAGCCCCAGCCCTAGCCCTAGCCCCAGCCCTAGCCCCAGTCACAGTCCCAGCCCCCGCCCCAGCACTAGCCCCAGACCCAGCGCTAGCCTTAGCCTCAGCCCCAGCTCCAGCCCCAGCCCCAGCCCCAGCTCTAGCCCCAGTCCCAGCCCCAGCAGTAGCCCAAGCCCCAGCCCCAGCCCTAGCCCTAGCCGCAGCCGCAGTCCCAGCCCTAGCCCCAGCCCCAGCCCCAGCCCCAGCCTCAGCCCTATCCCTAGCCCCATTCCCAGCCCCAGCCCCAGCCCCAGCCCCAGCACTAGCCCCAGACCCAGCCCTAGCCTTAGCCTCAGCCCCAGCTGCAGCCCCAGCCAAAGCCCCAGCCCCAACCCCAGCCACAGGTCTAGCCCCAGCCCCAGCCCCAGCCCAAGCCGTAGCCCCAGCCCTAGCCGTAGTCCCAGCCCCAGCCCCAGCCCCCGCCCCAGCACTAGCCCCAGACCCATCCCTAGCCTTAACCTCAGCCCCAGCTCCAGCCCCAGCCCCAACCCCAGCCCTAGCCCCAGTCCCAGCCCCAGCCCAAGCAGTAGACCCAGCCCCAGCCCCAGCCCCAGCCCTAGCCCCAGTCCCAGCCCCAGCCCCAGCCCCAGCACTAGCCCCAGCCCCAGCCGCAGCAGTAGCCCAAGCCCCAGCCCCAGCCCTAGCCCTACCCGCAGCCGCAGTCCCAGCCCTAGCCCCAGCCCCATCCCCAGCCCCAGCCTCAGCCCTATCCCTAGCCCCAGTCCCAGCCCCAGCCCCAGCCCCAGCACTAGCCCCAGACCCAGCCCTAGCCTTAGCCTCAGCCTCAGCTGCAGCCCCAGCCAAAGCCCCAGCCCCAACCCCAGCCACAGATCCATCCCCAGCCCCAGCCCCAGCCCTAGACCCAGCCCCAGCCCTAGACCTAGCCCCAGCCCTAGCCCTAGTCCCAGCCCCAGCCCCAGCCCCAGCTCCAACACCAGCCCCAGCCCCAGCCCTAGCCCCAGTCCCAGCCCCAGCCCCAGCCCCAGCACTAGCCCCAGACCCAGCCCTAGCCTTAGCCTCAGCCCCAGCTCCAGCCCCAGCCCCAGCCCCAGCCCTAGCCCCAGTCCCAGCCCCAGCCCCAGCCCCAGCAGTAGCCCCAGCCCCAGCCCTAGACCCAGCCCCTGCCCCAGCCCCAGCCCCAGCCCCAGCCCGAGCCCAAGCCCCAGCCCCAACCCTAGCCGCAGCCGCAGTCCCAGCCATAGCCCCAGCTCCATCCCAGCCCCAGCCCCAGCCCCAGCCCCATCCCTAGCCCCAGTCCCAGCCCCAGCTCCAGCCCCCGCCCCAGCACTAGCCCCAGACCCAGCCCTACCCTTAGCCTCAGCCCCAGCTCCAGCCCCAGCCCCAGCCCCAGCCCTAGCCCCAGTCCCAGCCCCAGCCCCAGCAGTAGCCCCAGCCCCAGCCCCAGCCCCAGCACTAGCCCCAGACCCAGCCCTAGCCTTAGCCTCAGCCCCAGCTCCAGCCCCAGCCCCAGCCCCAGCCCTAGCCCCAGTCCCAGCCCCAGCCCCAGCCCCAGCAGTAGCCCCAGCCCCAGCCCCAGCCCCAGCCCCAGCACTAGCCCCAGACCCAGCCCTAGCCTTAGCCTCAGCCCCAGCTGCAGCCCCAGCCAAAGCCCCAGCCCCAACCCCAGCCACAGGTCCATCCCCAGCCCCAGCCCCAGCCCTAGCCCCAGCCCCAGCACTAGCCCTAGCCCCAGCCCTAGCCCTAGTCCCAGCCCCAGCCCCAGCCCCAGTTCCAACACCAGCCCCAGCCCCAGCCCTAGGCCCAGACCCAGCCCTAGCGTTAGCCTCAGCCCCAGCTCCAGCCCCAGCCAAAGCACCAGCCCCAACCCCAGCCACAGGTCCAGCCCCAGCCTCAGCCCCAGCCCTAGCCCTAGCCCCAGCCCTAGCCCCAGTCACAGCCCCCACCCCCGCCCCAGCACTAGCCCCAGACCCAGCGCTAGCCTTAGCCTCAGCCCCCGCTCCAGCCCCAGCCCCAGCCCCAGCAGTAGCCCAAGCCCCAGCCCCAGCCCTAGCCCTACCCGCAGCCGCACTCCGAGCCCTAGCCCCAGCCCCAGCCCCAGCCCCAGCCTCAGCCCTATCCCTAGCCCCAGTCCCAGCCCCAGCCCCAGCCCCAGCACTAGCCCCAGACCCAGCCCTAGCCTTAGCCTCAGCCCCAGCTGCAGCCCCAGCCAAAGCCCCAGCCCCAACCCCAGCCACAGGTCTAGCCCCAGCCCCAGCCCCAGCCCTAGCCGTAGCCTCAGCCCTAGCCGTAGTCCCAGCCCCAGCCCCAGCCCCAGCCCCCGCCCCAGCACTAGACCCAGACCCAGCCCTAGCCTTAACCTCAGCCCCAGCTGCAGCCACAGCCAAAGCCCCAGCCCCAACCCCAGCCACAGGTCCATCCCCAGCCCCAGCCCCAGCCCTAGCCCCAGCCCCAGCCCTAGCCCTAGCCCCAGCCCTAGCCCTAGTCCCAGCCCCAGCCCCAGCCCCAGTTCCAACACCAGCCCCAGCCCCAGCCCTAGGCCCAGACCCAGCCCTAGCGTTAGCCTCAGCCCCAGCTCCAGCCCCAGCCAAAGCACCAGCCCCAGCTCCAGCCACAGGTCCAGCCCCAGCCCCAGCCCCAGCCCTAGCCCTAGCCCCAGCCCTAGCCCCAGTCACAGCCCCCACCCCCGCCCCAGCACTAGCCCCAGACCCAAACTAGCCTTAGCCTCAGCCCCCGCTCCAGCCCCAGCCCCAGCCCCAGCAGTAGCCCAAGCCCCAGCCCCAGCCCCAGCCCTAGCCCTACCCGCAGCCGCAGTCCCAGCCCTAGCCCCAGCCCCAGCCCCAGCCCCAGCCCCAGCCTCAGCCCTATCCGTAGCCCCAGTCCCAGCCCCAGCCCCAGCCCTAGCCGTAGTCCCAGCCCCAGCCCCAGCCCCCGCCCCAACACTAGCCCCAGACCCAGCCCTAGCCTTAACCTCAGCCCCAGCTGCAGCCCCAGCCAAAGCCCCAGCCCCAACCCCAGCCACAGGTCCAGCCCCAGCCCCAGCCCCAGCCCCAGCCCTAGCCCCAGCCCCAGCCCTAGCCCTAGCCCCAGCCCTAGCCCTAGTCCCAGCCCCAGCCCCAGCCCCAGCCCCAGCTCCAACACCAGCCCCAGCCCCAGCCCTAGCCCCAGTCCCAGCCCCAGCCCCAGCAGTAGCCCCAGCCCCAGCCCTAGCCTCAGCCCCTGCCCTAGCCCCAGCCCCAGCCCGAGCCCAAGCCCCAGCCCTAGCCCTAGCACTAGCCGCAGCCACAGTCCCAGACCTAGCCCCAGCCCCAGCCCCAGCCCCAACCTCAGCCCTATCCCTAGCCCCAGTCCCAGCCCCAGCCCCAGCCCCAGCCCCAGCACTAGCCCCAGACCCAGCCCTAGCCTTAGCCTCAGCCCCAGCTGCAGCCCCAGCCCCAACCCCAGCCACAGGTCTAGCCCCAGCCCCAGCCCCAGCCCTAGCTGTAGCCCCACCCCTAGCCGTAGTCCCAGCTCCAGCCCCAGCCCCCGCCGCAGCACTAGCCCCAGACCCAGCCCTAGCCTTAGCCTCAGCCCCAGCTGCAGCCCCAGCCCCAACCCCAGCCACAGGTCTAGCCCCAGCCCCAGCCCCAGCCCTAGCTGTAGCCCCAGCCCTAGCCATAGTCCCAGCCCCAGCCCCAGCCCCCGCCGCAGCACTAGCCCCAGACCCAGCCCTAGCCTTAACCTCAGCCCCAGCTCCAGCCCCAGCCCCAGCCCCAGCCCTAGCCCCAGTCCCAGCCCCAGCCCCAGCAGTAGCCCCAGCCCCAGCCCCAGCCCCAGCCCTAGCCCCAGGCCTAGCCCCAGCCCCAGCCCCAGCACTAGCCCCAGACCCAGCCCTAGGCTTAGCCTCAGCCCCAGCTCCAGCCCCAGCCAAAGCAGCAGCCCCAGCCCCAGCCCCAGGTCCAGTCCCAGCCCCAGCCCCAGCCCTAGCCCTAGCCCCAGCCCTAGCCCCAGTCTCAGCCCGAGACGAAGCCCCAGCCCCAGCTCTAGCCCTAGCCGCAGCCGCAGTCCCAGCCCTAGCCCCAGCCCCAGCCCCAGCCTCAGCCCTATCCCTAGCCCCAGTCCCAGCCCCAGCCCCAGCCCCAGCACTAGCCGCAGACCAAGCCCTAGCCTTAGCCTCAGCCACAGCTGCAGCCCCAGCCAAAGCCCCAGCCCCAAACCTAGCCACAGGTCTAGCCCCAGCCCCAGCCCCAGCCCCAGCCGTAGCCCCAGCCCTAGCCGTAGTCCCAGCCCCAGCACCATCCCCCGGCCCAGCACTAGCCCCAGACCCAGCTCCAGCCCCAGCCCCAGCCCTAGCCCCAGTCCCAGCCCCAGCCCCAGCCCCAGCCCTAGCCCCAGCCCCTGCCCTAGCCCCAGCCCCAGCCCGAGGCCAAGCCCCAGCCCCAGCCCTAGCCGCAGCTGCAGTCCCAGCCCTAGCCCCAGCCCCAGCCCTAGCCCCTGCCCCAGCCCCAGCCCCAGCCTGAGCCCAAGCCCCAGCCCCAGCCCTAGACGCAGCCGCAGTCCCAGCCCTAGACCCAGCCCCAGTCCCAGCCCCAGCCCCAGCCCCAGCCCCAGCCCTAGCCCCAGTCCCAGCCCCAGCTCCAGCCCCCGCCCCAGCACTAGCCCCAGACCCAGCCCTAGCCTTAGCCTCAGCCCCAGCTCCAGCCCCAGCCCCAGCCCCAGCCCTAGCCCCAGTCCCAGCCCCAGCCCCAGCCCCAGCAGTAGCCCCAGCCCCAGCCCCAGCCCCAGCCCCAGCACTAGCCCCAGACCCAGCCCTAGCCTTAGCCTCAGCCCCAGCCAAAGCCCCAGCCCCAACCCCAGCCACAGGTCCATCCCCAGCCCCAGCCCCAGCCCTAGCCCCAGCCCCAGCACTAGCCCTAGCCCCAGCCCTAGCCCTAGTCCCAGCCCCAGCCCCAGCCCCAGCTCCAGCCCCAGCCCCAGCCCCAGCCCTAGCCCCAGTCCCAGCCCCAGCCCCAGCCCCAGCAGTAGCCCCAGCCCCAGCCCTAGACCCAGCCCCTGCCCCAGCCCCAGCCCCAGCCCCAGCCCGAGCCCAAGCCCCAGCCCCAACCCTAGCCGCAGCCGCAGTCCCAGCCATAGCCCCAGCTCCAGTCCCAGCCCCAGCCCCAGCCCCAGCCCCATCCCTAGCCCCAGTCCCAGCCCCAGCTCCAGCCCCCGCCACAGCACTAGCCCCAGACCCAGCCCTAGCCTTAGCCTCAGCCCCAGCTCCAGCCCCAGCCCCAGACCCAGCCCTAGCCCCAGTCACAGCCCCAGCCCCAGCAGTAGCCCCAGCCCCAGCCCCAGCCCCAGCACTAGCCCCAGACCCAGCCCTAGCCTTAGCCTCAGCCCCAGCTGCAGCCCCAGCCAAAGCCCCAGTCCCAACCCCAGCCACAGGTCCAGCCCCAGCCCTATCCCTAGCCCCAACCCTAGCCCTAGTCCCAGCCCCAGCCCCAGCCCCAGCTCCAACACCAGCCCCAGCCCCAGCCCTAGCCCCAGTCCCAGCCCGAGCCCCAGCCCCATCACTAGCCCCAGACGCAGCCCTAGCGTTAGCCTCAGCCCCAGCTCCAGCCCCAGCCAAAGCACCAGCTCCAGCCCCAGCCACAGGACCAGCCCCAGCCCCAGCCCCAGCCCCAGCCCCCGCCCCAGCAGTAGCCCCAGCCCCAGCCCCAGCCCCAGCCCCAACACCAGCCCCAGCCCCACCCGTAGCCCCAGTCCCAGCCCCAGCCCCAGCAGTAGCCCCAGCCCCAGCCCCAGCTCCAGCTCTAGCCCCAGCCCCTGCCCCAGCCCCAGCCCCAGCCCGAGCCCAAGCCCCAGCCCCAGCCCTAGCCGCAGTCGCAGTCCCAGCCCTAGCCCCAGCCCTAGCCCCAGCCCCAGTCCCAGCCCCAGCCCCAGCCCCAGCCCCAGTCCCAGCCCCAGCTCCAGCCCCCGCCGCAGCACTAGCCCCAGACCAAGCCCTAGCCTTAGGCTCAGCCCCAGCTCCAGCCCCATCCCCAGCCCCAGCCCTAGCCCCAGTCCCAGCCCCAGCCCCAGCCCCAGCAGTAGCCCCAGCCCCAGGCCCAGCCCCAGACCCAGCACTAGCCCCAGACCCAGCCCTAGCCTTAGCCTCAGCCCCAGCTGCAGCCCCAGCCAAAGCCCCAGTCCCAACCCCAGCCACAGGTCCAGCCCCAGCCCTAGCCCCAGCCCCAGCCCTAGCCCTAGCCCCAACCCTAGCCCTAGTCCCAGCCCCAGCCCCAGCCCCAGCTCCAACACCAGCCCCAGCCCCAGCCCTAGCCCCAGTCCCAGCCCAAGCCCCAGCCCCATCACTAGCCCCAGACGCAGCCCTAGCGTTAGCCTCAGCTCCAGCTCCAGCCCCAGCCAAAGCACCAGCCCCAGCCCCAGCCACAGGTCCAGCCCCAGCCCCAGCCCCAGCCCTAGCCCTAGCCCCAGCCCTAGCCCCAGTCTCAGCCCCAGCCCCAGCCCCCGCCCCAGCACTAGCCCCAGACCCAGACCTAGCCTTAGCCTCAGCCCCAGCTCCAGCCCCAGCCCCAGCAGTAGCCCCAGCCCCAGCCCCAGCCCCAGCCCCAACACCAGCCCCAGCCCCAGCCGTAGCCCCAGTCCCAGCCCCAGCCCCAGCAGTAGCCCCAGCCCCAGCCCCAGCTCCAGCTCTAGCCCCAGTCCCTGCCCCAGCCCCAGCCCCAGCCCGAGCCCAAGCCCCAGCCCCAGCCCTAGCCGCAGTCGCAGTCCCAGCCCTAGCCCCAGCCCTAGCCCCAGCCCCAGTCCCAGCCCCAGCCCCAGCCCCAGCCCCAGCCCCAGTCCCAGCCCCAGCTCCAGCCCCCGCCGCAGCACTAGCCCCAGACCCAGCCCTAGCCTTAGGCTCAGCCCCAGCTCCAGCCCCAGCCCCAGCCCCAGCCCTAGCCCCAGTCCCAGCCCCAGCCCCAGCCCCAGCAGTAGCCCCAGCCCCAGGCCCAGCCCCAGCCCCAGCACTAGCCCCAGACCCAGCCCTAGCCTTAGCCTCAGCCCCAGCTGCAGCCCCAGCCAAAGCCCCAGCCCCAACCCCAGCCACAGGTCCATCCCCAGCCCCAGCCCCAGCCCTAGCCCCAGCCCCAGCCCTAGCCCTAGCCCCAGCCCTAGCCCTAGCCCCAGCCCCAGCCCCAGCCCCAGCTCCAGCTCCAACACCAGCCCCAGCCCCAGCCCTAGCCCCAGTCCCAGCCCGAGCCCCATCCCCATCACTAGCCCCAGACCCAGCCCTAGCGTTAGCCTCAGCCCCAGCTCCAGCCCCAGCCAAAGCACCAGCCCCAGCCCCAGCCACAGGTCCATCCCCAGCCCCAGCCCCAGCCCTAGCCCTAGCCCCAGCCCTAGCCCCAGTCACAGTCCCAGCCCCCGCCCCAGCACTAGCCCCAGACCCAGCGCTAGCCTTAGCCTCAGCCCCAGCTCCAGCCCCAGCCCCAGCCCCAGCTCTAGCCCCAGTCCCAGCCCCAGCAGTAGCCCAAGCCCCAGCCCCAGCCCTAGCCCTAGCCGCAGCCGCAGTCCCAGCCCTAGCCCCAGCCCCAGCCCCAGCCCCAGCCTCAGCCCTATCCCTAGCCCCATTCCCAGCCCCAGCCCCAGCCCCAGCCCCAGCACTAGCCCCAGACCCAGCCCTAGCCTTAGCCTCAGCCCCAGCTGCAGCCCCAGCCAAAGCCCCAGCCCCAACCCCAGCCACAGGTCTAGCCCCAGCCCCAGCCCCAGCCCAAGCCGTAGCCCCAGCCCTAGCCGTAGTCCCAGCCCCAGCCCCAGCCCCTGCCCCAGCACTAGCCCCAGACCCATCCCTAGCCTTAACCTCAGCCCCAGCTCCAGCCCCAGCCCCAACCCCAGCCCTAGCCCCAGTCCCAGCCCCAGCCCAAGCAGTAGACCCAGCCCCAGCCCCAGCCCCAGCCCTAGCCCCAGTCCCAGCCCCAGCCCCAGCCCCAGCACTAGCCCCAGCCCCAGCCGCAGCAGTAGCCCAAGCCCCAGCCCCAGCCCTAGCCCTACCCGCAGCCGCAGTCCCAGCCCTAGCCCCAGCCCCATCCCCAGCCCCAGCCTCAGCCCTATCCCTAGCCCCAGTCCCAGCCCCAGCCCCAGCCCCAGCACTAGCCCCAGACCCAGCCCTAGCCTTAGCCTCAGCCTCAGCTGCAGCCCCAGCCAAAGCCCCAGCCCCAACCCCAGCCACAGATCCATCCCCAGCCCCAGCCCCAGCCCTAGCCCCAGCCCCAGCCCTAGACCTAGCCCCAGCCCTAGCCCTAGCCCCAGCCCTAGCCCTAGTCCCAGCCCCAGCCCCAGCCCCAGCTCCAACACCAGCCCCAGCCCCAGCCCTAGCCCCAGTCCCAGCCCCAGCCCCAGCCCCAGCACTAGCCCCAGACCCAGCCCTAGCCTTAGCCTCAGCCCCAGCTCCAGCCCCAGCCCCAGCCCCAGCCCTAGCCCCAGTCCCAGCCCCAGCCCCAGCCCCAGCAGTAGCCCCAGCCCCAGCCCTAGACCCAGCCCCTGCCCCAGCCCCAGCCCCAGCCCCAGCCCGAGCCCAAGCCCCAGCCCCAACCCTAGCCGCAGCCGCAGTCCCAGCCATAGCCCCAGCTCCATCCCAGCCCCAGCCCCAGCCCCAGCCCCATCCCTAGCCCCAGTCCCAGCCCCAGCTCCAGCCCCCGCCCCAGCACTAGCCCCAGACCCAGCCCTACCCTTAGCCTCAGCCCCAGCTCCAGCCCCAGCCCCAGACCCAGCCCTAGCCCCAGTCCCAGCCCCAGCCCCAGCAGTAGCCCCAGCCCCAGCCCCAGCCCCAGCACTAGCCCCAGACCCAGCCCTAGCCTTAGCCTCAGCCCCAGCTCCAGCCCCAGCCCCAGCCCCAGCCCTAGCCCCAGTCCCAGCCCCAGCCCCAGCCCCAGCAGTAGCCCCAGCCCCAGCCCCAGCCCCAGCCCCAGCACTAGCCCCAGACCCAGCCCTAGCCTTAGCCTCAGCCCCAGCTGCAGCCCCAGCCAAAGCCCCAGCCCCAACCCCAGCCACAGGTCCATCCCCAGCCCCAGCCCCAGCCCTAGCCCCAGCCCCAGCACTAGCCCTAGCCCCAGCCCTAGCCCTAGTCCCAGCCCCAGCCCCAGCCCCAGTTCCAACACCAGCCCCAGCCCCAGCCCTAGGCCCAGACCCAGCCCTAGCGTTAGCCTCAGCCCCAGCTCCAGCCCCAGCCAAAGCACCAGCCCCAACCCCAGCCACAGGTCCAGCCCCAGCCTCAGCCCCAGCCCTAGCCCTAGCCCCAGCCCTAGCCCCAGTCACAGCCCCCACCCCCGCCCCAGCACTAGCCCCAGACCCAGCGCTAGCCTTAGCCTCAGCCCCCGCTCCAGCCCCAGCCCCAGCCCCAGCAGTAGCCCAAGCCCCAGCCCCAGCCCTAGCCCTACCCGCAGCCGCACTCCGAGCCCTAGCCCCAGCCCCAGCCCCAGCCCCAGCCTCAGCCCTATCCCTAGCCCCAGTCCCAGCCCCAGCCCCAGCCCCAGCACTAGCCCCAGACCCAGCCCTAGCCTTAGCCTCAGCCCCAGCTGCAGCCCCAGCCAAAGCCCCAGCCCCAACCCCAGCCACAGGTCTAGCCCCAGCCCCAGCCCCAGCCCTAGCCGTAGCCTCAGCCCTAGCCGTAGTCCCAGCCCCAGCCCCAGCCCCAGCCCCCGCCCCAGCACTAGACCCAGACCCAGCCCTAGCCTTAACCTCAGCCCCAGCTGCAGCCACAGCCAAAGCCCCAGCCCCAACCCCAGCCACAGGTCCATCCCCAGCCCCAGCCCCAGCCCTAGCCCCAGCCCCAGCCCTAGCCCTAGCCCCAGCCCTAGCCCTAGTCCCAGCCCCAGCCCCAGCCCCAGTTCCAACACCAGCCCCAGCCCCAGCCCTAGGCCCAGACCCAGCCCTAGCGTTAGCCTCAGCCCCAGCTCCAGCCCCAGCCAAAGCACCAGCCCCAGCTCCAGCCACAGGTCCAGCCCCAGCCCCAGCCCCAGCCCTAGCCCTAGCCCCAGCCCTAGCCCCAGTCACAGCCCCCACCCCCGCCCCAGCACTAGCCCCAGACCCAGCCTAGCCTTAGCCTCAGCCCCCGCTCCAGCCCCAGCCCCAGCCCCAGAAGTAGCCCAAGCCCCAGCCCCAGCCCCAGCCCTAGCCCTACCCGCAGCCGCAGTCCCAGCCCTAGCCCCAGCCCCAGCCCCAGCCCCAGCCCCAGCCTCAGCCCTATCCGTAGCCACAGTCCCAGCCCCAGCCCCAGCCCTAGCCGTAGTCCCAGCCCCAGCCCCAGCCCCCGCCCCAACACTAGCCCCAGACCCAGCCCTAGCCTTAACCTCAGCCCCAGCTGCAGCCCCAGCCAAAGCCCCAGCCCCAACCCCAGCCACAGGTCCAGCCCCAGCCCCAGCCCCAGCCCCAGCCCTAGCCCCAGCCCCAGCCCTAGCCCTAGCCCCAGCCCTAGCCCTAGTCCCAGCCCCAGCCCCAGCCCCAGCCCCAGCTCCAACACCAGCCCCAGCCCCAGCCCTAGCCCCAGTCCCAGCCCCAGCCCCAGCAGTAGCCCCAGCCCCAGCCCTAGCCTCAGCCCCTGCCCTAGCCCCAGCCCCAGCCCGAGCCCAAGCCCCAGCCCTAGCCCTAGCACTAGCCGCAGCCACAGTCCCAGACCTAGCCCCAGCCCCAGCCCCAGCCCCAACCTCAGCCCTATCCCTAGCCCCAGTCCCAGCCCCAGCCCCAGCCCCAGCCCCAGCACTAGCCCCAGACCCAGCCCTAGCCTTAGCCTCAGCCCCAGCTGCAGCCCCAGCCCCAACCCCAGCCACAGGTCTAGCCCCAGCCCCAGCCCCAGCCCTAGCTGTAGCCCCACCCCTAGCCGTAGTCCCAGCTCCAGCCCCAGCCCCCGCCGCAGCACTAGCCCCAGACCCAGCCCTAGCCTTAGCCTCAGCCCCAGCTGCAGCCCCAGCCCCAACCCCAGCCACAGGTCTAGCCCCAGCCCCAGCCCCAGCCCTAGCTGTAGCCCCAGCCCTAGCCATAGTCCCAGCCCCAGCCCCAGCCCCCGCCGCAGCACTAGCCCCAGACCCAGCCCTAGCCTTAACCTCAGCCCCAGCTCCAGCCCCAGCCCCAGCCCCAGCCCTAGCCCCAGTCCCAGCCCCAGCCCCAGCAGTAGCCCCAGCCCCAGCCCCAGCCCCAGCCCTAGCCCCAGGCCTAGCCCCAGCCCCAGCCCCAGCACTAGCCCCAGACCCAGCCCTAGGCTTAGCCTCAGCCCCAGCTCCAGCCCCAGCCAAAGCAGCAGCCCCAGCCCCAGCCCCAGGTCCAGTCCCAGCCCCAGCCCCAGCCCTAGCCCTAGCCCCAGCCCTAGCCCCAGTCTCAGCCCGAGACGAAGCCCCAGCCCCAGCTCTAGCCCTAGCCGCAGCCGCAGTCCCAGCCCTAGCCCCAGCCCCAGCCCCAGCCTCAGCCCTATCCCTAGCCCCAGTCCCAGCCCCAGCCCCAGCCCCAGCACTAGCCGCAGACCAAGCCCTAGCCTTAGCCTCAGCCACAGCTGCAGCCCCAGCCAAAGCCCCAGCCCCAAACCTAGCCACAGGTCTAGCCCCAGCCCCAGCCCCAGCCCCAGCCGTAGCCCCAGCCCTAGCCGTAGTCCCAGCCCCAGCACCATCCCCCGGCCCAGCACTAGCCCCAGACCCAGCTCCAGCCCCAGCCCCAGCCCTAGCCCCAGTCCCAGCCCCAGCCCCAGCCCCAGCCCTAGCCCCAGCCCCTGCCCTAGCCCCAGCCCCAGCCCGAGGCCAAGCCCCAGCCCCAGCCCTAGCCGCAGCTGCAGTCCCAGCCCTAGCCCCAGCCCCAGCCCTAGCCCCTGCCCCAGCCCCAGCCCCAGCCTGAGCCCAAGCCCCAGCCCCAGCCCTAGACGCAGCCGCAGTCCCAGCCCTAGACCCAGCCCCAGTCCCAGCCCCAGCCCCAGCCCCAGCCCCAGCCCTAGCCCCAGTCCCAGCCCCAGCTCCAGCCCCCGCCCCAGCACTAGCCCCAGACCCAGCCCTAGCCTTAGCCTCAGCCCCAGCTCCAGCCCCAGCCCCAGCCCCAGCCCTAGCCCCAGTCCCAGCCCCAGCCCCAGCCCCAGCAGTAGCCCCAGCCCCAGCCCCAGCCCCAGCCCCAGCACTAGCCCCAGACCCAGCCCTAGCCTTAGCCTCAGCCCCAGCCAAAGCCCCAGCCCCAACCCCAGCCACAGGTCCATCCCCAGCCCCAGCCCCAGCCCTAGCCCCAGCCCCAGCACTAGCCCTAGCCCCAGCCCTAGCCCTAGTCCCAGCCCCAGCCCCAGCCCCAGTTCCAACACCAGCCCCAGTCCCAGCCCTAGGCCCAGACCCAGCCCTAGCGTTAGCCTCAGCCCCAGCTCCAGCCCCAGCCAAAGCACCAGCCCCATCCCCAGCCACAGGTCCAGCCCCAGCCCCAGCCCCAGCCCTAGCCCTAGCCCCAGCCCTAGCCCCAGTCACAGCCCCCACCCCCGCCCCAGCACTAGCCCCAGACCCAGCGCTAGCCTTAGCCTCAGCCCCCGCTCCAGCCCCAGCCCCAGCCCCAGCAGTAGCCCAAGCCCCAGCCCCAGCCCTAGCCCTACCCGCAGCCGCAGTCCCAGCCCTAGCCCCAGCCCCAGCCCCAGCCCCAGCCCCAGCCTCAGCCCTATCCCTAGCCCCAGTCCCAGCCCCAGCCCCAGCCCCAGCACTAGCCCCAGACCCTGCCCTAGCCTTAGCCTCAGCCCCAGCTGCAGCCCCAGCCAAAGCCCCAGCCCCAACCCCAGCCACAGGTCTAGCCCCAGCCCCAGCCCCAGCCTTAGCCATAGCCTCAGCCCTAGCCGTAGTCCCAGCCCCAGCCCCAGCCCCAGCCCCCGCCCCAGCACTAGACCCAGACCCAGCCCTAGCCTTAACCTCAGCCCCAGCTGCAGCCACAGCCAAAGCCCCAGCCCCAACCCCAGCCACAGGTCCATCCCCAGCCCCAGCCCCAGCCCTAGCCCCAGCCCCAGCCCTAGCCCTAGCCCCAGCCCTAGCCCTAGTCCCAGCCCCAGCCCCAGCCCCAGTTCCAACACCAGCCCCAGCCCCAGCCCTAGGCCCAGACCCAGCCCTAGCGTTAGCCTCAGCCCCAGCTCCAGCCCCAGCCAAAGCACCAGCCCCAGCTCCAGCCACAGGTCCAGCCCCAGCCCCAGCCCCAGCCCTAGCCCTAGCCCCAGCCCTAGCCCCAGTCACAGCCCCCACCCCCGCCCCAGCACTAGCCCCAGACCCAGCCTAGCCTTAGCCTCAGCCCCCGCTCCAGCCCCAGCCCCAGCCCCAGCAGTAGCCCAAGCCCCAGCCCCAGCCCCAGCCCTAGCCCTACCCGCAGCCGCAGTCCCAGCCCTAGCCCCAGCCCCAGCCCCAGCCCCAGCCCCAGCCTCAGCCCTATCCCTAGCCCCAGTCCCAGCCCCAGCCCCAGCCCCAGCACTAGCCCCAGTCCCAGCCCCAACCCCAGCCACAGGTCTAGCCCCAGCCCCAGCCCCAGCCCTAGCCGTAGCCCCAGCCCTAGCCGTAGTCCCAGCCCCAGCCCCAGCCCCCGCCCCAACACTAGCCCCAGACCCAGCCCTAGCCTTAACCTCAGCCCCAGCTGCAGCCCCAGCCAAAGCCCCAGCCCCAACGCCAGCCACAGGTCCAGCCCCAGCCCCAGCCCCAGCCCTAGCCCCAGCCCCAGCCCTAGCCCTAGCCCCAGCCCTAGCCCTAGTCCGAGCCCCAGCCCCAGCCCCAGCCCCAGCTCCAACACCAGCCCCAGCCCCAGCCCTAGCCCCAGTCCCAGCCCCAGCCCCAGCAGTAGCCCCAGCCCCAGCCCTAGCCTCAGCCCCTGCCCTAGCCCCAGCCCCAGCCCGAGCCCAAGCCCCAGCCCTAGCCCTAGCACTAGCCGCAGCCACAGTCCCAGACCTAGCCCCAGCCCCAGCCCCAGCCCCAACCTCAGCCCTATCCCTAGCCCCAGTCCCAGCCCCAGCCCCAGCCCCAGCCCCAGCACTAGCCCCAGACCCAGCCCTAGCCTTAGCCTCAGCCCCAGCTGCAGCCCCAGCCCCAACCCCAGCCACAGGTCTAGCCCCAGCCCCAGCCCCAGCCCTAGCTGTAGCCCCACCCCTAGCCGTAGTCCCAGCTCCAGCCCCAGCCCCCGCCGCAGCACTAGCCCCAGACCCAGCCCTAGCCTTAGCCTCAGCCCCAGCTGCAGCCCCAGCCCCAACCCCAGCCACAGGTCTAGCCCCAGCCCCAGCCCCAGCCCTAGCTGTAGCCCCAGCCCTAGCCATAGTCCCAGCCCCAGCCCCAGCCCCCACCGCAGCACTAGCCCCAGACCCAGCCCTAGCCTTAACCTCAGCCCCAGCTCCAGCCCCAGCCCCAGCCCCAGCCCTAGCCCCAGTCCCAGCCCCAGCCCCAGCAGTAGCCCCAGCCCCAGCCCCAGCCCTAGCCCCAGGCCTAGCCCCAGCCCCAGCCCCAGCAGTAGCCCAAGACCCAGCCCCAGCCCAAGCCCCAGCCCCAGCCCCAGCCTCATCCCTATCCCTAGCCCCAGTCCCAGCCCCAGCCCCAGCCCCAGCCCCAGCCCCAGCAGTAGCCCCAGACCCATCCCTAGCCTTAGCCTCAGCCCCAGCTGCAGCCCAGCCAAAGCCCCAACCCCAACCCCAGCCACAGGTCTAGCCCCAGCCCCAGCCCCAGCCCTAGCCGTAGTCCCAGCCCCAGCCCCAGCCCCCGCCCCAGCAGTAGCCCCAGACCCAGCCCTAGCCTTAACCTCAGCCCCAGCTCCAGCCCCAGCCCCAGCCCCAGCCCTAGCCCCAGTCCCAGCCCCAGCCCCAGCAGTAGCCCCAGCCACAGCCCCAGCCCCAGCCCCAGCACTAGCCCCAGACCCAGCCCTAGCCTTAGCCTCAGCCCTAGCTGCAGCCCCAGCCAAAGCCCTAGCCCTAACCCCAGCCACAGGTCCAGCCCCAGCCCCAGCCCCAGCCCTAGCCCCAGCCCCAGCCCTAGCCCTAGCCCCAGCCCTAGCCCTAGCTCCATCCCCAGCCCCAGCCCCAGCTCCAACACCAGCCCCAGCCCCAGCCCTAGCCCCAGTCCCAGCCCGAGCCCCATCCCCATCACTAGCCCCAGACCCAGCCCTAGCGTTAGCCTCAGCCCCAGCTCCAGCCCCAGCAAAAGCACCAGCCCCAGCCCCAGCCCCAGCCCCAGCCCCCACCCCAGCACTAGCCCCAGACCCAGCCCCAGCCCTAGCCTCAGCCCCTGCCCTAGCCCCAGCCCCAGCCCGAGCCCAAGCCCCAGCCCTAGCCCTAGCCCTAGCCGCAGCCGCAGTCCCAGCCACCCAACCCCAGCCACAGGTCCAGCCCCAGCCCCAGCCCCAGCCCTAGCCCCAGCCCCAGCCCCAGCCCTAGCCCCAGCCCCAGCCCTAGGCCTAGCCCCAGCCCTAGCCCTAGCCCCAGCCCCAGCCCCAGCCCCAGCTCCAACACCAGCCCCAGCCCCAGCCCTAGCCCCAGTCCCAGCCCTAGCGTTAGCCTCAGCCCCAGCTCCAGCCCCAGCCAAAGCACCAGCCCCAGCCCCAGCCACAGGTCCATCCCCAGCCCCAGCCCCAGCCCTAGCCCTAGCCCCAGCCCTAGCCCCAGTCACAGTCCCAGCCCCCGCCCCAGCACTAGCCCCAGACCCAGCGCTAGCCTTAGCCTCAGCTCCAGCTCCAGCTCCAGCCCCAGCCCCAGCTCTAGCCCCAGTCCCAGCCCCAGCAGTAGCCCAAGCCCCAGCCCCAGCCCCAGCCCCAGCCCTAGCCCTAGCCGCAGTCCCAGCCCTAGCCCCAGCCCCAGCCCCAGCCCCAGCCTCAGCCCTATCCCTAGCCCCAGTCCCAGCCTCAGCCCCAGCCCCAGCCCCAGCACTAGCCCCAGACCCAGCCCTAGCCTTAGCCTCAGCCCCAGCTGCAGCCCCAGCCAAAGCCCCATCCCCAACCCCAGCCACAGGTCTAGCCCCAGCCCCAGCCCCAGCCCAAGCCGTAGCCCCAGCCCTAGCCGTAGTCCCAGCCCCAGCCCCAGCCCCTGCCCCAGCACTAGCCCCAGACCCATCCCTAGCCTTAACCTCAGCCCCAGCTCCAGCCCCAGCCCCAACCCCAGCCCTAGCCCCAGTCCCAGCCCCAGCCCAAGCAGTAGCCCCAGCCCCAGCCCCAGCCTCAGCCCTAGCCCTAGCCCCAGGCCTAGCCCCAGCCCCAGCCCCAGCACTAGCCCCAGACCCAGCCCTAGGCTTAGCCTCAGCCCCAGCTCCAGCCCCAGCCAAAGCACCAGCCCCAGCCCCAGCCACAGGTCCAGCCCCAGCCCCAGCCCCAGCCCTAGCCCTAGCCCCAGCCCTAGCCCCAGTCTCAGCCCCAGCCCCAGCCCCCGCCCCAGCACTAGCCCCAGACCCAGCCCTAGCCTTAGCCTCAGCCCCAGCTCCAGCCCCAGCCCCAGTCCCAGCCCCAGCCCCAGCCCCAGCAGTAGCCCCAGCCCCAGCCCCAACACCAGCCCCAGCCCCAGCCGTAGCCCCAGTCCCAGCCCCAGCCCCAGCAGTAGCCCCAGCCCCAGCCCCAGCTCCAGCTCTACCCCCAGCCCCTGCCCCAGCCCCAGCCCCAGCCCGAGCCCAAGCCCCAGCCCCAGCCCTAGCCGCAGTCGCAGTCCCAGCCCTAGCCCCTGCCCTAGCCCCAGCCCCAGTCCCAGCCCCAGCCCCAGCCCCAGCCCCAGTCCCAGCCCCAGCTCCAGCCCCCGCCGCAGCACTAGCCCCAGACCCAGCCCTAGCCTTAGGCTCAGCCCCAGCTCCAGCCCCAGCCCCAGCCCCAGCCCTAGCCCCAGTCCCAGCCCCAGCCCCAGCCCCAGCAGTAGCCCCAGCCCCAGCCCCCGCCCCAGCACTAGCCCCAGACCCAGCCTTAGCCTTAACCTCAGCCCCAGCTCCAGCCCCAGCCCCAGCCCCAGCCCTAGCCCCAGTCCCAGCCCCAGCCCCAGCAGTAGACCCAGCCCCAGCCCCAGCCCCAGCCCTAGCCCCAGGCCTAGCCCCAACCCCAGCCCCAGCACTAGCCCCAGACCCAGCCCTAGGCTTAGCCTCAGCCTCAGCTCCAGCCCCAGCACTAGCCCCAGACCCAGCCCTAGGCTTAGCCTCAGCCTCAGCTCCAGCCCCAGCACTAGCCCCAGACCCAGCCCTAGGCTTAGCCTCAGCCTCAGCTCCAGCCCCAGCCAAAGCACCAGCCCCAGCCCCAGCCACAGGTCCAGCCCCAGCCCCAGCCCCAGCCCTAGCCCTAGCCCCAGCCCTAGCCCCAGTCT
Organism: Mesoplodon bidens; assembly: GCF_964165515.1. Classification (NCBI taxonomy): domain Eukaryota; kingdom Metazoa; phylum Chordata; class Mammalia; order Artiodactyla; family Ziphiidae; genus Mesoplodon; species Mesoplodon bidens. Next base: position 94,393,737 of record NC_138168.1, read on the forward strand.
CAGCCCCAGCCCCAGCCCCCGCCCCAGCACTAGCCCCAGACCCAGCCCTAGCCTTAGCCTCAGCCCCAGCTCCAGTCCCAACCCCAGCCCCAGCCCCAGCCCCAGCTCCAACAGCAGCCCCAGCCCCAGCCGTAGCCCCAGTCCCAGCCCCAGCCCCAGCAGTAGCCCCAGCCCCAGCCCCAGCTCCAGCCCTAGCCCCAGCCCCTGCCCCAGCCCCAGCCCCAGCCCAAGCCCAAGCCCCAGCCCCAGCCCTAGCCCCAGCTGCAGTCCCAGCCCTAGCCCCAGCCCCAGCCCCAGCCCCAGCCTCAGCCCTATCCCTAGCCCCAGTCCCAGCCCCAGCCCCAGCCCCAGCCCCAGCACTAGCCCCAGACCCAGCCCTAGCCTTAGCCTCAGCCCCAGCTGCAGCCCCAGCCAAAGCCCCAGCCCCAACCCCAGCCACAGGTCTAGCCCCAGCCCCAGCCCCAGCCCTAGCCGTAGCCTCAGCCCTAGCCGTAGTCCCAGCCCCAGCCCCAGCCCCCGCCCCAGCACTAGCCCCAGACCCAGCCCTAGCCTTAGCCTCAGCCCCAGCTCCAGCCCCAGCCCCAGCCCCAGCCCTAGCCCCAGTCCCAGCCCCAGCCCCAGCAGTAGCCCCAGCCCCAGCCCCAGCCCCAGCCCCAGCACTAGCCCCAGACCCAGCCCTAGCCTTAGCCTCAGCCCCAGCTGCAGCCCCAGCCAAAGCCCCAGCCCCCACACCAGCCTCAGGTCCAGCGCCAGCCCCAGCCCTAGCCCTAGCCCCAGCCCTAGCCCTAGTCCCAGCCCCAGCCCCAGCCCCAGCTCCAACACCAGCCCCAGCCCCAGCCCTAGCCCCAGCCCCAGCCCCAGCCCTAGCCCTAGCCCCAGCCCTAGCCACAGTCACAGCCCCAGCCCGCGCCCCAGCACTAGCCCCAGACCCAGCGCTAGCCTTAGCCTCAGCCCCAGCTCCAGCACCAGCCCAAGCCCCAGCCCTAGCCCCAGTCCCAGCCCCAGCAGTAGCCAAAGCCCCAGCCCCAGCCCTAGCCCTAGCCGCAGCCGCAGTCCCAGCCCTAGCCCCAGCCCCAGCCCCAGCCCCAGCCCTATCCCTAGCCCCAGTCCCAGCCCCAGCCCCAGCCCCAGCACTAGCCCCAGCCCCAGCCCTAGCCTTAGCCTCAGCCCCAGCTGCAGCCCCAGCCAAAGACCCAGCCCCAACCCCAGCCACAGGTCTAGCCCCAGCCCCAGCCCCAGCCCTAGCCGTAGCCCCAGCCCTAGCCGTAGTCCCAGCCCCAGCCCCAGCCCCCGCCCCAGCACTAGCCCCAGACCCAGCCCTAGCCTTATCCTCAGCCCCAGCTCCAGCCCCAGCCCCAGCCCCAGCCCTAGCCCCAGTCCCAGCCCCAGCCCCAGCAGTAGCCCCAGCCCCAGCCCCAGCCCCAGCCCTAGCCCCAGTCCCAGCCCCAGCCCCAGCCCCAGCACTAGCCCCTGACCCATCCCTAGCCTTAGCCTCAGCCCCAGCTCCAGCCCCAGCCAAAGCACCAGCCCCAGCCCCAGCCACAGGTCCAGCCCCAGCCCCAGCCCCAGCCCTAGCCCTAGCCCCAGCCCTAGCCCCAGTCTCAGCCCCAGCCCCAGCCCCCGCCCCAGCACTAGCCCCAGACCCACCCGTAGCCTTAGCGTCAGCCCCAGCTCCAGCCCTAGCCCCAGCCCGAGCCCTAGCCCCAGTCCCAGCCCCAGCCCCAGCAGTAGGCCCAGCCCCAGCCCCAGCCCCAGCACTAGCCCCAGTCCCAGCCCCAGCTCCAGCCCCCGCCACAGCACTAGCCCCAGACCCAGCCCTAGCCTTAGGCTCAGCCCCAGCTCCAGCCCCAGCCCCAGCCCCAGCCCTAGCCCCAGTCCCAGCCCCAGCCCCAGCCCCAGCAGTAGCCCCAGCCCCAGGCCCAGCCCCAGCCCCAGCACTAGCCCCAGACCCAGCCCTAGCCTTAGCCTCAGCCCCAGCTGCAGCCCCAGCCAAAGCCCCAGCCCCAACCCCAGCCACAGGTCCAGCCCCATCCCCAGCCCCAGCCCTAGCCCCAGCCCCAGCCCTAGGCCTAGCCCCAGCCCTAGCCCTAGCCCCAGCCCCAGCCCCAGCCCCAGCTCCAACACCAGCCCCAGCCCCAGCCCTAGCCCCAGTCCCAGCCCTAGCGTTAGCCTCAGCCCCAGCTCCAGCCCCAGCCAAAGCACCAGCCCCAGCCCCAGCCACAGGTCCATCCCCAGCCCCAGCCCCAGCCCTAGCCCTAGCCCCAGCCCTAGCCCCAGTCACAGTCCCAGCCCCCGCCCCAGCACTAGCCCCAGACCCAGCGCTAGCCTTAGCCTCAGCTCCAGCTCCAGCTCCAGCCCCAGCCCCAGCTCTAGCCCCAGTCCCAGCCCCAGCAGTAGCCCAAGCCCCAGCCCCAGCCCCAGCCCCAGCCCTAGCCCTAGCCGCAGTCCCAGCCCTAGCCCCAGCCCCAGCCCCAGCCCCAGCCTCAGCCCTATCCCTAGCCCCAGTCCCAGCCTCAGCCCCAGCCCCAGCCCCAGCACTAGCCCCAGACCCAGCCCTAGCCTTAGCCTCAGCCCCAGCTGCAGCCCCAGCCAAAGCCCCAGCCCCAACCCCAGCCACAGGTCTAGCCCCAGCCCCAGCCCCAGCCCAAGCCGTAGCCCCAGCCCTAGCCGTAGTCCCAGCCCCAGCCCCAGCCCCTGCCCCAGCACTAGCCCCAGACCCATCCCTAGCCTTAACCTCAGCCCCAGCTCCAGCCCCAGCCCCAACCCCAGCCCTAGCCCCAGTCCCAGCCCCAGCCCAAGCAGTAGCCCCAGCCCCAGCCCCAGCCCCAGCCTCAGCCCTAGCCCTAGCCCCAGGCCTAGCCCCAGCCCCAGCCCCAGCACTAGCCCCAGACCCAGCCCTAGGCTTAGCCTCAGCCCCAGCTCCAGCCCCAGCCAAAGCACCAGCCCCAGCCCCAGCCACAGGTCCAGCCCCAGCCCCAGCCCCAGCCCTAGCCCTAGCCCCAGCCCTAGCCCCAGTCTCAGCCCCAGCCCCAGCCCCCGCCCCAGCACTAGCCCCAGACCCAGCCCTAGCCTTAGCCTCAGCCCCAGCTCCAGCCCCAGCCCCAGTCCCAGCCCCAGCCCCAGCCCCAGCAGTAGCCCCAGCCCCAGCCCCAACACCAGCCCCAGCCCCAGCCGTAGCCCCAGTCCCAGCCCCAGCCCCAGCAGTAGCCCCAGCCCCAGCCCCAGCTCCAGCTCTACCCCCAGCCCCTGCCCCAGCCCCAGCCCCAGCCCGAGCCCAAGCCCCAGCCCCAGCCCTAGCCGCAGTCGCAGTCCCAGCCCTAGCCCCTGCCCTAGCCCCAGCCCCAGTCCCAGCCCCAGCCCCAGCCCCAGCCCCAGTCCCAGCCCCAGCTCCAGCCCCCGCCGCAGCACTAGCCCCAGACCCAGCCCTAGCCTTAGGCTCAGCCCCAGCTCCAGCCCCAGCCCCAGCCCCAGCCCTAGCCCCAGTCCCAGCCCCAGCCCCAGCCCCAGCAGTAGCCCCAGCCCCAGCCCCCGCCCCAGCACTAGCCCCAGACCCAGCCTTAGCCTTAACCTCAGCCCCAGCTCCAGCCCCAGCCCCAGCCCCAGCCCTAGCCCCAGTCCCAGCCCCAGCCCCAGCAGTAGACCCAGCCCCAGCCCCAGCCCCAGCCCTAGCCCCAGGCCTAGCCCCAACCCCAGCCCCAGCACTAGCCCCAGACCCAGCCCTAGGCTTAGCCTCAGCCTCAGCTCCAGCCCCAGCACTAGCCCCAGACCCAGCCCTAGGCTTAGCCTCAGCCTCAGCTCCAGCCCCAGCACTAGCCCCAGACCCAGCCCTAGGCTTAGCCTCAGCCTCAGCTCCAGCCCCAGCCAAAGCACCAGCCCCAGCCCCAGCCACAGGTCCAGCCCCAGCCCCAGCCCCAGCCCTAGCCCTAGCCCCAGCCCTAGCCCCAGTCTCAGCCCCAGCCCCAGCCCCCGTCCCAGCACTAGCCCCAGACCCAGCCCTAGCCTTAGCCTCAGCCCCAGCTCCAGCCCCAGCCCCAGCCCCAGTCCCAGCCCCAGCCCCAGCCCCAGCCCCAGCTCCAACAGCAGCCCCAGCCCCAGCCGTAGCCCCAGTCCCAGCCCCAGCCCCAGCAGTAGCCCCAGCCCCAGCCCCAGCTCCAGCCCTAGCCCCAGCCCCTGCCCCAGCCCCAGCCCCAGCCCGAGCCCAAGCCCCAGCCCCAGCCCTAGCCCCAGCTGCAGTCCCAGCCCTAGCCCCAGCCCCAGCCCCAGCCCCAGCCTCAGCCCTATCCCTAGCCCCAGTCCCAGCCCCAGCCCCAGCCCCAGCCCCAGCACTAGCCCCAGACCCAGCCCTAGCCTTAGCCTCAGCCCCAGCTGCAGCCCCAGCCAAAGCCCCAGCCACAACCCCAGCCACAGGTCTAGCCCTAGCCCCAGCCCCAGCCCAAGCCGTAGCCCCAGCCCTAGCCGTAGTCCCAGCCCCAGCCCCAGCCCCCGCCCCAGCACTAGCCCCAGACCCATCCCTATTCTTAACCTCAGCCCCAGCTCCAGCCCCAGCCCCAACCCCAGACCTAGCCCCAGTCCCAGCCCCAGCCCTAGCCTTAGCCTCAGCCCCAGCTCGAGCCCCAGCCCCAGCCCCAGTCCCAGCCCCAGCCCCAGCCCCAGCAGTAGCCCCAGCCCCAGGCCCAGCCCCAGACCCAGCACTAGCCCCAGACCCAGCCCTAGCCTTAGCCTCAGCCCCAGCTGCAGCCCCAGCCAAAGCCCCAGTCCCAACCCCAGCCACAGGTTCAGCCCCAGCCCTAGCCCCAGCCCCAGCCCTAGCCCTAGCCCCAACCCTAGCCCTAGTCCCAGCCCCAGCCCCAGCCCCAGCTCCAACACCAGCCCCAGCCCCAGCCCTAGCCCCAGTCCCAGCCCGAGCCCCAGCCCCATCACTAGCCCCAGACGCAGCCCTAGCGTTAGCCTCAGCCCCAGCTCCAGCCCCAGCCGAAGCACCAGCCCCAGCCCCAGTCACAGGACCAGCCCCAGCCCCAGCCCCAGCCCCAGCCCCGCCCCAGCACTAGCCCCAGACCCAGCGCTAGCCTTAGCCTCAGCCCCAGCTCCAGCCCCAGCCCAAGCCCCAGCCCTAGCCCCAGTCCCAGCCCCAGCAGTAGCCCAAGACCCAGCCCCAGCCCTAGCCCTAGCCGCAGCCGCAGTCCCAGCCCTAGCCCTAGCCCCAGCCCCAGCCTCATCCCTATCCCTAGCCCCAGTCCCAGCCCCAGCCCCAGCCCCAGCCCCAGCAGTAGCCCCAGACCCATCCGTAGCCTTAGCCTCAGCCCCAGCTGCAGCCCCAGCCAAAGCCCCAACCCCAACCCCAGCCACAGGTCTAGCCCCAGTCCTAGCCCCAGTCCCAGCCCCAGCCCAAGACCCAGCCCCAGCCCTAGCCACAGCCACAGTCCCAGCCCTAACCCCAGCCCCAGCCCCAGCCCCAGCAGTAGCCCCAGCCCCAACCCTAGACTCAGCCCCTGCCCTAGCCCCAGCCCCAGCCCGAGCCCAAGCCCCAGCCCCAGCCCAGGCCCTAGCCCCAGCCCCAGTCCCAGCCCCAGCCCCAGCCCCATCCCCAGCACTAGCCCCAGACCCAGCCATAGCCTTAGCCTCAGCCCCAGCTCCATCCCCAGCCAAAGCCCCAGCCCCACCCCCAGCCACAGATCCAGCCCCAGCCCCAGCCCCAGCCCCAGCCCCAGCCCTAGGCCCAGTCCCATCCCTAGCCCCAGCCCCAGCACCCGCCCCAGCCCAAGCCCCAGCCCCAGCCCCAGCCCCAGCCACAGCCACAGGTCCAGCACTAGCCCTAGCCCTAGCCCCAGCCCCACCCCCAGCCCCAGCCCTAGCCCCTGCCCTAGCCCCAGCCCCAGCCCAAGCCCCAGCCCAAGCCCCAGCCCCAGCCCCAGCCACAGGTCCAGCCCCAGATCCAGCCCCAGCCCCAGGCCTAGCCCTAGCCCCTGTCCCAGCACCAGGCCCAGCCCCCGCCCCAACACTAGCCCCAGACCCAGCCCTAGCCATATCCTCAGCCCCAGCTCCTGCCCCAGCCCCAGCCCCAGCCCCAGCCCAAGCCCCTGATGCTGATCCTATAGAGGCCCTTGCGATCCTCCTAGGCTTTCCCCTGACAATGTGGTAACTAAGGCCTTGACACTATTTCTAACTAAAGCCCCAAGTCCAGCCCCAGCCGCAGCCCCATCCTCTGATGCTGATCGTATAGAGGCCTTTGTGCTCCTCCTAGGCCTTGCCCTGACACTGTCCTTAAGTAAGGCCTTGACCCTATTCCTAAGGGCCTAACCCTAAACCTAGCCCCAGCCCCAGCCCCAGCCCCAGCCCTAGCCGCAGCCCTAGCCCTAGCCCTAGTCCCAACCCCAGCCCCAGCCCCAGCACTAGCCCAAGCCCTAGCCCTAGCCGCACTCGCAGTCCCAGCCCCAGCCCCCTCCCCCGCCCCAGCACTAGCCCCAGACCCAGCCGTAGCCCCAGTCCCAGCCCCAGCCCCAGCAGTAGCCCCAGCCCCAGCCTTAGACCCAGCCCCTGCCCTACACCCAGCCCCAGCCCGAGGCCAAGCCCCAGCCCCAGCCCCAGCCCTAGCCGCAGCCGCAGTCCCAGCCCTAGCCCCAGCCCCAGTCCCAGCCCCAGCCCCAGCCCTAGCCCCAGTCCCAGCCCCAGCTCCAGCCCCAGCCCTAGCCCCAGACCCAGCCCTAGCCTTAGCCTCTGCCCCAGCTCCAGCCCCAGCCAAAGCACCAGCCCCAGCCCCAGCCACACGTCCAGCCCCAGCCCCAGCCCCAGCCCCAGCCCTAGCCCCAGAGCTAGCCCCAGTCCCAGCCCCAGCCCCAGCCCCCGCCCCAGCACTAGCCCCAGACCCATCCCTAGCCTTAACCTCAGCCCCAGCTGCAGCCCCAGCCCCAGCCCTAGCCCCAGTCCCATCCCCATCCCCAGCAGTAGCCCAGCCCCAGCCCTAGCCCGTGCCCTAGCCCCAGCCCCAGCCCGAGCCCAAGCCCCAGACCCAGCCCTAGCCTTAGCCTCAGCCCCAGCTCCAGCCCCAGCCAAAGCCCCAGCCCCAGCCCCAGCCACAGGTCCAGCCCCAGCCCCAGCCCCAGCCCTAGCCCTAGCCCCAGCCCTAGCCCCAGTCTCAGCCCCAGCCCTAGCCCCCGCCCCAGCCCAAGCCCCAGACCCAGCCGTAGCCTTAGCCTCAGCCCCAGCTCCAGCCCCACCCCCAGCCCCAGCCCTAGCCCCAGTCCCAGCCCCAGCCCCAGCAGTAGCCCCAGCCCCAGCCCCAGCCCCAGCCCCAGCACTAGCCCCAGACCCAGCCCTAGCATTAGCCTCAGCCCCAGCTGCAGCCCCAGCCAAAGCCCCAGCCCCAACCCCAGCCTCAGGTCCAGCCCCAGCCCCAGCCCCAGCCCTAGCCCCAGCCCCAGCCCCAGCCCCAGCCCTAGCCCCAGCCCCAGCCCCAGTCCCAGCCCCAGCCCCAGCCCTAGCCCCAGTCCCAGCACCAGCCCCAGCCCCCGCCCCAACAGTAGCCCCAGACCCAGCCCTATCCATATCCTCAGCCCCAGCTCCTGCCCCAGCCCCAGCCCTAGCCCCTTATGCTGATCCTATAGAGGCCCTTGCGATCCTCCTAAGCTTTCCCCTGACAATGTGGTAACTAAGGCCTTGACACTATTTCTAAGTAAAGCCCAAGTCCAGCCCCAGCCGCAGCCCCATCCTCTGATGCTGATCGTATAGAGGCCTTTGTGCTCCTCCTAGGCCTTGCCCTGACACTGTCCTTAAGTAAGGCCTTGACCCTATTCCTAACTAAGGGCCTAACCCTAAACCTAGCCCCAGCCCCAGCCCCAGCCCCAGCCCTAGCTGCAGCCCTAGCCCTAGCCCTAGTCCCAGCCCCAGCCAGAGCCCCAGCACTAGCCCCATGCCCAGCCCTAGTCCCAGCCCCAGCCCTAGCCCCAGCCCCAACCCCAGCCCTAGTGGCAGCCGCAGTCCCATCCCTAGCCCCAACCCCCGCCCCAGCCCCAGCCCCAGCGCCAGCAGTAGCCCCAGACCCAGCCCTAGCCTTAGCCTCAGCCCCAGCTCCAGCCCCAGCCCCAGCCCCAGCCACAGCCCCAGCCCCAGCCACAGACTTAGCCCTAGCCATAGCCGCAGTCCCAGCCCTAGCCCCAACCCCCGCCCCAGCCCCTGCCCGAGCCCAAGCCCCAGCCCCAGCCCCAGCCCTAGCCGCAGCCGCAGTCGCTGCCCTAGCCACAACCCCCGCCCCAGCCCCAACCCCAGCCCCAGCCCCAGCCCTAGCCGCAGCTGCAGTCCCAGCCCCAGCTCCAGCCCCAGCCCCAGCTCCAGCCCCAGCCCCAGCCCCAGCCACAGACCTTGCTCTAGCCCCAGTCCCAGCCCCAGCCCCAGCCGCAGCCCCAGCACTAGCCTCAGAGCCAGCCCTAGCCTTAGCCTCAGCCCCAGCTCCAGCCCCAGCCCAAGCCCCAGCCCCAGTCCCAGCCCCAGGCCCAGCCCTTGCCCTAGCCCCAGCCACAGCCCCAGTCCTAGCCCCAGCCCTAGGCCGAACCCCATCCCCTGATCCTGATCCTACTGAGGCCCTTATGCTCCTCTTAGACCTTGCCCTGACACAGTCCTTAAGTAAGGCCTTGACCCTGTTCCTAACTAAGTCCCTAGCCCTAAACCTAGCCCCAGCCCCAGCGCCAGCCCCAGCCCTAACTGCAGCCCTAGCCCTAGCCCCAGTCCCAGTCCCAGGCCCAGACCGAGCCCCAGCCCTAGCCCCAGCACCAGCTACAGCACTATCCCCAGCCAGAGGCCTAGCCCCAGCCCCAGCCCGAGCCCCAGCCCCAGCCCCAGCCCCAGCCCTAGCCCGACCCCTAGCCCCAGCTCCAGCCCTAGACCCAACCCCAGCCCTAGCCCCAGCCGTAGTCAATGATGCTGATCCTATAGAGGCCCTTGCGATCCTCCTAGGCCTTCCCCTGACAATGTTGTAACTAAGGCCTTGACACTATTTCTAACTAAGGCCCCAGGTCCAGCCCCAGCCGCATCCCCATCCCCTGATGCTGATCCTATAGAGGCCTTTGTGCTCCTCCTAGGCCTTGCCCTGACACTGTTCTTAAGTAAGTCCCTGACCCTATACCTAACTAATGGCCTAGCCCTAAACCTAGCCCCAACCCCAGCCCCAGACCTAGCCCCAGCCCTAGCCCTAGCCCCAGTCTTAGCCCCAGCCCCAGGCCCAACCCAATCCCCTGATGCTGATCCTACAGAGGACCTTATGCTCCTCCTAGGTCTTGCCCTGAAACTGTCCTTAACTCAAGCCTTGACACTACTACTAACTCAGGCCCTGTCATTATACCTAACGAAAGCTCTGATGCTAACCCTAACTAAGGCCCTGACAGTGAGCACTAACTAAGGCCTTGACACTATTCCTAACTAAGGCCCCAGCCCTAGCCCGACCCCTAGCCACAGCTCCAGCCCTAGCCCAAGCCCCAGCCCAAGCCCTAGGCCCAGCCGCAGCCGCAGTCCCAGCCCTAGCTACAGCCCTAGCCCCTGATGCTGATCCTATGGAGGCCCTTACGATCCTCGTAGGCCTTCCCCTGACAATGTGGTAACTAAGGCCTTGACACTATTTCTAACTAAGGCCCCAAGTCCAGCCCCAGCCGCAGATCCAGCCCCTGATGCGGATCCTATAGAGGCCTTTATGCTCCTCCTAGGCCTTGCCCTGACACTGTCCTTAAGTAAGGCCTTGACCGTATTCCTAACTAAGGGCCTAGCCCTAAATCTAGCCCCAGGCCCAGCCCCAGCCCCAGCCCCAGCCCCAGTCCGAGCCCCAGCCCCAGCCCCAGCCCCAGCACTAGCCCCAGACCCAGCCCTAGCCTTAGCCTCAGTCCAAGCCCCATCCCCAGCCCCAGCCCCATCCCCAGCCCCAGATCTAGACCTAGCCCTTTATGCTGATCCTATAGAGGCCCTTGCGATCCTCCTAGGCCTTCCCCTGACAATGTGGTAACTAAGGCCTTGACACTATTTCTAACTAAGGCCCCAAGTCCAGCCCCAGCCGCAGCCCCAGCCCCTGATGCTGATCCTATAGAGGCCTTTATGCTCCTCCTAGGCCTTGCCCAGACACTGTCCTTAAGTAAGGCCTTGACCCTATTCCTAACTAAGGGCCTAGCCCTAAACCTAGCCTCAGCCCCAGCCCCAGCCCTAGCCCCAGCCCTAGCCCTAGACCCAGTCCCAGCCCCAGCTCCAGCCCCAGCCCCAGCCACAGCACTAGCCCCAGCACTAGCCCCAGACTCAGCCCTAGGCTTAGCCTCAGCCCCAGCTCAAGGCCAAGCCCCAGCCCCAGCCAGAGACCTAGCCCTAGCCCTAGCCCCAGCCACAGCCCCAGGCCCAAACCCAGCCCCTGATGCTGTTCCTTCAGAGGCCGTTATGCTCCTCCTAGGCCTTGCCCTGACACTGTCCTTAACTCAGGCCTTGACACTACTAATAACTCAGGCTGTGATACTGTCCCTAACTAAGGCCCTGACAGTGTCCCTGTCTAAGGGACTGGATGTCCTCCTAACTCTGGCCCTGCCATTATACATAAAAAAAGCTCTGACGCTCGTCCTAACCGAGGCCCAGATACTGTCCCTCACTAAGGCCCTGACACTACTTCTAAGTCATGCCCTAACATTATACCTAACGTAGGCTCTGACGCTAACCCTAAGTAAGGCCCTGACTGTGACCCTAACTAAGGCCTTCACACTATTCCTAACTAAGGGCGTACCCCTAGCCCTAGCCGCAGCCCCAGCTCAAGCCCCAGCGCCAGCCCCAGCCCCAGCCCCAGCCCTAGCCCTAGCCCCAGCCACAGCCCCAGTCCTAGCCCCAGCCCCAGGCGGAACCCCATCCCCAAATGCTGATCCTACAGAGGCCCTTATGCTCCTCCTAGGCCTTGCCCTGACACTGTCCTTAACTCAGGCCTTGACACTACTACTAACTCAGGCCCTGTCATTATACCTAACAAAAGCTCTGATGCTAAACCTAACTAAGGCCCTGACAGTGACACTAACTAAGGCCCCAGCCCTAGCCTGACCCTTAGCCCCAGCTCCAGCCCTAGCACAAGCCCCAGCCGCAGCCCTAGCCCCAGCTGCAGCCGCAGTCCCAGCCCTAGCTACAGCCCTAGCCCCTGATGCTGATCCTATGGAGGCCCTTTCGATCCTCGTAGGCCTTCCCCTGACAATGTGGTAACTAAGGCCTTGACACTATTTATAACTAAGGCTCCAGGTCCAGCCCCAGCCGCAGCCCCAGCCCCTGATGCTGATCCTATAGAGGCCTTTATGCTCCTCCTAGGCCTTGCCCTGACACTGTCCTTAAGTAAGGCCTTGACCCTATTCCTAACTAAGGGCCTAGCCAAAAACCTAGCCCCAGCCCTACCCCCAGCCGTAGCCCTAGCCCTAGCCCCAGTCCCATCCCCAGCCCCAGCCCCAGCACTAGCCCTAGACCTAGCCGTAGCCTTAGACTCAGCCCCAGCTCCAGCCCTAGCTCCAGCCCCAGCCCCAGCCCCAGCCGCAGCCACAGAGCTATCCCTAGCCCCAGCCCCAGCCACAGCCCCAGGCCCAAACCCAGACCCTGATGCTGATCCTACAGAGTCCCTTATGCTCCTCCTAGGCCTTGCCCTGACACTGTCCTTAACTCAGGCCTTGACACTACTAATAACTCAGGCTGTGATACTGTCCCTAACTAAGGCCCTGACAGTGTCCCTGTCTAAGGGACTGGATGTCCTCCTAACTCTGGCTCTGCCATTATACATAAAAAAAGCTCTGACGCTCATCCAAACCGAGGCCCCGATACTGTCCCTCACTAAGGCCCTGACACTACTTCTAACTCATGCCCTGACATTATACCTAACGTAGGCTCTGACGCTAACCCTAAATAAGGCCCTGACTGTGACCCTAAATAAGGTCTTCACACTATTCCTAACTAAGGGTATAGCCCTAACCCTAGCCGCAGCCCCAGCACAAGCCCCAGCCCCAGCCCAAGGCCCAGCCCTAGCCCTAGCCCCAGCCACAGCCCCAGTCCTAGCCCCAGCCCCAGGCCGAAACCCATCCCCTGATGCTGATCCTACAGAGGCCCTTATGCTCTAACTAGGCCGTGTCCTGACACTGTCCTTAACTCAGGCCTTGACACTACTACTAACTCAGGCCCTGTCATTATACCTAACGAAAGCTCTGATGCTAAACCTAACTAAGGCCCTGACAGTGACACTAACTAAGGCCCCAGCCCTAGCCCGACCCCTAGCCCCAGCTCCAGCCCTAAACCCAACCCCAGCACTAGCAGCAGCCCCAGCCCTAGCCCCTGATGCTGATCCTATAGAGGCCTTTATGATCCTCCTAGGCCTTCCCCTGACAATGTGGTAACTAATGCCTTGACACTATTTCCCACTAAGGCCCCAGGTCCAGCCCCAGCCGCAGCCCCAGCCCCTGATGCTGATCGTATAGAGGCCTTTATGCTCCTCTTAGGCCTTGCCCTGACACAGTCCTTAAGTAAGGCCTTGACCCTATTCCTAACTAAGACCCTAGCCCAAGCCCCAGCCCCAGCCCCAGCCCCATCCCCAGCCCTAGCCGCAGCCCTAGCCTTAGCCCCAGCCCCAGCCCCAGCCCCAGCCCCAGTCCTAGCCCCAGCCCCAAGCCGAACCGCATCCCTTGATACTGATCCTACAGAGGCCCTTATGCTCCTCCTAGGCCTTGCCCTGACACTGTCCTTAACTCAGGCCCTGTCATTATACCTAATGAAAGCTCTGATGCTAAACCTAACTAAGGCCGTGACAGTGACACTAATTAAGGCCCCAGCCCTAGCCCGACCCCTAGCCCTAAGGCCAAACTAAGGTTTGGGTTCAGGGCTAGGGTTAGGGTTAGGGAAGGGCAAGGCTTAGGGCACAGGTGAGGGTACTGAAACGTGGGAGGGTCAGGCTACGTGCTGACGCACGGGTCAGTGCCAGCGTATGGGCCAGGAGTAGGGTACGGCGTAAGGTAAGGTGTACGGCTGGTGGTGGGTTTGCGTTCCGGGCTAGGGTTAGGGTTAGGGAACGGCAAGGCATAGGGCACAGGTGAGGGTACGGAAACGGGGGAGGGTCAGGCTACGTGCTGACGCACGGGTCAGTGACAGCGTACGGGCCAGGAGTAGGGTACGGCGTAAGGTAAGATGTAGGGCTGGTGGTGGGTTTGCGTTCCGGGCTAGGGTTAGGGTTAGGGAACGGAAAGGCTTAAGGCACAGGTGAGGGTACGGAAACGTGCAAGGGTCAGGCTACGTGCTGACGCACGGATCAGTGCCAGCGTACGGGCCAGGAGTAGGCTATGGCGTAGGGTAAGGTGTAGGACTTGTGGTGGGTTTGCGTTCTCGGCTAGGGTTAGGGTTAGGGAACGGCAAGTCTTAGGGCACAGGTGAGGGTACGGAAACGTGGGAGGGTCAGGCTACGTGCTGACGCACGGGTCAGTGCCAGCGTACGGGCCAGGAGTAGGCAACGGCGTAGGGTATGCTGTAGGGCTGGTGGTGGATTTGCGTTCCGGGCTAGGGTTAGGGATAGGGAACGGCAAGGCTTAGGGCACAGGTGAGGGTACGGAAACGCGGGAGGGTAAGGCTACGTGCTGACGCACGGGTCAGTACCAGCGTAAAGGCCAGGAGTAGGCAACGGCGTAGGGTAAGGTGGAGGGCTGGTGGTGGGTTTGCGTTCTGGGCTAGGGTTAGGTTTAGGGAACGGCAAGGCTTAGGGCACAGGTGAGGGTACGGAAAGGTGGGACGGTCAGGCTACGTGCTGACGCACGGGTCAGTACCAGCGTACGGGCTAGGAGTAGGGTACGGCGTAATGTAAGGTGTACGGCTGGTGGTGGGTTTGCGTTCCGGGCTAGGGTTAGGGTTAGGGAACGGCAAGGGTTAGAGCACAGGTGAGGGTACGGAAATGTGGGAGGGCCAGGCTACGTGCTGACGCACGGGTCAGTGCCAGCGTACAGGTCAGGAGTAGGGTACGGCGTAAGGTAAGGTGTAGGGCTGGTGGTGGGTTTCTATTCCGGGCTAGGGTTAGGGTTAGGGAACGGCAAGGCTTAGGGCACAGGTGAGGGTACGGAAACGTGGGAGGGTCAGGCTACGTGCTGACGCACGGTTCAGTGCCAGCGTACGGGCCAGGAATAGGGTACGGCGTAAGGTAAGGTGTCAGGCTGGTGGTGGGTTTCCGTTCCGGGCTAGGGTTAGGGTTAGGGAATGGCAAGGCTTAGGGCACAGGTGAAGGTACGGAAACGTGGGAGGCTAGGGCTACGTGCTGACGCACGGGTCACTGCCAGCGTACGGGCCAGGAGTAGGCAACGGCGTAGGATAAAGTGTAGGGCTGGTGGTGGATTTGCGTTCTGGGCTAGGGTTAGGGTTAGGGAACGTCAAGGCTTAGGGCACAGGTGAGGGTACGGAAACGTGGGAGGGTCAGGCTACGTGCTGACGCACGTGTCACTGCCAGCGTACGGGCCAGGAGTAGGCAACGGCGTAGGATAAAGTGTAGGGCTGGTGGTGGATTTGCGTTCTGGGCTAGGGTTAGGGTTAGGGAACGTCAAGGCTTAGGGCACAGGTGAGGGTACGGAAACGTGGGAGGGTCAGGCTACGTGCTGATTCACTGGTCCGTGCCAGCGTACGGGCCAGGAGTGGGCAACGGCGTAAGGTAAGGTGTAGGGCTTGTGGTTGATTTCCGTTCCGGGATAGGGTTAGGGTTAGGGATCGGCAAGGCTTAGGGCACAGGAGAGGGTATGGAAACGTGGGAGGGTCGGGCTACGTGCAGACGCACGGGTCAGTGCCAGCGTACGGGCCAGGAGTAGGCAACGGCGTAGGGTAAGGTGTAGGGCTGGTGGTGGGTTTCCATTCCGGGCTAGGGTTAGGGTTAGGGAAAGGCAAGGCTTAGGGCACAGGTGAGGGTACGGAAACGTGGGAGGGTCAGGCTACGTGCTGACGCACGGGTCAGTGCCAGCGTACGTGCCAGGAGTAGGCAACGGCGTAAGGTAAGGTGGAGGGCTGGTGGTTGGTTTCCGTTCCAGGCTAGGGTTAGGGTTAGGGAACGGCAAGGCTTAGGGCACAGGTGAGGGTACGGAAACGTGGGAGGGTCGGGCTACGTGCTGACGCACGGGTCAGTGCCAGCGTACGGGCCAGGAGTAGGCAACGGCGTAGGATAAAGTGTAGGGCTGGTGGTGGATTTGCGTTCCAGGCTAGGGTTAGGGTTAGGGAACGGCAAGGCTTAGGGCACAGGTGAGGGTACGGAAACGTGGGAAGTTCAGGCTACGTGCTTACGCACGTGTCAGTGCCAGTGTACGGGTCAGGATTAGGGTACGGCGTAAGGTAAGGTGTAGGGCTGGTGGTGGGTTTCTATTCCGGGCTAGGGTTAGGGTTAGGGAACCGCAAGGCTTAGGGCACAGGTCAGGGTACGGAAACGCGGGAGGGTAAGGCTATGTTCTGATGCACGGATCAGAGCCAGAGTACAGGCCAGGAGTAGGCAACGGGGTAGGGTAAGGTGTAGGGCTGGTGGTGGGTTTCTATTCCGGGCTAGGGTTAGGGTTAGGGAACGGCAAGGCTTAGGGCACAGGTGAGGGTACGGAAACGTGGGAGGATCAGGCTACGTGCTGACGCATGGGTCAGTGCCAGCGTACGGGCCAGGAGTAGGCAACGGCGTAAGGTAAGGTGTAGGGCTGGTGGTTGGTTTCCGTTCCAGGCTAGGCTTAGAGTTAGGGAACGGCAAGGCTTAGGGCACAGGTGAGGGTACGGAAACGTGGGAGGGTCGGGCTACGAGCAGACGCACGGGTCAGTGCCAGCGTACAGGCCAGGAGTAGGCAACGGCGTAGGATAAAGTGTAGGGCTGGTGGTGGATTTGCGTTCCGGGCTAGGGTTAGGGTTAGGGAACGGCAATGCTTAGGGCACAGGTGAGGGTACGGAAACGTGGGAGGGTCAGGCTACGTGCTGACGCACAGGTCAGTGCCAGCGTACGGGTCAGGAGTAGGGTACGGGGTAAGGTAAGGTGTAGGGCTGGTGGTGGGTTTCTATTCCGGGCTAGGGTTAGGGTTAGGGAACGGCAAGGCTTAGGGCACAGGTCAGGGTACGGAAACGCGGGAGGGTAAGGCTACGTGCTGATGAACGGGTCAGTGCCAGAGTACAGGCCAGGAGTAGGCAATGGCGTAGGGTAAGGTGTAGGGCTGGTGGTTGGTTTCCGTTCCAGGCTAGGGTTAGGGTTAGGGAACGGCAAGGCTTAGGGCACAGGTGAGGGTACGGAAACGTGGGAGGGTCGGGCTACGTGCTGACGCACGGGTCAGTGCCAGCGTACGGGCCAGGAGTAGGCAACGGCGTAGGATAAAGTGTAGGGCTGGTGGTGGATTTGCGTTCCGGGCTAGGGTTAGTGTTAGGGAACGGCAAGGCTTAGGGCACAGGTGAGGGTACGGAAACGTGGGAGGGTCAGGCTACGTGCTGACGCACGGTTCAGTGCCAGCGTACTGGCCAGGAGTAGGCAACGGCGTAGGGTAAGGTGTAGGGCTGATGGTTGGTTTCCGTTCCAGGCTAGGGTTAGGGTTAGGGAACGGCAAGGCTTAGGGCACAGGTGAGGGTACGGAAACGTGGGAGGCTCGTGCTACGTGCTGACGCACGGGTCAGTGCCAGCGTACGGGCCAGGAGTAGGCAACGGCGTAGGATAAAGTGTAGGCTGGTGGTGGATTTGCGTTCTGGGCTAGGGTTAGGGTTAGGGAACGGCAAGGCTTATGGCACAGGAGAGGGTACGGAAACGCGGGAGGGTAAGGCCACGTGCTGATGCACGGGGCAGTGCCAGAGTACACGCCAGGAGTAGGCAACGGCGTAGGGTAAGGTGTAGGGCTGGTGGTGGGTTTCCATTCCGGGCTAGGGTTAGGGTTAGGGAACGGCAAGGCTTAGGGCACAGGTGAGGGTACGGAAACGTGGGAGGGTCAGGCTACGTGCTGACGCACGGGTCAGTGCCAGCGTACGGGCCAGGAGTAGGCAACGGCGTAAGGTAAGGTGTAGGGTTGGTGGTTGTTTTCCGTTCTAGGCTAGGGTTAGGGTTAGGGAACGGCAAGGCTTAGGGCACAGGTGAGGGTACGGAAACGTGGGAGGGTCGGGCTACGTGCTGACGCACGGGTCAGTGCCAGCGTACTGGCCAGGAGTAGGCAACGGCGTAGGATAAAGTGTAGGGCTGGTGGTGGATTTGCGTTCCGGGCTAGGGTTAGGGTTAGGGAACGGCAAGGCTTAGGGCACAGGTGAGGATACGGAAACGTGGGAGGGTCAGGCTACGTGCAGACGCACGAGTCAGTGCCAGCGTACGGGTCAGGAGTAGGGTACGGCGTAAGGTAAGGTGTAGGGCTGGTGGTGGGTTTCTATTCCGGGCTAGGGTTAGGGTTAGGGAAAGGCAAGGCTTAGGGCACAAGTGAGGGTACGGAAACGTGGGAGGGTCAGGCTACGTGCTGATGCACGGTTCAGTGCCAGCGTATGGGCCAGGAATAGGGTACGGCGTAAGGTAAGGTGTAGGGCTGGTGGTGGGTTTCCATTCCGGGCTGGGGTTAGGGTTAGGGAACGGCAAGGCTTAGGACACAGGTGAGGGTACGGAAACGTGGGAGGGTCAGGCTACGTGCTGATTCACGGGTCCGTGCCAGCGTTCGGGCCAGGAGTGTGCAACGGCGTAAGGTAAGGTGTAGTGCTTGTGGTTGATTTCCGTTCCGGGATAGGGTTAGGGTTAGGGATCGGCAAGGCTTAGGGCACAGGTGAGGGTATGGAAACGTGGGAGGGTCGGGCTACGTGCAGACGCACGGGTCAGTGCCAGCGTACGGGCCAGGAGTAGGCAACGGCGTAGGATAAAGTGTACGGCTGGTGGTGGATTTGCGTTCTGGGCTAGGGTTAGGGTTAGGGAACGGCAAGGCTTAGGGCACAGGTCAGGGTACGGAAACGCGGGAGGGTAAGGCTACGTGCTGATGCACGGGTCAGTGCCAGAGTACAGGCCAGGACTAGGCAACGGCGTAGGGTAAGTTGTAGGGCTGGTGTTGGGTTTCCATTCCGGGCTAGGGTTAGCGTTAGGGAAAGGCAAGGCTTAGGGCACAGGTGAGGGTTCGGAAACGTGGGAGGTTCAGGCTACGTGCTGACGCACGGGTCAGTGCCAGCATACGTGCCAGGAGTAGGCAACGGCGTAAGGTAAGGTGTAGGGCTGGTGGTTGGTTTCCGTTCCAGGCTAGGGTTAGGGTTAGGGAATGGCAAGGCTTAGGGCACAGGTGAGGGTACGGAAACGTGGGAGGGTCGGGCTACGTGCTGACGCACGGCTCAGTGTCAGCGTACGGGCCAGGAGTAGGCAACGGCGTAGGATAAAGTGTAGGGCTAGTGGTGGATTTGCGTTCCAGGCTAGGGTTAGGGTTAGGGAACGGCAAGGCTTAGGGCACAGGTGAGGGTACGGAAACGTGGGAGGTTCAGGCTACGTGCTGACGCACGGGTCAGTGCCAGCGTACGGGTCAGGAATAGGGTACGGCGTAAGGTAAGGTGTAGGGCTGGTGGTGGGTTTCTATTCCGGGCTAGGGTTAGGGTTAGGGAACCGCAAGGCTTAGGGCACAGGTCAGGGTACGGAAACGCGGGAGGGTAAGGCTATGTTCTGATGCACGGATCAGAGCCAGAGTACAGGCCAGGAGTAGGCAACGGGGTAGGGTAAGGTGTAGGGCTGGTGGTGGGTTTCTATTCCGGGCTAGGGTTAGGGTTAGGGAACGGCAAGGCTTAGGGCACAGGTGAGGGTACGGAAACGTGGGAGGATCAGGCTACGTGCTGACGCATGGGTCAGTGCCAGCGTACGGGCCAGGAGTAGGCAACGGCGTAAGGTAAGGTGTAGGGCTGGTGGTTGGTTTCCGTTCCAGGCTAGGCTTAGAGTTAGGGAACGGCAAGGCTTAGGGCACAGGTGAGGGTACGGAAACGTGGGAGGGTCGGGCTACGAGCAGACGCACGGGTCAGTGCCAGCGTACAGGCCAGGAGTAGGCAACGGCGTAGGATAAAGTGTAGGGCTGGTGGTGGATTTGCGTTCCGGGCTAGGGTTAGGGTTAGGGAACGGCAATGCTTAGGGCACAGGTGAGGGTACGGAAACGTGGGAGGGTCAGGCTACGTGCTGACGCACAGGTCAGTGCCAGCGTACGGGTCAGGAGTAGGGTACGGGGTAAGGTAAGGTGTAGGGCTGGTGGTGGGTTTCTATTCCGGGCTAGGGTTAGGGTTAGGGAACGGCAAGGCTTAGGGCACAGGTCAGGGTACGGAAACGCGGGAGGGTAAGGCTACGTGCTGATGAACGGGTCAGTGCCAGAGTACAGGCCAGGAGTAGGCAATGGCGTAGGGTAAGGTGTAGGGCTGGTGGTTGGTTTCCGTTCCAGGCTAGGGTTAGGGTTAGGGAACGGCAAGGCTTAGGGCACAGGTGAGGGTACGGAAACGTGGGAGGGTCGGGCTACGTGCTGACGCACGGGTCAGTGCCAGCGTACGGGCCAGGAGTAGGCAACGGCGTAGGATAAAGTGTAGGGCTGGTGGTGGATTTGCGTTCCGGGCTAGGGTTAGTGTTAGGGAACGGCAAGGCTTAGGGCACAGGTGAGGGTACGGAAACGTGGGAGGGTCAGGCTACGTGCTGACGCACGGTTCAGTGCCAGCGTACTGGCCAGGAGTAGGCAACGGCGTAGGGTAAGGTGTAGGGCTGATGGTTGGTTTCCGTTCCAGGCTAGGGTTAGGGTTAGGGAACGGCAAGGCTTAGGGCACAGGTGAGGGTACGGAAACGTGGGAGGCTCGTGCTACGTGCTGACGCACGGGTCAGTGCCAGCGTACGGGCCAGGAGTAGGCAACGGCGTAGGATAAAGTGTAGGCTGGTGGTGGATTTGCGTTCTGGGCTAGGGTTAGGGTTAGGGAACGGCAAGGCTTATGGCACAGGAGAGGGTACGGAAACGCGGGAGGGTAAGGCCACGTGCTGATGCACGGGGCAGTGCCAGAGTACAGGCCAGGAGTAGGCAACGGCGTAGGGTAAGGTGTAGGGCTGGTGGTGGGTTTCCATTCCGGGCTAGGGTTAGGGTTAGGGAACGGCAAGGCTTAGGGCACAGGTGAGGGTACGGAAACGTGGGAGGGTCAGGCTACGTGCTGACGCACGGGTCAGTGCCAGCGTACGGGCCAGGAGTAGGCAACGGCGTAAGGTAAGGTGTAGGGTTGGTGGTTGTTTTCCGTTCTAGGCTAGGGTTAGGGTTAGGGAACGGCAAGGCTTAGGGCACAGGTGAGGGTACGGAAACGTGGGAGGGTCGGGCTACGTGCTGACGCACGGGTCAGTGCCAGCGTACTGGCCAGGAGTAGGCAACGGCGTAGGATAAAGTGTAGGGCTGGTGGTGGATTTGCGTTCCGGGCTAGGGTTAGGGTTAGGGAACGGCAAGGCTTAGGGCACAGGTGAGGATACGGAAACGTGGGAGGGTCAGGCTACGTGCAGACGCACGAGTCAGTGCCAGCGTACGGGTCAGGAGTAGGGTACGGCGTAAGGTAAGGTGTAGGGCTGGTGGTGGGTTTCTATTCCGGGCTAGGGTTAGGGTTAGGGAACGGCAAGGCTTAGGGCACAAGTGAGGGTACGGAAACGTGGGAGGGTCAGGCTACGTGCTGATGCACGGTTCAGTGCCAGCGTATGGGCCAGGAATAGGGTACGGCGTAAGGTAAGGTGTAGGGCTGGTGGTGGGTTTCCATTCCGGGCTGGGGTTAGGGTTAGGGAACGGCAAGGCTTAGGACACAGGTGAGGGTACGGAAACGTGGGAGGGTCAGGCTACGTGCTGATTCACGGGTCCGTGCCAGCGTTCGGGCCAGGAGTGTGCAACGGCGTAAGGTAAGGTGTAGTGCTTGTGGTTGATTTCCGTTCCGGGATAGGGTTAGGGTTAGGGATCGGCAAGGCTTAGGGCACAGGTGAGGGTATGGAAACGTGGGAGGGTCGGGCTACGTGCAGACGCACGGGTCAGTGCCAGCGTACGGGCCAGGAGTAGGCAACGGCGTAGGATAAAGTGTACGGCTGGTGGTGGATTTGCGTTCTGGGCTAGGGTTAGGGTTAGGGAACGGCAAGGCTTAGGGCACAGGTCAGGGTACGGAAACGCGGGAGGGTAAGGCTACGTGCTGATGCACGGGTCAGTGCCAGAGTACAGGCCAGGACTAGGCAACGGCGTAGGGTAAGTTGTAGGGCTGGTGTTGGGTTTCCATTCCGGGCTAGGGTTAGCGTTAGGGAAAGGCAAGGCTTAGGGCACAGGTGAGGGTTCGGAAACGTGGGAGGTTCAGGCTACGTGCTGACGCACGGGTCAGTGCCAGCATACGTGCCAGGAGTAGGCAACGGCGTAAGGTAAGGTGTAGGGCTGGTGGTTGGTTTCCGTTCCAGGCTAGGGTTAGGGTTAGGGAATGGCAAGGCTTAGGGCACAGGTGAGGGTACGGAAACGTGGGAGGGTCGGGCTACGTGCTGACGCACGGCTCAGTGTCAGCGTACGGGCCAGGAGTAGGCAACGGCGTAGGATAAAGTGTAGGGCTAGTGGTGGATTTGCGTTCCAGGCTAGGGTTAGGGTTAGGGAACGGCAAGGCTTAGGGCACAGGTGAGGGTACGGAAACGTGGGAGGTTCAGGCTACGTGCTGACGCACGGGTCAGTGCCAGCGTACGGGTCAGGAATAGGGTACGGCGTAAGGTAAGGTGTAGGGCTGGTGGTGGGTTTCTATTCCGGGCTAGGGTTAGGGTTAGGGAACCGCAAGGCTTAGGGCACAGGTCAGGTTACGGAAACGCGGGAGGGTAAGGCTACGTTCTGATGCACGGGTCAGAGCCAGAGTACAGGCCAGGAGTAGGCAACGGGGTAGGGTAAGGTGTAGGGCTGGTGGTGGGTTTCTATTCCTGGGTAGGTTTAGGGTTAGGGAACGGCAAGGCTTAGGGCACAGGTGAGGGTACGGAAACGTGGGAGGGTCGGGCTACGTGCTGACGCACGGGTCAGTGCCAGCGTACTGGCCAGGAGTAGGCAACGGCGTAGGATAAAGTGTAGGGCTGGTGGTGGATTTGCGTTCCGGGCTAGGGTTAGGGTTAGGGAACGGCAAGGCTTAGGGCACAGGTGAGGATACGGAAACGTGGGAGGGTCAGCCTACGTGCAGACGCACGAGTCAGTGCCAGCGTACGGGTCAGGAGTAGGGTACGGCGTAAGGTAAGGTGTAGGGCTGGTGGTGGGTTTCTATTCCGGGCTAGGGTTAGGGTTAGGGAACGGCAAGGCTTAGGGCACAAGTGAGGGTACGGAAACGTGGGAGGGTCAGGCTACGTGCTGATGCACGGTTCAGTGCCAGCGTATGGGCCAGGAATAGGGTACGGCGTAAGGTAAGGTGTAGGGCTGGTGGTGGGTTTCCATTCCGGGCTGGGGTTAGGGTTAGGGAACGGCAAGGCTTAGGACAAAGGTGAGGGTACGGAAACGTGGGAGGGTCAGGCTACGTGCTGATTCACGGGTCCGTGCCAGCGTTCGGGCCAGGAGTGTGCAACGGCGTAAGGTAAGGTGTAGTGCTTGTGGTTGATTTCCGTTCCGGGATAGGGTTAGGGTTAGGGATCGGCAAGGCTTAGGGCACAGGTGAGGGTATGGAAACGTGGGAGGGTCGGACTACGTGCAGACGCACGGGTCAGTGCCAGCGTACGGGCCAGGAGTAGGCAACGGCGTAGGATAAAGTGTACGGCTGGTGGTGGATTTGCGTTCTGGGCTAGGGTTAGGGTTAGGGAACGGCAAGGCTTAGGGCACAGGTCAGGGTACGGAAACGCGGGAGGGTAAGGCTACGTGCTGATGCACGGGTCAGTGCCAGAGTACAGGCCAGGACTAGGCAACGGCGTAGGGTAAGTTGTAGGGCTGGTGTTGGGTTTCCATTCCGGGCTAGGGTTAGCGTTAGGGAAAGGCAAGGCTTAGGGCACAGGTGAGGGTTCGGAAACGTGGGAGGTTCAGGCTACGTGCTGACGCACGGGTCAGTGCCAGCATACGTGCCAGGAGTAGGCAACGGCGTAAGGTAAGGTGTAGGGCTGGTGGTTGGTTTCCGTTCCAGGCTAGGGTTAGGGTTAGGGAATGGCAAGGCTTAGGGCACAGGTGAGGGTACGGAAACGTGGGAGGGTCGGGCTACGTGCTGACGCACGGCTCAGTGTCAGCGTACGGGCCAGGAGTAGGCAACGGCGTAGGATAAAGTGTAGGGCTAGTGGTGGATTTGCGTTCCAGGCTAGGGTTAGGGTTAGGGAACGGCAAGGCTTAGGGCACAGGTGAGGGTACGGAAACGTGGGAGGTTCAGGCTACGTGCTGACGCACGGGTCAGTGCCAGCGTACGGGTCAGGAGTAGGGTACGGCGTAAGGTAAGGTGTAGGGCTGGTGGTGGGTTTCTATTCCGGGCTAGGGTTAGGGTTAGGGAACCGCAAGGCTTAGGGCACAGGTCAGGTTACGGAAACGCGGGAGGGTAAGGCTACGTTCTGATGCACGGGTCAGAGCCAGAGTACAGGCCAGGAGTAGGCAACGGGGTAGGGTAAGGTGTAGGGCTGGTGGTGGGTTTCTATTCCTGGGTAGGTTTAGGGTTAGGGAACGGCAAGGCTTAGGGCACAGGTGAGGGTACGGAAACGTGGGAGGGTCAGGCTACGTGCTGACTCACGGGTCAGTGCCAGCGTACTGGCCAGGAGTAGGCAACGGCGTAGGATAAAGTGTAGGGCTGGTGGTGGATTTGCGTTCCGGGCTAGGGTTAGGGTTAGGGAACGGCAAGGCTTAGGGCACAGGTGAGGGTACGGAAACGTGGGAGGGTCAGGCTACGTGCTGTCGCACGGGTCAGTGCCAGCGTACGGGTCAGGAGTAGGGTACGGCGTAAGGTAAGGTGTAGGGCTGGTGGTGGGTTTGTATTCCGGGCTAGGGTTAGGGTTAGGGAACGGCAAGGCTTAGGGCACAGGTCAGGGTACGGAAACGCGGGAGGGTAAGGCTACGTGCTGATGAACGGGTCAGTGCCAGAGTACAGGCCAGGAGTAGGCAACGGCGTAGGGTAAGGTGTAGGGCTGGTGGTTGGTTTCTGTTCCAGGCTAGTGTTAGGGTTAGGGAACGGCAAGGCTTAGGGCACAGGTGAGGGTACGGAAACGTGGGAGGGTCGGGCTACGTGCTGACGCACGGGTCAGTGCCAGCGTACGGGTCAGGAGTAGGCAACGGCGTAGGATAAAGTGCAGGGCTGGTGGTGGATTTGCGTTCCAGGCTAGGGTTAGGGTTAGGGAACGGCAAGGCTTAGGGCACAGGTGAGGGTACGGAAACGTGGGAGGGTCAGGCTACGTGCTGACGCACGGTTCAGTGCCAGCGTACGGGCCAGGAATAGGGTACGGCGTAAGGTAAGGTGTAGGGCTGGTGGTGGGTTTCCGTTCTGGCCTAGGGTTAGGGTTAGGGAACGGCAAGGCTTAGGGCACAGGTGAGGGTACGGAAACGTGGGAGGGTCAGGCTACGTGCTGACGCACGGGTCAGTGCCAACGTACGGGCCAGGAGTAGGGTACGGCGTAAGGTAAGGTGTAGGGCTTGTTGTTGATTTCCGTTCCAGGCTAGGGTTAGGGTTAGGGAACGGCAAGGCTTAGGGCAAAGGAGAGGGTACGGAAACGTGGGAGGGTCGGGCCCCGTGCTGACGCACGGGTTAGTGCCAGCATACGGGCCAGGAGTAGGCAACGGCGTAGGATAAAGTGTAGGGCTGGTGGTGGGTTTCCATTCCGGGCTAGGGTTAGGGTTAGGGAACGGCAACGCTTAGGGCACAGGTGCGGGTACGGAAACGTGGGAGGGTCAGGCTACGTGCTGACGCACGGGTCAGTGCCAGCGTACGGGCCAGGAGTAGGCAACGGCTTAAGGTAAGGTGTAGGGCTGGTGGTGGGTTTCTATTCCGGGCTAGGGTTACGGTTAGGGAACGGCAAGGCTTAGGGCACAGGTGAGGGTACGGAAACGTGGGAGGGTCAGGCTACGTGCTGACGCACAGGTCAGTGCCAGCGTACAGGTCAGGAGTATGGTACGGCGTAAGGTACCGTGTAGGGCTGGTGGTGGGTTTCTATTCCGGGCTAGGGTTAGGGTTAGTGAACGGCAAGGCTTAGGGCACAGGTGATGGCACGGAAACGTGGGAGGGTCAGGCTACGTGCTGACGCACGGGTCAGTGCCAGCGTACGGGTCAGGAGTAGGGTATGGCGTAAGGTAAGGTGTAGGGCTGGTGGTGGGTTTCTATTCCGGGCTAGGGTTAGGGTTAGGGAATGGCAAGGCTTAGGGCACAGGTGAGGGTACAGAAACGTGGGAGGGTCGGGCTACGTGCAGACGCACGGGTCAGTGCCAGCGTACGGGCCAGGAGTAGGCAACGGCGTAGGATAAAGTGTAGGGCTGGTGGTTGATTTCCGTTCCGGGCTAGGGTTAGGGTTAGGGAACGGCAAGGCTTAGGGCACAGGTGAGGTTACGGAAACGTGGGAGGGTCAGGCTACGTGCTGACGCTCGGGTCAGTGCCAGCGTACGGGCCAGGAGTAGGCAACGGCGTAAGGTAAGGTGTAGGGCTCGTGGTTGGTTTCCGTTCCAGGCTAGGGTTAGTGTTAGGGAACGGCAAGGCTTAGGGCACAGGTGAGGGTACGGAAACGTGGGAGGGTCAGGCTACGTGCTGACGCACGGGTCAGTGCCAGCGTACGGGCCAGGAGTAGGCAACGGCGTAGGATAAAGTGTAGGGCTGGTGGTGGGTTTTCATTCCGGGCTAGGGTTAGGGTTAGGGAACGGCAACGCTTAGGGCACTGGTGAGGGTACGGAAACGTGGGAGGGTCAGGCTACGTGCTGACGCACGGGTCAGTGCCAGCGTACGGGTCAGGAGTAGGAAACGGCGTAGGATAAAGTGTAGGGCTGGTGGTGGGTTTCCATTCCGGGCTAGGGTTAGGGTTAGGGAACGGCAACGCTTAGGGCACAGGTGAGGGTACGGAAACGTGGGAGGGTCAGGCTACGTGCTGACGCACGGGTCAGTGCCAGCGTACGGGTCAGGAGTAGGCAACGACGTAGGATAAAGTGTAGGGCTGGTGGTGGGTTTCCATTCCAGGCTAGGGTTAGGGTTAGGGAACGGCAACGCTTAGGGCACAGGTGAGGGTACGGAAACGTGGGAGGGTCAGGCTACGTGCTGACGCACGGGTCAGTGCCAGCGTACGGGCCAGGAGTAGGCAACGGCTTAAGGTAAGGTGTAGGGCTGGTGGTGGGTTTCTATTCCGGGCTAGGGTTAGGGTTAGGGAACGGCAAGGCTTAGGGCACATGTGAGGGTACAGAAACGTGGGAGGGTCGGGCTACGTGCTGACGCACGGGTCAGTGTCAGCGTACGGGCCAGGAGTAGGCAACGGCTTAAGGTAAGGTGTAGGGCTGGTGGTGGGTTTCTATTCCGGGCTAGGGTTAGGGTTAGGGAACGGCAAGGCTTAGGGCACAGGTGTGGGTACAGAAACGTGGGAGGGTCGGGCTACGTGCTGACGCACGGGTCAGTGCCAGCGTACGGGCCAGGAGCAGGCAACGGCGTAGGATAAAGTGTAGGGCTGGTGGTGGATTTGCGTTCGGGGTTAGGGTTAGGGTTAGGGAATGGCAAGGCTTAGGGCACAGGTGAGGGTACGGAAACGTGGGAGGGTCAGGCTACGTGCTGACGCACAGGTCAGTGCCAGCGTACAGGTCAGGAGTAGGGTACGGCGTAAGGTAAGGTGTAGGGCTGGTGGTGGGTTTCTATTCCGGGCTAGGGTTAGGGTTAGGGAACGGCAAGGCATAGGGCACAGGTGAGGGTACGGAAACGTGGGAGGGTGAGGCTTCGTGCTGACGCATGGGTCAGTGCCAGCGTTCGGGTCAGGAGTAGGTTATGGCGTAAGGTAAGGTGTAGGGCTGGTGGTGGGTTTCCGTTCCGTGCTAGGGTTAGGGTTAGGGAACGGCAAGGCTTAGGGCACAGGTGAAGGTACGGAAACGTGGGAGGCTCGTGCTACGTGCTGACGCACGGGTCAGTGCCAGCGTACGGGCCAGGAGTAGGCAACGGCGTAGGATAAAGTGTAGGCTGGTGGTGGATTTGCGTTCTGGGCTAGGGTTAGGGTTAGGGAACGGCAAGGCTTACGGCACAGGAGAGGGTACGGAAACGCCAGAGTGTAAGGCTACGTGCTGATGCACGGGGCAGTGCCAGAGTACAGGCCAGGAGTACGCAACGGCGTAGGATAAAGTGTAGGGCTGGTGGTGGGTTTCTATTCCGGGCTAGGGTTAGGGTTAGGGAACGGCAAGGCTTAGGGCACAAGTGAGGGTACGGAAACGTGGGAGGGTCAGGCTACGTGCTGACGCACGGTTCAGTGCCAGCGTACGGGCCAGGAATATGGTACGGCGTAAGGTAAGGTGTAGGGCTGGTGGTGGGTTTCCATTCCGGGCTAGGGGTAGGGTTAGGGAACGGCAAGGCTTAGGGCACAGCTGAGGGTACGGAAACGTAGGAGGGTCAGGCTACGTGCTGACGCACTGGTCAGTGCCAACGTACGGGCCAGGAGTAGGGTACGGCGTAAGGTAAGGTGTAGGGCTTGTGGTTTATTTCCGTTCCAGGCTAGGGTTAGGGTTAGGGAACGGCAAGGCTTAGGGCAAAGGAGAGGGTACGGAAACGTGGGAGGGTCGGGCCCCATGCTGACGCACGGGTTAGTGCCAGCATACGGGCCAGGAGTAGGCAACGGCGTAGGATAAAGTGTAGGGCTGGTGGTGGGTTTCCATTCCGGGCTAGGGTTAGGGTTAGGGAACGGCAACGCTTAGGGAACAGGTGAGGGTACGGAAACGTGGGAGGGTCAGGCTACGTGCTGACGCACGGGTCCGTGCCAGCGTACGGGCCAGGAGTAGGCAACGGCTTAAGGTAAGGTGTAGGGCTGGTGGTGGGTTTCTATTCCGGGCTAGGGTTAGGGTTAGGGAACGGCAAGGCTTAGGGCACAGGTGAGGGTACAGAAACGTGGGAGGTTCGGGCTACGTGCTGACGCACGGGTCAGTGCCAGCGTACGGGCCAGGAGTAGGCAACGGCTTAAGGTAAGGTGTAGGGCTGGTGGTGGGTTTCTATTCCGGGCTAGGGTTAGGGTTAGGGAACGGCAAGGCTTAGGGCACAGGTGAGGGTACAGAAACGTGGGAGGGTCGGTCTACGTGCTGACGCACGGGTCAGTGCCAGCGTACGGGCCAGGAGTAGGCAACGGCGTAGGATAAAGTGTAGGGCTGGTGGTGGATTTGCATTCGGGGCTAGGGTTAGGGTTAGGGAACGGCAAGGCTTAGGGCACAGGTGAGGGTACGGAAACGTGGGAGGGTCAGGCTACGTGCTAACGCACAGGTAAGTGCCAGCGTACAGGTCAGGAGTATGGTACTGCGTAAGGTACCGTGTAGGGCTGGTGGTGGGTTTCTATTCCGGGCTAGGGTTAGGGTTAGCGAACGGCAAGGCTTAGGGCACAGGTGAGGGCACGGAAACGTGGGAGGGTCAGGCTACGTGCTGACGCACGGGTCAGTGCCAGCGTACGGGTCAGGAGTAGGGTACGGCGTAAGGTAAGGTGTAGGGCTTGTGGTTGATTTCCGTTCCAGGCTCGGGTTAGGGTTAGGGAACGGCAAGGCTTAGGGCAAAGGAGAGGGTACAGAAACGTGGGAGGGTCGGGCCCCGTGCTGACGCACGGGTTAGTGCCAGCATACGGGCCAGGAGTAGGCAACGGCGTAGGATAAAGTGTAGGGCTGGTGGTGGGTTTCCATTCCGGGCTAGGGTTAGGGTTAGGGAACGGCAACGCTTAGGGCACAGGTGAGGGTACGGAAACGTGGGAGGGTCAGGCTACGTGCTGACGCACGGGTCAGTGCCAGTGTACGGGCCAGGAGTAGGCAACGGCTTAAGGTAAGGTGTAGGGCTGGTGGTGGGTTTCTATTCCGGGCTAGGGTTAGGGTTAGGGAACGGCAAGGCTTAGGGCACAGGTGAGGGTACAGAAACGTGGGAGGTTCGGGCTACGTGCTGACGCACGGGTCAGTGCCAGCGTACGGGCCAGGAGTAGGCAACGGCTTAAGGTAAGGTGTAGGGCTGGTGGTGGGTTTCTATTCCGGGCTAGGGTTAGGGTTAGGGAACGGCAAGGCTTAGGGCACAGGTGAGGGTACAGAAACGTGGGAGGGTCGGGCTACGTGCTGACGCACGGGTCAGTGCCAGCGTACGGGCCAGGAGTAGGCCACGGCGTAGGATAAAGTGTAGGGCTGGTGGTGGATTTGCATTCGGGGCTAGGGTTAGGGTTAGGGAACGGCAAGGCTTAGGGCACAGGTGAGGGTACGGAAACGTGGGAGGGTCAGGCTACGTGCTGACGCACAGGTCAGTGCCAGCGTACAGGTCAGGAGTATGGTACGGCGTAAGGTACCGTGTAGGGCTGGTGGTGGGTTTCTATTCCGGGCTAGGTTTAGGGTTAGCGAACGGCAAGGCTTAGGGCACAGGTGAGGGCACGGAAACGTGGGAGGGTCAGGCTACGTGCTGACGCACGGGTCAGTGCCAGCGTACGGGTCAGGAGTAGGGTATGGCGTAAGGTAAGGTGTAGGGCTGGTGGTGGGTTTCTATTCCGGGCTAGGGTTAGGGTTAGGGAACGGCAAGGCTTAGGGCACAGGTGAGGGTACAGAAACGTGGGAGGGTCGGGCTACGTGCTGACGCACGGGTCAGTGCCAGCGTACGGGCCAGGAGTAGGCAACGGCGTAGGATAAAGTGTAGGGCTGGTGGTTGATTTCCGTTCCGGGCTAGTGTTAGGGTTAGGGAACGGCAAGGCTTAGGGCACAGGTGAGGTTACGGAAACGTGGGAGGGTCAGGCTACGTGCTGACGCTCGGGTCAGTGCCAGCGTACGGGCCAGGAGTAAGCAACGGCGTAAGGTAAGGTGTAGGGCTCGTGGTTGGTTTCCGTTCCAGGCTAGGGTTAGGGTTAGGGAACGGCAAGGCTTAGGGCACAGGTGAGGGTACGGAAACGTGGGAGGGTCGGGCTACGTGCTGACGCACGTGTCAGTGCCAGCGTACGGGCCAGGAGTAGGCAACGGCGTAGGATAAAGTGTATGGCTGGTGGTGGATTTGCGTTCCGGGCTAGGGTTAGGGTTAGGGAATGACAAGGCTTAGGGCACAGGTGAGGGTACGGAAACGTGGGAGGGTCAGGCTACGTGCTGACGCACAGGTCAGTGCCAGTGTACAGGTCAGGAGTAGGGTACGGCGTAAGGAAAAGTGTAGGGCTGGTGGTGGGTTTCTATTCCGGGCTAGGGTTAGGGTTAGGGAACGGCAAGGCTTAGGGCACAGGTGAGGTTACGGAAACGTGGGAGGGTCAGGCTACGTGCTGACGCACGTGTCAGTGCCAGCGTACGGGTCAGGAGTAGGGTACGGCGTAAGGTAAGGTGTAGGGCTGGTGGTGGCTTTCTATTCCCGGCTAGGGTTAGGGTTAGGGAACGGCAAGGCTTAGGGCACAGGTGAGGGTACGGAAACGTGGGAGGGTCAGGCTACGTGCTGACGCACGGGTCAGTGCCAGCGTACGGGCCAGGAGTAGGCAACGGCTTAAGGTAAGGTGTAGGGCTGGTGGTGGGTTTCTATTCCGGGCTAGGGTTAGGGTTAGGGAACGGCAAGGCTTAGGGCACAGGTGAGGGTACAGAAACGTGGGAGGGTCGGGCTACGTGCTGACGCACGGGTCAGTGCCAGCATACGGGTCAGGAGTAGGCAACGGCGTAGGATAAAGTGTAGGGCTGGTGGTGGGTTTCCATTCCGGGCTAGGGTTAGGGTTAGGGAACGGCAACGCTTAGGGCACTGGTGAGGGTACGGAAACGTGGGAGGGTCAGGCTACGTGCTGACGCACGGGTCAGTGCCAGCGTACGGGCCAGGAGTAGGCAACGGCTTAAGGTAAGGTGTAGGGCTGGTGGTGGGTTTCTATTCCGGGCTAGGGTTAGGGTTAGGGAACGGCAAGGCTTAGGGCACAGGTGAGGGTACAGAAACGTGGGAGGGTCGGGCTACGTGCTGACGCACGGGTCAGTGCCAGCGTACGGGTCAGGAGTAGGGTACGGCGTAAGGTAAGGTGTAGGGCTGGTGGTGGCTTTCTATTCCCGGCTAGGGTTAGGGTTAGGGAACGGCAAGGCTTAGGGCACAGGTGAGGGTACGGAAACGTGGGAGGGTCGGGCTACGTGCTGACGCACGTGTCAGTGCCAGCGTACGGGCCAGGAGTAGGCAACGGCGTAGGATAAAGTGTATGGCTGGTGGTGGATTTGCGTTCCGGGCTAGGGTTAGGGTTAGGGAATGACAAGGCTTAGGGCACAGGTGAGGGTACGGAAACGTGGGAGGGTCAGGCTACGTGCTGACGCACAGGTCAGTGCCAGCGTACAGGTCAGGAGTAGGGTACGGCGTAAGGAAAAGTGTAGGGCTGGTGGTGGGTTTCTATTCCGGGCTAGGGTTAGGGTTAGGGAACGGCAAGGCTTAGGGCACAGGTGAGGTTACGGAAACGTGGGAGGGTCAGGCTACGTGCTGACGCACGTGTCAGTGCCAGCGTACGGGTCAGGAGTAGGGTACGGCGTAAGGTAAGGTGTAGGGCTGGTGGTGGCTTTCTATTCCCGGCTAGGGTTAGGGTTAGGGAACGGCAAGGCTTAGGGCACAGGTGAGGGTACGGAAACGTGGGAGGGTCAGGCTACGTGCTGACGCACGGGTCAGTGCCAGCGTACGGGCCAGGAGTAGGCAACGGCTTAAGGTAAGGTGTAGGGCTGGTGGTGGGTTTCTATTCCGGGCTAGGGTTAGGGTTAGGGAACGGCAAGGCTTAGGGCACAGGTGAGGGTACAGAAACGTGGGAGGGTCGGGCTACGTGCTGACGCACGGGTCAGTGCCAGCATACGGGTCAGGAGTAGGCAACGGCGTAGGATAAAGTGTAGGGCTGGTGGTGGGTTTCCATTCCGGGCTAGGGTTAGGGTTAGGGAACGGCATCGCTTAGGGCACTGGTGAGGGTACGGAAACGTGGGAGGGTCAGGCTACGTGCTGACGCACGGGTCAGTGCCAGCGTACGGGCCAGGAGTAGGCAACGGCTTAAGGTAAGGTGTAGGGCTGGTGGTGGGTTTCTATTCCGGGCTAGGGTTAGGGTTAGGGAACGGCAAGGCTTAGGGCACAGGTGAGGGTACAGAAACGTGGGAGGGTCGGGCTACGTGCTGACGCACGGGTCAGTGCCAGTGTACGGGCCAGGAGTAGGCAACGGCTTAAGGTAAGGTGTAGGGCTGGTGGTGGGTTTCTATTCCTGGCTAGGGTTAGGGTTAGGGAACGGCAAGGCTTAGGGCACAGGTGAGGGTACAGAAAGGTGGGAGGGTCGGGCTACGTGCTGACGCACGGGTCAGTGCCAGCGTACGGGCCAGGAGTAGGCAACGGCGTAGGATAAAGTGTAGGGCTGGTGGTGGATTTGCATTCGGGGCTAGGGTTAGGGTTAGGGAACGGCAAGGCTTAGGGCACAGGTGAGGGTACGGAAACGTGGGAGGGTCAGGCTACGTGCTGACGCACAGGTCAGTGCCAGCGTACAGGTCAGGAGTAGGGTACGGCGTAAGGTAAGGTGTAGGGCTGGTGGTGTGTTTCTATTCCGGGCTAGGGTTAGGGTTAGGGAACGGCAAGGCATAGGGCACAGGTGAGGGTACGGAAACGTGGGAGGGTCAGTCTACGTGCTGACGCACGGGTCAGTGATAGCGTACGGGTCAGGAGTAGGTTATGGCGTAAGGTAAGGTGTAGGGCTGGTGGTGGGTTTCTATTCCGGGCTAGGGTTAGGGTTAGGGAACGGCAAGGCTTAGGGCACAGGTGAGGGTACGGAAACGTGGGAGGGTCGGGCTACGTGCTGACGCACGGGTCAGTGCCAGCGTACGGGCCAGGAGTAGGCAACGGCGTAGGATAAAGTGTAGGGCTGGTGGTGGATTTGCGTTCCGGGCTAGGGTTAGGGTTAGGGAACGGCATGGCTTAGGGCACAGGTGAGGGTACGGAAACGTGGGAGGGTCAGGCTACGTGCTGACGCACGGTTCAGTGCCAGCGTACGGGCCAGGAATAGGGTACGGCGTAATGTAAGGTGTCAGGCTGGTGGTGGGTTTCCGTTCCGGGCTAGGGTTAGGGTTAGGGAACGGCAAGGCTTAGGGCACAGGTGAAGGTACGGAAACGTGGGAGGCTCGTGCTACGTGCTGACGCACGGGTCAGTGCCAGCGTACGGGCCAGGAGTAGGCAACGGCGTAGGATAAAGTGTAGGCTGGTGGTGGATTTGCGTTCTGGGCTAGGGTTAGGGTTAGGGAACGGCAAGGCTTAGGGCACAGGAGAGGGTACGGAAACGCCAGAGTGTAAGGCTACGTGCTGATGCACGGGGCAGTGCCAGAGTACAGGCCAGGAGTAGGCAACGGCGTAGGGTAAGGTGTAGGGCTGGTGGTGGGTTTCCATTCCGGGCTAGGGTTAGGGTTAGGGAACGGCAAGGCTTAGGGCACAGGTGAGGGTACGGAAACGTGGGAGGGTCAGGCTACGTGCTGACGCACGGGTCAGTGCCAGCGTACGGGCCAGGTGTAGGCAACGGCGTAAGGTAAGGTGTAGGGCTGGTGGTTGTTTTCCGTTCCAGGCTAGGGTTAGGGTTAGGGAACGGCAAGGCTTAGGGCACAGGTGAGGTTACGGAAACGTGGGAGGGTCGGGCTACGTGCTGACGCACGGGTCAGTGCCAGCGTACGGGCCAGGAGTATGCAACGGCGTAGGATAAAGTGTAGGGCTGGTGGTTGTTTTCCGTTCCGGGCTAGTGTTAGGGTTAGGGAACGGCAAGGCTTAGGGCACAGGTGAGGTTACGGAAACGTGGGAGGGTCAGGCTTCGTGCTGACGCACAGGTCAGTGCCAGCGTACAGGTCAGGAGTAGGGTACGGCGTAAGGTAACGTGTAGGGCTGGTGGTGGGTTTCTATTCCGGGCTAGGGTTAGGGTTAGGGAACGACAAGGCTTAGGGCACAGGTGAGGGTACGGAAACGTGGGAGGGTCAGGCTACGTGCTGACGCACGGGTCAGTGCCAGCGTACGGGTCAGGAGTAGGGTATGGCGTAAGGTAAGGTGTAGGGCTGGTGGTGGGTTTCTATTCCGGGCTAGGGTTAGGGTTAGGGAACGGCAAGGCTTAGGGCACAGGTGAGGGTACGGAAACGTGGGAGGGTCGGGCTACGTGCTGACGCACGGTTCAGTGCCAGCGTACGGGCCAGCAATAGGGTACGGCATAAGGTAAGGTGTAGGGCTGGTGGTGGGTTTCCATTCCGGGCTAGGGTTAGGGTTAGGGAACGGCAAGGCTTAGGGCACAGGTGAGGGTACGGAAACGTGGGAGGGTCAGGCTACGTGCTGACGCACAGGTCAGTGCCAGCGTACAGGTCAGGAGTATGGTACGGCGTAAGGTACCGTGTAGGGCTGGTGGTGGGTTTCTATTCCGGGCTAGGGTTAGGGTTAGCGAACGGCAAGGCTTAGGGCACAGGTGAGGGCACGGAAACGTGGGAGGGTCAGGCTACGTGCTGACGCACGGGTCAGTGCCAGCGTACGGGTCAGGAGTAGGGTATGCCGTAAGGTAAGTTGTAGGGCTGGTGGTGGGTTTCTATTCCGGGCTAGGGTTAGGGTTAGGGAATGGCAAGGCTTAGGGCACAGGTGAGGGTACAGAAACGTGGGAGGGTCGGGCTACGTGCTGACGCACGGGTCAGTGCCAGCGTACGGGCCAGGAGTAGGCAACGGCGTACGATAAAGTGTAGGGCTGGTGGTTGACTTCCGTTCCGGGCTAGGGTTAGGGTTAGGGAACGGCAAGGCTTAGGGCACAGGTGAGGTTACGGAAACGTGGGAGGGTCAGGCTACGTGCTGACGCACGGGTCAGTGCCAGCGTACGGGCCAGGAGTAAGCAACGGCGTAAGGTAAGGTGTAGGGCTGGTGGTTGGTTTCCGTTCCAGGCTAGGGTTAGGGTTAGGGAACGGCAAGGCTTAGGGCACAGGTGAGGGTACGGAAACGTGGGAGGGTCGGGCTACGTGCTGACGCACGTGTCAGTGCCAGCGTACGGGCCAGCATTAGGCAACGGCGTAGGATAAAGTGTATGGCTGGTGGTGGATTTGCGTTCCGGGCTAGGGTTTGGGTTAGGGAACGGCAAGGCTTAGGGCACAGGTGAGGGTACGGAAACGTGGCAGGGTCAGGCTACGTGCTGACGCACAGCTCAGTGCCAGCGTACTGGTCAGGAGTAGGGTACGGCATAAGGAAAAGTGTAGGGCTGGTGGTGGGTTTCTATTCCGGGCTAGGGTTAGGGTTAGGGAACGGCAAGGCTTAGGGCACAGGTGAGGGTACGGAAACGTGGGAGGGTCAGGCTACGTGCTGACGCACGTGTCAGTGCCAGCGTACGGGTCAGGAGTAGGGTACGGCGTAAGGTAAGGTGTAGGGCTGGTGGTGGGTTTCTATTCCGGGCTAGGGTTAGGGTTAGGGAACGGCAAGGCTTAGGGCACAGGTGAGGGTACGGAAACGTGGGAGGGTCAGGCTACGTGCTGACGCACGGGTCAGTGCAAGCGTACGGGCCAGGAGTAGGCAACGGCTTAAGGTAGGGTGTAGGGCTGGTGGTGGGTTTCTATTCCGGGCTAGGGTTAGGGTTAGGGAACGGCAAGGCTTAGGGCACAGGTGAGGGTACAGAAACGTGGGAGGGTCGGGCTACGTGCTGACGCACGGGTCAGTGCCAGCATACGGGTCAGGAGTAGGCAACGACGTAGGATAAAGTGTAGGGCTGGTGGTGGGTTTCCATTCCGGGCTAGGGTTAGGGTTAGGGAACGGCAACGCTTAGGGCACAGGTGAGGGTACGGAAACGTGGGAGGGTCAGGCTACGTGCTGACGCACGGGTCAGTGCCAGCGTACGGGCCAGGAGTAGGCAACGGCTTAAGGTAAGGTGTAGGGCTGGTGGTGGGTTTCTATTCCGGGCTAGGGTTAGGGTTAGGGAACGGCAAGGCTTAGGGCACAGGTGAGGGTACAGAAACGTGGGAGGGTCGGGCTACGTGCTGACGCACGGGTCAGTGTCAGCGTACGGGCCAGGAGTAGGCAACGGCTTAAGGTAAGGTGTAGGGCTGGTGGTGGGTTTCTATTCCGGGCTAGGGTTAGGGTTAGGGAACGGCAAGGCTTAGGGCACAGGTGTGGGTACAGAAACGTGGGAGGGTCGGGCTACGTGCTGACGCACGGGTCAGTGCCAGCGTACGGGCCAGGAGCAGGCAACGGCGTAGGATAAAGTGTAGGGCTGGTGGTGGATTTGCGTTCGGGGTTAGGGTTAGGGTTAGGGAACGGCAAGGCTTAGGGCACAGGTGAGTGTACGGAAACGTGGGAGGGTCAGGCTACGTGCTGACGCACAGGTCAGTGCCAGCGTACAGGTCAGGAGTAGGGTACGGCGTAAGGTAAGGTGTAGGGCTGGTGGTGGGTTTCTATTCCGGGCTAGGGTTAGGGTTAGGGAACGGCAAGGCATAGGGCACAGGTGAGGGTACGGAAACGTGGGAGGGTGAGGCTTCGTGCTGACGCACGGGTCAGTGCCAGCGTTCGGGTCAGGAGTAGGTTATGGCGTAAGGTAAGGTGTAGGGCTGGTGGTGGGTTTCCGTTCCGTGCTAGGGTTAGGGTTAGGGAACGGCAAGGCTTAGGGCACAGGTGAAGGTACGGAAACGTGGGAGGCTCGTGCTACGTGCTGACGCATGGGTCAGTGCCAGCGTACGGGCCAGGAGTAGGCAACGGCGTAGGATAAAGTGTAGGCTGGTGGTGGATTTGCGTTCTGGGCTAGGGTTAGGGTTAGGGAACGGCAAGGCTTACGGCACAGGAGAGGGTACGGAAACGCCAGAGTGTAAGGCTACGTGCTGATGCACGGGGCAGTGCCAGAGTACAGGCCAGGAGTACGCAACGGCGTAGGATAAAGTGTAGGGCTGGTGGTGGGTTTCTATTCCGGGCTAGGGTTAGGGTTAGGGAACGGCAAGGCTTAGGGCACAAGTGAGGGTACGGAAACGTGGGAGGGTCAGGCTACGTGCTGACGCACGGTTCAGTGCCAGCGTACGGGCCAGGAATATGGTACGGCGTAAGGTAAGGTGTAGGGCTGGTGGTGGGTTTCCATTCCGGGCTAGGGTTAGGGTTAGGGAACGGCAAGGCTTAGGGCACAGCTGAGGGTACGGAAACGTAGGAGGGTCAGGCTACGTGCTGACGCACTGGTCAGTGCCAACGTACGGGCCAGGAGTAGGGTACGGCGTAAGGTAAGGTGTAGGGCTTGTGGTTTATTTCCGTTCCAGGCTAGGGTTAGGGTTAGGGAACGGCAAGGCTTAGGGCAAAGGTGAGGGTACGGAAACGTGGGAGGGTCGGGCCCCGTGCTGACGCACGGGTTAGTGCCAGCATACGGGCCAGGAGTAGGCAACGGCGTAGGATAAAGTGTAGGGCTGGTGGTGGGTTTCCATTCCGGGCTAGGGTTAGGGTTAGGGAACGGCAATGCTTAGGGCACAGGTGAGGGTACGGAAACGTGGGAGGGTCAGGCTACGTGCTGACGCACGGGTCAGTGCCAGCGTACGGGCCAGGAGTAGGCAACGGCTTAAGGTAAGGTGTAGGGCTGGTGGTGGGTTTCTATTCCGGGCTAGGGTTAGGGTTAGGGAACGGCAAGGCTTAGGGCACAGGTGATGGTACAGAAACGTGGGAGGTTCGGGCTACGTGCTGACGCACGGGTCAGTGCCAGCGTACGGGCCAGGAGTAGGCAACGGCTTAAGGTAAGGTGTAGGGCTGGTGGTGGGTTTCTATTCCGGGCTAGGGTTAGGGTTAGGGAACGGCAAGGCTTAGGGCACAGGTGAGGGTACAGAAACGTGGGAGGGTCGGTCTACGTGCTGACGCACGGGTCAGTGCCAGCGTACGGGCCAGGAGTAGGCAACGGCGTAGGATAAAGTGTAGGGCTGGTGGTGGATTTGCATTCGGGGCTAGGGTTAGGGTTAGGGAACGGCAAGGCTTAGGGCACAGGTGAGGGTACGGAAACGTGGGAGGGTCAGGCTACGTGCTGACGCACAGGTCAGTGCCAGCGTACAGGTCAGGAGTATGGTACTGCGTAAGGTACCGTGTAGGGCTGGTGGTGGGTTTCTATTCCGGGCTAGGGTTAGGGTTAGCGAACGGCAAGGCTTAGGGCACAGGTGAGGGCACGGAAACGTGGGAGGGTCAGGCTACGTGCTGACGCACGGGTCAGTGCCAGCGTACGGGTCAGGAGTAGGGTACGGCGTAAGGTAAGGTGTAGGGCTTGTGGTTGATTTCCGTTCCAGGCTAGGGTTAGGGTTAGGGAACGGCAAGGCTTAGGGCAAAGGAGAGGGTACGGAAACGTGGGAGGGTCGGGCCCCGTGCTGACGCACGGGTTAGTGCCAGCATACGGGCCAGGAGTAGGCAACGGCGTAGGATAAAGTGTAGGGCTGGTGGTGGGTTTCCATTCCGGGCTAGGGTTAGGGTTAGGGAACGGCAACGCTTAGGGCACAGGTGAGGGTACGGAAACGTGGGAGGGTCAGGCTACGTGCTGACGCACGGGTCAGTGCCAGTGTTCGGGCCAGGAGTAGGCAACGGCTTAAGGTAAGGTGTAGGGCTGGTGGTGGGTTTCTATTCCGGGCTAGGGTTAGGGTTAGGGAACGGCAAGGCTTAGGGCACAGGTGAGGGTACAGAAACGTGGGAGGTTCGGGCTACGTGCTGACGCACGGGTCAGTGCCAGCGTACGGGCCAGGAGTAGGCAACGGCTTAAGGTAAGGTGTAGGGCTGGTGGTGGGTTTCTATTCCGGGCTAGGGTTAGGGTTAGGGAACGGCAAGGCTTAGGGCACAGGTGAGGGTACAGAAACGTGGGAGGGTCGGGCTACGTGCTGACGCACGGGTCAGTGCCAGCGTACGGGCCAGGAGTAGGCAACGGCGTAGGATAAAGTGTAGGGCTGGTGGTGGATTTGCATTCGGGGCTAGGGTTAGGGTTAGGGAACGGCAAGGCTTAGGGCACAGGTGAGGGTACGGAAACGTGGGAGGGTCAGGCTACGTGCTGACGCACAGGTCAGTGCCAGCGTACAGGTCAGGAGTATGGTACGGCGTAAGGTACCGTGTAGGGCTGGTGGTGGGTTTCTATTCCGGGCTAGGTTTAGGGTTAGCGAACGGCAAGGCTTAGGGCACAGGTGAGGGCACGGAAACGTGGGAGGGTCAGGCTACGTGCTGACGCACGGGTCAGTGCCAGCGTACGGGTCAGGAGTAGGGTATGGCGTAAGGTAAGGTGTAGGGCTGGTGGTGGGTTTCTATTCCGGGCTAGGGTTAGGGTTAGGGAACGGCAAGGCTTAGGGCACAGGTGAGGGTACAGAAACGTGGGAGGGTCGGGCTACGTGCTGACGCACGGGTCAGTGCCAGCGTACGGGCCAGGAGTAGGCAACGGCGTAGGATAAAGTGTAGGGCTGGTGGTTGATTTCCGTTCCGGGCTAGTGTTAGGGTTAGGGAACGGCAAGGCTTAGGGCACAGGTGAGGTTACGGAAACGTGGGAGGGTCAGGCTACGTGCTGACGCTCGGGTCAGTGCCAGCGTACGGGCCAGGAGTAAGCAACGGCGTAAGGTAAGGTGTAGGGCTCGTGGTTGGTTTCCGTTCCAGGCTAGGGTTAGGGTTAGGGAACGGCAAGGCTTAGGGCACAGTTGAGGGTACGGAAACGTGGGAGGGTCAGGCTACGTGCTGACGCACGGGTCAGTGCCAGCGTACGGGCCAGGAGTAGGCAACGGCTTAAGGTAAGGTGTAGGGCTGGTGGTGGGTTTCTATTCCGGGCTAGGGTTAGGGTTAGGGAACGGCAAGGCTTAGGGCACAGGTGAGGTTACGGAAACGTGGGAGGGTCAGGCTACGTGCTGACGCACGTGTCAGTGCCAGCGTACGGGTCAGGAGTAGGGTACGGCGTAAGGTAAGGTGTAGGGCTGGTGGTGGCTTTCTATTCCCGGCTAGGGTTAGGGTTAGGGAACGGCAAGGCTTAGGGCACAGTTGAGGGTACGGAAACGTGGGAGGGTCAGGCTACGTGCTGACGCACGGGTCAGTGCCAGCGTACGGGCCAGGAGTAGGCAACGGCTTAAGGTAAGGTGTAGGGCTGGTGGTGGGTTTCTATTCCGGGCTAGGGTTAGGGTTAGGGAACGGCAAGGCTTAGGGCACAGGTGAGGGTACAGAAACGTGGGAGGGTCGGGCTACGTGCTGACGCACGGGTCAGTGCCAGCATACGGGTCAGGAGTAGGCAACGGCGTAGGATAAAGTGTAGGGCTGGTGGTGGGTTTCCATTCCGGGCTAGGGTTAGGGTTAGGGAACGGCAACGCTTAGGGCACTGGTGAGGGTACGGAAACGTGGGAGGGTCAGGCTACGTGCTGACGCACGGGTCAGTGCCAGCGTACGGGCCAGGAGTAGGCAACGGCTTAAGGTAAGGTGTAGGGCTGGTGGTGGATTTGCGTTCTGGGCTAGGGTTAGGGTTAGGGAACGGCAAGGCTTAGGGCACAGGTGAGGGTACAGAAACGTGGGAGGGTCGGGCTACGTGCTGACGCACGGGTCAGTGCCAGCGTACGGGCCAGGAGTATGCAACGGCGTAGGATAAAGTGTAGGGCTGGTGGTTGTTTTCTGTTCCGGGCTAGTGTTAGGGTTAGGGAACGGCAAGGCTTAGGGCACAGGTGAGGTTACGGAAACGTGGGAGGGTCAGGCTACGTGCTGACGCACAGGTCAGTGCCAGCGTACAGGTCAGGAGTAGGGTACGGCGTAAGGTAACGTGTAGGGCTGGTGGTGGGTTTCCATTCCGGGCTAGGGTTAGGGTTAGGGAACGGCAAGGCTTAGGGCACAGGTGAGGGTACGGAAACGTGGGAGGGTCAGGCTACGTGCTGACGCACGGGTCAGTGCCAGCGTACGGGTCAGGAGTAGGGTATGGCGTAAGGTAAGGTGTAGGGCTGGTGGTGGGTTTCTATTCCGGGCTAGGGTTAGGGTTAGGGAACGGCAAGGCTTAGGGCACAGGTGAGGGTACGGAAACGTGGGAGGGTCGGGCTACGTGCTGACGCACGGTTCAGTGCCAGCGTACGGGCCAGCAATAGGGTACGGCATAAGGTAAGGTGTAGGGCTGGTGGTTGGTTTCCGTTCCAGGCTAGGGTTAGGGTTAGGGAACGGCAAGGCTTAGGGCACAGGTGAGGGTACGGAAACGCGGGAGGGTAAGGCTGCGTGCTGACGCACGGGTCAGTGCCAGCGTACGGGCCAGGTGTAGGCAACGGCGTAGGATAAAGTGTAGGGCTGGTGGTGGATTTGCATTCCAGGCTAGGGTTAGGGTTAGGGAACGGCAAGGCTTAGGGCACAGGTGAGGGTACGGAAACGTGGGGGGGTCGGGCTACGTGCTGACGCACGGGTCAGTGCCAGCGTACGGGCCAGGAGTAGGCAACGGCGTAGGATAAAGTGTAGGGCTGGTGGTGGGTTTCCGTTCCAGGTTAGGGTTAGGGTAAGGGAACGGCAAGGCTTAGGGCACAGGTGAGGGTACGGAAACGTGGGAGGGTCAGGCTACGTGCTGACGCACGGGTCAGTGCCAACGTACGGGCCAGGAGTAGGGTACGGCGTAAGATAAGGTGTAGGGCTTGTGGTTGATTTCCGTTCCAGGCTAGGGTTAGGGTTAGGGAACGGCAAGGCTTAGGGCAAAGGAGAGGTTACGGAAACGTGGGAGGATCGGGCCCCGTTCTGACGCACGGGTTAGTGCCAGCATACGGGCCAGGAGTAGGCAACGACGTAGGATAAAGTGTAGGGCTGGTGGTGGGTTTCCATTCCGGGCTAGAGTTAGGGTTAGGGAACGGCAAGGCTTAGGGCACAGGTGAGGGTACGGAAACGTGAGAGGGTCAGGCTACATGCTGACGCACGGGTCAGTGCCAGCGTACGGGCCAGGAGTAGGCAACGGCATAAGGTAAGGTGTAGGGCTGGTGGTGGGTTTCTATTCCGGGCTAGGGTTAGGGTTAGGGAACGGCAAGGCTTAGGGCACAGGTGAGGTTACGGAAACGTGGGAGGGTCGGGCTACGTGCTGACGCACGGGTTAGTGCCAGCGTACGGGCCAGGAGTATGCAACGGCGTACGATAAAGTGTAGGGCTGGTGGTTGTTTTCCGTTCTGGGCTAGTGTTAGGGTTAGGGAACGGCAAGGCTTAGGGCACAGGTGAGGTTACGGAAACGTGGGAGGGTCAGGCTACGTGCTGACGCACGGGTTAGTGGCAGCGTACGGGCCAGGAGTAGGCAACGGCGTAAGGTAAGGTGTAGGGCTGGTGGTTGGTTTCCGTTCCAGGCTAGGTTTAGGGTTAGGGAACGGCAAGGCTTAGGGCACAGGTGAGGGTACGGAAACGTGGGAGGGTCGGGCTACGTGCTGACGCACGTGTCAGTGCCAGCGTACGGGCCAGGAGTAGGCAACGGCGTAGGATAAAGTGTAGGGCTGGTGGTGGATTTGCGTTCGGGGCTAGGGTTAGGGTTAGGGAACGGCAAGGCTTAGGGCACAGGTGAGGGTACGGAAACGTGGGAGGGTCAGGCTACGTGCTGACGCACAGGTCAGTGCCAGCGTACAGGTCAGGAGTAGGGTACGGCGTAAGGTAAGGTGTAGGGCTGGTGGTGGGTTTCTATTCCGGGCTAGGGTTAGGGTTAGGGAACGGCAAGGGTTAGGGCACAGGTGAGGGTACGGAAACGTGGGAGGGTCAGGCTACGTGCTGACACACGGGTCAGTGCCAGCGTACGGGTCAGGAGTAGGGTATGGCGTAAGGTAAGGTGTAGGGCTGGTGGTGGGTTTCTATTCCGGGCTAGGGTTAGGGTTAGGGAACGGCAAGGCTTAAGGCACAGGTGAGGGTACGAAAACGTGGGAGGGTCGGGCTACGTGCTGACGCACGGGTCAGTGCCAGCGTACGGGCCAGGAGTAGGCAACGGCGTAGGATAATGTGTAGGGCTGGTGGTGGATTTGCGTTCCGGGCTAGGGTTAGTGTTAGGGAACGGCAAGGCTTAGGGCACAGGTGAGGGTACGGAAACGTGGGAGGGTCAGGCTACGTGCTGAGGCACGGTTCAGTGCCAGCGTACGGGCCAGGAATAGGGTACGGCATAAGGTAAGGTGTCAGGCTGGTGGTGGGTTTCCGTTCCGGGCTAGGGTTAGGGTTAGGGAACGGCAAGGCTTAGGGCACAGGTGAAGGTACGGAAACGTGGGAGGCTCGTGCTACGTGCTGACGCACGGGTCAGTGCCAGCGTACGGGCCAGGAGTAGGCAACGGCGTAGGATAAAGTGTAGGCTGGTGGTGGATTTGCGTTCTGGGCTAGGGTTAGGGTAAGGGAACGGCAAGGCTTAGGGCACAGGAGAGGGTACGGAAACGCGGGAGGGTAAGGCCACGTGCTGATGCATGGGGCAGTGCCAGAGTACAGGCCAGGAGTAGGCAACGGCGTAGGGTAAGTTGTAGGGCTGGTGTTGGGTTTCCATTCCGGGCTAGGGTTAGGGTTAGGGAACGGCAAGGCTTAGGGCACAGGTGAGGGTACGGAAACGTGGGAGGGTCAGGCTACGTGCTGACGCACGGGTCAGTGCCAGCGTACGGGCCAGGAGTAGGCAACGGCGTAAGGTAAGGTGTAGGGCTGGTGGTTGTTTTCCGTTCCAGGCTAGGGTTAGGGTTAGGGAACGGCAAGGCTTAGGGCACAGGTGAGGGTACGGAAACGTGGGAGGGTCGGGCTACGTGCTGACGCACGGGTCAGTGCCAGCGTACCGGCCAGGAGTAGGCAACGGCGTAGGATAAAGTGTAGGGCTTGTGGTGGATTTGCGTTCCGGGCTAGGGTTAGGGTTAGGGAACGGCAAGGCTTAGGGCACAGGTGAGGATACGGAAACGTGGGTGGGTCAGGCTACGTGCAGACGCACGAGTCAGTGCCAGCGTACGGGTCAGGAGTAGGGTACGGCGTAAGGTAAGGTGTAGGGCTGGTGGTGGGTTTCTATTCCGGGCTAGGGTTAGGGTTAGGGAACGGCAAGGCTTAGGGCACAAGTGAGGGTACGGAAACGTGGGAGGGTC
The DNA here is from genome assembly GCF_964165515.1 of Mesoplodon bidens. Classification (NCBI taxonomy): domain Eukaryota; kingdom Metazoa; phylum Chordata; class Mammalia; order Artiodactyla; family Ziphiidae; genus Mesoplodon; species Mesoplodon bidens. Next base: position 94,437,710 of record NC_138168.1, read on the forward strand.
AGGCTACGTGCTGATGCACGGTTCAGTGCCAGCGTACGGGCCAGGAATAGGGTACGGCGTAAGGTAAGGTGTAGGGCTGGTGGTGGGTTTCCATTCCGGGCTGGGGTTAGGGTTAGGGAACGGCAACGCTTAGGACACAGGTGAGGGTACGGAAACGTGGGAGGGTCAGGCTACGTGCTGATTCACGGGTCCGTGCCAGCGTTCGGGCCAGGAGTGTGCAACGGCGTAAGGTAAGGTGTAGTGCTTGTGGTTGATTTCCGTTCCGGGATAGGGTTAGGGTTAGGGATCGGCAAGGCTTAGGGCACAGGTGAGGGTATGGAAACGTGGGTGGGTCGGGCTACGTGCAGACGCACGGGTCAGTGCCAGCGTACGGGCCAGGAGTAGGCAACGGCGTAGGATAAAGTGTACGGCTGGTGGTGGATTTGCGTTCTGGGCTAGGGTTAGGGTTAGGGAACGGCAAGGCTTAGGGCACAGGTCAGGGTACGGAAACGCGGGAGGGTAAGGCTACGTGCTGATGCACGGGTCAGTGCCAGAGTACAGGCCAGGACTAGGCAACGGCGTAGGGTAAGTTGTAGGGCTGGTGTTGGGTTTCCATTCCGGGCTAGGGTTAGCGTTATGGAAAGGCAAGGCTTAGGGCACAGGTGAGGGTACGGAAACGTGGGAGGTTCAGGCTACGTGCTGACGTACGGGTCAGTGCCAGCATACGTGCCAGGAGTAGGCAACGGCGTAAGGTATGGTGTAGGGCTGGTGGTTGGTTTCCGTTCCAGGCTAGGGTTAGGGTTAGGGAACGGCAAGGCTTAGGGCACAGGTGAGGGTACGGAAACGTGGGAGGGTCGGGCTACGTGCTGACGCACGGCTCAGTGTCAGCGTACGGGCCAGGAGTAGGCAACGGCGTAGGATAAAGTGTAGGGCTAGTGGTGGATTTGCGTTCCAGGCTAGGGTTAGGGTTAGGGAACGGCAAGGCTTAGGGCACAGGTGAGGATACGGAAACGTGGGAGGTTCAGGCTACGTGCTGACGCACGGGTCAGTGCCAGCGTACGGGTCAGGAGTAGGGTACGGCGTAAGGTAAGGTGTAGGGCTGCTGGTGGGTTTCTATTCCGGGCTAGGGTTAGGGTTAGGGAACCGCAAGGCTTAGGGCACAGGTCAGGTTACGGAAACGCGGGAGGGTAACGCTACGTTCTGATGCACGGGTCAGAGCCAGAGTACAGGCCAGGAGTAGGCAACGGGGTAGGGTAAGGTGTAGGGCTGGTGGTGGGTTTCTATTCCTGGGTAGGTTTAGGGTTAGGGAATGGCAAGGCTTAGGGCACAGGTGAGGGTACGGAAACGTGGGAGGGTCAGGCTACGTGCTGACGCACGGGTCAGTGCCAGCGTACGGGTCAGGAGTAGGGTACGGCGTAAGGTAAGGTGTAGGGCTGGTAGCCCTAGCCCTACCCGCAGCCGCAGTCCCAGCCCTAGCCCCAGCCCCAGCCCCAGCCCCAGCCCCAGCCTCAGCCCTATCCGTAGCCCCAGTCCCAGCCCCAGCCCCAGCCCTAGCCGTAGTCCCAGCCCCAGCCCCAGCCCCCGCCCCAACACTAGCCCCAGACCCAGCCCTAGCCTTAACCTCAGCCCCAGCTGCAGCCCCAGCCAAAGCCCCAGCCCCAACCCCAGCCACAGGTCCAGCCCCAGCCCCAGCCCCAGCCCCAGCCCTAGCCCCAGCCCCAGCCCTAGCCCTAGCCCCAGCCCTAGCCCTAGTCCCAGCCCCAGCCCCAGCCCCAGCCCCAGCTCCAACACCAGCCCCAGCCCCAGCCCTAGCCCCAGTCCCAGCCCCAGCCCCAGCAGTAGCCCCAGCCCCAGCCCTAGCCTCAGCCCCTGCCCTAGCCCCAGCCCCAGCCCGAGCCCAAGCCCCAGCCCTAGCCCTAGCACTAGCCGCAGCCACAGTCCCAGACCTAGCCCCAGCCCCAGCCCCAGCCCCAACCTCAGCCCTATCCCTAGCCCCAGTCCCAGCCCCAGCCCCAGCCCCAGCCCCAGCACTAGCCCCAGACCCAGCCCTAGCCTTAGCCTCAGCCCCAGCTGCAGCCCCAGCCCCAACCCCAGCCACAGGTCTAGCCCCAGCCCCAGCCCCAGCCCTAGCTGTAGCCCCACCCCTAGCCGTAGTCCCAGCTCCAGCCCCAGCCCCCGCCGCAGCACTAGCCCCAGACCCAGCCCTAGCCTTAGCCTCAGCCCCAGCTGCAGCCCCAGCCCCAACCCCAGCCACAGGTCTAGCCCCAGCCCCAGCCCCAGCCCTAGCTGTAGCCCCAGCCCTAGCCATAGTCCCAGCCCCAGCCCCAGCCCCCGCCGCAGCACTAGCCCCAGACCCAGCCCTAGCCTTAACCTCAGCCCCAGCTCCAGCCCCAGCCCCAGCCCCAGCCCTAGCCCCAGTCCCAGCCCCAGCCCCAGCAGTAGCCCCAGCCCCAGCCCCAGCCCCAGCCCTAGCCCCAGGCCTAGCCCCAGCCCCAGCCCCAGCACTAGCCCCAGACCCAGCCCTAGGCTTAGCCTCAGCCCCAGCTCCAGCCCCAGCCAAAGCAGCAGCCCCAGCCCCAGCCCCAGGTCCAGTCCCAGCCCCAGCCCCAGCCCTAGCCCTAGCCCCAGCCCTAGCCCCAGTCTCAGCCCGAGACGAAGCCCCAGCCCCAGCTCTAGCCCTAGCCGCAGCCGCAGTCCCAGCCCTAGCCCCAGCCCCAGCCCCAGCCTCAGCCCTATCCCTAGCCCCAGTCCCAGCCCCAGCCCCAGCCCCAGCACTAGCCGCAGACCAAGCCCTAGCCTTAGCCTCAGCCACAGCTGCAGCCCCAGCCAAAGCCCCAGCCCCAAACCTAGCCACAGGTCTAGCCCCAGCCCCAGCCCCAGCCCCAGCCGTAGCCCCAGCCCTAGCCGTAGTCCCAGCCCCAGCACCATCCCCCGGCCCAGCACTAGCCCCAGACCCAGCTCCAGCCCCAGCCCCAGCCCTAGCCCCAGTCCCAGCCCCAGCCCCAGCCCCAGCCCTAGCCCCAGCCCCTGCCCTAGCCCCAGCCCCAGCCCGAGGCCAAGCCCCAGCCCCAGCCCTAGCCGCAGCTGCAGTCCCAGCCCTAGCCCCAGCCCCAGCCCTAGCCCCTGCCCCAGCCCCAGCCCCAGCCTGAGCCCAAGCCCCAGCCCCAGCCCTAGACGCAGCCGCAGTCCCAGCCCTAGACCCAGCCCCAGTCCCAGCCCCAGCCCCAGCCCCAGCCCCAGCCCTAGCCCCAGTCCCAGCCCCAGCTCCAGCCCCCGCCCCAGCACTAGCCCCAGACCCAGCCCTAGCCTTAGCCTCAGCCCCAGCTCCAGCCCCAGCCCCAGCCCCAGCCCTAGCCCCAGTCCCAGCCCCAGCCCCAGCCCCAGCAGTAGCCCCAGCCCCAGCCCCAGCCCCAGCCCCAGCACTAGCCCCAGACCCAGCCCTAGCCTTAGCCTCAGCCCCAGCCAAAGCCCCAGCCCCAACCCCAGCCACAGGTCCATCCCCAGCCCCAGCCCCAGCCCTAGCCCCAGCCCCAGCACTAGCCCTAGCCCCAGCCCTAGCCCTAGTCCCAGCCCCAGCCCCAGCCCCAGTTCCAACACCAGCCCCAGTCCCAGCCCTAGGCCCAGACCCAGCCCTAGCGTTAGCCTCAGCCCCAGCTCCAGCCCCAGCCAAAGCACCAGCCCCATCCCCAGCCACAGGTCCAGCCCCAGCCCCAGCCCCAGCCCTAGCCCTAGCCCCAGCCCTAGCCCCAGTCACAGCCCCCACCCCCGCCCCAGCACTAGCCCCAGACCCAGCGCTAGCCTTAGCCTCAGCCCCCGCTCCAGCCCCAGCCCCAGCCCCAGCAGTAGCCCAAGCCCCAGCCCCAGCCCTAGCCCTACCCGCAGCCGCAGTCCCAGCCCTAGCCCCAGCCCCAGCCCCAGCCCCAGCCCCAGCCTCAGCCCTATCCCTAGCCCCAGTCCCAGCCCCAGCCCCAGCCCCAGCACTAGCCCCAGACCCTGCCCTAGCCTTAGCCTCAGCCCCAGCTGCAGCCCCAGCCAAAGCCCCAGCCCCAACCCCAGCCACAGGTCTAGCCCCAGCCCCAGCCCCAGCCTTAGCCATAGCCTCAGCCCTAGCCGTAGTCCCAGCCCCAGCCCCAGCCCCAGCCCCCGCCCCAGCACTAGACCCAGACCCAGCCCTAGCCTTAACCTCAGCCCCAGCTGCAGCCACAGCCAAAGCCCCAGCCCCAACCCCAGCCACAGGTCCATCCCCAGCCCCAGCCCCAGCCCTAGCCCCAGCCCCAGCCCTAGCCCTAGCCCCAGCCCTAGCCCTAGTCCCAGCCCCAGCCCCAGCCCCAGTTCCAACACCAGCCCCAGCCCCAGCCCTAGGCCCAGACCCAGCCCTAGCGTTAGCCTCAGCCCCAGCTCCAGCCCCAGCCAAAGCACCAGCCCCAGCTCCAGCCACAGGTCCAGCCCCAGCCCCAGCCCCAGCCCTAGCCCTAGCCCCAGCCCTAGCCCCAGTCACAGCCCCCACCCCCGCCCCAGCACTAGCCCCAGACCCAGCCTAGCCTTAGCCTCAGCCCCCGCTCCAGCCCCAGCCCCAGCCCCAGCAGTAGCCCAAGCCCCAGCCCCAGCCCCAGCCCTAGCCCTACCCGCAGCCGCAGTCCCAGCCCTAGCCCCAGCCCCAGCCCCAGCCCCAGCCCCAGCCTCAGCCCTATCCCTAGCCCCAGTCCCAGCCCCAGCCCCAGCCCCAGCACTAGCCCCAGTCCCAGCCCCAACCCCAGCCACAGGTCTAGCCCCAGCCCCAGCCCCAGCCCTAGCCGTAGCCCCAGCCCTAGCCGTAGTCCCAGCCCCAGCCCCAGCCCCCGCCCCAACACTAGCCCCAGACCCAGCCCTAGCCTTAACCTCAGCCCCAGCTGCAGCCCCAGCCAAAGCCCCAGCCCCAACGCCAGCCACAGGTCCAGCCCCAGCCCCAGCCCCAGCCCTAGCCCCAGCCCCAGCCCTAGCCCTAGCCCCAGCCCTAGCCCTAGTCCGAGCCCCAGCCCCAGCCCCAGCCCCAGCTCCAACACCAGCCCCAGCCCCAGCCCTAGCCCCAGTCCCAGCCCCAGCCCCAGCAGTAGCCCCAGCCCCAGCCCTAGCCTCAGCCCCTGCCCTAGCCCCAGCCCCAGCCCGAGCCCAAGCCCCAGCCCTAGCCCTAGCACTAGCCGCAGCCACAGTCCCAGACCTAGCCCCAGCCCCAGCCCCAGCCCCAACCTCAGCCCTATCCCTAGCCCCAGTCCCAGCCCCAGCCCCAGCCCCAGCCCCAGCACTAGCCCCAGACCCAGCCCTAGCCTTAGCCTCAGCCCCAGCTGCAGCCCCAGCCCCAACCCCAGCCACAGGTCTAGCCCCAGCCCCAGCCCCAGCCCTAGCTGTAGCCCCACCCCTAGCCGTAGTCCCAGCTCCAGCCCCAGCCCCCGCCGCAGCACTAGCCCCAGACCCAGCCCTAGCCTTAGCCTCAGCCCCAGCTGCAGCCCCAGCCCCAACCCCAGCCACAGGTCTAGCCCCAGCCCCAGCCCCAGCCCTAGCTGTAGCCCCAGCCCTAGCCATAGTCCCAGCCCCAGCCCCAGCCCCCACCGCAGCACTAGCCCCAGACCCAGCCCTAGCCTTAACCTCAGCCCCAGCTCCAGCCCCAGCCCCAGCCCCAGCCCTAGCCCCAGTCCCAGCCCCAGCCCCAGCAGTAGCCCCAGCCCCAGCCCCAGCCCTAGCCCCAGGCCTAGCCCCAGCCCCAGCCCCAGCAGTAGCCCAAGACCCAGCCCCAGCCCAAGCCCCAGCCCCAGCCCCAGCCTCATCCCTATCCCTAGCCCCAGTCCCAGCCCCAGCCCCAGCCCCAGCCCCAGCCCCAGCAGTAGCCCCAGACCCATCCCTAGCCTTAGCCTCAGCCCCAGCTGCAGCCCAGCCAAAGCCCCAACCCCAACCCCAGCCACAGGTCTAGCCCCAGCCCCAGCCCCAGCCCTAGCCGTAGTCCCAGCCCCAGCCCCAGCCCCCGCCCCAGCAGTAGCCCCAGACCCAGCCCTAGCCTTAACCTCAGCCCCAGCTCCAGCCCCAGCCCCAGCCCCAGCCCTAGCCCCAGTCCCAGCCCCAGCCCCAGCAGTAGCCCCAGCCACAGCCCCAGCCCCAGCCCCAGCACTAGCCCCAGACCCAGCCCTAGCCTTAGCCTCAGCCCTAGCTGCAGCCCCAGCCAAAGCCCTAGCCCTAACCCCAGCCACAGGTCCAGCCCCAGCCCCAGCCCCAGCCCTAGCCCCAGCCCCAGCCCTAGCCCTAGCCCCAGCCCTAGCCCTAGCTCCATCCCCAGCCCCAGCCCCAGCTCCAACACCAGCCCCAGCCCCAGCCCTAGCCCCAGTCCCAGCCCGAGCCCCATCCCCATCACTAGCCCCAGACCCAGCCCTAGCGTTAGCCTCAGCCCCAGCTCCAGCCCCAGCAAAAGCACCAGCCCCAGCCCCAGCCCCAGCCCCAGCCCCCACCCCAGCACTAGCCCCAGACCCAGCCCCAGCCCTAGCCTCAGCCCCTGCCCTAGCCCCAGCCCCAGCCCGAGCCCAAGCCCCAGCCCTAGCCCTAGCCCTAGCCGCAGCCGCAGTCCCAGCCACCCAACCCCAGCCACAGGTCCAGCCCCAGCCCCAGCCCCAGCCCTAGCCCCAGCCCCAGCCCCAGCCCTAGCCCCAGCCCCAGCCCTAGGCCTAGCCCCAGCCCTAGCCCTAGCCCCAGCCCCAGCCCCAGCCCCAGCTCCAACACCAGCCCCAGCCCCAGCCCTAGCCCCAGTCCCAGCCCTAGCGTTAGCCTCAGCCCCAGCTCCAGCCCCAGCCAAAGCACCAGCCCCAGCCCCAGCCACAGGTCCATCCCCAGCCCCAGCCCCAGCCCTAGCCCTAGCCCCAGCCCTAGCCCCAGTCACAGTCCCAGCCCCCGCCCCAGCACTAGCCCCAGACCCAGCGCTAGCCTTAGCCTCAGCTCCAGCTCCAGCTCCAGCCCCAGCCCCAGCTCTAGCCCCAGTCCCAGCCCCAGCAGTAGCCCAAGCCCCAGCCCCAGCCCCAGCCCCAGCCCTAGCCCTAGCCGCAGTCCCAGCCCTAGCCCCAGCCCCAGCCCCAGCCCCAGCCTCAGCCCTATCCCTAGCCCCAGTCCCAGCCTCAGCCCCAGCCCCAGCCCCAGCACTAGCCCCAGACCCAGCCCTAGCCTTAGCCTCAGCCCCAGCTGCAGCCCCAGCCAAAGCCCCATCCCCAACCCCAGCCACAGGTCTAGCCCCAGCCCCAGCCCCAGCCCAAGCCGTAGCCCCAGCCCTAGCCGTAGTCCCAGCCCCAGCCCCAGCCCCTGCCCCAGCACTAGCCCCAGACCCATCCCTAGCCTTAACCTCAGCCCCAGCTCCAGCCCCAGCCCCAACCCCAGCCCTAGCCCCAGTCCCAGCCCCAGCCCAAGCAGTAGCCCCAGCCCCAGCCCCAGCCTCAGCCCTAGCCCTAGCCCCAGGCCTAGCCCCAGCCCCAGCCCCAGCACTAGCCCCAGACCCAGCCCTAGGCTTAGCCTCAGCCCCAGCTCCAGCCCCAGCCAAAGCACCAGCCCCAGCCCCAGCCACAGGTCCAGCCCCAGCCCCAGCCCCAGCCCTAGCCCTAGCCCCAGCCCTAGCCCCAGTCTCAGCCCCAGCCCCAGCCCCCGCCCCAGCACTAGCCCCAGACCCAGCCCTAGCCTTAGCCTCAGCCCCAGCTCCAGCCCCAGCCCCAGTCCCAGCCCCAGCCCCAGCCCCAGCAGTAGCCCCAGCCCCAGCCCCAACACCAGCCCCAGCCCCAGCCGTAGCCCCAGTCCCAGCCCCAGCCCCAGCAGTAGCCCCAGCCCCAGCCCCAGCTCCAGCTCTACCCCCAGCCCCTGCCCCAGCCCCAGCCCCAGCCCGAGCCCAAGCCCCAGCCCCAGCCCTAGCCGCAGTCGCAGTCCCAGCCCTAGCCCCTGCCCTAGCCCCAGCCCCAGTCCCAGCCCCAGCCCCAGCCCCAGCCCCAGTCCCAGCCCCAGCTCCAGCCCCCGCCGCAGCACTAGCCCCAGACCCAGCCCTAGCCTTAGGCTCAGCCCCAGCTCCAGCCCCAGCCCCAGCCCCAGCCCTAGCCCCAGTCCCAGCCCCAGCCCCAGCCCCAGCAGTAGCCCCAGCCCCAGCCCCCGCCCCAGCACTAGCCCCAGACCCAGCCTTAGCCTTAACCTCAGCCCCAGCTCCAGCCCCAGCCCCAGCCCCAGCCCTAGCCCCAGTCCCAGCCCCAGCCCCAGCAGTAGACCCAGCCCCAGCCCCAGCCCCAGCCCTAGCCCCAGGCCTAGCCCCAACCCCAGCCCCAGCACTAGCCCCAGACCCAGCCCTAGGCTTAGCCTCAGCCTCAGCTCCAGCCCCAGCACTAGCCCCAGACCCAGCCCTAGGCTTAGCCTCAGCCTCAGCTCCAGCCCCAGCACTAGCCCCAGACCCAGCCCTAGGCTTAGCCTCAGCCTCAGCTCCAGCCCCAGCCAAAGCACCAGCCCCAGCCCCAGCCACAGGTCCAGCCCCAGCCCCAGCCCCAGCCCTAGCCCTAGCCCCAGCCCTAGCCCCAGTCTCAGCCCCAGCCCCAGCCCCCGCCCCAGCACTAGCCCCAGACCCAGCCCTAGCCTTAGCCTCAGCCCCAGCTCCAGTCCCAACCCCAGCCCCAGCCCCAGCCCCAGCTCCAACAGCAGCCCCAGCCCCAGCCGTAGCCCCAGTCCCAGCCCCAGCCCCAGCAGTAGCCCCAGCCCCAGCCCCAGCTCCAGCCCTAGCCCCAGCCCCTGCCCCAGCCCCAGCCCCAGCCCAAGCCCAAGCCCCAGCCCCAGCCCTAGCCCCAGCTGCAGTCCCAGCCCTAGCCCCAGCCCCAGCCCCAGCCCCAGCCTCAGCCCTATCCCTAGCCCCAGTCCCAGCCCCAGCCCCAGCCCCAGCCCCAGCACTAGCCCCAGACCCAGCCCTAGCCTTAGCCTCAGCCCCAGCTGCAGCCCCAGCCAAAGCCCCAGCCCCAACCCCAGCCACAGGTCTAGCCCCAGCCCCAGCCCCAGCCCTAGCCGTAGCCTCAGCCCTAGCCGTAGTCCCAGCCCCAGCCCCAGCCCCCGCCCCAGCACTAGCCCCAGACCCAGCCCTAGCCTTAGCCTCAGCCCCAGCTCCAGCCCCAGCCCCAGCCCCAGCCCTAGCCCCAGTCCCAGCCCCAGCCCCAGCAGTAGCCCCAGCCCCAGCCCCAGCCCCAGCCCCAGCACTAGCCCCAGACCCAGCCCTAGCCTTAGCCTCAGCCCCAGCTGCAGCCCCAGCCAAAGCCCCAGCCCCCACACCAGCCTCAGGTCCAGCGCCAGCCCCAGCCCTAGCCCTAGCCCCAGCCCTAGCCCTAGTCCCAGCCCCAGCCCCAGCCCCAGCTCCAACACCAGCCCCAGCCCCAGCCCTAGCCCCAGCCCCAGCCCCAGCCCTAGCCCTAGCCCCAGCCCTAGCCACAGTCACAGCCCCAGCCCGCGCCCCAGCACTAGCCCCAGACCCAGCGCTAGCCTTAGCCTCAGCCCCAGCTCCAGCACCAGCCCAAGCCCCAGCCCTAGCCCCAGTCCCAGCCCCAGCAGTAGCCAAAGCCCCAGCCCCAGCCCTAGCCCTAGCCGCAGCCGCAGTCCCAGCCCTAGCCCCAGCCCCAGCCCCAGCCCCAGCCCTATCCCTAGCCCCAGTCCCAGCCCCAGCCCCAGCCCCAGCACTAGCCCCAGCCCCAGCCCTAGCCTTAGCCTCAGCCCCAGCTGCAGCCCCAGCCAAAGACCCAGCCCCAACCCCAGCCACAGGTCTAGCCCCAGCCCCAGCCCCAGCCCTAGCCGTAGCCCCAGCCCTAGCCGTAGTCCCAGCCCCAGCCCCAGCCCCCGCCCCAGCACTAGCCCCAGACCCAGCCCTAGCCTTATCCTCAGCCCCAGCTCCAGCCCCAGCCCCAGCCCCAGCCCTAGCCCCAGTCCCAGCCCCAGCCCCAGCAGTAGCCCCAGCCCCAGCCCCAGCCCCAGCCCTAGCCCCAGTCCCAGCCCCAGCCCCAGCCCCAGCACTAGCCCCTGACCCATCCCTAGCCTTAGCCTCAGCCCCAGCTCCAGCCCCAGCCAAAGCACCAGCCCCAGCCCCAGCCACAGGTCCAGCCCCAGCCCCAGCCCCAGCCCTAGCCCTAGCCCCAGCCCTAGCCCCAGTCTCAGCCCCAGCCCCAGCCCCCGCCCCAGCACTAGCCCCAGACCCACCCGTAGCCTTAGCGTCAGCCCCAGCTCCAGCCCTAGCCCCAGCCCGAGCCCTAGCCCCAGTCCCAGCCCCAGCCCCAGCAGTAGGCCCAGCCCCAGCCCCAGCCCCAGCACTAGCCCCAGTCCCAGCCCCAGCTCCAGCCCCCGCCACAGCACTAGCCCCAGACCCAGCCCTAGCCTTAGGCTCAGCCCCAGCTCCAGCCCCAGCCCCAGCCCCAGCCCTAGCCCCAGTCCCAGCCCCAGCCCCAGCCCCAGCAGTAGCCCCAGCCCCAGGCCCAGCCCCAGCCCCAGCACTAGCCCCAGACCCAGCCCTAGCCTTAGCCTCAGCCCCAGCTGCAGCCCCAGCCAAAGCCCCAGCCCCAACCCCAGCCACAGGTCCAGCCCCATCCCCAGCCCCAGCCCTAGCCCCAGCCCCAGCCCTAGGCCTAGCCCCAGCCCTAGCCCTAGCCCCAGCCCCAGCCCCAGCCCCAGCTCCAACACCAGCCCCAGCCCCAGCCCTAGCCCCAGTCCCAGCCCTAGCGTTAGCCTCAGCCCCAGCTCCAGCCCCAGCCAAAGCACCAGCCCCAGCCCCAGCCACAGGTCCATCCCCAGCCCCAGCCCCAGCCCTAGCCCTAGCCCCAGCCCTAGCCCCAGTCACAGTCCCAGCCCCCGCCCCAGCACTAGCCCCAGACCCAGCGCTAGCCTTAGCCTCAGCTCCAGCTCCAGCTCCAGCCCCAGCCCCAGCTCTAGCCCCAGTCCCAGCCCCAGCAGTAGCCCAAGCCCCAGCCCCAGCCCCAGCCCCAGCCCTAGCCCTAGCCGCAGTCCCAGCCCTAGCCCCAGCCCCAGCCCCAGCCCCAGCCTCAGCCCTATCCCTAGCCCCAGTCCCAGCCTCAGCCCCAGCCCCAGCCCCAGCACTAGCCCCAGACCCAGCCCTAGCCTTAGCCTCAGCCCCAGCTGCAGCCCCAGCCAAAGCCCCAGCCCCAACCCCAGCCACAGGTCTAGCCCCAGCCCCAGCCCCAGCCCAAGCCGTAGCCCCAGCCCTAGCCGTAGTCCCAGCCCCAGCCCCAGCCCCTGCCCCAGCACTAGCCCCAGACCCATCCCTAGCCTTAACCTCAGCCCCAGCTCCAGCCCCAGCCCCAACCCCAGCCCTAGCCCCAGTCCCAGCCCCAGCCCAAGCAGTAGCCCCAGCCCCAGCCCCAGCCCCAGCCTCAGCCCTAGCCCTAGCCCCAGGCCTAGCCCCAGCCCCAGCCCCAGCACTAGCCCCAGACCCAGCCCTAGGCTTAGCCTCAGCCCCAGCTCCAGCCCCAGCCAAAGCACCAGCCCCAGCCCCAGCCACAGGTCCAGCCCCAGCCCCAGCCCCAGCCCTAGCCCTAGCCCCAGCCCTAGCCCCAGTCTCAGCCCCAGCCCCAGCCCCCGCCCCAGCACTAGCCCCAGACCCAGCCCTAGCCTTAGCCTCAGCCCCAGCTCCAGCCCCAGCCCCAGTCCCAGCCCCAGCCCCAGCCCCAGCAGTAGCCCCAGCCCCAGCCCCAACACCAGCCCCAGCCCCAGCCGTAGCCCCAGTCCCAGCCCCAGCCCCAGCAGTAGCCCCAGCCCCAGCCCCAGCTCCAGCTCTACCCCCAGCCCCTGCCCCAGCCCCAGCCCCAGCCCGAGCCCAAGCCCCAGCCCCAGCCCTAGCCGCAGTCGCAGTCCCAGCCCTAGCCCCTGCCCTAGCCCCAGCCCCAGTCCCAGCCCCAGCCCCAGCCCCAGCCCCAGTCCCAGCCCCAGCTCCAGCCCCCGCCGCAGCACTAGCCCCAGACCCAGCCCTAGCCTTAGGCTCAGCCCCAGCTCCAGCCCCAGCCCCAGCCCCAGCCCTAGCCCCAGTCCCAGCCCCAGCCCCAGCCCCAGCAGTAGCCCCAGCCCCAGCCCCCGCCCCAGCACTAGCCCCAGACCCAGCCTTAGCCTTAACCTCAGCCCCAGCTCCAGCCCCAGCCCCAGCCCCAGCCCTAGCCCCAGTCCCAGCCCCAGCCCCAGCAGTAGACCCAGCCCCAGCCCCAGCCCCAGCCCTAGCCCCAGGCCTAGCCCCAACCCCAGCCCCAGCACTAGCCCCAGACCCAGCCCTAGGCTTAGCCTCAGCCTCAGCTCCAGCCCCAGCACTAGCCCCAGACCCAGCCCTAGGCTTAGCCTCAGCCTCAGCTCCAGCCCCAGCACTAGCCCCAGACCCAGCCCTAGGCTTAGCCTCAGCCTCAGCTCCAGCCCCAGCCAAAGCACCAGCCCCAGCCCCAGCCACAGGTCCAGCCCCAGCCCCAGCCCCAGCCCTAGCCCTAGCCCCAGCCCTAGCCCCAGTCTCAGCCCCAGCCCCAGCCCCCGTCCCAGCACTAGCCCCAGACCCAGCCCTAGCCTTAGCCTCAGCCCCAGCTCCAGCCCCAGCCCCAGCCCCAGTCCCAGCCCCAGCCCCAGCCCCAGCCCCAGCTCCAACAGCAGCCCCAGCCCCAGCCGTAGCCCCAGTCCCAGCCCCAGCCCCAGCAGTAGCCCCAGCCCCAGCCCCAGCTCCAGCCCTAGCCCCAGCCCCTGCCCCAGCCCCAGCCCCAGCCCGAGCCCAAGCCCCAGCCCCAGCCCTAGCCCCAGCTGCAGTCCCAGCCCTAGCCCCAGCCCCAGCCCCAGCCCCAGCCTCAGCCCTATCCCTAGCCCCAGTCCCAGCCCCAGCCCCAGCCCCAGCCCCAGCACTAGCCCCAGACCCAGCCCTAGCCTTAGCCTCAGCCCCAGCTGCAGCCCCAGCCAAAGCCCCAGCCACAACCCCAGCCACAGGTCTAGCCCTAGCCCCAGCCCCAGCCCAAGCCGTAGCCCCAGCCCTAGCCGTAGTCCCAGCCCCAGCCCCAGCCCCCGCCCCAGCACTAGCCCCAGACCCATCCCTATTCTTAACCTCAGCCCCAGCTCCAGCCCCAGCCCCAACCCCAGACCTAGCCCCAGTCCCAGCCCCAGCCCTAGCCTTAGCCTCAGCCCCAGCTCGAGCCCCAGCCCCAGCCCCAGTCCCAGCCCCAGCCCCAGCCCCAGCAGTAGCCCCAGCCCCAGGCCCAGCCCCAGACCCAGCACTAGCCCCAGACCCAGCCCTAGCCTTAGCCTCAGCCCCAGCTGCAGCCCCAGCCAAAGCCCCAGTCCCAACCCCAGCCACAGGTTCAGCCCCAGCCCTAGCCCCAGCCCCAGCCCTAGCCCTAGCCCCAACCCTAGCCCTAGTCCCAGCCCCAGCCCCAGCCCCAGCTCCAACACCAGCCCCAGCCCCAGCCCTAGCCCCAGTCCCAGCCCGAGCCCCAGCCCCATCACTAGCCCCAGACGCAGCCCTAGCGTTAGCCTCAGCCCCAGCTCCAGCCCCAGCCGAAGCACCAGCCCCAGCCCCAGTCACAGGACCAGCCCCAGCCCCAGCCCCAGCCCCAGCCCCGCCCCAGCACTAGCCCCAGACCCAGCGCTAGCCTTAGCCTCAGCCCCAGCTCCAGCCCCAGCCCAAGCCCCAGCCCTAGCCCCAGTCCCAGCCCCAGCAGTAGCCCAAGACCCAGCCCCAGCCCTAGCCCTAGCCGCAGCCGCAGTCCCAGCCCTAGCCCTAGCCCCAGCCCCAGCCTCATCCCTATCCCTAGCCCCAGTCCCAGCCCCAGCCCCAGCCCCAGCCCCAGCAGTAGCCCCAGACCCATCCGTAGCCTTAGCCTCAGCCCCAGCTGCAGCCCCAGCCAAAGCCCCAACCCCAACCCCAGCCACAGGTCTAGCCCCAGTCCTAGCCCCAGTCCCAGCCCCAGCCCAAGACCCAGCCCCAGCCCTAGCCACAGCCACAGTCCCAGCCCTAACCCCAGCCCCAGCCCCAGCCCCAGCAGTAGCCCCAGCCCCAACCCTAGACTCAGCCCCTGCCCTAGCCCCAGCCCCAGCCCGAGCCCAAGCCCCAGCCCCAGCCCAGGCCCTAGCCCCAGCCCCAGTCCCAGCCCCAGCCCCAGCCCCATCCCCAGCACTAGCCCCAGACCCAGCCATAGCCTTAGCCTCAGCCCCAGCTCCATCCCCAGCCAAAGCCCCAGCCCCACCCCCAGCCACAGATCCAGCCCCAGCCCCAGCCCCAGCCCCAGCCCCAGCCCTAGGCCCAGTCCCATCCCTAGCCCCAGCCCCAGCACCCGCCCCAGCCCAAGCCCCAGCCCCAGCCCCAGCCCCAGCCACAGCCACAGGTCCAGCACTAGCCCTAGCCCTAGCCCCAGCCCCACCCCCAGCCCCAGCCCTAGCCCCTGCCCTAGCCCCAGCCCCAGCCCAAGCCCCAGCCCAAGCCCCAGCCCCAGCCCCAGCCACAGGTCCAGCCCCAGATCCAGCCCCAGCCCCAGGCCTAGCCCTAGCCCCTGTCCCAGCACCAGGCCCAGCCCCCGCCCCAACACTAGCCCCAGACCCAGCCCTAGCCATATCCTCAGCCCCAGCTCCTGCCCCAGCCCCAGCCCCAGCCCCAGCCCAAGCCCCTGATGCTGATCCTATAGAGGCCCTTGCGATCCTCCTAGGCTTTCCCCTGACAATGTGGTAACTAAGGCCTTGACACTATTTCTAACTAAAGCCCCAAGTCCAGCCCCAGCCGCAGCCCCATCCTCTGATGCTGATCGTATAGAGGCCTTTGTGCTCCTCCTAGGCCTTGCCCTGACACTGTCCTTAAGTAAGGCCTTGACCCTATTCCTAAGGGCCTAACCCTAAACCTAGCCCCAGCCCCAGCCCCAGCCCCAGCCCTAGCCGCAGCCCTAGCCCTAGCCCTAGTCCCAACCCCAGCCCCAGCCCCAGCACTAGCCCAAGCCCTAGCCCTAGCCGCACTCGCAGTCCCAGCCCCAGCCCCCTCCCCCGCCCCAGCACTAGCCCCAGACCCAGCCGTAGCCCCAGTCCCAGCCCCAGCCCCAGCAGTAGCCCCAGCCCCAGCCTTAGACCCAGCCCCTGCCCTACACCCAGCCCCAGCCCGAGGCCAAGCCCCAGCCCCAGCCCCAGCCCTAGCCGCAGCCGCAGTCCCAGCCCTAGCCCCAGCCCCAGTCCCAGCCCCAGCCCCAGCCCTAGCCCCAGTCCCAGCCCCAGCTCCAGCCCCAGCCCTAGCCCCAGACCCAGCCCTAGCCTTAGCCTCTGCCCCAGCTCCAGCCCCAGCCAAAGCACCAGCCCCAGCCCCAGCCACACGTCCAGCCCCAGCCCCAGCCCCAGCCCCAGCCCTAGCCCCAGAGCTAGCCCCAGTCCCAGCCCCAGCCCCAGCCCCCGCCCCAGCACTAGCCCCAGACCCATCCCTAGCCTTAACCTCAGCCCCAGCTGCAGCCCCAGCCCCAGCCCTAGCCCCAGTCCCATCCCCATCCCCAGCAGTAGCCCAGCCCCAGCCCTAGCCCGTGCCCTAGCCCCAGCCCCAGCCCGAGCCCAAGCCCCAGACCCAGCCCTAGCCTTAGCCTCAGCCCCAGCTCCAGCCCCAGCCAAAGCCCCAGCCCCAGCCCCAGCCACAGGTCCAGCCCCAGCCCCAGCCCCAGCCCTAGCCCTAGCCCCAGCCCTAGCCCCAGTCTCAGCCCCAGCCCTAGCCCCCGCCCCAGCCCAAGCCCCAGACCCAGCCGTAGCCTTAGCCTCAGCCCCAGCTCCAGCCCCACCCCCAGCCCCAGCCCTAGCCCCAGTCCCAGCCCCAGCCCCAGCAGTAGCCCCAGCCCCAGCCCCAGCCCCAGCCCCAGCACTAGCCCCAGACCCAGCCCTAGCATTAGCCTCAGCCCCAGCTGCAGCCCCAGCCAAAGCCCCAGCCCCAACCCCAGCCTCAGGTCCAGCCCCAGCCCCAGCCCCAGCCCTAGCCCCAGCCCCAGCCCCAGCCCCAGCCCTAGCCCCAGCCCCAGCCCCAGTCCCAGCCCCAGCCCCAGCCCTAGCCCCAGTCCCAGCACCAGCCCCAGCCCCCGCCCCAACAGTAGCCCCAGACCCAGCCCTATCCATATCCTCAGCCCCAGCTCCTGCCCCAGCCCCAGCCCTAGCCCCTTATGCTGATCCTATAGAGGCCCTTGCGATCCTCCTAAGCTTTCCCCTGACAATGTGGTAACTAAGGCCTTGACACTATTTCTAAGTAAAGCCCAAGTCCAGCCCCAGCCGCAGCCCCATCCTCTGATGCTGATCGTATAGAGGCCTTTGTGCTCCTCCTAGGCCTTGCCCTGACACTGTCCTTAAGTAAGGCCTTGACCCTATTCCTAACTAAGGGCCTAACCCTAAACCTAGCCCCAGCCCCAGCCCCAGCCCCAGCCCTAGCTGCAGCCCTAGCCCTAGCCCTAGTCCCAGCCCCAGCCAGAGCCCCAGCACTAGCCCCATGCCCAGCCCTAGTCCCAGCCCCAGCCCTAGCCCCAGCCCCAACCCCAGCCCTAGTGGCAGCCGCAGTCCCATCCCTAGCCCCAACCCCCGCCCCAGCCCCAGCCCCAGCGCCAGCAGTAGCCCCAGACCCAGCCCTAGCCTTAGCCTCAGCCCCAGCTCCAGCCCCAGCCCCAGCCCCAGCCACAGCCCCAGCCCCAGCCACAGACTTAGCCCTAGCCATAGCCGCAGTCCCAGCCCTAGCCCCAACCCCCGCCCCAGCCCCTGCCCGAGCCCAAGCCCCAGCCCCAGCCCCAGCCCTAGCCGCAGCCGCAGTCGCTGCCCTAGCCACAACCCCCGCCCCAGCCCCAACCCCAGCCCCAGCCCCAGCCCTAGCCGCAGCTGCAGTCCCAGCCCCAGCTCCAGCCCCAGCCCCAGCTCCAGCCCCAGCCCCAGCCCCAGCCACAGACCTTGCTCTAGCCCCAGTCCCAGCCCCAGCCCCAGCCGCAGCCCCAGCACTAGCCTCAGAGCCAGCCCTAGCCTTAGCCTCAGCCCCAGCTCCAGCCCCAGCCCAAGCCCCAGCCCCAGTCCCAGCCCCAGGCCCAGCCCTTGCCCTAGCCCCAGCCACAGCCCCAGTCCTAGCCCCAGCCCTAGGCCGAACCCCATCCCCTGATCCTGATCCTACTGAGGCCCTTATGCTCCTCTTAGACCTTGCCCTGACACAGTCCTTAAGTAAGGCCTTGACCCTGTTCCTAACTAAGTCCCTAGCCCTAAACCTAGCCCCAGCCCCAGCGCCAGCCCCAGCCCTAACTGCAGCCCTAGCCCTAGCCCCAGTCCCAGTCCCAGGCCCAGACCGAGCCCCAGCCCTAGCCCCAGCACCAGCTACAGCACTATCCCCAGCCAGAGGCCTAGCCCCAGCCCCAGCCCGAGCCCCAGCCCCAGCCCCAGCCCCAGCCCTAGCCCGACCCCTAGCCCCAGCTCCAGCCCTAGACCCAACCCCAGCCCTAGCCCCAGCCGTAGTCAATGATGCTGATCCTATAGAGGCCCTTGCGATCCTCCTAGGCCTTCCCCTGACAATGTTGTAACTAAGGCCTTGACACTATTTCTAACTAAGGCCCCAGGTCCAGCCCCAGCCGCATCCCCATCCCCTGATGCTGATCCTATAGAGGCCTTTGTGCTCCTCCTAGGCCTTGCCCTGACACTGTTCTTAAGTAAGTCCCTGACCCTATACCTAACTAATGGCCTAGCCCTAAACCTAGCCCCAACCCCAGCCCCAGACCTAGCCCCAGCCCTAGCCCTAGCCCCAGTCTTAGCCCCAGCCCCAGGCCCAACCCAATCCCCTGATGCTGATCCTACAGAGGACCTTATGCTCCTCCTAGGTCTTGCCCTGAAACTGTCCTTAACTCAAGCCTTGACACTACTACTAACTCAGGCCCTGTCATTATACCTAACGAAAGCTCTGATGCTAACCCTAACTAAGGCCCTGACAGTGAGCACTAACTAAGGCCTTGACACTATTCCTAACTAAGGCCCCAGCCCTAGCCCGACCCCTAGCCACAGCTCCAGCCCTAGCCCAAGCCCCAGCCCAAGCCCTAGGCCCAGCCGCAGCCGCAGTCCCAGCCCTAGCTACAGCCCTAGCCCCTGATGCTGATCCTATGGAGGCCCTTACGATCCTCGTAGGCCTTCCCCTGACAATGTGGTAACTAAGGCCTTGACACTATTTCTAACTAAGGCCCCAAGTCCAGCCCCAGCCGCAGATCCAGCCCCTGATGCGGATCCTATAGAGGCCTTTATGCTCCTCCTAGGCCTTGCCCTGACACTGTCCTTAAGTAAGGCCTTGACCGTATTCCTAACTAAGGGCCTAGCCCTAAATCTAGCCCCAGGCCCAGCCCCAGCCCCAGCCCCAGCCCCAGTCCGAGCCCCAGCCCCAGCCCCAGCCCCAGCACTAGCCCCAGACCCAGCCCTAGCCTTAGCCTCAGTCCAAGCCCCATCCCCAGCCCCAGCCCCATCCCCAGCCCCAGATCTAGACCTAGCCCTTTATGCTGATCCTATAGAGGCCCTTGCGATCCTCCTAGGCCTTCCCCTGACAATGTGGTAACTAAGGCCTTGACACTATTTCTAACTAAGGCCCCAAGTCCAGCCCCAGCCGCAGCCCCAGCCCCTGATGCTGATCCTATAGAGGCCTTTATGCTCCTCCTAGGCCTTGCCCAGACACTGTCCTTAAGTAAGGCCTTGACCCTATTCCTAACTAAGGGCCTAGCCCTAAACCTAGCCTCAGCCCCAGCCCCAGCCCTAGCCCCAGCCCTAGCCCTAGACCCAGTCCCAGCCCCAGCTCCAGCCCCAGCCCCAGCCACAGCACTAGCCCCAGCACTAGCCCCAGACTCAGCCCTAGGCTTAGCCTCAGCCCCAGCTCAAGGCCAAGCCCCAGCCCCAGCCAGAGACCTAGCCCTAGCCCTAGCCCCAGCCACAGCCCCAGGCCCAAACCCAGCCCCTGATGCTGTTCCTTCAGAGGCCGTTATGCTCCTCCTAGGCCTTGCCCTGACACTGTCCTTAACTCAGGCCTTGACACTACTAATAACTCAGGCTGTGATACTGTCCCTAACTAAGGCCCTGACAGTGTCCCTGTCTAAGGGACTGGATGTCCTCCTAACTCTGGCCCTGCCATTATACATAAAAAAAGCTCTGACGCTCGTCCTAACCGAGGCCCAGATACTGTCCCTCACTAAGGCCCTGACACTACTTCTAAGTCATGCCCTAACATTATACCTAACGTAGGCTCTGACGCTAACCCTAAGTAAGGCCCTGACTGTGACCCTAACTAAGGCCTTCACACTATTCCTAACTAAGGGCGTACCCCTAGCCCTAGCCGCAGCCCCAGCTCAAGCCCCAGCGCCAGCCCCAGCCCCAGCCCCAGCCCTAGCCCTAGCCCCAGCCACAGCCCCAGTCCTAGCCCCAGCCCCAGGCGGAACCCCATCCCCAAATGCTGATCCTACAGAGGCCCTTATGCTCCTCCTAGGCCTTGCCCTGACACTGTCCTTAACTCAGGCCTTGACACTACTACTAACTCAGGCCCTGTCATTATACCTAACAAAAGCTCTGATGCTAAACCTAACTAAGGCCCTGACAGTGACACTAACTAAGGCCCCAGCCCTAGCCTGACCCTTAGCCCCAGCTCCAGCCCTAGCACAAGCCCCAGCCGCAGCCCTAGCCCCAGCTGCAGCCGCAGTCCCAGCCCTAGCTACAGCCCTAGCCCCTGATGCTGATCCTATGGAGGCCCTTTCGATCCTCGTAGGCCTTCCCCTGACAATGTGGTAACTAAGGCCTTGACACTATTTATAACTAAGGCTCCAGGTCCAGCCCCAGCCGCAGCCCCAGCCCCTGATGCTGATCCTATAGAGGCCTTTATGCTCCTCCTAGGCCTTGCCCTGACACTGTCCTTAAGTAAGGCCTTGACCCTATTCCTAACTAAGGGCCTAGCCAAAAACCTAGCCCCAGCCCTACCCCCAGCCGTAGCCCTAGCCCTAGCCCCAGTCCCATCCCCAGCCCCAGCCCCAGCACTAGCCCTAGACCTAGCCGTAGCCTTAGACTCAGCCCCAGCTCCAGCCCTAGCTCCAGCCCCAGCCCCAGCCCCAGCCGCAGCCACAGAGCTATCCCTAGCCCCAGCCCCAGCCACAGCCCCAGGCCCAAACCCAGACCCTGATGCTGATCCTACAGAGTCCCTTATGCTCCTCCTAGGCCTTGCCCTGACACTGTCCTTAACTCAGGCCTTGACACTACTAATAACTCAGGCTGTGATACTGTCCCTAACTAAGGCCCTGACAGTGTCCCTGTCTAAGGGACTGGATGTCCTCCTAACTCTGGCTCTGCCATTATACATAAAAAAAGCTCTGACGCTCATCCAAACCGAGGCCCCGATACTGTCCCTCACTAAGGCCCTGACACTACTTCTAACTCATGCCCTGACATTATACCTAACGTAGGCTCTGACGCTAACCCTAAATAAGGCCCTGACTGTGACCCTAAATAAGGTCTTCACACTATTCCTAACTAAGGGTATAGCCCTAACCCTAGCCGCAGCCCCAGCACAAGCCCCAGCCCCAGCCCAAGGCCCAGCCCTAGCCCTAGCCCCAGCCACAGCCCCAGTCCTAGCCCCAGCCCCAGGCCGAAACCCATCCCCTGATGCTGATCCTACAGAGGCCCTTATGCTCTAACTAGGCCGTGTCCTGACACTGTCCTTAACTCAGGCCTTGACACTACTACTAACTCAGGCCCTGTCATTATACCTAACGAAAGCTCTGATGCTAAACCTAACTAAGGCCCTGACAGTGACACTAACTAAGGCCCCAGCCCTAGCCCGACCCCTAGCCCCAGCTCCAGCCCTAAACCCAACCCCAGCACTAGCAGCAGCCCCAGCCCTAGCCCCTGATGCTGATCCTATAGAGGCCTTTATGATCCTCCTAGGCCTTCCCCTGACAATGTGGTAACTAATGCCTTGACACTATTTCCCACTAAGGCCCCAGGTCCAGCCCCAGCCGCAGCCCCAGCCCCTGATGCTGATCGTATAGAGGCCTTTATGCTCCTCTTAGGCCTTGCCCTGACACAGTCCTTAAGTAAGGCCTTGACCCTATTCCTAACTAAGACCCTAGCCCAAGCCCCAGCCCCAGCCCCAGCCCCATCCCCAGCCCTAGCCGCAGCCCTAGCCTTAGCCCCAGCCCCAGCCCCAGCCCCAGCCCCAGTCCTAGCCCCAGCCCCAAGCCGAACCGCATCCCTTGATACTGATCCTACAGAGGCCCTTATGCTCCTCCTAGGCCTTGCCCTGACACTGTCCTTAACTCAGGCCCTGTCATTATACCTAATGAAAGCTCTGATGCTAAACCTAACTAAGGCCGTGACAGTGACACTAATTAAGGCCCCAGCCCTAGCCCGACCCCTAGCCCTAAGGCCAAACTAAGGTTTGGGTTCAGGGCTAGGGTTAGGGTTAGGGAAGGGCAAGGCTTAGGGCACAGGTGAGGGTACTGAAACGTGGGAGGGTCAGGCTACGTGCTGACGCACGGGTCAGTGCCAGCGTATGGGCCAGGAGTAGGGTACGGCGTAAGGTAAGGTGTACGGCTGGTGGTGGGTTTGCGTTCCGGGCTAGGGTTAGGGTTAGGGAACGGCAAGGCATAGGGCACAGGTGAGGGTACGGAAACGGGGGAGGGTCAGGCTACGTGCTGACGCACGGGTCAGTGACAGCGTACGGGCCAGGAGTAGGGTACGGCGTAAGGTAAGATGTAGGGCTGGTGGTGGGTTTGCGTTCCGGGCTAGGGTTAGGGTTAGGGAACGGAAAGGCTTAAGGCACAGGTGAGGGTACGGAAACGTGCAAGGGTCAGGCTACGTGCTGACGCACGGATCAGTGCCAGCGTACGGGCCAGGAGTAGGCTATGGCGTAGGGTAAGGTGTAGGACTTGTGGTGGGTTTGCGTTCTCGGCTAGGGTTAGGGTTAGGGAACGGCAAGTCTTAGGGCACAGGTGAGGGTACGGAAACGTGGGAGGGTCAGGCTACGTGCTGACGCACGGGTCAGTGCCAGCGTACGGGCCAGGAGTAGGCAACGGCGTAGGGTATGCTGTAGGGCTGGTGGTGGATTTGCGTTCCGGGCTAGGGTTAGGGATAGGGAACGGCAAGGCTTAGGGCACAGGTGAGGGTACGGAAACGCGGGAGGGTAAGGCTACGTGCTGACGCACGGGTCAGTACCAGCGTAAAGGCCAGGAGTAGGCAACGGCGTAGGGTAAGGTGGAGGGCTGGTGGTGGGTTTGCGTTCTGGGCTAGGGTTAGGTTTAGGGAACGGCAAGGCTTAGGGCACAGGTGAGGGTACGGAAAGGTGGGACGGTCAGGCTACGTGCTGACGCACGGGTCAGTACCAGCGTACGGGCTAGGAGTAGGGTACGGCGTAATGTAAGGTGTACGGCTGGTGGTGGGTTTGCGTTCCGGGCTAGGGTTAGGGTTAGGGAACGGCAAGGGTTAGAGCACAGGTGAGGGTACGGAAATGTGGGAGGGCCAGGCTACGTGCTGACGCACGGGTCAGTGCCAGCGTACAGGTCAGGAGTAGGGTACGGCGTAAGGTAAGGTGTAGGGCTGGTGGTGGGTTTCTATTCCGGGCTAGGGTTAGGGTTAGGGAACGGCAAGGCTTAGGGCACAGGTGAGGGTACGGAAACGTGGGAGGGTCAGGCTACGTGCTGACGCACGGTTCAGTGCCAGCGTACGGGCCAGGAATAGGGTACGGCGTAAGGTAAGGTGTCAGGCTGGTGGTGGGTTTCCGTTCCGGGCTAGGGTTAGGGTTAGGGAATGGCAAGGCTTAGGGCACAGGTGAAGGTACGGAAACGTGGGAGGCTAGGGCTACGTGCTGACGCACGGGTCACTGCCAGCGTACGGGCCAGGAGTAGGCAACGGCGTAGGATAAAGTGTAGGGCTGGTGGTGGATTTGCGTTCTGGGCTAGGGTTAGGGTTAGGGAACGTCAAGGCTTAGGGCACAGGTGAGGGTACGGAAACGTGGGAGGGTCAGGCTACGTGCTGACGCACGTGTCACTGCCAGCGTACGGGCCAGGAGTAGGCAACGGCGTAGGATAAAGTGTAGGGCTGGTGGTGGATTTGCGTTCTGGGCTAGGGTTAGGGTTAGGGAACGTCAAGGCTTAGGGCACAGGTGAGGGTACGGAAACGTGGGAGGGTCAGGCTACGTGCTGATTCACTGGTCCGTGCCAGCGTACGGGCCAGGAGTGGGCAACGGCGTAAGGTAAGGTGTAGGGCTTGTGGTTGATTTCCGTTCCGGGATAGGGTTAGGGTTAGGGATCGGCAAGGCTTAGGGCACAGGAGAGGGTATGGAAACGTGGGAGGGTCGGGCTACGTGCAGACGCACGGGTCAGTGCCAGCGTACGGGCCAGGAGTAGGCAACGGCGTAGGGTAAGGTGTAGGGCTGGTGGTGGGTTTCCATTCCGGGCTAGGGTTAGGGTTAGGGAAAGGCAAGGCTTAGGGCACAGGTGAGGGTACGGAAACGTGGGAGGGTCAGGCTACGTGCTGACGCACGGGTCAGTGCCAGCGTACGTGCCAGGAGTAGGCAACGGCGTAAGGTAAGGTGGAGGGCTGGTGGTTGGTTTCCGTTCCAGGCTAGGGTTAGGGTTAGGGAACGGCAAGGCTTAGGGCACAGGTGAGGGTACGGAAACGTGGGAGGGTCGGGCTACGTGCTGACGCACGGGTCAGTGCCAGCGTACGGGCCAGGAGTAGGCAACGGCGTAGGATAAAGTGTAGGGCTGGTGGTGGATTTGCGTTCCAGGCTAGGGTTAGGGTTAGGGAACGGCAAGGCTTAGGGCACAGGTGAGGGTACGGAAACGTGGGAAGTTCAGGCTACGTGCTTACGCACGTGTCAGTGCCAGTGTACGGGTCAGGATTAGGGTACGGCGTAAGGTAAGGTGTAGGGCTGGTGGTGGGTTTCTATTCCGGGCTAGGGTTAGGGTTAGGGAACCGCAAGGCTTAGGGCACAGGTCAGGGTACGGAAACGCGGGAGGGTAAGGCTATGTTCTGATGCACGGATCAGAGCCAGAGTACAGGCCAGGAGTAGGCAACGGGGTAGGGTAAGGTGTAGGGCTGGTGGTGGGTTTCTATTCCGGGCTAGGGTTAGGGTTAGGGAACGGCAAGGCTTAGGGCACAGGTGAGGGTACGGAAACGTGGGAGGATCAGGCTACGTGCTGACGCATGGGTCAGTGCCAGCGTACGGGCCAGGAGTAGGCAACGGCGTAAGGTAAGGTGTAGGGCTGGTGGTTGGTTTCCGTTCCAGGCTAGGCTTAGAGTTAGGGAACGGCAAGGCTTAGGGCACAGGTGAGGGTACGGAAACGTGGGAGGGTCGGGCTACGAGCAGACGCACGGGTCAGTGCCAGCGTACAGGCCAGGAGTAGGCAACGGCGTAGGATAAAGTGTAGGGCTGGTGGTGGATTTGCGTTCCGGGCTAGGGTTAGGGTTAGGGAACGGCAATGCTTAGGGCACAGGTGAGGGTACGGAAACGTGGGAGGGTCAGGCTACGTGCTGACGCACAGGTCAGTGCCAGCGTACGGGTCAGGAGTAGGGTACGGGGTAAGGTAAGGTGTAGGGCTGGTGGTGGGTTTCTATTCCGGGCTAGGGTTAGGGTTAGGGAACGGCAAGGCTTAGGGCACAGGTCAGGGTACGGAAACGCGGGAGGGTAAGGCTACGTGCTGATGAACGGGTCAGTGCCAGAGTACAGGCCAGGAGTAGGCAATGGCGTAGGGTAAGGTGTAGGGCTGGTGGTTGGTTTCCGTTCCAGGCTAGGGTTAGGGTTAGGGAACGGCAAGGCTTAGGGCACAGGTGAGGGTACGGAAACGTGGGAGGGTCGGGCTACGTGCTGACGCACGGGTCAGTGCCAGCGTACGGGCCAGGAGTAGGCAACGGCGTAGGATAAAGTGTAGGGCTGGTGGTGGATTTGCGTTCCGGGCTAGGGTTAGTGTTAGGGAACGGCAAGGCTTAGGGCACAGGTGAGGGTACGGAAACGTGGGAGGGTCAGGCTACGTGCTGACGCACGGTTCAGTGCCAGCGTACTGGCCAGGAGTAGGCAACGGCGTAGGGTAAGGTGTAGGGCTGATGGTTGGTTTCCGTTCCAGGCTAGGGTTAGGGTTAGGGAACGGCAAGGCTTAGGGCACAGGTGAGGGTACGGAAACGTGGGAGGCTCGTGCTACGTGCTGACGCACGGGTCAGTGCCAGCGTACGGGCCAGGAGTAGGCAACGGCGTAGGATAAAGTGTAGGCTGGTGGTGGATTTGCGTTCTGGGCTAGGGTTAGGGTTAGGGAACGGCAAGGCTTATGGCACAGGAGAGGGTACGGAAACGCGGGAGGGTAAGGCCACGTGCTGATGCACGGGGCAGTGCCAGAGTACACGCCAGGAGTAGGCAACGGCGTAGGGTAAGGTGTAGGGCTGGTGGTGGGTTTCCATTCCGGGCTAGGGTTAGGGTTAGGGAACGGCAAGGCTTAGGGCACAGGTGAGGGTACGGAAACGTGGGAGGGTCAGGCTACGTGCTGACGCACGGGTCAGTGCCAGCGTACGGGCCAGGAGTAGGCAACGGCGTAAGGTAAGGTGTAGGGTTGGTGGTTGTTTTCCGTTCTAGGCTAGGGTTAGGGTTAGGGAACGGCAAGGCTTAGGGCACAGGTGAGGGTACGGAAACGTGGGAGGGTCGGGCTACGTGCTGACGCACGGGTCAGTGCCAGCGTACTGGCCAGGAGTAGGCAACGGCGTAGGATAAAGTGTAGGGCTGGTGGTGGATTTGCGTTCCGGGCTAGGGTTAGGGTTAGGGAACGGCAAGGCTTAGGGCACAGGTGAGGATACGGAAACGTGGGAGGGTCAGGCTACGTGCAGACGCACGAGTCAGTGCCAGCGTACGGGTCAGGAGTAGGGTACGGCGTAAGGTAAGGTGTAGGGCTGGTGGTGGGTTTCTATTCCGGGCTAGGGTTAGGGTTAGGGAAAGGCAAGGCTTAGGGCACAAGTGAGGGTACGGAAACGTGGGAGGGTCAGGCTACGTGCTGATGCACGGTTCAGTGCCAGCGTATGGGCCAGGAATAGGGTACGGCGTAAGGTAAGGTGTAGGGCTGGTGGTGGGTTTCCATTCCGGGCTGGGGTTAGGGTTAGGGAACGGCAAGGCTTAGGACACAGGTGAGGGTACGGAAACGTGGGAGGGTCAGGCTACGTGCTGATTCACGGGTCCGTGCCAGCGTTCGGGCCAGGAGTGTGCAACGGCGTAAGGTAAGGTGTAGTGCTTGTGGTTGATTTCCGTTCCGGGATAGGGTTAGGGTTAGGGATCGGCAAGGCTTAGGGCACAGGTGAGGGTATGGAAACGTGGGAGGGTCGGGCTACGTGCAGACGCACGGGTCAGTGCCAGCGTACGGGCCAGGAGTAGGCAACGGCGTAGGATAAAGTGTACGGCTGGTGGTGGATTTGCGTTCTGGGCTAGGGTTAGGGTTAGGGAACGGCAAGGCTTAGGGCACAGGTCAGGGTACGGAAACGCGGGAGGGTAAGGCTACGTGCTGATGCACGGGTCAGTGCCAGAGTACAGGCCAGGACTAGGCAACGGCGTAGGGTAAGTTGTAGGGCTGGTGTTGGGTTTCCATTCCGGGCTAGGGTTAGCGTTAGGGAAAGGCAAGGCTTAGGGCACAGGTGAGGGTTCGGAAACGTGGGAGGTTCAGGCTACGTGCTGACGCACGGGTCAGTGCCAGCATACGTGCCAGGAGTAGGCAACGGCGTAAGGTAAGGTGTAGGGCTGGTGGTTGGTTTCCGTTCCAGGCTAGGGTTAGGGTTAGGGAATGGCAAGGCTTAGGGCACAGGTGAGGGTACGGAAACGTGGGAGGGTCGGGCTACGTGCTGACGCACGGCTCAGTGTCAGCGTACGGGCCAGGAGTAGGCAACGGCGTAGGATAAAGTGTAGGGCTAGTGGTGGATTTGCGTTCCAGGCTAGGGTTAGGGTTAGGGAACGGCAAGGCTTAGGGCACAGGTGAGGGTACGGAAACGTGGGAGGTTCAGGCTACGTGCTGACGCACGGGTCAGTGCCAGCGTACGGGTCAGGAATAGGGTACGGCGTAAGGTAAGGTGTAGGGCTGGTGGTGGGTTTCTATTCCGGGCTAGGGTTAGGGTTAGGGAACCGCAAGGCTTAGGGCACAGGTCAGGGTACGGAAACGCGGGAGGGTAAGGCTATGTTCTGATGCACGGATCAGAGCCAGAGTACAGGCCAGGAGTAGGCAACGGGGTAGGGTAAGGTGTAGGGCTGGTGGTGGGTTTCTATTCCGGGCTAGGGTTAGGGTTAGGGAACGGCAAGGCTTAGGGCACAGGTGAGGGTACGGAAACGTGGGAGGATCAGGCTACGTGCTGACGCATGGGTCAGTGCCAGCGTACGGGCCAGGAGTAGGCAACGGCGTAAGGTAAGGTGTAGGGCTGGTGGTTGGTTTCCGTTCCAGGCTAGGCTTAGAGTTAGGGAACGGCAAGGCTTAGGGCACAGGTGAGGGTACGGAAACGTGGGAGGGTCGGGCTACGAGCAGACGCACGGGTCAGTGCCAGCGTACAGGCCAGGAGTAGGCAACGGCGTAGGATAAAGTGTAGGGCTGGTGGTGGATTTGCGTTCCGGGCTAGGGTTAGGGTTAGGGAACGGCAATGCTTAGGGCACAGGTGAGGGTACGGAAACGTGGGAGGGTCAGGCTACGTGCTGACGCACAGGTCAGTGCCAGCGTACGGGTCAGGAGTAGGGTACGGGGTAAGGTAAGGTGTAGGGCTGGTGGTGGGTTTCTATTCCGGGCTAGGGTTAGGGTTAGGGAACGGCAAGGCTTAGGGCACAGGTCAGGGTACGGAAACGCGGGAGGGTAAGGCTACGTGCTGATGAACGGGTCAGTGCCAGAGTACAGGCCAGGAGTAGGCAATGGCGTAGGGTAAGGTGTAGGGCTGGTGGTTGGTTTCCGTTCCAGGCTAGGGTTAGGGTTAGGGAACGGCAAGGCTTAGGGCACAGGTGAGGGTACGGAAACGTGGGAGGGTCGGGCTACGTGCTGACGCACGGGTCAGTGCCAGCGTACGGGCCAGGAGTAGGCAACGGCGTAGGATAAAGTGTAGGGCTGGTGGTGGATTTGCGTTCCGGGCTAGGGTTAGTGTTAGGGAACGGCAAGGCTTAGGGCACAGGTGAGGGTACGGAAACGTGGGAGGGTCAGGCTACGTGCTGACGCACGGTTCAGTGCCAGCGTACTGGCCAGGAGTAGGCAACGGCGTAGGGTAAGGTGTAGGGCTGATGGTTGGTTTCCGTTCCAGGCTAGGGTTAGGGTTAGGGAACGGCAAGGCTTAGGGCACAGGTGAGGGTACGGAAACGTGGGAGGCTCGTGCTACGTGCTGACGCACGGGTCAGTGCCAGCGTACGGGCCAGGAGTAGGCAACGGCGTAGGATAAAGTGTAGGCTGGTGGTGGATTTGCGTTCTGGGCTAGGGTTAGGGTTAGGGAACGGCAAGGCTTATGGCACAGGAGAGGGTACGGAAACGCGGGAGGGTAAGGCCACGTGCTGATGCACGGGGCAGTGCCAGAGTACAGGCCAGGAGTAGGCAACGGCG
Source organism: Mesoplodon bidens (assembly GCF_964165515.1). Lineage (NCBI taxonomy): Eukaryota > Metazoa > Chordata > Mammalia > Artiodactyla > Ziphiidae > Mesoplodon > Mesoplodon bidens. The sequence continues at coordinate 94,466,236 of NC_138168.1, forward strand.
TAGGGTAAGGTGTAGGGCTGGTGGTGGGTTTCCATTCCGGGCTAGGGTTAGGGTTAGGGAACGGCAAGGCTTAGGGCACAGGTGAGGGTACGGAAACGTGGGAGGGTCAGGCTACGTGCTGACGCACGGGTCAGTGCCAGCGTACGGGCCAGGAGTAGGCAACGGCGTAAGGTAAGGTGTAGGGTTGGTGGTTGTTTTCCGTTCTAGGCTAGGGTTAGGGTTAGGGAACGGCAAGGCTTAGGGCACAGGTGAGGGTACGGAAACGTGGGAGGGTCGGGCTACGTGCTGACGCACGGGTCAGTGCCAGCGTACTGGCCAGGAGTAGGCAACGGCGTAGGATAAAGTGTAGGGCTGGTGGTGGATTTGCGTTCCGGGCTAGGGTTAGGGTTAGGGAACGGCAAGGCTTAGGGCACAGGTGAGGATACGGAAACGTGGGAGGGTCAGGCTACGTGCAGACGCACGAGTCAGTGCCAGCGTACGGGTCAGGAGTAGGGTACGGCGTAAGGTAAGGTGTAGGGCTGGTGGTGGGTTTCTATTCCGGGCTAGGGTTAGGGTTAGGGAACGGCAAGGCTTAGGGCACAAGTGAGGGTACGGAAACGTGGGAGGGTCAGGCTACGTGCTGATGCACGGTTCAGTGCCAGCGTATGGGCCAGGAATAGGGTACGGCGTAAGGTAAGGTGTAGGGCTGGTGGTGGGTTTCCATTCCGGGCTGGGGTTAGGGTTAGGGAACGGCAAGGCTTAGGACACAGGTGAGGGTACGGAAACGTGGGAGGGTCAGGCTACGTGCTGATTCACGGGTCCGTGCCAGCGTTCGGGCCAGGAGTGTGCAACGGCGTAAGGTAAGGTGTAGTGCTTGTGGTTGATTTCCGTTCCGGGATAGGGTTAGGGTTAGGGATCGGCAAGGCTTAGGGCACAGGTGAGGGTATGGAAACGTGGGAGGGTCGGGCTACGTGCAGACGCACGGGTCAGTGCCAGCGTACGGGCCAGGAGTAGGCAACGGCGTAGGATAAAGTGTACGGCTGGTGGTGGATTTGCGTTCTGGGCTAGGGTTAGGGTTAGGGAACGGCAAGGCTTAGGGCACAGGTCAGGGTACGGAAACGCGGGAGGGTAAGGCTACGTGCTGATGCACGGGTCAGTGCCAGAGTACAGGCCAGGACTAGGCAACGGCGTAGGGTAAGTTGTAGGGCTGGTGTTGGGTTTCCATTCCGGGCTAGGGTTAGCGTTAGGGAAAGGCAAGGCTTAGGGCACAGGTGAGGGTTCGGAAACGTGGGAGGTTCAGGCTACGTGCTGACGCACGGGTCAGTGCCAGCATACGTGCCAGGAGTAGGCAACGGCGTAAGGTAAGGTGTAGGGCTGGTGGTTGGTTTCCGTTCCAGGCTAGGGTTAGGGTTAGGGAATGGCAAGGCTTAGGGCACAGGTGAGGGTACGGAAACGTGGGAGGGTCGGGCTACGTGCTGACGCACGGCTCAGTGTCAGCGTACGGGCCAGGAGTAGGCAACGGCGTAGGATAAAGTGTAGGGCTAGTGGTGGATTTGCGTTCCAGGCTAGGGTTAGGGTTAGGGAACGGCAAGGCTTAGGGCACAGGTGAGGGTACGGAAACGTGGGAGGTTCAGGCTACGTGCTGACGCACGGGTCAGTGCCAGCGTACGGGTCAGGAATAGGGTACGGCGTAAGGTAAGGTGTAGGGCTGGTGGTGGGTTTCTATTCCGGGCTAGGGTTAGGGTTAGGGAACCGCAAGGCTTAGGGCACAGGTCAGGTTACGGAAACGCGGGAGGGTAAGGCTACGTTCTGATGCACGGGTCAGAGCCAGAGTACAGGCCAGGAGTAGGCAACGGGGTAGGGTAAGGTGTAGGGCTGGTGGTGGGTTTCTATTCCTGGGTAGGTTTAGGGTTAGGGAACGGCAAGGCTTAGGGCACAGGTGAGGGTACGGAAACGTGGGAGGGTCGGGCTACGTGCTGACGCACGGGTCAGTGCCAGCGTACTGGCCAGGAGTAGGCAACGGCGTAGGATAAAGTGTAGGGCTGGTGGTGGATTTGCGTTCCGGGCTAGGGTTAGGGTTAGGGAACGGCAAGGCTTAGGGCACAGGTGAGGATACGGAAACGTGGGAGGGTCAGCCTACGTGCAGACGCACGAGTCAGTGCCAGCGTACGGGTCAGGAGTAGGGTACGGCGTAAGGTAAGGTGTAGGGCTGGTGGTGGGTTTCTATTCCGGGCTAGGGTTAGGGTTAGGGAACGGCAAGGCTTAGGGCACAAGTGAGGGTACGGAAACGTGGGAGGGTCAGGCTACGTGCTGATGCACGGTTCAGTGCCAGCGTATGGGCCAGGAATAGGGTACGGCGTAAGGTAAGGTGTAGGGCTGGTGGTGGGTTTCCATTCCGGGCTGGGGTTAGGGTTAGGGAACGGCAAGGCTTAGGACAAAGGTGAGGGTACGGAAACGTGGGAGGGTCAGGCTACGTGCTGATTCACGGGTCCGTGCCAGCGTTCGGGCCAGGAGTGTGCAACGGCGTAAGGTAAGGTGTAGTGCTTGTGGTTGATTTCCGTTCCGGGATAGGGTTAGGGTTAGGGATCGGCAAGGCTTAGGGCACAGGTGAGGGTATGGAAACGTGGGAGGGTCGGACTACGTGCAGACGCACGGGTCAGTGCCAGCGTACGGGCCAGGAGTAGGCAACGGCGTAGGATAAAGTGTACGGCTGGTGGTGGATTTGCGTTCTGGGCTAGGGTTAGGGTTAGGGAACGGCAAGGCTTAGGGCACAGGTCAGGGTACGGAAACGCGGGAGGGTAAGGCTACGTGCTGATGCACGGGTCAGTGCCAGAGTACAGGCCAGGACTAGGCAACGGCGTAGGGTAAGTTGTAGGGCTGGTGTTGGGTTTCCATTCCGGGCTAGGGTTAGCGTTAGGGAAAGGCAAGGCTTAGGGCACAGGTGAGGGTTCGGAAACGTGGGAGGTTCAGGCTACGTGCTGACGCACGGGTCAGTGCCAGCATACGTGCCAGGAGTAGGCAACGGCGTAAGGTAAGGTGTAGGGCTGGTGGTTGGTTTCCGTTCCAGGCTAGGGTTAGGGTTAGGGAATGGCAAGGCTTAGGGCACAGGTGAGGGTACGGAAACGTGGGAGGGTCGGGCTACGTGCTGACGCACGGCTCAGTGTCAGCGTACGGGCCAGGAGTAGGCAACGGCGTAGGATAAAGTGTAGGGCTAGTGGTGGATTTGCGTTCCAGGCTAGGGTTAGGGTTAGGGAACGGCAAGGCTTAGGGCACAGGTGAGGGTACGGAAACGTGGGAGGTTCAGGCTACGTGCTGACGCACGGGTCAGTGCCAGCGTACGGGTCAGGAGTAGGGTACGGCGTAAGGTAAGGTGTAGGGCTGGTGGTGGGTTTCTATTCCGGGCTAGGGTTAGGGTTAGGGAACCGCAAGGCTTAGGGCACAGGTCAGGTTACGGAAACGCGGGAGGGTAAGGCTACGTTCTGATGCACGGGTCAGAGCCAGAGTACAGGCCAGGAGTAGGCAACGGGGTAGGGTAAGGTGTAGGGCTGGTGGTGGGTTTCTATTCCTGGGTAGGTTTAGGGTTAGGGAACGGCAAGGCTTAGGGCACAGGTGAGGGTACGGAAACGTGGGAGGGTCAGGCTACGTGCTGACTCACGGGTCAGTGCCAGCGTACTGGCCAGGAGTAGGCAACGGCGTAGGATAAAGTGTAGGGCTGGTGGTGGATTTGCGTTCCGGGCTAGGGTTAGGGTTAGGGAACGGCAAGGCTTAGGGCACAGGTGAGGGTACGGAAACGTGGGAGGGTCAGGCTACGTGCTGTCGCACGGGTCAGTGCCAGCGTACGGGTCAGGAGTAGGGTACGGCGTAAGGTAAGGTGTAGGGCTGGTGGTGGGTTTGTATTCCGGGCTAGGGTTAGGGTTAGGGAACGGCAAGGCTTAGGGCACAGGTCAGGGTACGGAAACGCGGGAGGGTAAGGCTACGTGCTGATGAACGGGTCAGTGCCAGAGTACAGGCCAGGAGTAGGCAACGGCGTAGGGTAAGGTGTAGGGCTGGTGGTTGGTTTCTGTTCCAGGCTAGTGTTAGGGTTAGGGAACGGCAAGGCTTAGGGCACAGGTGAGGGTACGGAAACGTGGGAGGGTCGGGCTACGTGCTGACGCACGGGTCAGTGCCAGCGTACGGGTCAGGAGTAGGCAACGGCGTAGGATAAAGTGCAGGGCTGGTGGTGGATTTGCGTTCCAGGCTAGGGTTAGGGTTAGGGAACGGCAAGGCTTAGGGCACAGGTGAGGGTACGGAAACGTGGGAGGGTCAGGCTACGTGCTGACGCACGGTTCAGTGCCAGCGTACGGGCCAGGAATAGGGTACGGCGTAAGGTAAGGTGTAGGGCTGGTGGTGGGTTTCCGTTCTGGCCTAGGGTTAGGGTTAGGGAACGGCAAGGCTTAGGGCACAGGTGAGGGTACGGAAACGTGGGAGGGTCAGGCTACGTGCTGACGCACGGGTCAGTGCCAACGTACGGGCCAGGAGTAGGGTACGGCGTAAGGTAAGGTGTAGGGCTTGTTGTTGATTTCCGTTCCAGGCTAGGGTTAGGGTTAGGGAACGGCAAGGCTTAGGGCAAAGGAGAGGGTACGGAAACGTGGGAGGGTCGGGCCCCGTGCTGACGCACGGGTTAGTGCCAGCATACGGGCCAGGAGTAGGCAACGGCGTAGGATAAAGTGTAGGGCTGGTGGTGGGTTTCCATTCCGGGCTAGGGTTAGGGTTAGGGAACGGCAACGCTTAGGGCACAGGTGCGGGTACGGAAACGTGGGAGGGTCAGGCTACGTGCTGACGCACGGGTCAGTGCCAGCGTACGGGCCAGGAGTAGGCAACGGCTTAAGGTAAGGTGTAGGGCTGGTGGTGGGTTTCTATTCCGGGCTAGGGTTACGGTTAGGGAACGGCAAGGCTTAGGGCACAGGTGAGGGTACGGAAACGTGGGAGGGTCAGGCTACGTGCTGACGCACAGGTCAGTGCCAGCGTACAGGTCAGGAGTATGGTACGGCGTAAGGTACCGTGTAGGGCTGGTGGTGGGTTTCTATTCCGGGCTAGGGTTAGGGTTAGTGAACGGCAAGGCTTAGGGCACAGGTGATGGCACGGAAACGTGGGAGGGTCAGGCTACGTGCTGACGCACGGGTCAGTGCCAGCGTACGGGTCAGGAGTAGGGTATGGCGTAAGGTAAGGTGTAGGGCTGGTGGTGGGTTTCTATTCCGGGCTAGGGTTAGGGTTAGGGAATGGCAAGGCTTAGGGCACAGGTGAGGGTACAGAAACGTGGGAGGGTCGGGCTACGTGCAGACGCACGGGTCAGTGCCAGCGTACGGGCCAGGAGTAGGCAACGGCGTAGGATAAAGTGTAGGGCTGGTGGTTGATTTCCGTTCCGGGCTAGGGTTAGGGTTAGGGAACGGCAAGGCTTAGGGCACAGGTGAGGTTACGGAAACGTGGGAGGGTCAGGCTACGTGCTGACGCTCGGGTCAGTGCCAGCGTACGGGCCAGGAGTAGGCAACGGCGTAAGGTAAGGTGTAGGGCTCGTGGTTGGTTTCCGTTCCAGGCTAGGGTTAGTGTTAGGGAACGGCAAGGCTTAGGGCACAGGTGAGGGTACGGAAACGTGGGAGGGTCAGGCTACGTGCTGACGCACGGGTCAGTGCCAGCGTACGGGCCAGGAGTAGGCAACGGCGTAGGATAAAGTGTAGGGCTGGTGGTGGGTTTTCATTCCGGGCTAGGGTTAGGGTTAGGGAACGGCAACGCTTAGGGCACTGGTGAGGGTACGGAAACGTGGGAGGGTCAGGCTACGTGCTGACGCACGGGTCAGTGCCAGCGTACGGGTCAGGAGTAGGAAACGGCGTAGGATAAAGTGTAGGGCTGGTGGTGGGTTTCCATTCCGGGCTAGGGTTAGGGTTAGGGAACGGCAACGCTTAGGGCACAGGTGAGGGTACGGAAACGTGGGAGGGTCAGGCTACGTGCTGACGCACGGGTCAGTGCCAGCGTACGGGTCAGGAGTAGGCAACGACGTAGGATAAAGTGTAGGGCTGGTGGTGGGTTTCCATTCCAGGCTAGGGTTAGGGTTAGGGAACGGCAACGCTTAGGGCACAGGTGAGGGTACGGAAACGTGGGAGGGTCAGGCTACGTGCTGACGCACGGGTCAGTGCCAGCGTACGGGCCAGGAGTAGGCAACGGCTTAAGGTAAGGTGTAGGGCTGGTGGTGGGTTTCTATTCCGGGCTAGGGTTAGGGTTAGGGAACGGCAAGGCTTAGGGCACATGTGAGGGTACAGAAACGTGGGAGGGTCGGGCTACGTGCTGACGCACGGGTCAGTGTCAGCGTACGGGCCAGGAGTAGGCAACGGCTTAAGGTAAGGTGTAGGGCTGGTGGTGGGTTTCTATTCCGGGCTAGGGTTAGGGTTAGGGAACGGCAAGGCTTAGGGCACAGGTGTGGGTACAGAAACGTGGGAGGGTCGGGCTACGTGCTGACGCACGGGTCAGTGCCAGCGTACGGGCCAGGAGCAGGCAACGGCGTAGGATAAAGTGTAGGGCTGGTGGTGGATTTGCGTTCGGGGTTAGGGTTAGGGTTAGGGAATGGCAAGGCTTAGGGCACAGGTGAGGGTACGGAAACGTGGGAGGGTCAGGCTACGTGCTGACGCACAGGTCAGTGCCAGCGTACAGGTCAGGAGTAGGGTACGGCGTAAGGTAAGGTGTAGGGCTGGTGGTGGGTTTCTATTCCGGGCTAGGGTTAGGGTTAGGGAACGGCAAGGCATAGGGCACAGGTGAGGGTACGGAAACGTGGGAGGGTGAGGCTTCGTGCTGACGCATGGGTCAGTGCCAGCGTTCGGGTCAGGAGTAGGTTATGGCGTAAGGTAAGGTGTAGGGCTGGTGGTGGGTTTCCGTTCCGTGCTAGGGTTAGGGTTAGGGAACGGCAAGGCTTAGGGCACAGGTGAAGGTACGGAAACGTGGGAGGCTCGTGCTACGTGCTGACGCACGGGTCAGTGCCAGCGTACGGGCCAGGAGTAGGCAACGGCGTAGGATAAAGTGTAGGCTGGTGGTGGATTTGCGTTCTGGGCTAGGGTTAGGGTTAGGGAACGGCAAGGCTTACGGCACAGGAGAGGGTACGGAAACGCCAGAGTGTAAGGCTACGTGCTGATGCACGGGGCAGTGCCAGAGTACAGGCCAGGAGTACGCAACGGCGTAGGATAAAGTGTAGGGCTGGTGGTGGGTTTCTATTCCGGGCTAGGGTTAGGGTTAGGGAACGGCAAGGCTTAGGGCACAAGTGAGGGTACGGAAACGTGGGAGGGTCAGGCTACGTGCTGACGCACGGTTCAGTGCCAGCGTACGGGCCAGGAATATGGTACGGCGTAAGGTAAGGTGTAGGGCTGGTGGTGGGTTTCCATTCCGGGCTAGGGGTAGGGTTAGGGAACGGCAAGGCTTAGGGCACAGCTGAGGGTACGGAAACGTAGGAGGGTCAGGCTACGTGCTGACGCACTGGTCAGTGCCAACGTACGGGCCAGGAGTAGGGTACGGCGTAAGGTAAGGTGTAGGGCTTGTGGTTTATTTCCGTTCCAGGCTAGGGTTAGGGTTAGGGAACGGCAAGGCTTAGGGCAAAGGAGAGGGTACGGAAACGTGGGAGGGTCGGGCCCCATGCTGACGCACGGGTTAGTGCCAGCATACGGGCCAGGAGTAGGCAACGGCGTAGGATAAAGTGTAGGGCTGGTGGTGGGTTTCCATTCCGGGCTAGGGTTAGGGTTAGGGAACGGCAACGCTTAGGGAACAGGTGAGGGTACGGAAACGTGGGAGGGTCAGGCTACGTGCTGACGCACGGGTCCGTGCCAGCGTACGGGCCAGGAGTAGGCAACGGCTTAAGGTAAGGTGTAGGGCTGGTGGTGGGTTTCTATTCCGGGCTAGGGTTAGGGTTAGGGAACGGCAAGGCTTAGGGCACAGGTGAGGGTACAGAAACGTGGGAGGTTCGGGCTACGTGCTGACGCACGGGTCAGTGCCAGCGTACGGGCCAGGAGTAGGCAACGGCTTAAGGTAAGGTGTAGGGCTGGTGGTGGGTTTCTATTCCGGGCTAGGGTTAGGGTTAGGGAACGGCAAGGCTTAGGGCACAGGTGAGGGTACAGAAACGTGGGAGGGTCGGTCTACGTGCTGACGCACGGGTCAGTGCCAGCGTACGGGCCAGGAGTAGGCAACGGCGTAGGATAAAGTGTAGGGCTGGTGGTGGATTTGCATTCGGGGCTAGGGTTAGGGTTAGGGAACGGCAAGGCTTAGGGCACAGGTGAGGGTACGGAAACGTGGGAGGGTCAGGCTACGTGCTAACGCACAGGTAAGTGCCAGCGTACAGGTCAGGAGTATGGTACTGCGTAAGGTACCGTGTAGGGCTGGTGGTGGGTTTCTATTCCGGGCTAGGGTTAGGGTTAGCGAACGGCAAGGCTTAGGGCACAGGTGAGGGCACGGAAACGTGGGAGGGTCAGGCTACGTGCTGACGCACGGGTCAGTGCCAGCGTACGGGTCAGGAGTAGGGTACGGCGTAAGGTAAGGTGTAGGGCTTGTGGTTGATTTCCGTTCCAGGCTCGGGTTAGGGTTAGGGAACGGCAAGGCTTAGGGCAAAGGAGAGGGTACAGAAACGTGGGAGGGTCGGGCCCCGTGCTGACGCACGGGTTAGTGCCAGCATACGGGCCAGGAGTAGGCAACGGCGTAGGATAAAGTGTAGGGCTGGTGGTGGGTTTCCATTCCGGGCTAGGGTTAGGGTTAGGGAACGGCAACGCTTAGGGCACAGGTGAGGGTACGGAAACGTGGGAGGGTCAGGCTACGTGCTGACGCACGGGTCAGTGCCAGTGTACGGGCCAGGAGTAGGCAACGGCTTAAGGTAAGGTGTAGGGCTGGTGGTGGGTTTCTATTCCGGGCTAGGGTTAGGGTTAGGGAACGGCAAGGCTTAGGGCACAGGTGAGGGTACAGAAACGTGGGAGGTTCGGGCTACGTGCTGACGCACGGGTCAGTGCCAGCGTACGGGCCAGGAGTAGGCAACGGCTTAAGGTAAGGTGTAGGGCTGGTGGTGGGTTTCTATTCCGGGCTAGGGTTAGGGTTAGGGAACGGCAAGGCTTAGGGCACAGGTGAGGGTACAGAAACGTGGGAGGGTCGGGCTACGTGCTGACGCACGGGTCAGTGCCAGCGTACGGGCCAGGAGTAGGCCACGGCGTAGGATAAAGTGTAGGGCTGGTGGTGGATTTGCATTCGGGGCTAGGGTTAGGGTTAGGGAACGGCAAGGCTTAGGGCACAGGTGAGGGTACGGAAACGTGGGAGGGTCAGGCTACGTGCTGACGCACAGGTCAGTGCCAGCGTACAGGTCAGGAGTATGGTACGGCGTAAGGTACCGTGTAGGGCTGGTGGTGGGTTTCTATTCCGGGCTAGGTTTAGGGTTAGCGAACGGCAAGGCTTAGGGCACAGGTGAGGGCACGGAAACGTGGGAGGGTCAGGCTACGTGCTGACGCACGGGTCAGTGCCAGCGTACGGGTCAGGAGTAGGGTATGGCGTAAGGTAAGGTGTAGGGCTGGTGGTGGGTTTCTATTCCGGGCTAGGGTTAGGGTTAGGGAACGGCAAGGCTTAGGGCACAGGTGAGGGTACAGAAACGTGGGAGGGTCGGGCTACGTGCTGACGCACGGGTCAGTGCCAGCGTACGGGCCAGGAGTAGGCAACGGCGTAGGATAAAGTGTAGGGCTGGTGGTTGATTTCCGTTCCGGGCTAGTGTTAGGGTTAGGGAACGGCAAGGCTTAGGGCACAGGTGAGGTTACGGAAACGTGGGAGGGTCAGGCTACGTGCTGACGCTCGGGTCAGTGCCAGCGTACGGGCCAGGAGTAAGCAACGGCGTAAGGTAAGGTGTAGGGCTCGTGGTTGGTTTCCGTTCCAGGCTAGGGTTAGGGTTAGGGAACGGCAAGGCTTAGGGCACAGGTGAGGGTACGGAAACGTGGGAGGGTCGGGCTACGTGCTGACGCACGTGTCAGTGCCAGCGTACGGGCCAGGAGTAGGCAACGGCGTAGGATAAAGTGTATGGCTGGTGGTGGATTTGCGTTCCGGGCTAGGGTTAGGGTTAGGGAATGACAAGGCTTAGGGCACAGGTGAGGGTACGGAAACGTGGGAGGGTCAGGCTACGTGCTGACGCACAGGTCAGTGCCAGTGTACAGGTCAGGAGTAGGGTACGGCGTAAGGAAAAGTGTAGGGCTGGTGGTGGGTTTCTATTCCGGGCTAGGGTTAGGGTTAGGGAACGGCAAGGCTTAGGGCACAGGTGAGGTTACGGAAACGTGGGAGGGTCAGGCTACGTGCTGACGCACGTGTCAGTGCCAGCGTACGGGTCAGGAGTAGGGTACGGCGTAAGGTAAGGTGTAGGGCTGGTGGTGGCTTTCTATTCCCGGCTAGGGTTAGGGTTAGGGAACGGCAAGGCTTAGGGCACAGGTGAGGGTACGGAAACGTGGGAGGGTCAGGCTACGTGCTGACGCACGGGTCAGTGCCAGCGTACGGGCCAGGAGTAGGCAACGGCTTAAGGTAAGGTGTAGGGCTGGTGGTGGGTTTCTATTCCGGGCTAGGGTTAGGGTTAGGGAACGGCAAGGCTTAGGGCACAGGTGAGGGTACAGAAACGTGGGAGGGTCGGGCTACGTGCTGACGCACGGGTCAGTGCCAGCATACGGGTCAGGAGTAGGCAACGGCGTAGGATAAAGTGTAGGGCTGGTGGTGGGTTTCCATTCCGGGCTAGGGTTAGGGTTAGGGAACGGCAACGCTTAGGGCACTGGTGAGGGTACGGAAACGTGGGAGGGTCAGGCTACGTGCTGACGCACGGGTCAGTGCCAGCGTACGGGCCAGGAGTAGGCAACGGCTTAAGGTAAGGTGTAGGGCTGGTGGTGGGTTTCTATTCCGGGCTAGGGTTAGGGTTAGGGAACGGCAAGGCTTAGGGCACAGGTGAGGGTACAGAAACGTGGGAGGGTCGGGCTACGTGCTGACGCACGGGTCAGTGCCAGCGTACGGGTCAGGAGTAGGGTACGGCGTAAGGTAAGGTGTAGGGCTGGTGGTGGCTTTCTATTCCCGGCTAGGGTTAGGGTTAGGGAACGGCAAGGCTTAGGGCACAGGTGAGGGTACGGAAACGTGGGAGGGTCGGGCTACGTGCTGACGCACGTGTCAGTGCCAGCGTACGGGCCAGGAGTAGGCAACGGCGTAGGATAAAGTGTATGGCTGGTGGTGGATTTGCGTTCCGGGCTAGGGTTAGGGTTAGGGAATGACAAGGCTTAGGGCACAGGTGAGGGTACGGAAACGTGGGAGGGTCAGGCTACGTGCTGACGCACAGGTCAGTGCCAGCGTACAGGTCAGGAGTAGGGTACGGCGTAAGGAAAAGTGTAGGGCTGGTGGTGGGTTTCTATTCCGGGCTAGGGTTAGGGTTAGGGAACGGCAAGGCTTAGGGCACAGGTGAGGTTACGGAAACGTGGGAGGGTCAGGCTACGTGCTGACGCACGTGTCAGTGCCAGCGTACGGGTCAGGAGTAGGGTACGGCGTAAGGTAAGGTGTAGGGCTGGTGGTGGCTTTCTATTCCCGGCTAGGGTTAGGGTTAGGGAACGGCAAGGCTTAGGGCACAGGTGAGGGTACGGAAACGTGGGAGGGTCAGGCTACGTGCTGACGCACGGGTCAGTGCCAGCGTACGGGCCAGGAGTAGGCAACGGCTTAAGGTAAGGTGTAGGGCTGGTGGTGGGTTTCTATTCCGGGCTAGGGTTAGGGTTAGGGAACGGCAAGGCTTAGGGCACAGGTGAGGGTACAGAAACGTGGGAGGGTCGGGCTACGTGCTGACGCACGGGTCAGTGCCAGCATACGGGTCAGGAGTAGGCAACGGCGTAGGATAAAGTGTAGGGCTGGTGGTGGGTTTCCATTCCGGGCTAGGGTTAGGGTTAGGGAACGGCATCGCTTAGGGCACTGGTGAGGGTACGGAAACGTGGGAGGGTCAGGCTACGTGCTGACGCACGGGTCAGTGCCAGCGTACGGGCCAGGAGTAGGCAACGGCTTAAGGTAAGGTGTAGGGCTGGTGGTGGGTTTCTATTCCGGGCTAGGGTTAGGGTTAGGGAACGGCAAGGCTTAGGGCACAGGTGAGGGTACAGAAACGTGGGAGGGTCGGGCTACGTGCTGACGCACGGGTCAGTGCCAGTGTACGGGCCAGGAGTAGGCAACGGCTTAAGGTAAGGTGTAGGGCTGGTGGTGGGTTTCTATTCCTGGCTAGGGTTAGGGTTAGGGAACGGCAAGGCTTAGGGCACAGGTGAGGGTACAGAAAGGTGGGAGGGTCGGGCTACGTGCTGACGCACGGGTCAGTGCCAGCGTACGGGCCAGGAGTAGGCAACGGCGTAGGATAAAGTGTAGGGCTGGTGGTGGATTTGCATTCGGGGCTAGGGTTAGGGTTAGGGAACGGCAAGGCTTAGGGCACAGGTGAGGGTACGGAAACGTGGGAGGGTCAGGCTACGTGCTGACGCACAGGTCAGTGCCAGCGTACAGGTCAGGAGTAGGGTACGGCGTAAGGTAAGGTGTAGGGCTGGTGGTGTGTTTCTATTCCGGGCTAGGGTTAGGGTTAGGGAACGGCAAGGCATAGGGCACAGGTGAGGGTACGGAAACGTGGGAGGGTCAGTCTACGTGCTGACGCACGGGTCAGTGATAGCGTACGGGTCAGGAGTAGGTTATGGCGTAAGGTAAGGTGTAGGGCTGGTGGTGGGTTTCTATTCCGGGCTAGGGTTAGGGTTAGGGAACGGCAAGGCTTAGGGCACAGGTGAGGGTACGGAAACGTGGGAGGGTCGGGCTACGTGCTGACGCACGGGTCAGTGCCAGCGTACGGGCCAGGAGTAGGCAACGGCGTAGGATAAAGTGTAGGGCTGGTGGTGGATTTGCGTTCCGGGCTAGGGTTAGGGTTAGGGAACGGCATGGCTTAGGGCACAGGTGAGGGTACGGAAACGTGGGAGGGTCAGGCTACGTGCTGACGCACGGTTCAGTGCCAGCGTACGGGCCAGGAATAGGGTACGGCGTAATGTAAGGTGTCAGGCTGGTGGTGGGTTTCCGTTCCGGGCTAGGGTTAGGGTTAGGGAACGGCAAGGCTTAGGGCACAGGTGAAGGTACGGAAACGTGGGAGGCTCGTGCTACGTGCTGACGCACGGGTCAGTGCCAGCGTACGGGCCAGGAGTAGGCAACGGCGTAGGATAAAGTGTAGGCTGGTGGTGGATTTGCGTTCTGGGCTAGGGTTAGGGTTAGGGAACGGCAAGGCTTAGGGCACAGGAGAGGGTACGGAAACGCCAGAGTGTAAGGCTACGTGCTGATGCACGGGGCAGTGCCAGAGTACAGGCCAGGAGTAGGCAACGGCGTAGGGTAAGGTGTAGGGCTGGTGGTGGGTTTCCATTCCGGGCTAGGGTTAGGGTTAGGGAACGGCAAGGCTTAGGGCACAGGTGAGGGTACGGAAACGTGGGAGGGTCAGGCTACGTGCTGACGCACGGGTCAGTGCCAGCGTACGGGCCAGGTGTAGGCAACGGCGTAAGGTAAGGTGTAGGGCTGGTGGTTGTTTTCCGTTCCAGGCTAGGGTTAGGGTTAGGGAACGGCAAGGCTTAGGGCACAGGTGAGGTTACGGAAACGTGGGAGGGTCGGGCTACGTGCTGACGCACGGGTCAGTGCCAGCGTACGGGCCAGGAGTATGCAACGGCGTAGGATAAAGTGTAGGGCTGGTGGTTGTTTTCCGTTCCGGGCTAGTGTTAGGGTTAGGGAACGGCAAGGCTTAGGGCACAGGTGAGGTTACGGAAACGTGGGAGGGTCAGGCTTCGTGCTGACGCACAGGTCAGTGCCAGCGTACAGGTCAGGAGTAGGGTACGGCGTAAGGTAACGTGTAGGGCTGGTGGTGGGTTTCTATTCCGGGCTAGGGTTAGGGTTAGGGAACGACAAGGCTTAGGGCACAGGTGAGGGTACGGAAACGTGGGAGGGTCAGGCTACGTGCTGACGCACGGGTCAGTGCCAGCGTACGGGTCAGGAGTAGGGTATGGCGTAAGGTAAGGTGTAGGGCTGGTGGTGGGTTTCTATTCCGGGCTAGGGTTAGGGTTAGGGAACGGCAAGGCTTAGGGCACAGGTGAGGGTACGGAAACGTGGGAGGGTCGGGCTACGTGCTGACGCACGGTTCAGTGCCAGCGTACGGGCCAGCAATAGGGTACGGCATAAGGTAAGGTGTAGGGCTGGTGGTGGGTTTCCATTCCGGGCTAGGGTTAGGGTTAGGGAACGGCAAGGCTTAGGGCACAGGTGAGGGTACGGAAACGTGGGAGGGTCAGGCTACGTGCTGACGCACAGGTCAGTGCCAGCGTACAGGTCAGGAGTATGGTACGGCGTAAGGTACCGTGTAGGGCTGGTGGTGGGTTTCTATTCCGGGCTAGGGTTAGGGTTAGCGAACGGCAAGGCTTAGGGCACAGGTGAGGGCACGGAAACGTGGGAGGGTCAGGCTACGTGCTGACGCACGGGTCAGTGCCAGCGTACGGGTCAGGAGTAGGGTATGCCGTAAGGTAAGTTGTAGGGCTGGTGGTGGGTTTCTATTCCGGGCTAGGGTTAGGGTTAGGGAATGGCAAGGCTTAGGGCACAGGTGAGGGTACAGAAACGTGGGAGGGTCGGGCTACGTGCTGACGCACGGGTCAGTGCCAGCGTACGGGCCAGGAGTAGGCAACGGCGTACGATAAAGTGTAGGGCTGGTGGTTGACTTCCGTTCCGGGCTAGGGTTAGGGTTAGGGAACGGCAAGGCTTAGGGCACAGGTGAGGTTACGGAAACGTGGGAGGGTCAGGCTACGTGCTGACGCACGGGTCAGTGCCAGCGTACGGGCCAGGAGTAAGCAACGGCGTAAGGTAAGGTGTAGGGCTGGTGGTTGGTTTCCGTTCCAGGCTAGGGTTAGGGTTAGGGAACGGCAAGGCTTAGGGCACAGGTGAGGGTACGGAAACGTGGGAGGGTCGGGCTACGTGCTGACGCACGTGTCAGTGCCAGCGTACGGGCCAGCATTAGGCAACGGCGTAGGATAAAGTGTATGGCTGGTGGTGGATTTGCGTTCCGGGCTAGGGTTTGGGTTAGGGAACGGCAAGGCTTAGGGCACAGGTGAGGGTACGGAAACGTGGCAGGGTCAGGCTACGTGCTGACGCACAGCTCAGTGCCAGCGTACTGGTCAGGAGTAGGGTACGGCATAAGGAAAAGTGTAGGGCTGGTGGTGGGTTTCTATTCCGGGCTAGGGTTAGGGTTAGGGAACGGCAAGGCTTAGGGCACAGGTGAGGGTACGGAAACGTGGGAGGGTCAGGCTACGTGCTGACGCACGTGTCAGTGCCAGCGTACGGGTCAGGAGTAGGGTACGGCGTAAGGTAAGGTGTAGGGCTGGTGGTGGGTTTCTATTCCGGGCTAGGGTTAGGGTTAGGGAACGGCAAGGCTTAGGGCACAGGTGAGGGTACGGAAACGTGGGAGGGTCAGGCTACGTGCTGACGCACGGGTCAGTGCAAGCGTACGGGCCAGGAGTAGGCAACGGCTTAAGGTAGGGTGTAGGGCTGGTGGTGGGTTTCTATTCCGGGCTAGGGTTAGGGTTAGGGAACGGCAAGGCTTAGGGCACAGGTGAGGGTACAGAAACGTGGGAGGGTCGGGCTACGTGCTGACGCACGGGTCAGTGCCAGCATACGGGTCAGGAGTAGGCAACGACGTAGGATAAAGTGTAGGGCTGGTGGTGGGTTTCCATTCCGGGCTAGGGTTAGGGTTAGGGAACGGCAACGCTTAGGGCACAGGTGAGGGTACGGAAACGTGGGAGGGTCAGGCTACGTGCTGACGCACGGGTCAGTGCCAGCGTACGGGCCAGGAGTAGGCAACGGCTTAAGGTAAGGTGTAGGGCTGGTGGTGGGTTTCTATTCCGGGCTAGGGTTAGGGTTAGGGAACGGCAAGGCTTAGGGCACAGGTGAGGGTACAGAAACGTGGGAGGGTCGGGCTACGTGCTGACGCACGGGTCAGTGTCAGCGTACGGGCCAGGAGTAGGCAACGGCTTAAGGTAAGGTGTAGGGCTGGTGGTGGGTTTCTATTCCGGGCTAGGGTTAGGGTTAGGGAACGGCAAGGCTTAGGGCACAGGTGTGGGTACAGAAACGTGGGAGGGTCGGGCTACGTGCTGACGCACGGGTCAGTGCCAGCGTACGGGCCAGGAGCAGGCAACGGCGTAGGATAAAGTGTAGGGCTGGTGGTGGATTTGCGTTCGGGGTTAGGGTTAGGGTTAGGGAACGGCAAGGCTTAGGGCACAGGTGAGTGTACGGAAACGTGGGAGGGTCAGGCTACGTGCTGACGCACAGGTCAGTGCCAGCGTACAGGTCAGGAGTAGGGTACGGCGTAAGGTAAGGTGTAGGGCTGGTGGTGGGTTTCTATTCCGGGCTAGGGTTAGGGTTAGGGAACGGCAAGGCATAGGGCACAGGTGAGGGTACGGAAACGTGGGAGGGTGAGGCTTCGTGCTGACGCACGGGTCAGTGCCAGCGTTCGGGTCAGGAGTAGGTTATGGCGTAAGGTAAGGTGTAGGGCTGGTGGTGGGTTTCCGTTCCGTGCTAGGGTTAGGGTTAGGGAACGGCAAGGCTTAGGGCACAGGTGAAGGTACGGAAACGTGGGAGGCTCGTGCTACGTGCTGACGCATGGGTCAGTGCCAGCGTACGGGCCAGGAGTAGGCAACGGCGTAGGATAAAGTGTAGGCTGGTGGTGGATTTGCGTTCTGGGCTAGGGTTAGGGTTAGGGAACGGCAAGGCTTACGGCACAGGAGAGGGTACGGAAACGCCAGAGTGTAAGGCTACGTGCTGATGCACGGGGCAGTGCCAGAGTACAGGCCAGGAGTACGCAACGGCGTAGGATAAAGTGTAGGGCTGGTGGTGGGTTTCTATTCCGGGCTAGGGTTAGGGTTAGGGAACGGCAAGGCTTAGGGCACAAGTGAGGGTACGGAAACGTGGGAGGGTCAGGCTACGTGCTGACGCACGGTTCAGTGCCAGCGTACGGGCCAGGAATATGGTACGGCGTAAGGTAAGGTGTAGGGCTGGTGGTGGGTTTCCATTCCGGGCTAGGGTTAGGGTTAGGGAACGGCAAGGCTTAGGGCACAGCTGAGGGTACGGAAACGTAGGAGGGTCAGGCTACGTGCTGACGCACTGGTCAGTGCCAACGTACGGGCCAGGAGTAGGGTACGGCGTAAGGTAAGGTGTAGGGCTTGTGGTTTATTTCCGTTCCAGGCTAGGGTTAGGGTTAGGGAACGGCAAGGCTTAGGGCAAAGGTGAGGGTACGGAAACGTGGGAGGGTCGGGCCCCGTGCTGACGCACGGGTTAGTGCCAGCATACGGGCCAGGAGTAGGCAACGGCGTAGGATAAAGTGTAGGGCTGGTGGTGGGTTTCCATTCCGGGCTAGGGTTAGGGTTAGGGAACGGCAATGCTTAGGGCACAGGTGAGGGTACGGAAACGTGGGAGGGTCAGGCTACGTGCTGACGCACGGGTCAGTGCCAGCGTACGGGCCAGGAGTAGGCAACGGCTTAAGGTAAGGTGTAGGGCTGGTGGTGGGTTTCTATTCCGGGCTAGGGTTAGGGTTAGGGAACGGCAAGGCTTAGGGCACAGGTGATGGTACAGAAACGTGGGAGGTTCGGGCTACGTGCTGACGCACGGGTCAGTGCCAGCGTACGGGCCAGGAGTAGGCAACGGCTTAAGGTAAGGTGTAGGGCTGGTGGTGGGTTTCTATTCCGGGCTAGGGTTAGGGTTAGGGAACGGCAAGGCTTAGGGCACAGGTGAGGGTACAGAAACGTGGGAGGGTCGGTCTACGTGCTGACGCACGGGTCAGTGCCAGCGTACGGGCCAGGAGTAGGCAACGGCGTAGGATAAAGTGTAGGGCTGGTGGTGGATTTGCATTCGGGGCTAGGGTTAGGGTTAGGGAACGGCAAGGCTTAGGGCACAGGTGAGGGTACGGAAACGTGGGAGGGTCAGGCTACGTGCTGACGCACAGGTCAGTGCCAGCGTACAGGTCAGGAGTATGGTACTGCGTAAGGTACCGTGTAGGGCTGGTGGTGGGTTTCTATTCCGGGCTAGGGTTAGGGTTAGCGAACGGCAAGGCTTAGGGCACAGGTGAGGGCACGGAAACGTGGGAGGGTCAGGCTACGTGCTGACGCACGGGTCAGTGCCAGCGTACGGGTCAGGAGTAGGGTACGGCGTAAGGTAAGGTGTAGGGCTTGTGGTTGATTTCCGTTCCAGGCTAGGGTTAGGGTTAGGGAACGGCAAGGCTTAGGGCAAAGGAGAGGGTACGGAAACGTGGGAGGGTCGGGCCCCGTGCTGACGCACGGGTTAGTGCCAGCATACGGGCCAGGAGTAGGCAACGGCGTAGGATAAAGTGTAGGGCTGGTGGTGGGTTTCCATTCCGGGCTAGGGTTAGGGTTAGGGAACGGCAACGCTTAGGGCACAGGTGAGGGTACGGAAACGTGGGAGGGTCAGGCTACGTGCTGACGCACGGGTCAGTGCCAGTGTTCGGGCCAGGAGTAGGCAACGGCTTAAGGTAAGGTGTAGGGCTGGTGGTGGGTTTCTATTCCGGGCTAGGGTTAGGGTTAGGGAACGGCAAGGCTTAGGGCACAGGTGAGGGTACAGAAACGTGGGAGGTTCGGGCTACGTGCTGACGCACGGGTCAGTGCCAGCGTACGGGCCAGGAGTAGGCAACGGCTTAAGGTAAGGTGTAGGGCTGGTGGTGGGTTTCTATTCCGGGCTAGGGTTAGGGTTAGGGAACGGCAAGGCTTAGGGCACAGGTGAGGGTACAGAAACGTGGGAGGGTCGGGCTACGTGCTGACGCACGGGTCAGTGCCAGCGTACGGGCCAGGAGTAGGCAACGGCGTAGGATAAAGTGTAGGGCTGGTGGTGGATTTGCATTCGGGGCTAGGGTTAGGGTTAGGGAACGGCAAGGCTTAGGGCACAGGTGAGGGTACGGAAACGTGGGAGGGTCAGGCTACGTGCTGACGCACAGGTCAGTGCCAGCGTACAGGTCAGGAGTATGGTACGGCGTAAGGTACCGTGTAGGGCTGGTGGTGGGTTTCTATTCCGGGCTAGGTTTAGGGTTAGCGAACGGCAAGGCTTAGGGCACAGGTGAGGGCACGGAAACGTGGGAGGGTCAGGCTACGTGCTGACGCACGGGTCAGTGCCAGCGTACGGGTCAGGAGTAGGGTATGGCGTAAGGTAAGGTGTAGGGCTGGTGGTGGGTTTCTATTCCGGGCTAGGGTTAGGGTTAGGGAACGGCAAGGCTTAGGGCACAGGTGAGGGTACAGAAACGTGGGAGGGTCGGGCTACGTGCTGACGCACGGGTCAGTGCCAGCGTACGGGCCAGGAGTAGGCAACGGCGTAGGATAAAGTGTAGGGCTGGTGGTTGATTTCCGTTCCGGGCTAGTGTTAGGGTTAGGGAACGGCAAGGCTTAGGGCACAGGTGAGGTTACGGAAACGTGGGAGGGTCAGGCTACGTGCTGACGCTCGGGTCAGTGCCAGCGTACGGGCCAGGAGTAAGCAACGGCGTAAGGTAAGGTGTAGGGCTCGTGGTTGGTTTCCGTTCCAGGCTAGGGTTAGGGTTAGGGAACGGCAAGGCTTAGGGCACAGTTGAGGGTACGGAAACGTGGGAGGGTCAGGCTACGTGCTGACGCACGGGTCAGTGCCAGCGTACGGGCCAGGAGTAGGCAACGGCTTAAGGTAAGGTGTAGGGCTGGTGGTGGGTTTCTATTCCGGGCTAGGGTTAGGGTTAGGGAACGGCAAGGCTTAGGGCACAGGTGAGGTTACGGAAACGTGGGAGGGTCAGGCTACGTGCTGACGCACGTGTCAGTGCCAGCGTACGGGTCAGGAGTAGGGTACGGCGTAAGGTAAGGTGTAGGGCTGGTGGTGGCTTTCTATTCCCGGCTAGGGTTAGGGTTAGGGAACGGCAAGGCTTAGGGCACAGTTGAGGGTACGGAAACGTGGGAGGGTCAGGCTACGTGCTGACGCACGGGTCAGTGCCAGCGTACGGGCCAGGAGTAGGCAACGGCTTAAGGTAAGGTGTAGGGCTGGTGGTGGGTTTCTATTCCGGGCTAGGGTTAGGGTTAGGGAACGGCAAGGCTTAGGGCACAGGTGAGGGTACAGAAACGTGGGAGGGTCGGGCTACGTGCTGACGCACGGGTCAGTGCCAGCATACGGGTCAGGAGTAGGCAACGGCGTAGGATAAAGTGTAGGGCTGGTGGTGGGTTTCCATTCCGGGCTAGGGTTAGGGTTAGGGAACGGCAACGCTTAGGGCACTGGTGAGGGTACGGAAACGTGGGAGGGTCAGGCTACGTGCTGACGCACGGGTCAGTGCCAGCGTACGGGCCAGGAGTAGGCAACGGCTTAAGGTAAGGTGTAGGGCTGGTGGTGGATTTGCGTTCTGGGCTAGGGTTAGGGTTAGGGAACGGCAAGGCTTAGGGCACAGGTGAGGGTACAGAAACGTGGGAGGGTCGGGCTACGTGCTGACGCACGGGTCAGTGCCAGCGTACGGGCCAGGAGTATGCAACGGCGTAGGATAAAGTGTAGGGCTGGTGGTTGTTTTCTGTTCCGGGCTAGTGTTAGGGTTAGGGAACGGCAAGGCTTAGGGCACAGGTGAGGTTACGGAAACGTGGGAGGGTCAGGCTACGTGCTGACGCACAGGTCAGTGCCAGCGTACAGGTCAGGAGTAGGGTACGGCGTAAGGTAACGTGTAGGGCTGGTGGTGGGTTTCCATTCCGGGCTAGGGTTAGGGTTAGGGAACGGCAAGGCTTAGGGCACAGGTGAGGGTACGGAAACGTGGGAGGGTCAGGCTACGTGCTGACGCACGGGTCAGTGCCAGCGTACGGGTCAGGAGTAGGGTATGGCGTAAGGTAAGGTGTAGGGCTGGTGGTGGGTTTCTATTCCGGGCTAGGGTTAGGGTTAGGGAACGGCAAGGCTTAGGGCACAGGTGAGGGTACGGAAACGTGGGAGGGTCGGGCTACGTGCTGACGCACGGTTCAGTGCCAGCGTACGGGCCAGCAATAGGGTACGGCATAAGGTAAGGTGTAGGGCTGGTGGTTGGTTTCCGTTCCAGGCTAGGGTTAGGGTTAGGGAACGGCAAGGCTTAGGGCACAGGTGAGGGTACGGAAACGCGGGAGGGTAAGGCTGCGTGCTGACGCACGGGTCAGTGCCAGCGTACGGGCCAGGTGTAGGCAACGGCGTAGGATAAAGTGTAGGGCTGGTGGTGGATTTGCATTCCAGGCTAGGGTTAGGGTTAGGGAACGGCAAGGCTTAGGGCACAGGTGAGGGTACGGAAACGTGGGGGGGTCGGGCTACGTGCTGACGCACGGGTCAGTGCCAGCGTACGGGCCAGGAGTAGGCAACGGCGTAGGATAAAGTGTAGGGCTGGTGGTGGGTTTCCGTTCCAGGTTAGGGTTAGGGTAAGGGAACGGCAAGGCTTAGGGCACAGGTGAGGGTACGGAAACGTGGGAGGGTCAGGCTACGTGCTGACGCACGGGTCAGTGCCAACGTACGGGCCAGGAGTAGGGTACGGCGTAAGATAAGGTGTAGGGCTTGTGGTTGATTTCCGTTCCAGGCTAGGGTTAGGGTTAGGGAACGGCAAGGCTTAGGGCAAAGGAGAGGTTACGGAAACGTGGGAGGATCGGGCCCCGTTCTGACGCACGGGTTAGTGCCAGCATACGGGCCAGGAGTAGGCAACGACGTAGGATAAAGTGTAGGGCTGGTGGTGGGTTTCCATTCCGGGCTAGAGTTAGGGTTAGGGAACGGCAAGGCTTAGGGCACAGGTGAGGGTACGGAAACGTGAGAGGGTCAGGCTACATGCTGACGCACGGGTCAGTGCCAGCGTACGGGCCAGGAGTAGGCAACGGCATAAGGTAAGGTGTAGGGCTGGTGGTGGGTTTCTATTCCGGGCTAGGGTTAGGGTTAGGGAACGGCAAGGCTTAGGGCACAGGTGAGGTTACGGAAACGTGGGAGGGTCGGGCTACGTGCTGACGCACGGGTTAGTGCCAGCGTACGGGCCAGGAGTATGCAACGGCGTACGATAAAGTGTAGGGCTGGTGGTTGTTTTCCGTTCTGGGCTAGTGTTAGGGTTAGGGAACGGCAAGGCTTAGGGCACAGGTGAGGTTACGGAAACGTGGGAGGGTCAGGCTACGTGCTGACGCACGGGTTAGTGGCAGCGTACGGGCCAGGAGTAGGCAACGGCGTAAGGTAAGGTGTAGGGCTGGTGGTTGGTTTCCGTTCCAGGCTAGGTTTAGGGTTAGGGAACGGCAAGGCTTAGGGCACAGGTGAGGGTACGGAAACGTGGGAGGGTCGGGCTACGTGCTGACGCACGTGTCAGTGCCAGCGTACGGGCCAGGAGTAGGCAACGGCGTAGGATAAAGTGTAGGGCTGGTGGTGGATTTGCGTTCGGGGCTAGGGTTAGGGTTAGGGAACGGCAAGGCTTAGGGCACAGGTGAGGGTACGGAAACGTGGGAGGGTCAGGCTACGTGCTGACGCACAGGTCAGTGCCAGCGTACAGGTCAGGAGTAGGGTACGGCGTAAGGTAAGGTGTAGGGCTGGTGGTGGGTTTCTATTCCGGGCTAGGGTTAGGGTTAGGGAACGGCAAGGGTTAGGGCACAGGTGAGGGTACGGAAACGTGGGAGGGTCAGGCTACGTGCTGACACACGGGTCAGTGCCAGCGTACGGGTCAGGAGTAGGGTATGGCGTAAGGTAAGGTGTAGGGCTGGTGGTGGGTTTCTATTCCGGGCTAGGGTTAGGGTTAGGGAACGGCAAGGCTTAAGGCACAGGTGAGGGTACGAAAACGTGGGAGGGTCGGGCTACGTGCTGACGCACGGGTCAGTGCCAGCGTACGGGCCAGGAGTAGGCAACGGCGTAGGATAATGTGTAGGGCTGGTGGTGGATTTGCGTTCCGGGCTAGGGTTAGTGTTAGGGAACGGCAAGGCTTAGGGCACAGGTGAGGGTACGGAAACGTGGGAGGGTCAGGCTACGTGCTGAGGCACGGTTCAGTGCCAGCGTACGGGCCAGGAATAGGGTACGGCATAAGGTAAGGTGTCAGGCTGGTGGTGGGTTTCCGTTCCGGGCTAGGGTTAGGGTTAGGGAACGGCAAGGCTTAGGGCACAGGTGAAGGTACGGAAACGTGGGAGGCTCGTGCTACGTGCTGACGCACGGGTCAGTGCCAGCGTACGGGCCAGGAGTAGGCAACGGCGTAGGATAAAGTGTAGGCTGGTGGTGGATTTGCGTTCTGGGCTAGGGTTAGGGTAAGGGAACGGCAAGGCTTAGGGCACAGGAGAGGGTACGGAAACGCGGGAGGGTAAGGCCACGTGCTGATGCATGGGGCAGTGCCAGAGTACAGGCCAGGAGTAGGCAACGGCGTAGGGTAAGTTGTAGGGCTGGTGTTGGGTTTCCATTCCGGGCTAGGGTTAGGGTTAGGGAACGGCAAGGCTTAGGGCACAGGTGAGGGTACGGAAACGTGGGAGGGTCAGGCTACGTGCTGACGCACGGGTCAGTGCCAGCGTACGGGCCAGGAGTAGGCAACGGCGTAAGGTAAGGTGTAGGGCTGGTGGTTGTTTTCCGTTCCAGGCTAGGGTTAGGGTTAGGGAACGGCAAGGCTTAGGGCACAGGTGAGGGTACGGAAACGTGGGAGGGTCGGGCTACGTGCTGACGCACGGGTCAGTGCCAGCGTACCGGCCAGGAGTAGGCAACGGCGTAGGATAAAGTGTAGGGCTTGTGGTGGATTTGCGTTCCGGGCTAGGGTTAGGGTTAGGGAACGGCAAGGCTTAGGGCACAGGTGAGGATACGGAAACGTGGGTGGGTCAGGCTACGTGCAGACGCACGAGTCAGTGCCAGCGTACGGGTCAGGAGTAGGGTACGGCGTAAGGTAAGGTGTAGGGCTGGTGGTGGGTTTCTATTCCGGGCTAGGGTTAGGGTTAGGGAACGGCAAGGCTTAGGGCACAAGTGAGGGTACGGAAACGTGGGAGGGTCAGGCTACGTGCTGATGCACGGTTCAGTGCCAGCGTACGGGCCAGGAATAGGGTACGGCGTAAGGTAAGGTGTAGGGCTGGTGGTGGGTTTCCATTCCGGGCTGGGGTTAGGGTTAGGGAACGGCAACGCTTAGGACACAGGTGAGGGTACGGAAACGTGGGAGGGTCAGGCTACGTGCTGATTCACGGGTCCGTGCCAGCGTTCGGGCCAGGAGTGTGCAACGGCGTAAGGTAAGGTGTAGTGCTTGTGGTTGATTTCCGTTCCGGGATAGGGTTAGGGTTAGGGATCGGCAAGGCTTAGGGCACAGGTGAGGGTATGGAAACGTGGGTGGGTCGGGCTACGTGCAGACGCACGGGTCAGTGCCAGCGTACGGGCCAGGAGTAGGCAACGGCGTAGGATAAAGTGTACGGCTGGTGGTGGATTTGCGTTCTGGGCTAGGGTTAGGGTTAGGGAACGGCAAGGCTTAGGGCACAGGTCAGGGTACGGAAACGCGGGAGGGTAAGGCTACGTGCTGATGCACGGGTCAGTGCCAGAGTACAGGCCAGGACTAGGCAACGGCGTAGGGTAAGTTGTAGGGCTGGTGTTGGGTTTCCATTCCGGGCTAGGGTTAGCGTTATGGAAAGGCAAGGCTTAGGGCACAGGTGAGGGTACGGAAACGTGGGAGGTTCAGGCTACGTGCTGACGTACGGGTCAGTGCCAGCATACGTGCCAGGAGTAGGCAACGGCGTAAGGTATGGTGTAGGGCTGGTGGTTGGTTTCCGTTCCAGGCTAGGGTTAGGGTTAGGGAACGGCAAGGCTTAGGGCACAGGTGAGGGTACGGAAACGTGGGAGGGTCGGGCTACGTGCTGACGCACGGCTCAGTGTCAGCGTACGGGCCAGGAGTAGGCAACGGCGTAGGATAAAGTGTAGGGCTAGTGGTGGATTTGCGTTCCAGGCTAGGGTTAGGGTTAGGGAACGGCAAGGCTTAGGGCACAGGTGAGGATACGGAAACGTGGGAGGTTCAGGCTACGTGCTGACGCACGGGTCAGTGCCAGCGTACGGGTCAGGAGTAGGGTACGGCGTAAGGTAAGGTGTAGGGCTGCTGGTGGGTTTCTATTCCGGGCTAGGGTTAGGGTTAGGGAACCGCAAGGCTTAGGGCACAGGTCAGGTTACGGAAACGCGGGAGGGTAACGCTACGTTCTGATGCACGGGTCAGAGCCAGAGTACAGGCCAGGAGTAGGCAACGGGGTAGGGTAAGGTGTAGGGCTGGTGGTGGGTTTCTATTCCTGGGTAGGTTTAGGGTTAGGGAATGGCAAGGCTTAGGGCACAGGTGAGGGTACGGAAACGTGGGAGGGTCAGGCTACGTGCTGACGCACGGGTCAGTGCCAGCGTACGGGTCAGGAGTAGGGTACGGCGTAAGGTAAGGTGTAGGGCTGGTGGTGGGTTTCTATTCCGGGCTAGGGTTAGGGTTAGGGAACGGCAAGGCTTAGGGCACAGGTCAGGGTACGGAAACGCGGGAGGGTAAGGCTACGTGCTGATGAACGGGTCAGTGCCAGAGTACAGGCCAGGAGTAGGCAACGGCGTAGGGTAAGGTGTAGGGCTGGTGGTTGGTTTCTGTTCCAGGCTATGGTTAGGGTTAGGGAACGGCAAGGCTTAGGGCACAGGTGAGGGTACGGAAACGTGGGAGGGTCAGGCTACGTGCTGACGCACGGTTCAGTGCCAGCGTACGGGCCAGGAATATGGTACGGCGTAAGGTAAGGTGTAGGGCTGGTGGTGGGTTTCCGTTCTGGCCTAGGGTTAGGGTTAGGGAACGGCAAGGCTTAGGGCACAGGTGAGGGTACGGAAACGTGGGAGGGTCAGGCTACGTGCTGACGCACGGGTCAGTACCAACGTACGGGCCAGGAGTAGGGTACGGCGTAAGGTAAGGTGTAGGGCTTGTTGTTGATTTCCGTTCCAGGCTAGGGTTAGGATTAGGGAACGGCAAGGCTTAGGGCAAAGGAGAGGGTACGGAAACGTGGGAGGGTCGGGCCCCGTGCTGACGCACGGGTTAGTGCCAGCATACGGGCCAGGAGTAGGCAACGGCGTAGGATAAAGTGTAGGGCTGGTGGTGGGTTTCCATTCCGGGCTAGGGTTAGGGTTAGGGAACGGCAACGCTTAGGGCACAGGTGAGGGTACGGAAACGTGGGAGGGTCAGGCTACGTGCTGACGCACGGGTCAGTGCCAGCGTACGGGCCAGGAGTAGGCAACGGCTTAAGGTAAGGTGTAGGGCTGGTGGTGGGTTTCTATTCCGGGCTAGGGTTAGGGTTAGGGAACGGCAAGGCTTAGGGCACAGGTGAGGGTACGGAAACGTGGGAGGGTCAGGCTACGTGCTGACGCACAGGTCAGTGCCAGCGTACAGGTCATGAGTATGGTACGGCGTAAGGTACCGTGTAGGGCTGGTGGTGGGTTTCTATTCCGGGCTAGGGTTAGGGTTAGCGAACGGCAAGGCTTAGGGCACAGGTGAGGGCACGGAAACGTGGGAGGGTCAGGCTACGTGCTGACGCACGGGTCAGTGCCAGCGTACGGGTCAGGATTAGGGTATGCCGTAAGGTAAGTTGTAGGGCTGGTGGTGGGTTTCTATTCCGGGCTAGGGTTAGGGTTAGGGAATGGCAAGGCTTAGGGCACAGGTGAGGGTACAGAAACGTGGGAGGGTCGGGCTACGTGCTGACGCACGGGTCAGTGCCAGCGTACGGGCCAGGAGTAGGCAACGGCGTAGGATAAAGTGTAGGGCTGGTGGTTGATTTCCGTTCCGGGCTAGGGTTAGGGTTAGGGAACGGCAAGGCTTAGGGCACAGGTGAGGTTACGGAAACGTGGGAGGGTCAGGCTACGTGCTGACGCTCGGGTCAGTGCCAGCGTACGGGCCAGGAGTAGGCAACGGCGTAAGGTAAGGTGTAGGGCTCGTGGTTGGTTTCCGTTCCAGGCTAGGGTTAGGGTTAGGGAACGGCAAGGCTTAGGGCACAGGTGAGGGTACGGAAACGTGGGAGGGTCGCGCTACATGCTGACGCACGTGTCAGTGCCAGCGTACGGGCCAGGAGTAGGCAACGGCGTAGGATAAAGTGTATGGCTGGTGGTGGATTTGCGTTCCGGGCTAGGGTTAGGGTTAGGGAATGACAAGGCTTAGGGCACAGGTGAGGGTACGGAAACGTGGGAGGGTCAGGCTACGTGCTGACGCACAGGTCAGTGCCAGCGTACAGGTCAGGAGTAGGGTACGGCGTAAGGAAAAGTGTAGGGCTGGTGGTGGGTTTCTATTCCGGGCTAGGGTTAGGGTTAGGGAACGGCAAGGCTTAGGGCACAGGTGAGGGTACGGAAACGTGGGAGGGTCAGGCTACGTGCTGACGCACGTGTCAGTGCCAGCGTACGGGTCAGGAGTAGGGTACGGCGTAAGGTAAGGTGTAGGGCTGGTGGTGGCTTTCTATTCCCGGCTAGGGTTAGGGTTAGGAAACGGCAAGGCTTAGGGCACAGGTGAGGGTACGGAAACGTGGGAGGGTCAGGCTACGTGCTGACGCACGGGTCAGTGCCAGCGTACGGGCCAGGAGTAGGCAACGGCTTAAGGTAAGGTGTAGGGCTGGTGGTGGGTTTCTATTCCCGGCTAGGGTTAGGGTTAGGGAACGGCAAGGCTTAGGGCACAGGTGAGGGTACAGAAACGTGGGAGGGTCGGGCTACGTGCTGACGCACGGGTCAGTGCCAGCATACGGGTCAGGAGTAGGCAACGGCGTAGGATAAAGTGTAGGGCTGGTGGTGGGTTTCCATTCCGGGCTAGGGTTAGGGTTAGGGAACGGCAACGCTTAGGGCACTGGTGAGGGTACGGAAACGTGGGAGGGTCAGGCTACGTGCTGACGCACGGGTCAGTGCCAGCGTACGGGCCAGGAGTAGGCAACGGCTTAAGGTAAGGTGTAGGGCTGGTGGTGGGTTTCTATTCCGGGCTAGGGTTAGGGTTAGGGAACGGCAAGGCTTAGGGCACAGGTGAGGGTACAGAAACGTGGGAGGGTCGGGCTACGTGCTGACGCACGGGTCAGTGCCAGCGTACGGGCCAGGAGTAGGCAACGGCTTAAGGTAAGGTGTAGGGCTGGTGGTGGGTTTCTATTCCGGGCTTGGGTTAGGGTTAGGGAACGGCAAGGCTTAGGGCACAGGTGAGGGTACAGAAACGTGGGAGGGTCGGGCTACGTGCTGACGCACGGGTCAGTGCCAGCGTACGGGCCAGGAGTAGGCAACGGCGTAGGATAAAGTGTAGGGCTGGTGGTGGATTTGCATTCGGGGCTAGGCTTAGGGTTAGGGAACGGCAAGGCTTAGGGCACAGGTGAGGGTACGGAAACGTGGGAGGGTCAGGCTACGTGCTGACGCACAGGTCAGTGCCAGCGTACAGGTCAGGAGTAGGGTACGGCGTAAGGTAAGGTGTAGGGCTGGTGGTGGGTTTCTATTCCGGGCTAGGGTTAGGGTTAGGGAACGGCAAGGCATAGGGCACAGGTGAGGGTACGGAAACGTGGGAGGGTCAGTCTACGTGCTGACGCACAGGTCAGTGCCAGCGTACGGGTCAGGAGTAGGTTATGGCGTAAGGTAAGGTGTAGGGTTGGTGGTGGCTTTCTATTCCGGGCTAGGGTTAGGGTTAGGGAACGGCAAGGCTTAGGGCACAGGTGAGGGTACGGAAACGTGGGAGGGTCGGGCTACGTGCTGACGCACGGGTCAGTGCCAGCGTACGGGCCAGGAGTAGGCAACGGCGTAGGATAAAGTGTAGGGCTGGTGGTGGATTTGCGTTCCGGGCTAGGCTTAGGGTTAGGGAACGGCATGGCTTAGGGCACAGGTGAGGGTACGGAAACGTGGGAGGGTCAGGCTACGTGCTGACGCACGGTTCAGTGCCAGCGTACGGGCCAGGAATAGGGTACGGCGTAATGTAAGGTGTCAGGCTGGTGGTGGGTTTCCGTTCCGGGCTAGGGTTAGGGTTAGGGAACGGCAAGGCTTAGGGCACAGGTGAAGGTACGGAAACGTGGGAGGCTCGTGCTACGTGCTGACGCACGGGTCAGTGCTAGCGTACGGGCCAGGAGTAGGCAACGGCGTAGGATAAAGTGTAGGCTGGTGGTGGATTTGCGTTCTGGGCTAGGGTTAGGGTTAGGGAACGGCAAGGCTTAGGGCACAGGTGAGGGTACGGAGACGCCACAGTGTAAGGCTACGTGCTGATGCACGGGGCAGTGCCAGAGTACAGGCCAGGAGTAGGCAACGGCGTAGGGTAAGGTGTAGGGCTGGTGGTGGGTTTCCATTCCGGGCTAGGGTTAGGGTTAGGGAACGGCAAGGCTTAGGGCACAGGTGAGGGTACGGAAACGTGGGAGGGTCAGGCTACGTGCTGATGCACGGGTCAGTGCCAGCGTACGGGCCAGGTGTAGGCAACGGCGTAAGGTAAGGTGTAGGGCTGGTGGTTGTTTTCCGTTCCAGGCTAGGGTTAGGGTTAGGGAACGGCAAGGCTTAGGGCACAGGTGAGGGTACGGAAACGTGGGAGGGTCGGGCTACGTGCTGATGCACGGGTCAGTGCCAGCGTACTGGCCAGGAGTAGGCAACGGCGTAGGATAAAGTGTAGGGCTGGTGGTGGGTTTGCGTTCCGGGCTAGGGTTAGGTTTAGGGCACGGCAAGGCTTAGGGCACAGGTGAGGGTACGGAAGCGTGGGAGGGTCAGGCTACGTGCAGACGAACGGGTCAGTGCCAGCGTACGGTTCAGGAGTAGGGTACGGCGTAAGGTAAGGTGTAGGGCTGGTGGTGGGTTTCTATTCCGGGCTAGGGTTAGGGTTAGGGAACGGCAAGGCTTAGGGCACAAGTGAGGGTACGGAAACGTGGGAGGGTCAGGCTACGTGCTGACGCACGGTTCAGTGCCAGCGTACGGGCCAGGAATAGGGTACGGTGTAAGGTAAGGTGTAGGGCTGGTGGTGGGTTTCCATTCCGGGCTAGGGTTAGGGTTAGGGAACGGCAAGGCTTAGGGCACAGCTGAGGGCACGGAAACGTGGGAGGGTCAGGCTACGTGCTGACGCACGGGTCAGTGCCAGCGTACGGGTCAGGAGTAGGGTACGGCGTAAGGTAAGGTGTAGGGCTGGTGGTGGGTTTCTATTCCGGGCTAGGGTTAGGGTTAGGGAACGGCAAGGCTTAGGGCACAGTTCAGGGTACGGAAACGCGGGAGGGTAAGGCTACGTGCTGATGAACGGGTCAGTGCCAGAGTACAGGCCAGGAGTAGGCAACGGCGTAGGGTAAGGTGTAGGGCTGGTGGTTGGTTTCCGTTCCAGGCTAGGGTTAGGGTTAGGGAACGGCAAGGCTTAGGGCACAGGGGAGGGTACGGAAACGTGGGAGGGTCGGGCTACGTGCTGATTCACGGGTCCGTGCCAGCGTTCGGGCCAGGAGTGGGCAACGGCGTAAGGTAAGGTGTAGGGCTTGTGGTTGATTTCCGTTCCGGGATAGGGTTAGGGTTAGGGATCAGCAAGGCTTAGGGCACAGGTGAGGGTATGGAAACGTGGGAGGGTCGGGCTACGTGCAGACGCACGGGTCAGTGCCAGCGTACGGGCCAGGAGTAGGCAACGGCGTAGGATAAAGTGTACGGCTGGTGGTGGATTTGCGTTCTGGGCTAGGGTTAGGGTTAGGGAACGGCAAGGCGTAGGGCACAGGTCAGGGTACGGAAACGCGGGAGGGTAAGGCTACGTGCTGATGCACGGGTCAGTGCCAGAGTACAGGCCAGGACTAGGCAACGGCGTAGGGTAAGGTGTAGGGCTGGTGGTGGGTTTTCATTCCGGGCTAGGGTTAGCGTTAGGGAAAGGCAAGGCTTAGGGCACAGGTGAGGGTACGGAAACGTGGGAG
The DNA here is from genome assembly GCF_964165515.1 of Mesoplodon bidens. Taxonomy (NCBI): domain Eukaryota; kingdom Metazoa; phylum Chordata; class Mammalia; order Artiodactyla; family Ziphiidae; genus Mesoplodon; species Mesoplodon bidens. The sequence continues at coordinate 94,497,063 of NC_138168.1, forward strand.
GTTCAGGCTACGTGCTGACGCACGGGTCAGTGCCAGCATACGTGCCAGGAGTAGGCAATGGCGTAAGGTAAGGTGTAGGGCTGATGGTTGGTTTCCGTTCCAGGCTAGGGTTAGGGTTAGGGAACGGCAAGGCTTAGGGCACAGGTGAGGGTACGGAAACGTGGGAGGGTCGGGCTACGTGCTGACGCACGGGTCAGTGCCAGCGTTCGGGCCAGGAGTAGGCAACGGCGTAGGATAAATTGTAGGGCTAGTGGTGGATTTGCGTTCCAGGGTAGGGTTAGGGTTAGGGAACGGCAAGGCTTAGGGCACAGGTGAGGGTACGGAAACGTGGGAGGGTCGGGCTACGTGCTGACGCACGGGTCAGTGCCAGCGTACGGGCCAGGAGTAGGCAACGGCGTAGGATAAAGTATAGGGCTGGTGGTGGATTTGCGTTAGGGGCTAGGGTTAGGGTTAGGGAACGGCAGGGCTTAGGGCACAGGTGAGTGTACGGAAACGTGGGAGGGTCAGGCTACGTGCTGACGCACAGGTCAGTGCCAGCGTACAGGTCAGGAATATGGTACGGCGTAAGGTAACGTGTAGGGCTGGTGGTGGGTTTCTATTCCGGGCTAGGGTTAGGGTTAGGGAACCGCAAGGCTTAGGGCACAGGTGAGGGCACGGAAACGTGGGAGGGTCAGGCTACGTGCTGACGCACGTGTCAGTGCCAGCGTACGGGTCAGGAGTAGGGTATGGCGTAAGGTAAGGTGTAGGGCTGGTGGTGGGTTTCTATTCCGGGCTAGGGTTAGGGTTAGGGAACGGCAAGGCTTAGGGCACAGGTGAGGGTACAGAAACGTGGGAGGGTCGGGCTACGTGCTGACGCACGGGTCAGTGACAGCGTACGGGCCAGGAGTATGCAACGGCGTAGGATAAAGTGTAGGGCTGGTGGTTGATTTCCGTTCCGGGCTAGTGTTAGGGTTAGGGAACGGCAAGGCTTAGGGCACAGGTGAGGTTACGGAAACGTGGGAGGGTCAGGCTACGTGCTGACGCACGGGTCAGTGCCAGCGTACGGGCCAGGAGTAAGCAACGGCGTAAGGTAAGGTGTAGGGCTGGTGGTTGGTTTCCGTTCCAGGCTAGGGTTAGGGTTAGGGAACGGCAAGGCTTAGGGCACAGGTGAGGGTACGGAAACGTGGGAGGGTCGGGCTACGTGCTGACGCAAGTGTCAGTGCCAGCGTACGGGCCAGGAGTAGGCAACGGCGTAGGATAAAGTGTATGGCTGGTGGTGGATTTGCGTTCCGGGCTAGGGTTAGGGTTAGGGAACGGCAAGGCTTAGGGCACAGGTGAGGGTATGGAAACGTGGCAGGGTCAGGCTACGTGCTGACGCACAGCTCAGTGCCAGCGTACAGGTCAGGAGTAGGGTACGGCGTAAGGAAAAGTGTAGGGCTGGTGGTGGGTTTCTATTCCGGGCTAGGGTTAGGGTTAGGGAACGGCAAGGCTTAGGGCACAGGTGAGGGTACGGAAACGTGGGAGGGTCAGGCTACGTGCTGACGCACGTGTCAGTGCCAGCGTACGGGTCAGGAGTAGGGTACGGCGTAAGGTAAGGTGTAGGGCTGGTGGTGGGTTTCTATTCCGGGCTAGGGTTAGGGTTAGGGAACGGCAAGGCTTAGGGCACAGGTGAGGGTACGGAAACGTGGGAGGGTCAGGCTACGTGCTGACGCACGGGTCAGTGCAAGCGTACGGGCCAGGAGTAGGCAACGGCTTAAGGTAGGGTGTAGGGCTGGTGGTGGGTTTCTATTCCGGGCTAGGGTTAGGGTTAGGGAACGGCAAGGCTTAGGGCACAGGTGAGGGTACAGAAACGTGGGAGGGTCGGGCTACGTGCTGACGCACGGGTCAGTGCCAGCATACGGGTCAGGAGTAGGCAATGACGTAGGATAAAGTGTAGGGCTGGTGGTGGGTTTCCATTCCGGGCTAGGGTTAGGGTTAGGGAACGGCAAGGCTTAGGGCACAGGTGTGGGTACAGAAACGTGGGAGGGTCGGGCTACGTGCTGACGCACGGGTCAGTGCCAGCGTACGGGCCAGGAGCAGGCAACGGCGTAGGATAAAGTGTAGGGCTGGTGGTGGATTTGCGTTCGGGGCTAGGGTTAGGGTTAGGGAACGGCAAGGCTTAGGGCACAGGTGAGGGTACGGAAACGTGGGAGGGTCAGGCTACGTGCTGACGCACAGGTCAGTGCCAGCGTACAGGTCAGGAGTAGGGTACAGCGTAAGGTAAGGTGTAGGGCTGGTGGTGGGTTTCTATTCCGGGCTAGGGTTAGGGTTAGGGAACGGCAAGGCATAGGGCACAGGTGAGGGTACGGAAACGTGGGAGGGTGAGGCTTCGTGCTGACGCACGGGTCAGTGCCAGCGTTCGGGTCAGGAGTAGGTTATGGCGTAAGGTAAGGTGTAGGGCTGGTGGTGGGTTTCCGTTCCGGGCTAGGGTTAGGGTTAGGGAACGGCAAGGCTTAGGGCACAGGTGAAGGTACGGAAACGTGGGAGGCTCGTGCTACGTGCTGACGCACGGGTCAGTGCCAGCGTACGGGCCAGGAGTAGGCAACGGCGTAGGATAAAGTGTAGGCTGGTGGTGGATTTGCGTTCTGGGCTAGGGTTAGGGTTAGGGAACGGCAAGGCTTACGGCACAGGAGAGGGTACGGAAACGTGGGAGGGTCCGGCTACGTGCTGACACACGGGTCAGTGCCAGCGTACGGGTCAGGAGTAGGGTATGGCGTAAGGTAAGGTGTAGGGCTGGTGGTGGGTTTCTATTCTGGGCTAGGGTTAGGGTTAGGGAACGGCAAGGCTTAAGGCACAGGTGAGGGTACGAAAACGTGGGAGGGTCGGGCTACGTGCTGACGCACGGGTCAGTGCCAGCGTACGGGCCAGGAGTAGGCAACGGCGTAGGATAAAGTGTAGGGCTGGTGGTGGATTTGCGTTCCGGGCTAGGGTTAGTGTTAGGGAACGGCAAGGCTTAGGGCACAGGTGAGGGTACGGAAACGTGGGAGGGTCAGGCTACGTGCTGACGCACGGTTCAGTGCCAGCGTACGGGCCAGGAATAGGGTACGGCATAAGGTAAGGTGTCAGGCTCGTGGTGGGTTTCCGTTCCGGGCTAGGGTTAGGGTTAGGGAACGGCAAGGCGTAGGGCACAGGTGAAGGTACGGAAACGTGGGAGGCTCGTGCTACGTGCTGACGCACGGGTCAGTGCCAGCGTACGGGCCAGGAGTAGGCAACGGCGTAGGATAAAGTGTAGGCTGGTGGTGGATTTGCGTTCTGGGCTAGGGTTAGGGTTAGGGAACGGCAAGGCTTAGGGCACAGGAGAGGGTACGGAAACGCGGGAGGGTAAGGCCACGTGCTGATGCATGGGGCAGTGCCAGTGTACAGGCCAGGAGTAGGCAACGGCGTAGGTTAAGGTGTAGGGCTGGTGGTGGGTTTCCATTCCGGGCTAGGGTTAGGGTTAGGGAACGGCAAGGCTTAGGGCACAGGTGAGGGTACGGAAACTTGGGAGGGTCAGGCTACGTGCTGACGCACGGGTCAGTGCCAGCGTACGGGCCAGGAGTAGGCAACGGCGTAAGGTAAGGTGTAGGGCTGGTGGTTGTTTTCCGTTCCAGGCTAGGGTTAGGGTTAGGGAACGGCAAGGCTTAGGGCACAGGTGAGGGTACGGAAACGTGGGAGGGTCGGGCTACGTGCTGACGCACGGGTCAGTGCCAGTGTACTGGCCAGGAGTAGGCAACGGCGTAGGATAAAGTGTAGGGCTGGTGGTGGATTTGCGTTCCGGGCTAGGGTTAGGGTTAGGGAACGGCAAGGCTTAGGGCACAGGTGAGGATACGGAAACGTGGGAGGGTCAGGCTACGTGCAGACGCACGAGTCAGTGCCAGCGTACGGGTCAGGAGTAGGGTACGGCGTAAGGTAAGGTGTAGGGCTGGTGGTGGGTTTCTATTCCGGGCTAGGGTTAGGGTTAGGGAACGGCAAGGCTTAGGGCACAAGTGAGGGTACGGAAACGTGGGAGGGTCAGGCTACGTGCTGATGCACGGTTCAGTGCCAGCATACGGGCCAGGAATAGGGTACGGCGTAAGGTAAGGTGTAGGGCTGGTGGTGGGTTTCCATTCCGGGCTGGGGTTAGGGTTAGGGAACGGCAAGGCTTAGGCCACAGGTGAGGGTACGGAAACGTGGGAGGGTCAGGCTACGTGCTGATTCACGGGTCCGTGCCAGCGTTCGGGCCAGGAGTGTGCAACGGCGTAAGGTAAGGTGTAGGGCTGGTGGTTGATTTCCGTTCCGGGATAGGGTTAGGGTTAGGGATCGGCAAGGCTTAGGGCACAGGTGAGGGTATGGAAACGTGGGAGGGTCGGGCTACGTGCAGACGCACGGGTCAGTGCCAGCGTACGGGCCAGGAGTAGGCAACGGCGTAGGATAAAGTGTACGGCTGGTGGTGGATTTGCGTTCTGGGCTAGGGTTAGGGTTAGGGAACGGCAAGGCTTAGGGCACAGGTCAGGGTACGGAAACGCGGGAGGGTAAGGCTACGTGCTGATGCACGGGTCAGTGCCAGAGTACAGGCCAGGACTAGGCAACGGCGTAGGGTAAGTTGTAGGGCTGGTGTTGGGTTTCCATTCCGGGCTAGGGTTAGCGTTAGGGAAAGGCAAGGCTTAGGGCACAGGTGAGGGTACGGAAACGTGGGAGGTTCAGGCTACGTGCTGACGCACGGGTCAGTGCCAGCATACGTGCCAGGAGTAGGCAACGGCGTAAGGTATGGTGTAGGGCTGGTGGTTGGTTTCCGTTCCAGGCTAGGGTTAGGGTTAGGGAACGGCAAGCCTTAGGGCACAGGTGAGGGTACGGAAACGTGGGAGGGTCGGGCTACGTGCTGACGCATGGCTCAGTGTTAGCGTACGGGCCAGGAGTAGGCAACGGCGTAGGATAAAGTGTAGGGCTAGTGGTGGATTTGCGTTCCAGGCTAGGGTTAGGGTTAGGGAACGGCAAGGCTTAGGGCACAGGTGAGGATACGGAAACGTGGGAGGTTCAGGCTACGTGCTGACGCACGGGTCAGTGCCAGCGTACGGGTCAGGAGTAGGGTACGGCGTAAGGTAAGGTGTAGGGCTGGTGGTGGGTTTCTATTCCGGGCTAGGGTTAGGGTTAGGGAACCGCAAGGCTTAGGGCACAGGTCAGGTTACGGAAACGCGGGAGGGTAAGGCTACGTTCTGACGCACGGGTCAGTGCCAGCGTACGGGTCAGGAGTAGGGTACGGCGTAAGGTAAGGTGTAGGGCTGGTGGTGGGTTTCTATTCCGGGCTAGGGTTAGGGTTAGGGAACGGCAAGGCTTAGGGCACAGGTCAGGGTACGGAAACGCGGGAGGGTAAGGCTACGTGCTGATGAACGGGTCAGTGCCAGAGTACAGGCCAGGAGTAGGCAATGGCGTAGGGTAAGGTGTAGGGCTGGTGGTTGTTTTCTGTTCCAGGCTAGGGTTAGGGTTAGGGAACGGCAAGGCTTAGGGCACAGGTGACGGTACGGAAACTTGGGAGGGTCGGGCTACGTGCTGACGCACGGGTCAGTGCCAGCGTACGGGTCAGGAGTAGGCAACGGCGTAGGATAAAGTGCAGGGCTGGTGGTGGATTTGCGTTCCAGGCTAGGGTTAGGTTTAGGGAACGGCAAGGCTTAGGGCACAGGTGAGTGTACGGAAACGTGGGAGGGTCAGGCTACGTGCTGACGCACGGTTCAGTGCCAGCGTACGGGCCAGGAATAGGGTACGGCGTAAGGTAAGGTGTAGGGCTGGTGGTGGGTTTCCGTTCTGGCCTAGGGTTAGGGTTAGGGAACGGCAAGGCTTAGGGCACAGGTGAGGGTACGGAAACGTGGGAGGGTCAGGCTACGTGGTGACGCACGGGTCAGTGCCAACGTACGGGCCAGGAGTAGGGTACGGCGTAAGGTAAGTTGTAGGGCTTGTTGTTGATTTCCGTTCCAGGCTAGGGTTAGGATTAGGGAACGGCAAGGCTTAGGGCAAAGGAGAGGGTACGGAAACGTGGGAGGGTCGGGCCCCGTGCTGACGCACGGGTTAGTGCCAGCATACGGGCCAGGAGTAGGCAACGGCGTAGGATAAAGTGTAGGGCTGGTGGTGGGTTTCCATTCCGGGCTAGGGTTAGGGTTAGGGAACGGCAACGCTTAGGGCACAGGTGAGGGTACGGAAACGTGGGAGGGTCAGGCTACGTGCTGACGCACGGGTCAGTGCCAGCGTACGGGCCAGGAGTAGGCAACGGCTTAAGGTAAGGTGTAGGGCTGGTGGTGGGTTTCTATTCCGGGCTAGGGTTAGGGTTAGGGAACGGCAAGGCTTAGGGCACAGGTGAGGGTACGGAAACGTGGGAGGGTCAGGCTACGTGCTGACGCACAGGTCAGTGCCAGCGTACAGGTCAGGAGTATGGTACGGCGTAAGGTACCGTGTAGGGCTGGTGGTGGGTTTCTATTCCGGGCTAGGGTTAGGGTTAGCGAACGGCAAGGCTTAGGGCACAGGTGAGGGCACGGAAACGTGGGAGGGTCAGGCTACGTGCTGACGCACGGGTCAGTGCCAGCGTACGGGTCAGGAGTAGGGTATGGCGTAAGGTAAGTTGTAGGGCTGGTGGTGGGTTTCTATTCCGAGCTAGGGTTAGGGTTAGGGAATGGCAAGGCTTAGGGCACAGGTGAGGGTACAGAAACGTGGGAGGGTCGGGCTACGTGCTGACGCACGGGTCAGTGCCAGCGTACGGGCCAGGAGTAGGCAACGGCGTAGGATAAAGTGTATGGCTGGTGGTGGATTTGCGTTCCGGGCTAGGGTGAGGGTTAGGGAATGACAAGGCTTAGGGCACAGGTGAGTGTACGGAAACGTGGGAGGGTCAGGCTACGTGCTGACGCACAGGTCAGTGCCAGCGTACAGGTCAGGAGTAGGGTACGGCGTAAGGAAAAGTGTAGGGCTGGTGGTGGGTTTCTATTCCGGGCTAGGGTTAGGGTTAGGGAACGGCAAGGCTTAGGGCACAGGTGAGGGTACGGAAACGTGGGAGGGTCAGGCTACGTGCTGACGCACGTGTCAGTGCCAGCGTACGGGTCAGGAGTAGGGTACGGGGTAAGGTAAGGTGTAGGGCTGGTGGTGGCTTTCTATTCCCGGCTAGGGTTAGGGTTAGGGAACGGCAAGGCTTAGGGCACAGGTGAGGGTACGGAAACGTGGGAGGGTCAGGCTACGTGCTGACGCACGGGTCAGTGCCAGCGTACGGGCCAGGAGTAGGCAACGGCTTAAGGTAAGGTGTAGGGCTGGTGGTGGGTTTCTATTCCGGGCTAGGGTTAGGGTTAGGGAACGGCAAGGCTTAGGGCACAGGTGAGGGTACGGAAACGTGGGAGGGTCGGGCTACGTGGTGACGCACGGGTCAGTGCCAGCATACGGGTCAGGAGTAGGCAACGGCGTAGGATAAAGTGTAGGGCTGGTGGTGGGTTTCTATTCCGGGCTAGGGTTAGGGTTAGGGAACGGCAACGCTTAGGGCACTGGTGAGGGTACGGAAACGTGGGAGGGTCAGGCTACGTGCTGACGCACGGGTCAGTGCCAGCGTACGGGCCAGGAGTAGGAAACGGCTTAAGGTAAGGTGTAGGGCTGGTGGTGGGTTTCTATTACGGGCTAGGGTTAGGGTTAGGGAACGGCAAGGCTTAGGGCACAGGTGAGGGTACAGAAACGTGGGAGGGTCGGGCTACGTGCTGACGCACGGGTCAGTGCCAGCGTACGGGCCAGGAGTAGGCAACGGCTTAAGGTAAGGTGTAGGGCTGGTGGTGGGTTTCTATTCCGGGCTTGGGTTAGGGTTAGGGAACGGCAAGGCTTAGGGCACAGGTGAGGGTACAGAAACGTGGGAGGGTCGGGCTACGTGCTGACGCACGGGTCAGTGCCAGCGTACGGGCCAGGAGTAGGCAACGGCGTAGGATAAAGTGTAGGGCTGGTGGTGGATTTGAATTCGGGGCTAGGGTTAGGGTTAGGGAACGGCAAGGCTTAGGGCACAGGTGAGGGTACGGAAACGTGGGAGGTTCAGGCTACGTGCTGACGCACAGGTCAGTGCCAGCGTACAGGTCAGGAGTAGGGTACGGCGTAAGGTAAGGTGTAGGGCTGGTGGTGGGTTTCTATTCCGGGCTAGGGTTATGGTTAGGGAACGGCAAGGCATAGGGCACAGGTGAGGGTACGGAAACGTGGGAGGGTCAGTCTACGTGCTGACGCACGTGTCAGTGCCAGCGTACGGGTCAGGAGTAGGTTATGGCGTAAGGTAAGGTGTAGGGCTGGTGGTGGGTTTCTATTCCGGGCTAGGGTTAGGGTTAGGGAACCGCAAGGCTTAGGGCACAGGTGAGGGTACGGAAACGTGGGAGGGTCGGGCTACGTGCTGACGCACGGGTCAGTGCCAGCGTACGGGCCAGGAGTAGGCAACGGCGTAGGATAAAGTGTAGGGCTGGTGGTGGATTTGCGTTCCGGGCTAGGCTTAGGGTTAGGGAACGGCATGGCTTAGGGCACAGGTGAGGGTACGGAAACGTGGGAGGGTCAGGCTACGTGCTGACGCACGGTTCAGTGCCAGCGTACGGGCCAGGAATAGGGTACGGCGTAATGTAAGGTGTCAGGCTGGTGGTGGGTTTCCGTTCCGGGCTAGGGTTAGGGTTAGGGAACGGCAAGGCTTAGGGCACAGGTGAAGGTACGGAAACGTGTGAGGCTCGTGCTACGTGCTGACGCACGGGTCAGTGCCAGCGTACGGGCCAGGAGTAGGCAACGGCGTAGGATAAAGTGTAGGCTGGTGGTGGATTTGCGTTCTGGGCTAGGGTTAGGGTTAGGGAACGGCAAGGCTTAGGGCACAGGAGAGGGTACGGAAACGCCACAGTGTAAGGCTACGTGCTGATGCACGGGGCAGTGCCAGAGTACAGGCCAGGAGTAGGCAACGGCGTAGGGTAAGGTGTAGGGCTGGTGGTGGGTTTCCATTCCGGGCTAGGGTTAGGGTTAGGGAACGGCAAGGCTTAGGGCACAGGTGAGGGTACGGAAACGTGGGAGGGTCAGGCTACGTGTTGACGCACGGGTCAGTGCCAGCGTACGGGCCAGGTGTAGGCAATGGCGTAAGGTAAGGTGTAGGGCTGGTGGTTGTTTTCCGTTCCAGGCTAGGGTTCGGGTTAGGGAACGGCAAGGCTTAGGGCACAGGTGAGGGTACGGAAACGTGGGAGGGTCGGGCTACGTGCTGATGCACGGGTCAGTGCCAGCGTACTGGCCAGGAGTAGGCAACGGCGTAGGATAAAGTGTAGGGCTGGTGGTGGATTTGCGTTCCGGGCAAGGGTTAGGGTTAGGGAACGGCAAGGCTTAGGGCACAGGTGAGGGTACGGAAGCGTGGGAGGGTCAGGCTACGTGCAGACGAACGGGTCAGTGCCAGCGTACGGGTCAGGAGTAGGGTACGGCGTAAGGTAAGGTGTAGGGCTGGTGGTGGGTTTCCATTCCGGGCTAGGGTTAGGGTTAGGGAACGGCAAGGTTTAGGGCACAGCTGAGGGCACGGAAACGTGGGAGGGTCAGGCTACGTGCTGACGCACGGGTCAGTGCCAGCGTACGGGTCAGGAGTAGGGTACGGCGTAAGGTAAGGTGTAGGGCTGGTGGTGGGTTTCTATTCCGGGCTAGGGTTAGGGTTAGGGAACGGCAAGGCTTAGGGCACAGGTCAGGGTACGGAAACGCGGGAGGGTAAGGCTACGTGCTGATGCACGGGTCAGTGCCAGAGTACAGGCCAGGACTAGGCAACGGCGTAGGGTAAGGTGTAGGGCTGGTGGTGGGTTTTCATTCCGGGCTAGGGTTAGCGTTAGGGAAAGGCAAGGCTTAGGGCACAGGTGAGGGTACGGAAACGTGGGAGGTTCAGGCTACGTGCTGACGCACGGGTCAGTGCCAGCATACGTGCCAGGAGTAGGCAACGGCGTAAAGTAAGGTGTAGGGCTGATGGTTGGTTTCCGTTCCAGGCTAGGGTTAGGGTTAGGGAACGGCAAGGCTTAGGGCACAGGTGAGGGTACGGAAACGTGGGAGGGTCGGGCTACGTGCTGACGCACGGGTCAGTGCCAGCGTACGGGCCAGGAGTAGGCAACGGCGTAGGATAAAGTGTAGGGCTAGTGGTGGATTTGCGTTCCAGGCTAGGGTTAGGGTTAGGGAACGGCAAGGCTTAGGGCACAGGTGAGGGTACGGAAACGTGGGAGGGTCGGGCTACGTGCTGACGCACGGGTCAGTGCCAGCGTACGGGCCAGGAGTAGGCAACGGCGTAGGATAAAGTGTAGGGCTGGTGGTGGATTTGCGTTCGCGGCTAGGGTTAGGGTTAGGGAACGGCAAGGCTTAGGGCACAGGTGAGGGTACGGAAACGTGGGAGGGTCAGGCTACGTGCTGACGCACAGGTCAGTGCCAGCGTACAGGTCAGGAATATGGTACGGCGTAAGGTAACGTGTAGGGCTGGTGGTGGGTTTCTATTCCGGGCTAGGGTTAGGGTTAGGGAACCGCAAGGCTTAGGGCACAGGTGAGGGCACGGAAACGTGGGAGGGTCAGGCTACGTGCTGACGCACGGGTCAGTGCCAGCGTACGGGTCAGGAGTAGGGTATGGCGTAAGGTAAGGTGTAGGGCTGGTGGTGGGTTTCTATTCCGGGCTAGGTTTAGGGTTAGGGAACGGCAAGGCTTAGGGCACAGGTGAGGGTACAGAAACGTGGGAGGGTCAGGCTACGTGCTGACGCACGGGTCACTGCCAGCGTACGGGCCAGGAGTATGCAACGGCGTAGGATAAAGTGTAGGGCTGGTGGTTGATTTCCGTTCCGGGCTAGTGTTAGGGTTAGGGAACGGCAAGGCTTAGGGCACAAGTGAGGGTACGGAAACGTGGGAGGGTCAGGCTACGTGCTGACGCACGGTTCAGTGCCAGCGTACGGGCCAGGAATAGGGTACGGTGTAAGGTAAGGTGTAGGGCTGGTGGTGGGTTTCCATTCCGGGCGAGGGTTAGGGTTAGGGAACGGCAAGGTTTAGGGCACAGCTGAGGGCACGGAAACGTGGGAGGGTCAGGCTACGTGCTGACGCACGGGTCAGTGCCAGCGTACGGGTCAGGAGTAGGGTACGGCGTAAGGTAAGGTGTAGGGCTGGTGGTGGGTTTCTATTCCGGGCTAGGGTTAGGGTTAGGGAACGGCAAGGCTTAGGGCACAGGTCAGGGTACGGAAACGCGGGAGGGTAAGGCTACGTGCTGATGAACGGGTCAGTGCCAGAGTACAGGCCAGGAGTAGGCAACGGCGTAGGGTAAGGTGTAGGGCTGGTGGTTGGTTTCCGTTCCAGGCTAGGGTTAGGGTTAGGGAACGGCAAGGCTTAGGGCACAGGGGAGGGTACGGAAACGTGGGAGGGTCGGGCTACGTGCTGATTCACGGGTCCGTGCCAGCGTTCGGGCCAGGAGTGGGCAACGGCGTAAGGTAAGGTTTAGGGCTTGTGGTTGATTTCCGTTCCGTGATAGGGTTAGGGTTAGGGATCGGCAAGGCTTAGGGCACAGGTGAGGGTATGGAAACGTGGGAGGGTCGGGCTACGTGCAGACGCACGGGTCAGTGCCAGCGTACGGGCCAGGAGTAGGCAACGGCGTAGGATAAAGTGTACGGCTGGTGGTGGATTTGCGTTCTGGGCTAGGGTTAGGGTTAGGGAACGGCAAGGCGTAGGGCACAGGTCAGGGTACGGAAACGCGGGAGGGTAAGGCTACGTGCTGATGCACGGGTCAGTGCCAGAGTACAGGCCAGGACTAGGCAACGGCGTAGGGTAAGGTGTAGGGCTGGTGGTGGGTTTTCATTCCGGGCTAGGGTTAGCGTTAGGGAAAGGCAAGGCTTAGGGCACAGGTGAGGGTACGGAAACGTGGGAGGTTCAGGCTACGTGCTGACGCACGGGTCAGTGCCAGCATACGTGCCAGGAGTAGGCAACGGCGTAAGGTAAGGTGTAGGGCTGATGGTTGGTTTCCGTTCCAGGCTAGGGTTAGGGTTAGGGAACGGCAAGGCTTAGGGCACAGGTGAGGGTACGGAAACGTGGGAGGGTCGGGCTACGTGTTGACGCACGGGTCAGTGCCAGCGTACGGGCCAGGAGTAGGCAACGGCGTAGGATAAAGTGTAGGGCTAGTGGTGGATTTGCGTTCCAGGCTAGGGTTAGGGTTAGGGAACGGCAAGGCTTAGGGCACAGGTGAGGGTACGGAAACGTGGGAGGGTCGGGCTACGTGCTGACGCACGGGTCAGTGCCAGCGTACGGGCCAGGAGTAGGCAACGGCGTAGGATAAAGTGTAGGGCTGGTGGTGGATTTGCGTTCGGGGCTAGGGTTAGGGTTAGGGAACGGCAAGGCTTAGGGCACAGGTGAGGGTACGGAAACGTGGGAGGGTCAGGCTACGTGCTGACGCACAGGTCAGTGCCAGCGTACAGGTCAGGAATATGGTACGGCGTAAGGTAACGTGTAGGGCTGGTGGTGGTTTCTATTCCGGGCTAGGGTTAGGGTTAGGGAACCGCAAGGCTTAGGGCACAGGTGAGGGCACGGAAACGTGGGAGGGTCAGGCTACGTGCTGACGCACTGGTCAGTGCCAGCGTACGGGTCAGGAGTAGGGTATGGCGTAAGGTAAGGTGTAGGGCTGGTGGTGGGTTTCTATTCCGGGCTAGGTTTAGGGTTAGGGAACGGCAAGGCTTAGGGCACAGGTGAGGGTACAGAAACGTGGGAGGGTCAGGCTACGTGCTGACGCACGGGTCAGTGCCAGCGTACGGGCCAGGAGTATGCAACGGCGTAGGATAAAGTGTAGGGCTGGTGGTTGATTTCCGTTCCGGGCTAGTGTTAGGGTTAGGGAACGGCAAGGCTTAGGGCACAGGTGAGGTTACGGAAACGTGGGAGGGTCAGGCTACGTGCTGACGCACGGGTCAGTGCCAGCGTACGGGCCAGGAGTAAGCAACGGCGTAAGGTAAGGTGTAGGGCTGGTGTTTGGTTTCCGTTCCAGGCTAGGGTTAGGGTTAGGGAACGGCAAGGCTTAGGGCACAGGTGAGGGTACGGAAACGTGGGAGGGTCGGGCTACGTGCTGACCCACGTGTCAGTGCCAGCGTACGGGCCAGGAGTAGGCAACGGCGTAGGATAAAGTGTATGGCTGGTGGTGGATTTGCGTTCCGGGCTAGGGTTAGGGTTAGGGAACGGCAAGGCTTAGGGCACAGGTGAGGGTATGGAAACGTGGCAGGGTCAGGCTACGTGCTGACACACAGCTCAGTGCCAGCGTACAGGTCAGGAGTAGGGTACGGCGTAAGGAAAAGTGTAGGGCTGGTGGTGGGTTTCTATTCCGGGCTAGGGTTAGGGTTAGGGAACGGCAAGGCTTAGGGCACAGGTGAGGGTACGGAAACGTGGGAGGGTCAGGCTACGTGCTGACGCACGTGTCAGTGCCAGCGTACGGGTCAGGAGTAGGGTACGGCGTAAGGTAAGGTGTAGGGCTGGTGGTGGGTTTCTATTCCGGGCTAGGGTTAGGGTTAGGGAACGGCAAGGCTTAGGGCACAGGTGAGGGTACGGAAACGTGGGAGGGTCAGGCTACGTGCTGACGCACGGGTCAGTGCAAGCGTACGGGCCAGGAGTAGGCAACGGCTTAAGGCAGGGTGTAGGGCTGGTGGTGGGTTTCTATTCCGGGCTAGGGTTAGGGTTAGGGAACGGCAAGGCTTAGGGCACAGGTGAGGGTACAGAAACGTGGGAGGGTCGGGCTACGTGCTGACGCACGGGTCAGTGCCAGCATACGGGTCAGGAGTAGGCAACGACGTAGGATAAAGTGTAGGGCTGGTGGTGGGTTTCCATTCCGGGCTAGGGTTAGGGTTAGGGAACGGCAACGCTTAGGGCACAGGTGAGGGTACGGAAACGTGGGAGGGTCAGGCTACGTGCTGACGCATGGGTCAGTGCCAGCGTACGGGCCAGGAGTAGGCAACGGCTTAAGGTAAGGTGTAGGGCTGGTGGTGGGTTTCTATTCCGGGCTAGGGTTAGGGTTAGGGAACGGCAAGGCTTAGGGCACAGGTGAGGGTACAGAAACGTGGGAGGGTCGGGCTACGTGCTGACGCACGGGTCAGTGCCAGCGTACGGGCCAGGAGTAGGCAACGGCTTAAGGTAAGGTGTAGGGCTGGTGGTGGGTTTCTATTCCGGGCTAGGGTTAGGGTTAGGGAACGGCAAGGCTTAGGGCACAGGTGTGGGTACAGAAACGTGGGAGGGTCGGGCTACGTGCTGACGCATGGGTCAGTGCCAGCGTACGGGCCAGGAGCAGGCAACGGCGTAGGATAAAGTGTAGGGCTGGTGGTGGATTTGCGTTCGGGGCTAGGGTTAGGGTTAGGGAACGGCAAGGCTTAGGTCACAGGTGAGGGTACGGAAACGTGGGAGGGTCAGGCTACGTGCTGACGCACAGGTCAGTGCCAGCGTACAGGTCAGGAGTAGGGTACGGCGTAAGGTAAGGTGTAGGGCTGGTGGTGGGTTTCTATTCCGGGCTAGGGTTAGAGTTAGGGAACGGCAAGGCATAGGGCACAGGTGAGGGTACGGAAACGTGGGAGGGTGAGGCTTCGTGCTGACGCACGGGTCAGTGCCAGCGTTCGGGTCAGGAGTAGGTTATGGCGTAAGGTAAGGTGTAGGGCTGGTGGTGGGTTTCCGTTCCGGGGTAGGGTTAGGGTTAGGGAACGGCAAGGCTTAGGGCACAGGTGAAGGTACGGAAACGTGGGAGGCTCGTGCTACGTGCTGACGCACGGGTCAGTGCCAGCGTACGGGCCAGGAGTAGGCAACGGCGTAGGATAAAGTGTAGGCTGGTGGTGGATTTGCGTTCTGGGCTAGGGTTAGGGTTAGGGAACAGCAAGGCTTACGGCACAGGAGAGGGTACGGAAACGCCAGAGTGTAAGGCTACGTGCTGATGCACGGGGCAGTGCCAGAGTACAGGCCAGGAGTAGGCAACGGCGTAGGATAAAGTGTAGGGCTGGTGGTGGGTTTCTATTCCGGGCTAGGGTTAGGGTTAGGGAACGGCAAGGCTTAGGGCACAAGTGTGGGTACGGAAACGTGGGAGGGTCAGGCTACGTGCTGACGCACGGTTCAGTGCCAGCGTACGGGCCAGGAATATGGTACGGCGTAAGGTAAGGTGTAGGGCTGGTGGTGGGTTTCCATTCCGGGCTAGGGTTAGGGTTAGGGAACGGCAAGGCTTAGGGCACAGCTGAGGGTACGGAAACGTGGGAGGGTCAGGCTACGTGCTGACGCACTGGTCAGTGCCAACGTACGGGCCAGGAGTAGGGTACGGCGTAAGGTAAGGTGTAGGGCTTGTGGTTTATTTCCGTTCCAGTCTAGGGTTAGGGTTAGGGAACGGCAAGGCTTAGGGCAAAGGAGAGGGTACAGAAACGTGGGAGGGTCGGGCCCCGTGCTGACGCACGGGTTAGTGCCAGCATACGGGCCAGGAGTAGGCAACGGCGTAGGATAAAGTGTAGGGCTGGTGGTGGGTTTCCATTCCGGGCTAGGGTTAGGGTTAGGGAACGGCAACGCTTAGGGCACAGGTGAGGGTACGGAAACGTGGGAGGGTCAGGCTACGTGCTGACGCACGGGTCAGTGCCAGCGTACGGGCCAGGAGTAGGCAACGGCTTAAGGTAAGGTGTAGGGCTGGTGGTGGGTTTCTATTCCGGGCTAGGGTTAGGGTTAGGGAACGGCAAGGCTTAGGGCACAGGTGAGGGTACAGAAACGTGGGAGGTTCGGGCTACGTGCTGACGCACGGGTCAGTGCCAGCGTACGGGCCAGGAGTAGGCAACGGCTTAAGGTAAGGTGTAGGGCTGGTGGTGGGTTTCTATTCCGGGCTAGGGTTAGGGTTAGGGAACGGCAAGGCTTAGGGCACAGGTGAGGGTACAGAAACGTGGGAGGGTCGGGCTACGTGCTGACACACGGCTCAGTGCCAGCGTACGGGCCAGGAGTAGGCAACGGCGTAGGATAAAGTGTAGGGCTGGTGGTGGATTTGCATTCGGGGCTAGGGTTAGGGTTAGGGAACGGCAAGGCTTAGGGCACAGGTGAGGGTACGGAAACGTGGGAGGGTCAGGCTACGTGCTGACGCACAGGTCAGTGCCAGCGTACAGGTCAGGAGTATGGTACGGCGTAAGGTACCGTGTAGGGCTGGTGGTGGGTTTCTATTCTGGGCTAGGGTTAGGGTTAGCGAACGGCAAGGCTTAGGGCACAGGTGAGGGCACGGAAACGTGGGAGGGTCAGGCTACGTGCTGACGCACGGGTCAGTTCCAGCGTACGGGTCAGGAGTAGGGTACGGCGTAAGGTAAGGTGTAGGGCTTGTGGTTGATTTCCGTTCCAGGCTAGGGTTAGGGTTAGGGAACGGCAAAGCTTAGGGCAAAGGAGAGGGTACGGAAACGTGGGAGGGTCGGGCCCCGTGCTGACGCACGGGTTAGTGCCAGCATACGGGCCAGGAGTAGGCAACGGCGTAGGATAAAGTGTAGGGCTGGTGGTGGGTTTCCATTCCGGGCTAGGGTTAGGGTTAGGGAACGGCAACGCTTAGGGCACAGGTGAGGGTACGGAAACGTGGGAGGGTCAGGCTACGTGCTGACGCACGGGTCAGTGCCAGCGTACGGGCCAGGAGTAGGCAACGGCTTAAGGTAAGGTGTAGGGCTGGTGGTGGGTTTCTATTCCGGGCTAGGGTTAGGGTTAGGGAACGGCAAGGCTTAGGGCACAGGTGAGGGTACAGAAACGTGGGAGGTTCGGGCTACGTGCTGACGCACGGGTCAGTGCCAGCGTACGGGCCAGGAATAGGCAACGGCTTAAGGTAAGGTGTAGGGCTGGTGGTGGGTTTCTATTCCGGGCTAGGGTTAGGGTTAGGGAACGGCAAGTCTTAGGGCACAGGTGAGGGTACAGAAACGTGGGAGGGTCGGGCTACGTGCTGACGCATGGGTCAGTGCCAGCGTACGGGCCAGGAGTAGGCAAAGGCGTAGGATAAAGTGTAGGGCTGGTGGTGGATTTGCATTCGGGGCTAGGGTTAGGGTTAGGGAACGGCAAGGCTTAGGGCACAGGTGAGGGTACGGAAACGTGGGAGGGTCAGGCTACGTGCTGACGCACAGGTCAGTGCCAGCGTACAGGTCAGGAGTATGGTACGGCGTAAGGTACCGTGTAGGGCTGGTGGTGGGTTTCTATTCCGGGCTAGGTTTAGGGTTAGCGAACGGCAAGGCTTAGGGCACAGGTGAGGGCACGGAAACGTGGGAGGGTCAGGCTACGTGCTGACGCACGGGTCAGTGCCAGCGTACGGGTCAGGAGTAGGGTATGGCGTAAGGTAAGGTGTAGGGCTGGTGGTGGGTTTCTATTCCGGGCTAGGGTTAGGGTTAGGGAACGGCAAGGCTTAGGTCACAGGTGAGGGTACGGAAACGTGGGAGGGTCAGGCTACGTGCTGACGCACGGGTCAGTGCCAGCGTACGGGCCAGGAGTAGGCAACGGCTTAAGGTAAGGTGTAGGGCTGGTGGTGGGTTTCTATTCCGGGCTAGGGTTAGGGTTAGGGAACGGCAAGGCTTAGGGCACAGGTGAGGGTACAGAAACGTGGGAGGGACGGGCTACGTGCTGACGCACGGGTCAGTGCCAGCGTACGGGCCAGGAGTAGGCAACGGCTTAAGGTAAGGTGTAAGGCTGGTGGTGGGTTTCTATTCCGGGCTAGGGTTAGGGTTAGGGAACGGCAAGGCTTAGGGCACAGGTGAGGGTACAGAAACGTGTGAGGGTCGGGCTACGTGCGGACGCACGGGTCAGTGCCAGCGTACGGGCCAGGAGTAGGCAACGGCGTAGGATAAAGTGTAGGGCTGGTGGTGGATTTGCATTCGGGGCTAGGGTTAGGGTTAGGGAACGGCAAGGCTTAGGGCACAGGTGAGGGTACGGAAACGTGGGAGGGTCAGGCTACGTGCTGACGCACAGGTCAGTGCCAGCGTACAGGTCAGGAGTATGGTACGGCGTAAGGTACCGTGTAGGGCTGGTGGTGGGTTTCTATTCCGGGCTAGGGTTAGGGTTAGCGAACGGCAAGGCTTAGGGCACAGGTGAGGGCACGGAAACGTGGGAGGGTCAGGATACGTGCTGACGCACGGGTCAGTGCCAGCGTACGGGTCAGGAGTAGGGTACGGCGTAAGGTAAGGTGTAGGGCTTGTGGTTGATTTCCGTTCCAGGCTAGGGTTAGGGTTAGGGAACGGCAAGGCTTAGGGCAAAGGAGAGGGTACGGAAACGTGGGAGGGTCGGGCCCCGTGGTGACGCACGGGTTAGTGCCAGCATACGGGCCAGGAGTAGGCAACGGCGTAGGATAAAGTGTAGGGCTGGTGGTGGGTTTCCATTCAGGGCTAGGGTTAGGGTTAGGGAACGGCAACGCTTAGGGCACAGGTGAGGGTACGGAAACGTGGGAGGGTCAGGCTACGTGCTGACGCACGGGTCAGTGCCAGCGTACGGGCCAGGAGTAGGCAACGGCTTAAGGTAATGTGTAGGGCTGGTGGTGGGTTTCTATTCCGGGCTAGGGTTAGGGTTAGGGAACGGCAAGGCTTAGGGCACAGGTGAGGGTACAGAAACGTGGGAGGTTCGGGCTACGTGCTGACGCACGGGTCAGTGCCAGCGTACGGGCCAGGAGTAGGCAACGGCTTAAGGTAAGGTGTAGGGCTGGTGGTGGGTTTCTATTCCGGGCTAGGGTTAGGGTTAGGGAACGGCAAGGCTTAGGGCACAGGTGAGGGTACAGAAACGTGGGAGGGTCGGGCTACGTGCTGACGCACGGGTCAGTGCCAGCGTACGGGCCAGGAGTAGGCAACGGCGTAGGATAAAGTGTAGGGCTGGTGGTGGATTTGCATTCGGGGCTAGGGTTAGGGTTAGGGAACGGCAAGGCTTAGGGCACAGGTGAGGGTACGGAAACGTGGGAGGGTCAGGCTACGTGCTGACGCACAGGTCAGTGCCACCGTACAGGTCAGGAGTATGGTACAGCGTAAGGTACCGTGTAGGGCTGGTGGTGGGTTTCTATTCTGGGCTAGGGTTAGGGTTAGCGAACGGCAAGGCTTAGGGCACAGGTGAGGGCACGGAAACGTGGGAGGGTCAGGCTACGTGCTGACGCACGGGTCAGTGCCAGCGTACGGGTCAGGAGTAGGGTACGGCGTAAGGTAAGGTGTAGGGCTTGTGGTTGATTTCCGTTCCAGGCTAGGGTTAGGGTTAGGGAACGGCAAGGCTTAGGGCAAAGGAGAGGGTACGGAAACGTGGGAGGGTCGGGCCCCGTGCTGACGCACGGGTTAGTGCCAGCATACGGGCCAGGAGTAGGCAACGGGGTAGGATAAAGTGTAGGGCTGGTGGTGGGTTTCCTTTCCGGGCTAGGGTTAGGGTTAGGGAACGGCAACGCTTAGGGCACAGGTGAGGGTACGGAAACGTGGGAGGGTCAGGCTACGTGCTGACGCACGGGTCAGTGCCAGCGTACGGGCCAGGAGTAGGCAACGGCTTAAGGTAAGGTGTAGGGCTGGTGGTGGGTTTCTATTCCGGGCTAGGGTTAGGGTTAGGGAACGGCAAGGCTTAGGGCACAGGTGAGGGTACAGAAACGTGGGAGGTTCGGGCTACGTGCTGACGCACGGGTCAGTGCCAGCGTACGGGCCAGGAGTAGGCAACGGCTTAAGGTAAGGTGTAGGGCTGGTGGTGGGTTTCTATTCCGGGCTAGGGTTAGGGTTAGGGAACGGCAAGGCTTAGGGCACAGGTGAGGGTACAGAAACGTGGGAGGGTCGGGCTACGTGCTGACGCATGGGTCAGTGCCAGCGTACGGGCCAGGAGTAGGCAACGGCGTAGGATAAAGTGTAGGGCTGGTGGTGGATTTGCATTCGGGGCTAGGGTTAGGGTTAGGGAACGGCAAGGCTTAGGGCACAGGTGAGGGTACGGAAACGTGGGAGGGTCAGGCTACGTGCTGACGCACAGGTCAGTGCCAGCGTACAGGTCAGGAGTATGGTACGGCGTAAGGTACCGTGTAGGGCTGGTGGTGGGTTTCTATTCCGGGCTAGGTTTAGGGTTAGCGAACGGCAAGGCTTAGGGCACAGGTGAGGGCACGGAAACGTGGGAGGGTCAGGCTACGTGCTGACGCACGGGTCAGTGCCAGCGTACGGGTCAGGAGTAGGGTATGGCGTAAGGTAAGGTGTAGGGCTGGTGGTGGGTTTCTATTCCGGGCTAGGGAAAGGGTTAGGGAACGGCAAGGCTTAGGGCACAGGTGAGGGTACAGAAACGTGGGAGGGTCGGGCTACGTGCTGACGCACGGGTCAGTGCCAGCGTACGGGCCAGGAGTAGGCAACGGCGTAGGATAAAGTGTAGGGCTGGTGGTTGATTTCCGTTCCGGGCTAGTGTTAGGGTTAGGGAACGGCAAGGCTTAGGGCACAGGTGAGGTTACGGAAACGTGGGAGGGTCAGGCTACGTGCTGACGCTCGGGTCAGTGCCAGTGTACGGGCCAGGAGTAAGCAACGGCGTAAGGTAAGGTGTAGGGCTCGTGGTTGGTTTCCGTTCCAGGCTAGGGTTAGGGTTAGGGAACGGCAAGGCTTAGGGCACAGGTGAGGGTACGGAAACGTGGGAGGGTCGGGCTACGTGCTGACGCACGTGTCAGTGCCAGCGTACGGGCCAGGAGTAGGCAACGGCGTAGGATAAAGTGTATGGCTGGTGGTGGATTTGCGTTCCGGGCTAGGGTTAGGGTTAGGGAATGACAAGGCTTAGGGCACAGGTGAGTGTACGGAAACGTGGGAGGGTCAGGCTACGTGCTGACGCACAGGTCAGTGCCAGCGTACAGGTCAGGAGTAGGGTACGGCGTAAGGAAAAGTGTAGGGCTGGTGGTGGGTTTCTATTCCGGGCTAGGGTTAGGGTTAGGGAACGGCAAGGCTTAGGGCACAGGTGAGGGTACGGAAACGTGGGAGGGTCAGGCTACGTGCTGACGCACGTGTCAGTGCCAGCGTACGGGTCAGGAGTAGGGTACGGCGTAAGGTAAGGTTTAGGGCTGGTGGTGGCTTTCTATTCCCGGCTAGGGTTAGGGTTAGGGAACGGCAAGGCTTAGGGCAGAGGTGAGGGTACGGAAACGTGGGAGGGTCAGGCTACGTGCTGACGCACGGGTCAGTGCCAGCGTACGGGCCAGGAGTAGGCAACGGCTTAAGGTAAGGTGTAGGGCTGGTGGTGGGTTTCTATTCCGGGCTAGGGTTAGGGTTAGGGAACGGCAAGGCTTAGGGCACAGGTGAGGGTATAGAAACGTGGGAGGGTCGGGCTACGTGCTGACGCACGGGTCAGTGCCAGCATACGGGTCAGGAGTAGGCAACGGCGTAGGATAAAGTGTAGGGCTGGTGGTCGGTTTCCATTCCGGGCTAGGGTTAGGGTTAGGGAACGGCAACGCTTAGGGCACTGGTGAGGGTACGGAAACGTGGGAGGGTCAGGCTACGTGCTGACGCACGGGTCAGTGCCAGCGTACGGGCCAGGAGTAGGCAACGGCTTAAGGTAAGGTGTAGGGCTGGTGGTGGGTTTCTATTCCGGGCTAGGGTTAGGGTTAGGGAACGGCAAGGCTTAGGGCACAGGTGAGGGTACAGAAACGTGGGAGGGTCGGGCTACGTGCTGACGCACGGGTCAGTGCCAGTGTACGGGCCAGGAGTAGGCAACGGCTTAAGGTAAGGTGTAGGGCTGGTGGTGGGTTTCTATTCCGGGCTAGGGTTAGGGTTAGGGAACGGCAAGGCTTAGGGCACAGGTGAGGGTACAGAAACGTGGGAGGGTCGGGCTACGTGCTGACGCACGGGTCAGTGCCAGCGTACGGGCCAGGAGTAGGCAACGGCGTAGGATAAAGTGTAGGCTGGTGGTGGATTTGCGTTCTGGGCTAGGGTTAGGGTTAGGGAACGGCAAGGCTTACGGCACAGGAGAGGGTATGGAAACGCCAGAGTGTAAGGCTACGTGCTGATGCACGGGGCAGTGCCAGAGTACAGGCCAGGAGTAGGCAACGGCGTAGGATAAAGTGTAGGGCTGGTGGTGGGTTTCTATTCCGGGCTAGGGTTAGGGTTAGGGAACGGCAAGGCTTAGGGCACAAGTGAGGGTACGGAAACGTGGGAGGGTCAGGCTACGTGCTGACGCACGGTTCAGTGCCAGCGTACGGGCCAGGAATATGGTACGGCGTAAGGTAAGGTGTAGGGCTGGTGGTGGGTTTCCATTCCGGGCTAGGGTTAGGGTTAGGGAACGGCAAGGCTTAGGGCACAGGTGAGGGTACGGAAACGTGGGAGGGTCAGGCTACGTGCTGACGCACTGGTCAGTGCCAACGTACGGGCCAGGAGTAGGGTACGGCGTAAGGTAAGGTGTAGGGCTTGTGGTTGATTTCCGTTCCAGGCTAGGGTTAGGGTTAGGGAACGGCAAGGCTTAGGGCAAAGGAGAGGGTACGGAAACGTGGGAGGGTCGGGCCCCGTGCTGACGCACGGGTTAGTGCCAGCATACGGGCCAGGAGTAGGCAACGGCGTAGGATAAAGTGTAGGGCTGGTGGTGGGTTTCCATTCCGGGCTAGGGTTAGGGTTAGGGAACGGCAACGCTTAGGGCACAGGTGAGGGTACGGAAACGTGGGAGGGTCAGGCTACGTGCTGACGCACGGGTCAGTGCCAGCGTACGGGCCAGGAGTAGGCAACGGCTTAAGGTAAGGTGTAGGGCTGGTGGTGGGTTTCTATTCCGGGCTAGGTTTAGGGTTAGGGAACGGCAAGGCTTAGGGCACAGGTGAGGGTACAGAAACGTGGGAGGTTCGGGCTACCTGCTGACGCACGGGTCAGTGCCAGCGTACGGGCCAGGAGTAGGCAACGGCTTAAGGTAAGGTGTAGGGCTGGTGGTGGGTTTCTATTCCGGGCTAGGGTTAGGGTTAGGGAACGGCAAGGCTTAGGGCACAGGTGAGGGTACAGAAACGTGTGAGGGTCGGGCTACGTGCTGACGCACGGGTCAGTGCCAGCGTACGGGCCAGGAGTAGGCAACGGCGTAGGATAAAGTGTAGGGCTGGTGGTGGATTTGCATTCGGGGCTAGGGTTAGGGTTAGGGAACGGCAAGGCTTAGGGCACAGGTGAGGGTACGGAAACGTGGGAGGGTCAGGCTACGTGCTGACGCACAGGTCAGTGCCAGCGTACAGGTCAGGAGTATGGTACGGTGTAAGGTACCGTGTAGGGCTGGTGGTGGGTTTCTATTCCGGGCTAGGGTTAGGGTTAGCGAACGGCAAGGCTTAGGGCACAGGTGAGGGCACGGAAACGTGGGAGGGTCAGGGTACGTGCTGACGCACGGGTCAGTGCCAGCGTACAGGTCAGGAGTAGGGTACGGCGTAAGGTAAGGTGTAGGGCTTGTGGTTGATTTCCGTTCCAGGCTAGGGTTAGGGTTAGGGAACGGCAAGGCTTAGGGCAAAGGAGAGGTTACGGAAACGTGGGAGGGTCGGGCCCCGTGCTGACGCACGGGTTAGTGCCAGCATACGGGCCAGGAGTAGGCAACGGCGTAGGATAAAGTGTAGGGCTGGTGGTGGGTTTCCATTCCGGGCTAGGGTTAGGGTTAGGGAACGGCAACGCTTAGGGCACAGGTGAGGGTACGGAAACGTGGGAGGGTCAGGCTACGTGCTGACGCACGGGTCAGTGCCAGCGTACGGGCCAGGAGTAGGCAACGGCTTAAGGTAAGGTGTAGGGCTGGTGGTGGGTTTCTATTCCGGGCTAGGGTTAGGGTTAGGGAACGGCAAGGCTTAGGGCACAGGTGAGGGTACAGAAACGTGGGAGGTTCGGGCTACGTGCTGACGCACGGGTCAGTGCCAGCGTACGGGCCAGGAGTAGGCAACGGCTTAAGGTAAGGTGTAGGGCTGGTGGTGTGTTTCTATTCCGGGCTAGGGTTAGGGTTAGGGAACGGCAAGGCTTAGGGCACAGGTGAGGGCACGGAAACGTGGGAGGGTCAGGCTACGTGCTGACGCACGGGTCAGTGCCACCGTACAGGTCAGGAGTATGGTACGGCGTAAGGTACCGTGTAGGGCTGGTGGTGGGTTTCTATTCCGGGCTAGGGTTAGGGTTAGCGAACGGCAAGGCTTAGGGCACAGGTGAGGGCACGGAAACGTGGGAGGGTCAGGCTACGTGCAGACGCACGGGTCAGTGCCAGCGTACGGGTCAGGAGTAGGGTATGGCGTAAGGTAAGGTGTAGGGCTGGTGGTGGGTTTCTATTCCGGGCTAGGGTTAGGGTTAGGGAACGGCAAGGCTTAGGGCACAGGTGAGGGTACAGAAACGTGGGAGGGTCGGGCTACGTGCTGACGCACGGGTCAGTGCCAGCGTACGGGCCAGGAGTAGGCAACGGCGTAGGATAAAGTGTAGGGCTGGTGGTTGATTTCCGTTCCGGGCTAGTGTTAGGGTTAGGGAACGGCAAGGCTTAGGGCACAGGTGAGGTTACGGAAATGTGGGAGGGTCAGGCTACGTGCTGACGCTCGGGTCAGTGCCAGCGTACGGGCCAGGAGTAAGCAACGGCGTAAGGTAAGGTGTAGGGCTCGTGGTTGGTTTCCGTTCCAGGCTAGGGTTAGGGTTAGGGAACGGCAAAGCTTAGGGCACAGGTGAGGGTACGGAAACGTGGGAGGGTCGGGCTACGTGCTGACGCACGTGTCAGTGCCAGCGTACGGGCCAGGAGTAGGCAACGGCGTAGGATAAAGTGTATGGCTGGTGGTGGATTTGCGTTCCGGGCTAGGGTTAGGGTTAGGGAACGGCAAGGCTTAGGGCACAGGTGAGGGTACGGAAACGTGGGAGAGTCAGGCTACGTGCTGACGCACGTGTCAGTGCCAGCGTACGGGTCAGGAGTAGGGTACGGCGTAAGGTAAGGTGTAGGGCTGGTGGTGGCTTTCTATTCCCGGCTAGGGTTAGGGTTAGGGAACGGCAAGGCTTAGGGCACAGGTGAGGGTACGGAAACGTGGGAGGGTCAGGCTACGTGCTGACGCACGGGTCAGTGCCAGCGTACGGGCCAGGAGTAGGCAACGGCTTAAGGTAAGGTGTAGGGCTGGTGGTGGGTTTCTATTCCGGGCTAGGGTTAGGGTTAGGGAACGGCAAGGCTTAGGGCACAGGTGAGGGTATAGAAACGTGGGAGGGTCGGGCTACGTGCTGACGCACGGGTCAGTGCCAGCATACGGGTCAGGAGTAGGCAACGGCGTAGGATAAAGTGTAGGGCTGGTGGTCGGTTTCCATTCCGGGCTAGGGTTAGGGTTAGGGAACGGCAACGCTTAGGGCACTGGTGAGGGTACGGAAACGTGGGAGGGTCAGGCTACGTGCTGACGCACGGGTCAGTGCCAGCGTACGGGCCAGGAGTAGGCAACGGCTTAAGGTAAGGAGTAGGGCTGGTGGTGGGTTTCTATTCCGGGCTAGGGTTAGGGTTAGGGAACGGCAAGGCTTAGGGCACAGGTGAGGGTACAGAAACGTGGGAGGGTCGGGCTACGTGCTGACGCACGGGTCAGTGCCAGTGTACGGGCCAGGAGTAGGCAACGGCTTAAGGTAAGGTGTAGGGCTGGTGGTGTGTTTCTATTCCGGGCTAGGGTTAGGGTTAGGGAACGGCAAGGCTTAGGGCACAGGTGAGGGTACAGAAACGTGGGAGGGTCGGGCTACGTGCTGACGCACGGGTCAGTGCCAGCGTACGGGCCAGGAGTAGGCAACGGCGTAGGATAAAGTGTAGGCTGGTGGTGGATTTGCGTTCTGGGCTAGGGTTAGGGTTAGGGAACGGCAAGGCTTACGGCACAGGAGAGGGTACGGAAACGCCAGAGTGTAAGGCTACGTGCTGATGCACGGGGCAGTGCCAGAGTACAGGCCAGGAGTAGGCAACGGCGTAGGATAAAGTGTAGGGCTGGTGGTGGGTTTCTATTCCGGGCTAGGGTTAGGGTTAGGGAACGGCAAGGCTTAGGGCACAAGTGAGGGTACGGAAACGTGGGAGGGTCAGGCTACGTGCTGACGCACGGTTCAGTGCCAGCGTACGGGCCAGGAATATGGTACGGCGTAAGGTAAGGTGTAGGGCTGGTGGTGGGTTTCCATTCCGGGCTAGGGTTAGGGTTAGGGAACGGCAAGGCTTAGGGCACAGCTGAGGGTACGGAAACGTGGGAGGGTCAGGCTACGTGCTGACGCACTGGTCAGTGCCAACGTACGGGCCAGGAGTAGGGTACGGCGTAAGGTAAGGTGTAGGGCTTGTGGTTGATTTCCGTTCCAGGCTAGGGTTAGGGTTAGGGAACGGCAAGGCTTAGGGCAAAGGAGAGGGTACGGAAACGTGGGAGGGTCGGGCCCCGTGCTGACGCACGGGTTAGTGCCAGCATACGGGCCAGGAGTAGGCAACGGCGTAGGATAAAGTGTAGGGCTGGTGGTGGGTTTCCATTCCGGGCTAGGGTTAGGGTTAGGGAACGGCAACGCTTAGGGCACAGGTGAGGGTACGGAAACGTGGGAGGGTCAGGCTACGTGCTGACGCACGGGTCAGTGCCAGCATACGGGTCAGGAGTAGGCAACGGCGTAGGATAAAGTGTAGGGCTGGTGGTCGGTTTCCATTCCGGGCTAGGGTTAGGGTTAGGGAACGGCAACGCTTAGGGCACAGGTGAGGGTACGGAAACGTGGGAGTGTCAGGCTACGTGCTGACGCACAGGTTAGTGCCAGCGTACAGGTCAGGAGTAGGGTACGGCGTAAGGAAAAGTGTAGGGCTGGTGGTGGGTTTCTATTCCGGGCTAGGGTTAGGGTTAGGGAACGGCAAGGCTTAGGGCACAGGTGAGGGTACGGAAACGTGGGAGGGTCAGGCTACGTGCTGACGCACGTGTCAGTGCCAGCGTACGGGTCAGGAGTAGGGTACGGCGTAAGGTAAGGTGTAGGGCTGGTGGTGGCTTTCTATTCCCGGCTAGGGTTAGGGTTAGGGAACGGCAAGGCTTAGGGCACAGGTGAGGGTACGGAAACGTGGGAGGGTCAGGCTACGTGCTGATGCACGGGTCAGTGCCAGCGTACGGGCCAGGAGTAGGCAACGGCTTAAGGTAAGGTGTAGGGCTGGTGGTGGGTTTCTATTCCGGGCTAGGGTTAGGGTTAGGGAACGGCAAGGCTTAGGGCACAGGTGAGGGTACAGAAACGTGGGAGGGTCGGGCTACGTGCTGACGCACGGGTCAGTGCCAGCATACGGGTCAGGAGTAGGCAACGGCGTAGGATAAAGTGTAGGGCTGGTGGTCGGTTTCCATTCAGGGCTAGGGTTAGGGTTAGGGAACGGCAACGCTTAGGGCACTGGTGAGGGTACGGAAACGTGGGAGGGCCAGGCTACGTGCTGACGCACGGGTCAGTGCCAGCGTACGGGCCAGGAGTAGGCAACGGCTTAAGGTAAGGTGTAGGGCTGGTGGTGGGTTTCTATTCCGGGCTAGGGTTAGGGTTAGGGAACGGCAAGGCTTAGGGCACAGGTGAGGGTACAGAAACGTGGGAGGGTCGGGCTACGTGCTGACGCACGGGTCAGTGCCAGTGTACGGGCCAGGAGTAGGCAACGGCTTAAGGTAAGGTGTAGGGCTGGTGGTGGGTTTCTATTCCGGGCTAGGGTTAGGGTTAGGGAACGGCAAGGCTTAGGGCACAGGTGAGGGTACAGAAACGTGGGAGGGTCGGGCTACGTGCTGACGCACGGGTCAGTGCCAGCGTACGGGCCAGGAGTAGGCAACGGCGTAGGATAAAGTGTAGGCTGGTGGTGGATTTGCGTTCTGGGCTAGGGTTAGGGTTAGGGAACGGCAAGGCTTACGGCACAGGAGAGGGTACGGAAACGCCAGAGTGTAAGGCTACGTGCTGATGCACGGGGCAGTGCCAGAGTACAGGCCAGGAGTAGGCAACGGCGTAGGATAAAGTGTAGGGCTGGTGGTGGGTTTCTATTCCGGGCTAGGGTTAGGGTTAGGGAACGGCAAGGCTTAGGTCACAGGTGAGGGTACGGAAACGTGGGAGGGTCAGGCTACGTGCTGACGCACGGTTCAGTGCCAGCGTACGGGCCAGGAATATGGTACGGCGTAAGGTAAGGTGTAGGGCTGGTGGTGGGTTTCCATTCCGGGCTAGGGTTAGGGTTAGGGAACGGCAAGGCTTAGGGCACAGCTGAGGGTACGGAAACGTGGGAGGGTCAGGCTACGTGCTGACGCACTGGTCAGTGCCAACGTACGGGCCAGGAGTAGGGTACGGCGTAAGGTAAGGTGTAGGGCTTGTGGTTGATTTCCGTTCCAGGCTAGGGTTAGGGTTAGGGAACGGCAAGGCTTAGGGCAAAGGAGAGGGTACGGAAACGTGGGAGGGTCGGGCCCCGTGCTGACGCACGGGTTAGTGCCAGCATACGGGCCAGGAGTAGGCAACGGCGTAGGATAAAGTGTAGGGCTGGTGGTGGGTTTCCATTCCGGGCTAGGGTTAGGGTTAGGGAACGGCAACGCTTAGGGCACAGGTGAGGGTACGGAAACGTGGGAGGGTCAGGCTACGTGCTGACGCACGGGTCAGTGCCAGCGTACGGGCCAGGAGTAGGCAACGGCTTAAGGTAAGGTGTAGGGCTGGTGGTGGGTTTCTATTCCGGGCTAGGGTTAGGGTTAGGGAACGGCAAGGCTTAGGGCACAGGTGAGGGTACAGAAACGTGGGAGGTTCGGGCTACGTGCTGACGCACGGGTCAGTGCCAGCGTACGGGCCAGGAGTAGGCAACGGCTTAAGGTAAGGTGTAAGGCTGGTGGTGGGTTTCTATTCCGGGCTAGGGTTAGGGTTAGGGAACGGCAAGGCTTAGGGCACAGGTGAGGGTACAGAAACGTGTGAGGGTCGGGCTACGTGCTGACGCACGGGTCAGTGCCAGCGTACGGGCCAGGAGTAGGCAACGGCGTAGGATAAAGTGTAGGGCTGGTGGTGGATTTGCATTCGGGGCTAGGGTTAGGGTTAGGGAACGGCAAGGCTTAGGGCACAGGTGAGGGTACGGAAACGTGGGAGGGTCAGGCTACGTGCTGACGCACAGGTCAGTGCCAGCGTACAGGTCAGGAGTATGGTACGGCGTAAGGTACCGTGAAGGGCTGGTGGTGGGTTTCTATTCCGGGCTAGGGTTAGGGTTAGCGAACGGCAAGGCTTAGGGCACAGGTGAGGGCACGGAAACGTGGGAGGGTCAGGATACGTGCTGACGCACGGGTCAGTGCCAGCGTACGGGTCAGGAGTAGGGTACGGCGTAAGGTAAGGTGTAGGGCTTGTGGTTGATTTCCGTTCCAGGCTAGGGTTAGGGTTAGGGAACGGCAAGGCTTAGGGCAAAGGAGAGGGTACGGAAACGTGGGAGGGTCGGGCCCCGTGCTGACGCACGGGTTAGTGCCAGCATACGGGCCAGGAGTAGGCAACGGCGTAGGATAAAGTGTAGGGCTGGTGGTGGGTTTCCATTCCGGGCTAGGGTTAGGGTTAGGGAACGGCAACGCTTAGGGCACAGGTGAGGGTACGGAAACGTGGGAGGGTCAGGCTACGTGCTGACGCACGGGTCAGTGCCAGCGTACGGGCCAGGAGTAGGCAACGGCTTAAGGTAAGGTGTAGGGCTGGTGGTGGGTTTCTATTCCGGGCTAGGGTTAGGGTTAGGGAACGGCAAGGCTTAGGGCACAGGTGAGGGTACAGAAACGTGGGAGGTTCGGGCTACGTGCTGACGCACGGGTCAGTGCCAGCGTACGGGCCAGGAGTAGGCAACGGCTTAAGGTAAGGTGTAGGGCTGGTGGTGGGTTTCTATTCCGGGCTAGGGTTAGGGTTAGGGAACGGCAAGGCTTAGGGCACAGGTGAGGGTACAGAAACGTGGGAGGGTCGGGCTACGTGCTGACGCACGGGTCAGTGCCAGCGTACGGGCCAGGAGTAGGCAACGGCGTAGGATAAAGTGTAGGGCTGGTGGTGGATTTGCATTCGGGGCTAGGGTTAGGGTTAGGGAACCGCAAGGCTTAGGGCACAGGTGAGGGTACGGAAACGTGGGAGGGTCAGGCTACGTGCTGACGCACAGGTCAGTGCCACCGTACAGGTCAGGAGTATGGTACGGCGTAAGGTACCGTGTAGGGCTGGTGGTGGGTTTCTATTCCGGGCTAGGGTTAGGGTTAGCGAACGGCAAGGCTTAGGGCACAGGTGAGGGCACGGAAACGTGGGAGGGTCAGGCTACGTGCTGACGCACGGGTCAGTGCCAGCGTACGGGTCAGGAGTAGGGTATGGCGTAAGGTAAGGTGTAGGGCTGGTGGTGGGTTTCTATTCCGGGCTAGGGTTAGGGTTAGGGAACGGCAAGGCTTAGGGCACAGGTGAGGGGACAGAAACGTGGGAGGGTCGGGCTACGTGCTGACGCACGGGTCAGTGCCAGCGTACGGGCCAGGAGTAGGCAACGGCGTAGGATAAAGTGTAGGGCTGGTGGTTGATTTCCGTTCCGGGCTAGTGTTAGGGTTGGGGAACGGCAAGGCTTAGGGCACAGGTGAGGTTACGGAAACGTGGGAGGGTCAGGCTACGTGCTGACGCTCGGGTCAGTGCCAGCGTACGGGCCAGGAGTAAGCAACGGCGTAAGGTAAGGTGTAGGGCTCGTGGTTGGTTTCCGTTCCAGGCTAGGGTTAGGGTTAGGGAACGGCAAGGCTTAGGGCACAGGTGAGGGTACGGAAACGTGGGAGGGTCGGGCTACGTGCTGACGCACGTGTCAGTGCCAGCGTACGGGCCAGGAGTAGGCAACGGCGTAGGATAAAGTGTATGGCTGGTGGTGGATTTGCGTTCCGGGCTAGGGTTAGGGTTAGGGAATGACAAGGCTTAGGGCACAGGTGAGGGTACGGAAACGTGGGAGGGTCAGGCTACGTGCTGACGCACAGGTCAGTGCCAGCGTACAGGTCAGGAGTAGGGTACGGCGTAAGGAAAAGTGTAGGGCTGGTGGTGGGTTTCTATTCCGGGCTAGGGTTAGGGTTAGGGAACGGCAAGGCTTAGGGCACAGGTGAGGGTACGGAAACGTGGGAGGGTCAGGCTACGTGCTGACGCACGTGTCAGTGCCAGCGTACGGGTCAGGAGTAGGGTACGGCGTAAGGTAAGGTGTAGGGCTGGTGGTGGCTTTCTATTCCCGGCTAGGGTTAGGGTTAGGGAACGGCAAGGCTTAGGGCACAGGTGAGGGTACGGAAACGTGGGAGGGTCAGGCTACGTGCTGACGCACGGGTCAGTGCCAGCGTACGGGCCAGGAGTAGGCAACGGCTTAAGGTAAGGTGTAGGGCTGGTGGTGGGTTTCTATTCCGGGCTAGGGTTAGGGTTAGGGAACGGCAAGGCTTAGGGCACAGGTGAGGGTATAGAAACGTGGGAGGGTCGGGCTACGTGCTGACGCACGGGTCAGTGCCAGCATACGGGTCAGGAGTAGGCAACGGCGTAGGATAAAGTGTAGGGCTGGTGGTGGGTTTCCATTCCGGACTAGGGTTAGGGTTAGGGAACGGCAACGCTTAGGGCACTGGTGAGGGTACGGAAACGTGGGAGGGTCAGGCTACGTGCTGACGCACGGGTCAGTGCCAGCGTACGGGCCAGGAGTAGGCAACGGCTTAAGGTAAGGTGTAGGGCTGGTGGTGGGTTTCTATTCCGGGCTAGGGTTAGGGTTAGGGAACGGCAAGGCTTAGGGCACAGGTGAGGGTACAGAAACGTGGGAGGGTCGGGCTACATGCTGACGCACGGGTCAGTGCCAGCGTACGGGCCAGGAGTAGGCAACGGCTTAAGGTAAGGTGTAGGGCTGGTGGTGGGTTTCTATTCCGGGCTAGGGTTAGGGTTAGGGAACGGCAAGGCTTAGGGCACAGGTGAGGGTACAGAAACGTGGGAGGGTCGGGCTATGTGCTGACGCACGGGTCAGTGCCAGCGTACGGGCCAGGAGTAGGCAACGGCGTAGGATAAAGTGTAGGGCTGGTGGTGGATTTGCGTTCGGGGCTAGGGTTAGGGTTAGGGAACGGCAAGGCTTAGGGCACAGGTGAGGGTACGGAAACGTGGGAGGGTCAGGCTACGTGCTGACGCACAGGTCAGTGCCAGCGTACAGGTCAGGAGTAGGGTACGGCGTAAGGTAAGGTGTAGGGCTGGTGGTGGGTTTCTATTCCGGGCTAGGGTTAGGGTTAGGGAACGGCAAGGCATAGGGCACAGGTGAGGGTACGGAAACGTGGGAGGGTCAGTCTACGTGCTGACGCACGGGTCAGTGCCAGCGTACGGGTCAGGAGTAGGTTATGGCGTAAGGTAAGGTGTAGGGCTGGTGGTGGGTTTCTATTCCGGGCTAGGGTTAGGGTTAGGGAACGGCAAGGCTTAGGGCACAGGTGAGGGTACGGAAACGTGGGAGGGTCGGGCTACGTGCTGACGCACGGGTCAGTGCCAGCGTACGGGCCAGGAGTAGGCAACGGCGTAGGATAAAGTGTAGGCTGGTGGTGGATTTGCGTTCTGGGCTAGGGTTAGGGTTAGGGAACGGCAAGGCTTAGGGCACAGGAGAGGGTACGGAAACGCCAGAGTGTAAGGCTACGTGCTGATGCACGGGGCAGTGCCAGAGTACAGGCCAGGAGTAGGCAACGGCGTAGGGTAAGGTGTAGGGCTGGTGGTGGGTTTCCATTCCGGGCTAGGGTTAGGGTTAGGGAACGGCAAGGCTTAGGGCACAGGTGAGGGTACGGAAACGTGGGAGGGTTAGGCTACGTGCTGACGCATGTGTCAGTGCCAGCGTACGGGCCAGGTGTAGGCAACGGCGTAAGGTAAGGTGTAGGGCTGGTGGTTGTTTTCCGTTCCAGGCTAGGGTTAGGGTTAGGGAACGGCAAGGCTTAGGGCACAGGTGAGGGTACGGAAACGTGGGAGGGTCGGGCTACGTGCTGATGCACGGGTCAGTGCCAGCGTACTGGCCAGGAGTAGGCAACGGCGTAGGATAAAATGTAGGGCTGGTGGTGGATTTGCGTTCCGGGCTAGGGTTAGGGTTAGGGAACGGCAAGGCTTAGGGCACAGGTGAGGGTACGGAAGCGTGGGAGGGTCAGGCTACGTGCAGAGGAACGGGTCAGTGCCAGCGTACGGGTCAGGAGTAGGGTACGGCGTAAGGTAAGGTGTAGGGCTGGTGGTGGGTTTCTATTCCGGGCTAGGGTTAGGGTTAGGGAACGGCAAGCCTTAGGGCACAGGTGAGGTTACGGAAACGTGGGAGGGTCGGGCTACGTGCTGACGCACGGGTCAGTGCCAGCGTACGGGCCAGGAGTATGCAACGGCGTAGGATAAAGTTTAGGGCTGGTGGTTGTTTTCCGTTCCGGGCTAGTGTTAGGGTTACGGAACGGCAAGGCTTAGGGCACAGGTGAGGTTACGGAAACGTGGGAGGGTCAGGCTACGTGCTGACGCACAGGTCAGTGCCAGCGTACAGGTCAGGAGTAGGGTACGGCGTAAGGTAACGTGTAGGGCTGGTGGTGGGTTTCTATTCCGGGCTAGGGTTAGGGTTAGGGAACGGCAAGGCTTAGGGCACAGGTGAGGGTACGGAAACGTGGGAGGGTCAGGCTACGTGCTGACGCACGGGTCAGTGCCAGCGTACGGGTCAGGAGTAGGGTATGGCGTAAGGTAAGGTGTAGGGCTGGTGGTGGGTTTCTATTCCGGGCTAGGGTTAGGGTTAGGGAACGGCAAGGCTTAGGGCACAGGTGAGGGTACGGAAACGTGGGAGGGTCGGGCTACGTGCTGACGCACGTGTCAGTGCCAGCGTACGGGCCAGGAGTAGGCAACGGCGTAGGATAAAGTGTATGGCTGGTGGTGGATTTGCGTTCCGGGCTAGGGTTAGGGTTAGGGAATGACAAGGCTTAGGGCACAGGTGAGGGTACGGAAACGTGGGAGGGTCAGGCTACGTGCTGACGCACAGGTCAGTGCCTGCGTACAGGTCAGGAGTAGGGTACGGCGTAAGGAAAAGTGTAGGGCTGGTGGTGGGTTTCTATTCCGGGCTAGGGTTAGGGTTAGGGAACGGCAAGGCTTAGGGCACAGGTGAGGGTACGGAAACGTGGGAGGGTCAGGCTACGTGCTGACGCACGTGTCAGTGCCAGCGTACGGGTCAGGAGTAGGGTACGGCGTAAGGTAAGGTGTAGGGCTGGTGGTGGCTTTCTATTCCCGGCTAGGGTTAGGGTTAGGGAACGGCAAGGCTTAGGGCACAGGTGAGGGTACGGAAACGTGGGAGGGTCAGGCTACGTGCTGACGCACGGGTCAGTGCCAGCGTACGGGCCAGGAGTAGGCAACGGCTTAAGGTAAGGTGTAGGGCTGGTGGTGGGTTTCTATTCCGGGCTAGGGTTAGGGTTAGGGAACGGCAAGGCTTAGGGCACAGGTGAGGGTACAGAAACGTGGGAGGGTCGGGCTACGTGCTGACGCACGGGTCAGTGCCAGCATACGGGTCAGGAGTAGGCAACGGCGTAGGATAAAGTGTAGGGCTGGTGGTCGGTTTCCATTCCGGGCTAGGGTTAGGGTTAGGGAACGGCAACGCTTAGGGCACTGGTGAGGGTACGGAAACGTGGGAGGGTCAGGCTACGTGCTGACGCACGGGTCAGTGCCAGCGTACGGGCCAGGAGTAGGCAACGGCTTAAGGTAAGGTGTAGGGCTGGTGGTGGGTTTCTATTCCGGGCTAGGGTTAGGGTTAGGGAACGGCAAGGCTTAGGGCACAGGTGAGGGTACAGAAACGTGGGAGGGTCGGGCTACGTGCTGACGCACGGGTCAGTGCCAGTGTACGGGCCAGGAGTAGGCAACGGCTTAAGGTAAGGTGTAGGGCTGGTGGTGTGTTTCTATTCCGGGCTAGGGTTAGGGTTAGGGAACGGCAAGGCTTAGGGCACAGGTGAGGGTACAGAAACGTGGGAGGGTCGGGCTACGTGCTGACGCACGGGTCAGTGCCAGCGTACGGGCCAGGAGTAGGCAACGGCGTAGGATAAAGTGTAGGCTGGTGGTGGATTTGCGTTCTGGGCTAGGGTTAGGGTTAGGGAACGGCAAGGCTTACGGCACAGGAGAGGGTACGGAAACGCCAGAGTGTAAGGCTACGTGCTGATGCACGGGGCAGTGCCAGAGTACAGGCCAGGAGTAGGCAACGGCGTAGGATAAAGTGTAGGGCTGGTGGTGGGTTTCTATTCCGGGCTAGGGTTAGGGTTAGGGAACGGCAAGGCTTAGGGCACAAGTGAGGGTACGGAAACGTGGGAGGGTCAGGCTACGTGCTGACGCACGGTTCAGTGCCAGCGTACGGGCCAGGAATATGGTACGGCGTAAGGTAAGGTGTAGGGCTGGTGGTGGGTTTCCATTCCGGGCTAGGGTTAGGGTTAGGGAACGGCAAGGCTTAGGGCACAGCTGAGGGTACGGAAACGTGGGAGGGTCAGGCTACGTGCTGACGCACTGGTCAGTGCCAACGTACGGGCCAGGAGTAGGGTACGGCGTAAGGTAAGGTGTAGGGCTTGTGGTTGATTTCCGTTCCAGGCTAGGGTTAGGGTTAGGGAACGGCAAGGCTTAGGGCAAAGGAGAGGGTACGGAAACGTGGGAGGGTCGGGCCCCGTGCTGACGCACGGGTTAGTGCCAGCATACGGGCCAGGAGTAGGCAACGGCGTAGGATAAAGTGTAGGGCTGGTGGTGGGTTTCCATTCCGGGCTAGGGTTAGGGTTAGGGAACGGCAACGCTTAGGGCACAGGTGAGGGTACGGAAACGTGGGAGGGTCAGGCTACGTGCTGACGCACGGGTCAGTGCCAGCGTACGGGCCAGGAGTAGGCAACGGCTTAAGGTAAGGTGTAGGGCTGGTGGTGGGTTTCTATTCCGGGCTAGGGTTAGGGTTAGGGAACGGCAAGGCTTAGGGCACAGGTGAGGGTACAGAAACGTGGGAGGTTCGGGCTACGTGCTGACGCACGGGTCAGTGCCAGCGTACGGGCCAGGAGTAGGCAACGGCTTAAGGTAAGGTGTAAGGCTGGTGGTGGGTTTCTATTCCGGGCTAGGGTTAGGGTTAGGGAACGGCAAGGCTTAGGGCACAGGTGAGGGTACAGAAACGTGTGAGGGTCGGGCTACGTGCTGACGCACGGGTCAGTGCCAGCGTACGGGCCAGGAGTAGGCAACGGCGTAGGATAAAGTGTAGGGCTGGTGGTGGATTTGCATTCGGGGCTAGGGTTAGGGTTAGGGAACGGCAAGGCTTAGGGCACAGGTGAGGGTACGGAAACGTGGGAGGGTCAGGCTACGTGCTGACGCACAGGTCAGTGCCAGCGTACAGGTCAGGAGTATGGTACGGCGTAAGGTACCGTGTAGGGCTGGTGGTGGGTTTCTATTCCGGGCTAGGGTTAGGGTTAGCGAACGGCAAGGCTTAGGGCACAGGTGAGGGCACGGAAACGTGGGAGGGTCAGGATACGTGCTGACGCACGGGTCAGTGCCAGCGTACGGGTCAGGAGTAGGGTACGGCGTAAGGTAAGGTGTAGGGCTTGTGGTTGATTTCCGTTCCAGGCTAGGGTTAGGGTTAGGGAACGGCAAGGCTTAGGGCAAAGGAGAGGGTACGGAAACGTGGGAGGGTCGGGCTACGTGCTGACGCACGGGTTAGTGCCAGCATACGGGCCAGGAGTAGGCAACGGCGTAGGATAAAGTGTAGGGCTGGTGGTGGGTTTCCATTCCGGGCTAGGGTTAGGGTTAGGGAACGGCAACGCTTAGGGCACAGGTGAGGGTACGGAAACGTGGGAGGGTCAGGCTACGTGCTGACGCACGGGTCAGTGCCAGCGTACGGGCCAGGAGTAGGCAACGGCTTAAGGTAAGGTGTAGGGCTGGTGGTGGGTTTCTATTCCGGGCTAGGGTTAGGGTTAGGGAACGGCAAGGCTTAGGGCACAGGTGAGGGTACAGAAACGTGGGAGGGTCGGGCTACGTGCTGACGCACGGGTCAGTGCCAGCGTACGGGCCAGGAGTAGGCAACGGCTTAAGGTAAGGTGTAGGGCTGGTGGTGGGTTTCTATTCCGGGCTAGGGTTAGGGTTAGGGAACGGCAAGGCTTAGGGCACAGGTGACGGTACAGAAACGTGGGAGGGTCGGGCTACGTGCTGACGCACGGGTCAGTGCCAGCGTACGGGCCAGGAGTAGGCAACGGCGTAGGATAAAGTGTAGGGCTGGTGGTGGATTTGCATTTGGGGCTAGGGTTAGGGTTAGGGAACGGCAAGGCTTAGGGCACAGGTGAGGGTACGGAAACGTGGGAGGGTCAGGCTACGTGCTGACGCACAGGTCAGTGCCACCGTACAGGTCAGGAGTATGGTACGGCGTAAGGTACCGTGTAGGGCTGGTGGTGGGTTTCTATTCCGGGCTAGGGTTAGGGTTAGCGAACGGCAAGGCTTAGGGCACAGGTGAGGGCACGGAAACGTGGGAGGGTCAGGCTACGTGCTGACGCACGGGTCAGTGCCAGCGTACGGGTCAGGAGTAGGGTATGGCGTAAGGTAAGGTGTAGGGCTGGTGGTGGTTTTCTATTCCGGGCTAGGGTTAGGGTTAGGGAACGGCAAGGCTTAGGGCACAGGTGAGGGTACAGAAACGTGGGAGGGTCGGGCTACGTGCTGACGCACGGGTCAGTGCCAGCGTACGGGCCAGGAGTAGGCAACGGCGTAGGATAAAGTGTAGGGCTGGTGGTTGATTTCCGTTCCGGGCTAGTGTTAGGGTTAAGGAACGGCAAGGCTTAGGGCACAGGTGAGGTTACGGAAACGTGGGAGGGTCAGGCTACGTGCTGACGCTCGGGTCAGTGCCAGCGTACGGGCCAGGAGTAAGCAACGGCGTAAGGTAAGGTGTAGGGCTCGTGGTTGGTTTCCGTTCCAGGCTAGGGTTAGGGTTAGGGAACGGCAAGGCTTAGGGCACAGGTGAGGGTACGGAAACGTGGGAGGGTCGGGCTACGTGCTGACGCACGTGTCAGTGCCAGCGTACGGGCCAGGAGTAGGCAACGGCGTAGGATAAAGTGTATGGCTGGTGGTGGATTTGCGTTCCGGGCTAGGGTTAGGGTTAGGGAATGACAAGGCTTAGGGCACAGGTGAGGGTACGGAAACGTGGGAGGGTCAGGCTACGTGCTGACGCACAGGTCAGTGCCAGCGTACAGGTCAGGAGTAGGGTACGGCGTAAGGAAAAGTGTAGGGCTGGTGGTGGGTTTCTATTCCGGGCTAGGGTTAGGGTTAGGGAACGGCAAGGCTTAGGGCACAGGTGAGGGTACGGAAACGTGGGAGGGTCAGGCTACGTGCTGACGCACGTGTCAGTGCCAGCGTACGGGTCAGGAGTAGGGTACGGCGTAAGGTAAGGTGTAGGGCTGGTGGTGGCTTTCTATTCCCGGCTAGGGTTAGGGTTAGGGAACGGCAAGGCTTAGGGCACAGGTGAGGGTACGGAAACGTGGGAGGGTCAGGCTACGTGCTGACGCACGGGTCAGTGCCAGCGTACGGGCCAGGAGTAGGCAACGGCTTAAGGTAAGGTGTAGGGCTGGTGGTGGGTTTCTATTCCGGGCTAGGGTTAGGGTTAGGGAACGGCAAGGCTTAGGGCACAGGTGAGGGTATAGAAACGTGGGAGGGTCGGGCTACGTGCTGACGCACGGGTCAGTGCCAGCATACGGGTCAGGAGTAGGCAACGGCGTAGGATAAAGTGTAGGGCTGGTGGTGGGTTTCCATTCCGGGCTAGGGTTAGGGTTAGGGAACGGCAACGCTTAGGGCACTGGTGAGGGTACGGAAACGTGGGAGGGTCAGGCTACGTGCTGACGCACGGGTCAGTGCCAGCGTACGGGCCAGGAGTAGGCAACGGCTTAAGGTAAGGTGTAGGGCTGGTGGTGGGTTTCTATTCCGGGCTAGGGTTAGGGTTAGGGAACGGCAAGGCTTAGGGCACAGGTGAGGGTACAGAAACGTGGGAGGGTCGGGCTACGTGCTGACGCACGGGTCAGTGCCAGCGTACGGGCCAGGAGTAGGCAACGGCGTAGGATAAAGTGTAGGGCTGGTGGTGGATTTGCGTTCGGGGCTAGGGTTAGGGTTAGGGAACGGCAAGGCTTAGGGCACAGGTGAGGGTACGGAAACGTGGGAGGGTCAGGCTACGTGCTGACGCACAGGTCAGTGCCAGCGTACAGGTCAGGAGTAGGGTACGGCGTAAGGTAAGGTGTAGGGCTGGTGGTGGGTTTCTATTCCGGGCTAGGGTTAGGGTTAGGGAACGGCAAGGCATAGGGCACAGGTGAGGGTACGGAAACGTGGGAGGGTCAGTCTACGTGCTGACGCACGGGTCAGTGCCAGCGTACGGGTCAGGAGTAGGTTATGGCGTAAGGTAAGGTGTAGGGCTGGTGGTGGGTTTCTATTCCGGGCTAGGGTTAGGGTTAGGGAACGGCAAGGCTTAGGGCACAGGTGAGGGTACGGAAACGTGGGAGGGTCGGGCTACGTGCTGACGCACGGGTCAGTGCCAGCGTACGGGCCATGAGTAGGCAACGGCGTAGGATAAAGTGTAGGGCTGGTGGTGGATTTGCGTTCCGGGCTAGGGTTAGGGTTAGGGAACGGCATGGCTTAGGGCACAGGTGAGGGTACGGAAACGTGGGAGGGTCAGGCTACGTGCTGACGCACGGTTCAGTGCCAGCGTACGGGCCAGGAATAGGGTACGGCGTAATGTAAGGTGTCAGGCTGGTGGTGGGTTTCCGTTCTGGGCTAGGGTTAGGGTTAGGGAACGGCAAGGCTTAGGGCACAGGTGAAGGTACGGAAACGTGGGAGGCTCGTGCTACGTGCTGACGCACGGGTCAGTGCCAGCGTACGGGCCAGGAGTAGGCAACGGCGTAGTATAAAGTGTAGGCTGTTGGTGGATTTGCGTTCTGGGCTAGGGTTAGGGTTAGGGAACGGCAAGGCTTAGGGCACAGGAGAGGGTACGGAAACGCCAGAGTGTAAGGCTATGTGCTGATGCACGGGGCAATGCCAGAGTACAGGCCAGGAGTAGGCAACGGCGTAGGGTAAGGTGTAGGGCTGGTGGTGGGTTTCCATTCCGGGCTAGGGTTAGGGTTAGGGAACGGCAAGGCTTAGGGCACAGGTGAGGGTACGGAAACGTGGGAGGGTCGGGCTACGTGCTGATGCACGGGTCAGTGCCAGCGTACTGACCAGGAGTAGGCAACGGCGTAGGATAAAGTGTAGGGCTGGTGGTGGATTTGCGTTCCGGGCTAAGGTTAGGGTTAGGGAACGGCAAGGCTTAGGGCACAGGTGAGGGTACGGAAGCGTGGCAGGGTCAGGCTACGTGCAGACGAACGGGTCAGTGCCAGCGTACGGGTCAGGAGTAGGGTACGGCGTAAGGTAAGGTGTAGGGCTGGTGGTGGGTTTCTATTCCGGGCTAGGGTTAGGGTTAGGGAACGGCAAGGCTTAGGGCACAGGTGAGGTTACGGAAACGTGGGAGGGTCGGGCTACGTGCTGACGCACGGGTCAGTGCCAGCGTACGGGCCAGGAGTATGCAACGGCGTAGGATAAAGTGTAGGGCTGGTGGTTGTTTTCCGTTCCGGGCTAGTGTTAGGGTTAGGGAACGGCAAGGCTTAGGGCACAGGTGAGGTTACGGAAACGTGGGAGGGTCAGGCTACGTGCTGACGCACAGGTCAGTGCCAGCGTACAGGTCAGGAGTAGGGTACGGCGTAAGGTAACGTGTAGGGCTGGTGGTGGGTTTCTATTCCGGGCTAGGGTTAGGGTTAGGGAACGGCAAGGCTTAGGGCACAGGTGAGGGTACGGAAACGTGGGAGGGTCAGGCTACGTGCTGACGCACGGGTCAGTGCCAGCGTACGGGTCAGGAGTAGGGTACGGCGTAAGGTAAGGTGTAGGGCTGGTGGTGGGTTTCTATTCCGGGCTAGGGTTAGGGTTAGGGAACGGCAAGGCTTAGGGCACAGGTGAGGGTACGGAAACGTGGGAGGGTCGGGCTACGTGCTGACGCACGGTTCAGTGCCAGCGTACGGGCCAGCAATAGGGTACGGCATAAGGTAAGGTGTAGGGCTGGTGGTTGGTTTCCGTTCCAGGCTAGGGTTAGGGTTAGGGAACGGCAAGGTTTAGGGCACAGGTGAGGGTACGGAAACGCGGGAGGGTAAGGCTGCGTGCTGACGCACGGGTCAGTGCCAGCGTACGGGCCAGGTGTAGGCAACGGCGTAGGATAAAGTGTAGGGCTGGTGGTGGATTTGCTTTCCAGGCTAAGGTTAGGGTTAGGGAACGGCAAGGCTTAGGGCACAGGTGAGGGTACGGAAACGTGGGGGGGTCGGGCTACGTGCTGACGCACGGGTCAGTGCCAGCGTACGGGCCAGGATTAGGCAACGGCGTAGGATAAAGTGTAGGGCTGGTGGTGGGTTTCCGTTCCGGGCTAGGGTTAGGGTTAGGGAACGGCAAGGCTTAGGGCACAGGTGAGGGTACGGAAACGTGGGAGGGTCAGGCTACGTGCTGACGCACGGGTCAGTGCCAACGTACGGGCCAGGAGTAGGGTACGGCGTAAGATAAGGTGTAGGGCTTGTGGTTGATTTCCGTTCCAGGCTAGGGTTAGGGTTAGGGAACGGCAAGGCTTAGGGCAAAGGAGAGGTTACGAAAACGTGGGAGGATCGGGCCCCGTTCTGACGCACGGGTTAGTGCCACTATACGGGCCAGGAGTAGGCAACGATGTAGGATAAAGTGTAGGGCTGGTGGTGGGTTTCCATTCCGGGCTAGAGTTAGGGTTAGGGAACGGCAAGGCTTAGGGCACAGGTGAGGGTACGGAAACGTGAGAGGGTCAGGCTACGTGCTGACGCACGGGTCAGTGCCAGCGTACGGGCCAGGAGTAGGCAACGGCGTAAGGTAAGGTGTAGGGCTGGTGGTGGGTTTCTATTCCGGGCTAGGGTTAGGGTTAGGGAACGGCAAGGCTTAGGGCACAGGTGAGGTTACGGAAACGTGGGAGGGTCGGGCTACGTGCTGACGCACGGGTCAGTGCCAGCGTACGGGCCAGGAGTATGCAACGGCGTAGGATAAAGTGTAGGGCTGGTGGTTGTTTTCCATTCTGGGCTAGTGTTAGGGTTAGGGAACGGCAAGGCTTAGGGCACAGGTGAGGTTACGGAAACGTGGGAGGGTCAGGCTACGTGCTGACGCACGGGTTAGTGCCAGGTACGGGCCAGGAGTAGGCAACGGCGTAAGGTAAGGTGTAGGGCTGGTGGTTGGTTTCCGTTCCAGGCTAGGGTTAGGGTTAGGGAACGGCAAGGCTTAGGGCACAGGTGAGGGTACGGAAACGTGGGAGGGTCGGGCTACGTGCTGACGCACGTGTCAGTGCCAGCGTACGGGCCAGGAGTAGGCAACGGCGTAGGATAAAGTGTAGGGCTGGTGGTGGATTTGCGTTCGGGTCTAGGGTTAGGGTTAGGGAACGGCAAGGCTTAGGGCACAGGTGAGGGTACGGAAACGTGGGAGGGTCAGGCTACGTGCT
Organism: Mesoplodon bidens; assembly: GCF_964165515.1. NCBI lineage: Eukaryota > Metazoa > Chordata > Mammalia > Artiodactyla > Ziphiidae > Mesoplodon > Mesoplodon bidens. Next base: position 94,539,318 of record NC_138168.1, read on the forward strand.
GACGCACGGGTCAGTGCCAGCGTACGGGCCAGGAGTAGGCAACGGCTTAAGGTAAGGTGTAGGGCTGGTGGTGGGTTTCTATTGCGGGCTAGGGTTAGGGTTAGGGAACGGCAAGCCTTAGGGCACAGGTGAGGTTACGGAAACGTGGGAGGGTCGGGCTACGTGCTGACGCACGGGTCAGTGCCAGCGTACGGGCCAGGAGTATGCAACGGCGTAGGATAAAGTTTAGGGCTGGTGGTTGTTTTCCGTTCCGGGCTAGTGTTAGGGTTACGGAACGGCAAGGCTTAGGGCACAGGTGAGGTTACGGAAACGTGGGAGGGTCAGGCTACGTGCTGACGCACAGGTCAGTGCCAGCGTACAGGTCAGGAGTAGGGTACGGCGTAAGGTAACGTGTAGGGCTGGTGGTGGGTTTCTATTCCGGGCTAGGGTTAGGGTTAGGGAACGGCAAGGCTTAGGGCACAGGTGAGGGTACGGAAACGTGGGAGGGTCAGGCTACGTGCTGACGCACGGGTCAGTGCCAGCGTACGGGTCAGGAGTAGGGTATGGCGTAAGGTAAGGTGTAGGGCTGGTGGTGGGTTTCTATTCCGGGCTAGGGTTAGGGTTAGGGAACGGCAAGGCTTAGGGCACAGGTGAGGGTACGGAAACGTGGGAGGGTCGGGCTACGTGCTGACGCACGTGTCAGTGCCAGCGTACGGGCCAGGAGTAGGCAACGGCGTAGGATAAAGTGTATGGCTGGTGGTGGATTTGCGTTCCGGGCTAGGGTTAGGGTTAGGGAATGACAAGGCTTAGGGCACAGGTGAGGGTACGGAAACGTGGGAGGGTCAGGCTACGTGCTGACGCACAGGTCAGTGCCTGCGTACAGGTCAGGAGTAGGGTACGGCGTAAGGAAAAGTGTAGGGCTGGTGGTGGGTTTCTATTCCGGGCTAGGGTTAGGGTTAGGGAACGGCAAGGCTTAGGGCACAGGTGAGGGTACGGAAACGTGGGAGGGTCAGGCTACGTGCTGACGCACGTGTCAGTGCCAGCGTACGGGTCAGGAGTAGGGTACGGCGTAAGGTAAGGTGTAGGGCTGGTGGTGGCTTTCTATTCCCGGCTAGGGTTAGGGTTAGGGAACGGCAAGGCTTAGGGCACAGGTGAGGGTACGGAAACGTGGGAGGGTCAGGCTACGTGCTGACGCACGGGTCAGTGCCAGCGTACGGGCCAGGAGTAGGCAACGGCTTAAGGTAAGGTGTAGGGCTGGTGGTGGGTTTCTATTCCGGGCTAGGGTTAGGGTTAGGGAACGGCAAGGCTTAGGGCACAGGTGAGGGTACAGAAACGTGGGAGGGTCGGGCTACGTGCTGACGCACGGGTCAGTGCCAGCATACGGGTCAGGAGTAGGCAACGGCGTAGGATAAAGTGTAGGGCTGGTGGTCGGTTTCCATTCCGGGCTAGGGTTAGGGTTAGGGAACGGCAACGCTTAGGGCACTGGTGAGGGTACGGAAACGTGGGAGGGTCAGGCTACGTGCTGACGCACGGGTCAGTGCCAGCGTACGGGCCAGGAGTAGGCAACGGCTTAAGGTAAGGTGTAGGGCTGGTGGTGGGTTTCTATTCCGGGCTAGGGTTAGGGTTAGGGAACGGCAAGGCTTAGGGCACAGGTGAGGGTACAGAAACGTGGGAGGGTCGGGCTACGTGCTGACGCACGGGTCAGTGCCAGTGTACGGGCCAGGAGTAGGCAACGGCTTAAGGTAAGGTGTAGGGCTGGTGGTGTGTTTCTATTCCGGGCTAGGGTTAGGGTTAGGGAACGGCAAGGCTTAGGGCACAGGTGAGGGTACAGAAACGTGGGAGGGTCGGGCTACGTGCTGACGCACGGGTCAGTGCCAGCGTACGGGCCAGGAGTAGGCAACGGCGTAGGATAAAGTGTAGGCTGGTGGTGGATTTGCGTTCTGGGCTAGGGTTAGGGTTAGGGAACGGCAAGGCTTACGGCACAGGAGAGGGTACGGAAACGCCAGAGTGTAAGGCTACGTGCTGATGCACGGGGCAGTGCCAGAGTACAGGCCAGGAGTAGGCAACGGCGTAGGATAAAGTGTAGGGCTGGTGGTGGGTTTCTATTCCGGGCTAGGGTTAGGGTTAGGGAACGGCAAGGCTTAGGGCACAAGTGAGGGTACGGAAACGTGGGAGGGTCAGGCTACGTGCTGACGCACGGTTCAGTGCCAGCGTACGGGCCAGGAATATGGTACGGCGTAAGGTAAGGTGTAGGGCTGGTGGTGGGTTTCCATTCCGGGCTAGGGTTAGGGTTAGGGAACGGCAAGGCTTAGGGCACAGCTGAGGGTACGGAAACGTGGGAGGGTCAGGCTACGTGCTGACGCACTGGTCAGTGCCAACGTACGGGCCAGGAGTAGGGTACGGCGTAAGGTAAGGTGTAGGGCTTGTGGTTGATTTCCGTTCCAGGCTAGGGTTAGGGTTAGGGAACGGCAAGGCTTAGGGCAAAGGAGAGGGTACGGAAACGTGGGAGGGTCGGGCCCCGTGCTGACGCACGGGTTAGTGCCAGCATACGGGCCAGGAGTAGGCAACGGCGTAGGATAAAGTGTAGGGCTGGTGGTGGGTTTCCATTCCGGGCTAGGGTTAGGGTTAGGGAACGGCAACGCTTAGGGCACAGGTGAGGGTACGGAAACGTGGGAGGGTCAGGCTACGTGCTGACGCACGGGTCAGTGCCAGCGTACGGGCCAGGAGTAGGCAACGGCTTAAGGTAAGGTGTAGGGCTGGTGGTGGGTTTCTATTCCGGGCTAGGGTTAGGGTTAGGGAACGGCAAGGCTTAGGGCACAGGTGAGGGTACAGAAACGTGGGAGGTTCGGGCTACGTGCTGACGCACGGGTCAGTGCCAGCGTACGGGCCAGGAGTAGGCAACGGCTTAAGGTAAGGTGTAAGGCTGGTGGTGGGTTTCTATTCCGGGCTAGGGTTAGGGTTAGGGAACGGCAAGGCTTAGGGCACAGGTGAGGGTACAGAAACGTGTGAGGGTCGGGCTACGTGCTGACGCACGGGTCAGTGCCAGCGTACGGGCCAGGAGTAGGCAACGGCGTAGGATAAAGTGTAGGGCTGGTGGTGGATTTGCATTCGGGGCTAGGGTTAGGGTTAGGGAACGGCAAGGCTTAGGGCACAGGTGAGGGTACGGAAACGTGGGAGGGTCAGGCTACGTGCTGACGCACAGGTCAGTGCCAGCGTACAGGTCAGGAGTATGGTACGGCGTAAGGTACCGTGTAGGGCTGGTGGTGGGTTTCTATTCCGGGCTAGGGTTAGGGTTAGCGAACGGCAAGGCTTAGGGCACAGGTGAGGGCACGGAAACGTGGGAGGGTCAGGATACGTGCTGACGCACGGGTCAGTGCCAGCGTACGGGTCAGGAGTAGGGTACGGCGTAAGGTAAGGTGTAGGGCTTGTGGTTGATTTCCGTTCCAGGCTAGGGTTAGGGTTAGGGAACGGCAAGGCTTAGGGCAAAGGAGAGGGTACGGAAACGTGGGAGGGTCGGGCTACGTGCTGACGCACGGGTTAGTGCCAGCATACGGGCCAGGAGTAGGCAACGGCGTAGGATAAAGTGTAGGGCTGGTGGTGGGTTTCCATTCCGGGCTAGGGTTAGGGTTAGGGAACGGCAACGCTTAGGGCACAGGTGAGGGTACGGAAACGTGGGAGGGTCAGGCTACGTGCTGACGCACGGGTCAGTGCCAGCGTACGGGCCAGGAGTAGGCAACGGCTTAAGGTAAGGTGTAGGGCTGGTGGTGGGTTTCTATTCCGGTCTAGGGTTAGGGTTAGGGAACGGCAAGGCTTAGGGCACAGGTGAGGGTACAGAAACGTGGGAGGGTCGGGCTACGTGCTGACGCACGGGTCAGTGCCAGCGTACGGGCCAGGAGTAGGCAACGGCTTAAGGTAAGGTGTAGGGCTGGTGGTGGGTTTCTATTCCGGGCTAGGGTTAGGGTTAGGGAACGGCAAGGCTTAGGGCACAGGTGACGGTACAGAAACGTGGGAGGGTCGGGCTACGTGCTGACGCACGGGTCAGTGCCAGCGTACGGGCCAGGAGTAGGCAACGGCGTAGGATAAAGTGTAGGGCTGGTGGTGGATTTGCATTTGGGGCTAGGGTTAGGGTTAGGGAACGGCAAGGCTTAGGGCACAGGTGAGGGTACGGAAACGTGGGAGGGTCAGGCTACGTGCTGACGCACAGGTCAGTGCCACCGTACAGGTCAGGAGTATGGTACGGCGTAAGGTACCGTGTAGGGCTGGTGGTGGGTTTCTATTCCGGGCTAGGGTTAGGGTTAGCGAACGGCAAGGCTTAGGGCACAGGTGAGGGCACGGAAACGTGGGAGGGTCAGGCTACGTGCTGACGCACGGGTCAGTGCCAGCGTACGGGTCAGGAGTAGGGTATGGCGTAAGGTAAGGTGTAGGGCTGGTGGTGGTTTTCTATTCCGGGCTAGGGTTAGGGTTAGGGAACGGCAAGGCTTAGGGCACAGGTGAGGGTACAGAAACGTGGGAGGGTCGGGCTACGTGCTGACGCACGGGTCAGTGCCAGCGTACGGGCCAGGAGTAGGCAACGGCGTAGGATAAAGTGTAGGGCTGGTGGTTGATTTCCGTTCCGGGCTAGTGTTAGGGTTAAGGAACGGCAAGGCTTAGGGCACAGGTGAGGTTACGGAAACGTGGGAGGGTCAGGCTACGTGCTGACGCTCGGGTCAGTGCCAGCGTACGGGCCAGGAGTAAGCAACGGCGTAAGGTAAGGTGTAGGGCTCGTGGTTGGTTTCCGTTCCAGGCTAGGGTTAGGGTTAGGGAACGGCAAGGCTTAGGGCACAGGTGAGGGTACGGAAACGTGGGAGGGTCGGGCTACGTGCTGACGCACGTGTCAGTGCCAGCGTACGGGCCAGGAGTAGGCAACGGCGTAGGATAAAGTGTATGGCTGGTGGTGGATTTGCGTTCCGGGCTAGGGTTAGGGTTAGGGAATGACAAGGCTTAGGGCACAGGTGAGGGTACGGAAACGTGGGAGGGTCAGGCTACGTGCTGACGCACAGGTCAGTGCCAGCGTACAGGTCAGGAGTAGGGTACGGCGTAAGGAAAAGTGTAGGGCTGGTGGTGGGTTTCTATTCCGGGCTAGGGTTAGGGTTAGGGAACGGCAAGGCTTAGGGCACAGGTGAGGGTACGGAAACGTGGGAGGGTCAGGCTACGTGCTGACGCACGTGTCAGTGCCAGCGTACGGGTCAGGAGTAGGGTACGGCGTAAGGTAAGGTGTAGGGCTGGTGGTGGCTTTCTATTCCCGGCTAGGGTTAGGGTTAGGGAACGGCAAGGCTTAGGGCACAGGTGAGGGTACGGAAACGTGGGAGGGTCAGGCTACGTGCTGACGCACGGGTCAGTGCCAGCGTACGGGCCAGGAGTAGGCAACGGCTTAAGGTAAGGTGTAGGGCTGGTGGTGGGTTTCTATTCCGGGCTAGGGTTAGGGTTAGGGAACGGCAAGGCTTAGGGCACAGGTGAGGGTATAGAAACGTGGGAGGGTCGGGCTACGTGCTGACGCACGGGTCAGTGCCAGCATACGGGTCAGGAGTAGGCAACGGCGTAGGATAAAGTGTAGGGCTGGTGGTGGGTTTCCATTCCGGGCTAGGGTTAGGGTTAGGGAACGGCAACGCTTAGGGCACTGGTGAGGGTACGGAAACGTGGGAGGGTCAGGCTACGTGCTGACGCACGGGTCAGTGCCAGCGTACGGGCCAGGAGTAGGCAACGGCTTAAGGTAAGGTGTAGGGCTGGTGGTGGGTTTCTATTCCGGGCTAGGGTTAGGGTTAGGGAACGGCAAGGCTTAGGGCACAGGTGAGGGTACAGAAACGTGGGAGGGTCGGGCTACGTGCTGACGCACGGGTCAGTGCCAGCGTACGGGCCAGGAGTAGGCAACGGCGTAGGATAAAGTGTAGGGCTGGTGGTGGATTTGCGTTCGGGGCTAGGGTTAGGGTTAGGGAACGGCAAGGCTTAGGGCACAGGTGAGGGTACGGAAACGTGGGAGGGTCAGGCTACGTGCTGACGCACAGGTCAGTGCCAGCGTACAGGTCAGGAGTAGGGTACGGCGTAAGGTAAGGTGTAGGGCTGGTGGTGGGTTTCTATTCCGGGCTAGGGTTAGGGTTAGGGAACGGCAAGGCATAGGGCACAGGTGAGGGTACGGAAACGTGGGAGGGTCAGTCTACGTGCTGACGCACGGGTCAGTGCCAGCGTACGGGTCAGGAGTAGGTTATGGCGTAAGGTAAGGTGTAGGGCTGGTGGTGGGTTTCTATTCCGGGCTAGGGTTAGGGTTAGGGAACGGCAAGGCTTAGGGCACAGGTGAGGGTACGGAAACGTGGGAGGGTCGGGCTACGTGCTGACGCACGGGTCAGTGCCAGCGTACGGGCCATGAGTAGGCAACGGCGTAGGATAAAGTGTAGGGCTGGTGGTGGATTTGCGTTCCGGGCTAGGGTTAGGGTTAGGGAACGGCATGGCTTAGGGCACAGGTGAGGGTACGGAAACGTGGGAGGGTCAGGCTACGTGCTGACGCACGGTTCAGTGCCAGCGTACGGGCCAGGAATAGGGTACGGCGTAATGTAAGGTGTCAGGCTGGTGGTGGGTTTCCGTTCTGGGCTAGGGTTAGGGTTAGGGAACGGCAAGCCTTAGGGCACAGGTGAAGGTACGGAAACGTGGGAGGCTCGTGCTACGTGCTGACGCACGGGTCAGTGCCAGCGTACGGGCCAGGAGTAGGCAACGGCGTAGTATAAAGTGTAGGCTGTTGGTGGATTTGCGTTCTGGGCTAGGGTTAGGGTTAGGGAACGGCAAGGCTTAGGGCACAGGAGAGGGTACGGAAACGCCAGAGTGTAAGGCTATGTGCTGATGCACGGGGCAATGCCAGAGTACAGGCCAGGAGTAGGCAACGGCGTAGGGTAAGGTGTAGGGCTGGTGGTGGGTTTCCATTCCGGGCTAGGGTTAGGGTTAGGGAACGGCAAGGCTTAGGGCACAGGTGAGGGTACGGAAACGTGGGAGGGTCGGGCTACGTGCTGATGCACGGGTCAGTGCCAGCGTACTGACCAGGAGTAGGCAACGGCGTAGGATAAAGTGTAGGGCTGGTGGTGGATTTGCGTTCCGGGCTAAGGTTAGGGTTAGGGAACGGCAAGGCTTAGGGCACAGGTGAGGGTACGGAAGCGTGGCAGGGTCAGGCTACGTGCAGACGAACGGGTCAGTGCCAGCGTACGGGTCAGGAGTAGGGTACGGCGTAAGGTAAGGTGTAGGGCTGGTGGTGGGTTTCTATTCCGGGCTAGGGTTAGGGTTAGGGAACGGCAAGGCTTAGGGCACAGGTGAGGTTACGGAAACGTGGGAGGGTCGGGCTACGTGCTGACGCACGGGTCAGTGCCAGCGTACGGGCCAGGAGTATGCAACGGCGTAGGATAAAGTGTAGGGCTGGTGGTTGTTTTCCGTTCCGGGCTAGTGTTAGGGTTAGGGAACGGCAAGGCTTAGGGCACAGGTGAGGTTACGGAAACGTGGGAGGGTCAGGCTACGTGCTGACGCACAGGTCAGTGCCAGCGTACAGGTCAGGAGTAGGGTACGGCGTAAGGTAACGTGTAGGGCTGGTGGTGGGTTTCTATTCCGGGCTAGGGTTAGGGTTAGGGAACGGCAAGGCTTAGGGCACAGGTGAGGGTACGGAAACGTGGGAGGGTCAGGCTACGTGCTGACGCACGGGTCAGTGCCAGCGTACGGGTCAGGAGTAGGGTACGGCGTAAGGTAAGGTGTAGGGCTGGTGGTGGGTTTCTATTCCGGGCTAGGGTTAGGGTTAGGGAACGGCAAGGCTTAGGGCACAGGTGAGGGTACGGAAACGTGGGAGGGTCGGGCTACGTGCTGACGCACGGTTCAGTGCCAGCGTACGGGCCAGCAATAGGGTACGGCATAAGGTAAGGTGTAGGGCTGGTGGTTGGTTTCCGTTCCAGGCTAGGGTTAGGGTTAGGGAACGGCAAGGTTTAGGGCACAGGTGAGGGTACGGAAACGCGGGAGGGTAAGGCTGCGTGCTGACGCACGGGTCAGTGCCAGCGTACGGGCCAGGTGTAGGCAACGGCGTAGGATAAAGTGTAGGGCTGGTGGTGGATTTGCTTTCCAGGCTAAGGTTAGGGTTAGGGAACGGCAAGGCTTAGGGCACAGGTGAGGGTACGGAAACGTGGGGGGGTCGGGCTACGTGCTGACGCACGGGTCAGTGCCAGCGTACGGGCCAGGAGTAGGCAACGGCGTAGGATAAAGTGTAGGGCTGGTGGTGGGTTTCCGTTCCGGGCTAGGGTTAGGGTTAGGGAACGGCAAGGCTTAGGGCACAGGTGAGGGTACGGAAACGTGGGAGGGTCAGGCTACGTGCTGACGCACGGGTCAGTGCCAACGTACGGGCCAGGAGTAGGGTACGGCGTAAGATAAGGTGTAGGGCTTGTGGTTGATTTCCGTTCCAGGCTAGGGTTAGGGTTAGGGAACGGCAAGGCTTAGGGCAAAGGAGAGGTTACGAAAACGTGGGAGGATCGGGCCCCGTTCTGACGCACGGGTTAGTGCCACTATACGGGCCAGGAGTAGGCAACGATGTAGGATAAAGTGTAGGGCTGGTGGTGGGTTTCCATTCCGGGCTAGAGTTAGGGTTAGGGAACGGCAAGGCTTAGGGCACAGGTGAGGGTACGGAAACGTGAGAGGGTCAGGCTACGTGCTGACGCACGGGTCAGTGCCAGCGTACGGGCCAGGAGTAGGCAACGGCGTAAGGTAAGGTGTAGGGCTGGTGGTGGGTTTCTATTCCGGGCTAGGGTTAGGGTTAGGGAACGGCAAGGCTTAGGGCACAGGTGAGGTTACGGAAACGTGGGAGGGTCGGGCTACGTGCTGACGCACGGGTCAGTGCCAGCGTACGGGCCAGGAGTATGCAACGGCGTAGGATAAAGTGTAGGGCTGGTGGTTGTTTTCCATTCTGGGCTAGTGTTAGGGTTAGGGAACGGCAAGGCTTAGGGCACAGGTGAGGTTACGGAAACGTGGGAGGGTCAGGCTACGTGCTGACGCACGGGTTAGTGCCAGGTACGGGCCAGGAGTAGGCAACGGCGTAAGGTAAGGTGTAGGGCTGGTGGTTGGTTTCCGTTCCAGGCTAGGGTTAGGGTTAGGGAACGGCAAGGCTTAGGGCACAGGTGAGGGTACGGAAACGTGGGAGGGTCGGGCTACGTGCTGACGCACGTGTCAGTGCCAGCGTACGGGCCAGGAGTAGGCAACGGCGTAGGATAAAGTGTAGGGCTGGTGGTGGATTTGCGTTCGGGTCTAGGGTTAGGGTTAGGGAACGGCAAGGCTTAGGGCACAGGTGAGGGTACGGAAACGTGGGAGGGTCAGGCTACGTGCTGACGCACGGGTCAGTGCCAGCGTACGGGCCAGGAGTAGGCAACGGCTTAAGGTAAGGTGTAGGGCTGGTGGTGGGTTTCTATTGCGGGCTAGGGTTAGGGTTAGGGAACGGCAAGGCTTAGGGCACAGGTGAGGGTACAGAAACGTGGGAGGGTCGGGCTACGTGCTGACGCACGGGTCAGTGCCAGCGTACGGGCCAGGATTAGGCAACGGCGTAGGATAAAGTGTAGGGCTGGTGGTGGATTTGCATTCGGGGCTAGGGTTAGGGTTAGGGAACGGCAAGGCTTAGGGCACAGGTGAGGGTACGGAAACGTGTGAGGGTCAGGCTACGTGCTGACGCACAGGTCAGTGCCACCGTACAGGTCAGGAGTATGGTACGGCGTAAGGTACCGTGTAGGGCTGGTGGAGGGTTTCTATTCCGGGCTAGGGTTAGGGTTAGCGAACGGCAAGGCTTAGGGCACAGGTGAGGGCACGGAAACGTGGGAGGGTCAGGCTACGTGCTGACGCACGGGTCAGTGCCAGCGTACGGGTCAGGAGTAGGGTATGGCGTAAGGTAAGGTGTAGGGCTGGTGGTGGGTTTCTATTCCGGGCTAGGGTTAGGGTTAGGGAACGGCAAGGCTTAGGGCACAGGTGAGGGTACAGAAACGTGGGAGGGTCGGGCTACGTGCTGACGCACGGGTCAGTGCCAGCGTACGGGCCAGGAGTAGGCAACGGCGTAGGATAAAGTGTAGGGCTGGTGGTTGATTTCCGTTCCGGGCTAGTGTTAGGGTTAGGGAACGGTAAGGCTTAGGGCACAGGTGAGGTTACGGAAACGTGGGAGGGTCAGGCTACGTGCTGACGCTCGGGTCAGTGCCAGCGTACGGGCCAGGAGTAAGCAACGGCGTAAGGTAAGGTGTAGGGCTCGTGGTTGGTTTCCGTTCCAGGCTAGGGTTAGGGTTAGGGAACGGCAAGGCTTAGGGCACAGGTGAGGGTACGGAAACGTGGGAGGGTCGGGCTACGTGCTGACGCACGTGTCAGTGCCAGCGTACGGGCCAGGAGTAGGCAACGGCGTAGGATAAAGTGTATGGCTGGTGGTGGATTTGCGTTCCGGGCTAGGGTTAGGGTTAGGGAATGACAAGGCTTAGGGCACAGGTGAGGGTACGGAAACGTGGGAGGGTCAGGCTACGTGCTGACGCACAGGTCAGTGCCAGCGTACAGGTCAGGAGTAGGGTACAGCGTAAGGAAAAGTGTAGGGCTGGTGGTGGGTTTCTATTCCGGGCTAGGGTTAGGGTTAGGGAACGGCAAGGCTTAGGGCACAGGTGAGGGTACGGAAACGTGGGAGGGTCAGGCTACGTGCTGACGCACATGTCAGTGCCAGCGTACGGGTCAGGAGTAGGGTACGGCGTAAGGTAAGGTGTAGGGCTGGTGGTGGCTTTCTATTCACGGCTAGGGTTAGGGTTAGGGAACGGCAAGGCTTAGGGCACAGGTGAGGGTACGGAAACGTGGGAGGGTCAGGCTACGTGCTGACGCACGGGTCAGTGCCAGCGTACGGGCCAGGAGTAGGCAACGGCTTAAGGTAAGGTGTAGGGCTGGTGGTGGGTTTCTATTCCGGGCTAGGGTTAGGGTTAGGGAACGGCAAGGCTTAGGGCACAGGTGAGGGTACAGAAACGTGGGAGGGTCGGGCTACGTGCTGACGCACGGGTCAGTGCCAGCATACGGGTCAGGAGTAGGCAACGGCGTAGGATAAAGTTTAGGGCTGGTGGTGGGTTTCCATTCCGGGCTAGGGTTAGGGTTAGGGAACGGCAACGCTTAGGGCACTGGTGAGGGTACGGAAACGTGGGAGGGTCAGGCTACGTGCTGACGCACGGGTCAGTGCCAGCGTACGGGCCAGGAGTAGGCAACGGCTTAAGGTAAGGTGTAGGGCTGGTGGTGGGTTTCTATTCCGGGCTAGGGTTAGGGTTAGGGAACGGCAAGGCTTAGGGCACAGGTGAGGGTACAGAAACGTGGGAGGGTCGGGCTACGTGCTGACGCACGGGTCAGGGCCAGTGTACGGGCCAGGAATAGGCAACGGCTTAAGGTAAGGTGTAGGGCTCGTGGTGGGTTTCTATTCCTGGCTAGGGTTAGGGTTAGGGAACGGCAAGGCTTAGGGCACAGGTGAGGGTACAGAAACGTGGGAGGGTCGGGCTACGTGCTGACGCACGGGTCAGTGCCAGCGTACGGGCCAGGAGTAGGCAACGGCGTAGGATAAAGTGTAGGGCTGGTGGTGGATTTGCGTTCGGGGCTAGGGTTAGGGTTAGGTAACGGCAAGGCTTAGGGCACAGGTGAGGGTACGGAAACGTGGGAGGGTCAGGCTACGTGCTGACGCACAGGTCAGTGCCAGCGTACAGGTCAGGAGTAGGGTACGGCGTAAGGTAAGGTGTAGGGCTGGTGGTGGGTTTCTATTCCGGGCTAGGGTTAGGGTTAGGGAACGGCAAGGCATAGGGCACAGGTGAGGGTACGGAAACGTGGGAGGGTCATTCTACGTGCTGACGCACGGGTCAGTGCCAGCGTACGGGCCAGGAGTTGGTTATGGCGTAAGGTAAGGTGTAGGGCTGGTGGTGGGTTTCTATTCCGGGCTAGGGTTAGGGTTAGGGGACGGCAAGGCTTAGGGCACAGGTGAGGGTACGGAAACGTGGGAGGGTCGGGCTACGTGCTGACGCACGGGTCAGTGCCAGCGTACGGGCCAGGAGTAGGCAACGGCGTAGGATAAAGTGTAGGGCTGGTGGTGGATTTGCGTTCCGGGCTAGGGTTAGGGTTAGGGAACGGCATGGCTTAGGGCACACGTGAGGGTACGGAAACGTGGGAGGGTCAGGCTACGTGCTGACGCACGGTTCAGTGCCAGCGTACGGGCCAGGAATAGGGTACGGCGTAATGTAAGGTGTCAGGCTGGTGGTGGGTTTCCGTTCTGGGCTAGGGTTAGGGTTAGGGAACGGCAAGGCTTAGGGCACAGGTGAAGGTACGGAAACGTGGGAGGCTCGTGCTACTTGCTGACACACGGGTCAGTGCCAGCGTACGGGCCAGGAGTAGGCAACGGCGTAGTATAAAGTGTAGGCTGGTGGTGGATTTGCGTTCTGGGCTAGGGTTAGGGATAGGGAACGGCAAGGCTTAGGGCACAGGTGAGGGTACGGAAACGTGGGAAGGTCAGGCTACGTGCTGACGCACAGGTCAGTGCCACCGTACAGGTCAGGAGTATGGTACGGCGTAAGGTACCGTGTAGGGCTGGTGGTGGGTTTCTATTACGGGCTAGGGTTAGGGTTAGCGAACGGCAAGGCTTAGGGCACAGGTGAGGGCACGGAAACGTGGGAGGGTCAGGCTACGTGCTGACGCACGGGTCAGTGCCAGCGTACGGGTCAGGAGTAGGGTATGGCGTAAGGTAAGGTGTAGGGCTGGTGGTGGGTTTCTATTCCGGGCTAGGGTTAGGGTTAGGGAACGGCAAGGCTTAGGGCACAGGTGAGGGTACAGAAACGTGGGAGGGTCGGGCTACGTGCTGACGCACGGGTCAGTGCCAGCGTACGGGCCAGGAGTAGGCAACGGCGTAGGATAAAGTGTAGGGCTGGTGGTTGATTTCCGTTCCGGGCTAGTGTTAGGGTTAGGGAACGGCAAGGCTTAGGGCACAGGTGAGGTTACGGAAACGTGGGAGGGTCAGGCTACGTGCTGACGCACGGGTCAGTGCCAGCGTACGGGCCAGGAGTAGGCAACGGCTTAAGGTAAGGTGTAGGGCTGGTGGTGGGTTTCTATTCCGGGCTAGGGTTAGGGTTAGGGAACGGCAAGGCTTAGGGCACAGGTGAGGGTACAGAAACGTGGGAGGGTCGGGCTACGTGCTGACGCACGGGTCAGTGCCAGTGTACGGGCCAGGAGTAGGCAACGGCTTAAGGTAAGGTGTAGGGCTGGTGGTGGGTTTCTATTCCTGGCTAGGGTTAGGGTTAGGGAACGGCAAGGCTTAGGGCACAGGTGAGGGTACAGAAACGTGGGAGGTTCGGGCTACGTGCTGACGCACGGGTCAGTGCCAGCGTACGGGCCAGGAGTAGGCAACGGCTTAAGGTAAGGTGTAGGGCTGGTGGTGGGTTTCTATTCCGGGCTAGGGTTAGGGTTAGGGAACGGCAAGGCTTAGGGCACAGGTGAGGGTACAGAAACGTGGGAGGTTCGGGCTACGTGCTGACGCACGGGTCAGTGCCAGCGTACGGGCCAGGAGTAGGCAACGGCTTAAGGTAAGGTGTAGGGCTGGTGGTGGGTTTCTATTCCGGGCTAGGGTTAGGGTTAGGGAACGGCAAGGCTTAGGGCACAGGTGAGGGCACGGAAACGTGGGAGGGTCAGGCTACGTGCTGACGCACGGGTCAGTGCCACCGTACAGGTCAGGAGTATGGTACGGCGTAAGGTACCGTGTAGGGCTGGTGGTGGGTTTCTATTCCGGGCTAGGGTTAGGGTTAGGGGACGGCAAGGCTTAGGGCACAGGTGAGGGTACGGAAACGTGGGAGGGTCGGGCTACGTGCTGACGCACGGGTCAGTGCCAGCGTACGGGCCAGGAGTAGGCAACGGCGTAGGATAAAGTGTAGGGCTGGTGGTGGATTTGCTTTCCGGGCTAGGGTTAGGGTTAGGGAACGGCATGGCTTAGGGCACACGTGAGGGTACGGAAACGTGGGAGGGTCAGGCTACGTGCTGACGCACGGTTCAGTGCCAGCGTACGGGCCAGGAATAGGGTACGGCATAATGTAAGGTGTCAGGCTGGTGGTGGGTTTCCGTTCCGGGCTAGGGTTAGGGTTAGGGAACGGCAAGGCTTAGGGCACAGGTGAAGGTACGGAAACGTGGGAGGCTCGTGCTACGTGGTGACGCACGGGTCAGTGCCAGCGTACGGGCCAGGAGTAGGCAACGGCGTAGTATAAAGTGTAGGCTGGTGGTGGATTTGCGTTCTGGGCTAGGGTTAGGGTTAGGGAACGGCAAGGCTTAGGGCACAGGTGAGGGTACGGAAACGTGGGAGGGTCAGGCTACGTGCTGACGCACAGGTCAGTGCCACCGTACAGGTCAGGAGTATGGTACGGCGTAAGGTACCGTGTAGGGCTGGTGGTGGGTTTCTATTACGGGCTAGGGTTAGGGTTAGCGAACGGCAAGGCTTAGGGCACAGGTGAGGGCACGGAAACGTGGGAGGGTCAGGCTACGTGCTGACGCACGGGTCAGTGCCAGCGTACGGGTCAGGAGTAGGGTATGGCGTAAGGTAAGGTGTAGGGCTGGTGGTGGGTTTCTATTCCGGGCTAGGGTTAGGGTTAGGGAACGGCAAGGCTTAGGGCACAAGTGAGGGTACAGAAACGTGGGAGGGTCGGGCTACGTGCTGACGCACGGGTCAGTGCCAGCGTACGGGCCAGGAGTAGGCAACGGCGTAGGATAAAGTGTAGGGCTGGTGGTTGATTTCCGTTCCGTGCTAGTGTTAGGGTTAGGGAACGGCAAGGCTTAGGGCACAGGTGAGGTTACGGAAACGTGGGAGGGTCAGGCTACGTGCTGACGCTCGGGTCAGTGCCAGCGTACGGGCCAGGAGTAAGCAACGGCGTAAGGTAAGGTGTAGGGCTCGTGGTTGGTTTCCGTTCCAGGCTAGGGTTAGGGTTAGGGAACGGCAAGGCTTAGGGCACAGGTGAGGGTACGGAAACGTGGGAGGGTCGGGCTACGTGCTGACGCACGTGTCAGTGCCAGCGTACGGGCCAGGAGTAGGCAACGGCGTAGGATAAAGTGTATGGCTGGTGGTGGATTTGCGTTCCGGGCTAGGGTTAGGGTTAGGGAATGACAAGGCTTAGGCCACAGGTGAGGGTACGGAAACGTGGGAGGGTCAGGCTACGTGCTGACGCACAGGTCAGTGCCAGCGTACAGGTCAGGAGTAGGGTACGGCGTAAGGAAAAGTGTAGGGCTGGTGGTGGGTTTCTATTCCGGGCTAGGGTTAGGGTTAGGGAACGGCAAGGCTTAGGGCACAGGTGAGGGTACGGAAACGTGGGAGGGTCAGGCTACGTGCTGACGCACGTGTCAGTGCCAGCGTACGGGTCAGGAGTAGGGTACGGCGTAAGGTAAGGTGTAGGGCTGGTGGTGGCTTTCTATTCACGGCTAGGGTTAGGTTTAGGGAACGGCAAGGCTTAGGGCACAGGTGAGGGTACGGAAACGTGGGAGGGTCGGGCTACGTGCTGACGCACGGGTCAGTGCCAGCGTACGGGCCAGGAGTAGGCAACGGCTTAAGGTAAGGTGTAGGGCTGGTGGTGGGTTTCTATTCCGGGCTAGGGTTAGGGTTAGGGAACGGCAAGGCTTAGGGCACAGGTGAGGGTACAGAAACGTGGGAGGGTCGGGCTACGTGCTGACGCACTGGTCAGTGCCAGCATACGGGTCAGGAGTAGGCAACGGCGTAGGATAAAGTGTAGGGCTGGTGGTGGGTTTCCATTCCGGGCTAGGGTTAGGGTTAGGGAACGGCAACGCTTAGGGCACTGGTGAGGGTACGGAAACGTGGGAGGGTCAGGCTACGTGCTGACGCACGGGTCAGTGCCAGCGTACGGGCCAGGAGTAGGCAACGGCTTAAGGTAAGGTGTAGGGCTGGTGGTGGGTTTCTATTCCGGGCTAGGGTTAGGGTTAGGGAACGGCAAGGCTTAGGGCACAGGTGAGGGTACAGAAACGTGGGAGGGTCGGGCTACGTGCTGACGCACGGGTCAGTGCCAGTGTACGGGCCAGGAGTAGGCAACGGCTTAAGGTAAGGTGTAGGGCTGGTGGTGGGTTTCTATTCCTGGCTAGGGTTAGGGTTAGGGAACGGCAAGGCTTAGGGCACAGGTGAGGGTACAGAAACGTGGGAGGGTCGGGCTACGTGCTGACGCACGGGTCAGTGCCAGCGTACGGGCCAGGAGTAGGCAACGGCGTAGGATAAAGTGTAGGGCTGGTGGTGGATTTGCGTTCGGGGCTAGGGTTAGGGTTAGGTAACGGCAAGGCTTAGGGCACAGGTGAGGGTACGGAAACGTGGGAGGGTCAGGCTACGTGCTGACGCACAGGTCAGTGCCAGCGTACAGGTCAGGAGTAGGGTACGGCGTAAGGTAAGGTGTAGGGCTCGTGGTGGGTTTCTATTCCGGGCTAGGGTTAGGGTTAGGGGACGGCAAGGCTTAGGGCACAGGTGAGGGTACGGAAACGTGGGAGGGTCGGGCTACGTGCTGACGCACGGGTCAGTGCCAGCGTACGGGCCAGGAGTAGGCAACGGCGTAGGATAAAGTGTAGGGCTGGTGGTGGATTTGCGTTCCGGGCTAGGGTTAGGGTTAGGGAACGGCATGGCTTAGGGCACAGGTGAGGGTACGGAAACGTGGGAGGGTCAGGCTACGTGCTGACGCACGGTTCAGTGCCAGCGTACGGGCCAGGAATAGGGTACGGCGTAATGTAAGGTGTCAGGCTGGTGGTGGGTTTCCGTTCTGGGCTAGGGTTAGGGTTAGGGAACGGCAAGGCTTAGGGCACAGGTGAAGGTACGGAAACGTGGGAGGCTCGTGCTACGTGCTGACGCACGGGTCAGTGCCAGCGTACGGGCCAGGAGTAGGCAACGGCGTAGTATAAAGTGTAGGCTGGTGGTGGATTTGCGTTCTGGGCTAGGGTTAGGGTTAGGGAACGGCAAGGCTTAGGGCACAGGAGAGGGTACGGAAACGCCAGAGTGTAAGGCTACGTGCTGATGCACGGGGCAGTGCCAGAGTACAGGCCAGGAGTAGGCAACGGCGTAGGGTAAGGTGTAGGGCTGGTGGTGGGTTTCCATTCCGGGCTAGGGTTAGGGTTAGGGAACGGCAAGGCTTAGGGCACAGGTGAGGGTACGGAAACGTGGGAGGGTCAGGCTACGTGCTGACGCACGGGTCAGTGCCAGCGTACGGGCCAGGTGTAGGCAACGGCGTAAGGTAAGGTGTAGGGCTGGTGGTTGTTTTCCGTTCCAGGCTAGGGTTAGGGTTAGGGAACGGCAAGGCTTAGGGCACAGGTGAGGGTACGGAAACGTGGGAGGGTCGGGCTACGTGCTGATGCACGGGTCAGTGCCAGCGTACTGGCCAGGAGTAGGCAACGGCGTAGGATAAAGTGTAGGGCTGGTGGTGGATTTGCGTTCGGGGCTAGGGTTAGGGTTAGGGAACGGCAAGGCTTAGGGCACAGGTGAGGGTACGGAAGCGTGGGAGGGTCAGGCTACGTGCAGACGAACGGGTCAGTGCCAGCGTACGGGTCAGGAGTAGGGTACGGCGTAAGGTAAGGTGTAGGGCTGGTGGTGGGTTTCTATTCCGGGCTAGGGTTAGGGTTAGGGAACGGCAAGGCTTAGGGCACAAGTGAGGGTACGGAAACGTGGGAGGGTCAGGCTACGTGCTGACGCACGGGTCAGTGCCAGCGTACGGGCCAGGAGTAGGCAACGGCGTAAGGTAAGGTGTAGGGCTGGTGGTGGGTTTCTATTCCGGGCTAGGGTTAGGGTTAGGGAACGGCAAGGCTTAGGGCACAGGTGAGGTTACGGAAACGTGGGAGGGTCGGGCTACGTGCTGACGCACGGGTCAGTGCCAGCGTACGGGCCAGGAGTATGCAACGGCGTAGGATAAAGTGTAGGGCTGGTGGTTGTTTTCCGTTCCGGGCTAGTGTTAGGGTTAGGGAACGGCAAGGCTTAGGGCACAGGTGAGGTTACGGAAACGTGGGAGGGTCAGGCTACGTGCTGACGCACAGGTCAGTGCCAGCGTACAGGTCAGGAGTAGGGTACGGCGTAAGGTAACGTGTAGGGCTGGTGGTGGGTTTCTATTCCAGGCTATGGTTAGGGTTAGGGAACGGCAAGGCTTAGGGCACAGGTGAGGGTACGGAAACGTGGGAGGGTCAGGCTACGTGCTGAAGCACGGGTCACTGCCAGCGTACGGGTCAGGAGTAGGGTATGGCGTAAGGTAAGGTGTAGGGCTGGTGGTGGGTTTCTATTCCGGGCTAGGGTTAGGGTTAGGGAACGGCAAGGCTTAGGGCACAGGTGAGGGTACGGAAACGTGGGAGGGTCGGGCTACGTGCTGACGCACGGTTCAGTGCCAGCGTACGGGCCAGCAATAGGGTACGGCATAAGGTAAGGTGTAGGGCTGGTGGTCGGTTTCCGTTCCAGGCTAGGGTTAGTGTTAGGGAACGGCAAGGCTTAGGGCACAGGTGAGGGTACGGAAACGCGGGAGGGTAAGGCTGCGTGCTGACGCACGGGTCAGTGCCAGCGTATGGGCCAGGTGTAGGCAACGGCGTAGGATAAAGTGTAGGGCTGGTGGTGGATTTGCGTTCCAGGCTAGGGTTAGGTTTAGGGAACGGCAAGGCTTAGGGCACAGGTGAGGGTACGGAAACGTGGGGGGGTCGGGCTACGTGCTGACGCACGGGTCAGTGCCAACGTACGGGCCAGGAGTAGGGTACGGCGTAAGATAAGGTGTAGGGCTTGTGGTTGATTTCCGTTCCAGGCTAGGGTTAGGGTTAGGGAACGGCAAGGCTTAGGGCAAAGGAGAGGTTACGGAAACGTGGGAGGATCGGGCCCCGTTCTGACGCACGGGTTAGTGCCAGCATACGGGCCAGGAGTAGGCAACGACGTAGGATAAAGTGTAGGCCTGGTGGTGGGTTTCCATTCCGGGCTAGAGTTAGGGTTAGGGAACGGCAAGGCTTAGGGCACAGGTGAGGGTACGGAAACGTGAGAGGTTCAGGCTACATGCTGACGCACGGGTCAGTGCCAGCGTACGGGCCAGGAGTAGGCAACGGCGTAAGGTAAGGTGTAGGGCTGGTGGTGGGTTTCTATTCCGGGCTAGGGTTAGGGTTAGGGAACGGCAAGGCTTAGGGCACAGGTGAGGTTACGGAAACGTGGGAGGGTCGGGCTACGTGCTGACGCACGGGTCAGTGCCAGCGTACGGGCCAGGAGTATGCAACGGCGTAGGATAAAGTGTAGGACTGGTGGTTGTTTTCCGTTTTGGGCTAGTGTTAGGGTTAGGGAACGGCAAGGCTTAGGGCACAGGTGAGGTTACGGAAACGTGGGAGGGTCAGGCTACGTGCTGACGCACGGGTTAGTGCCAGCGTATGGGCCAGGAGTAGGCAACGGCGTAAGGTAAGGTGTAGGGCTGGTGGTTGGTTTCCGTTCCAGGCTAGGGTTAGGGTTAGGGAACGGCAAGTCTTAGGGCACAGGTGAGGGTACGGAAACGTGGGAGGGTCGGGCTACGTGCTGACGCACGTGTCAGTGCCAGCGTACGGGCCAGGAGTAGGCAACGGCGTAGGATAAAGTGTAGGGCTGGTGGTGGATTTGCGTTCGGGGCTAGGGTTAGGGTTAGGGAACGGCAAGGCTTAGGGCACAGGTGAGGGTACGGAAACGTGGGAGGGTCAGGCTACGTGCTGACGCACGGGTCAGTGCCAGCGTACAGGTCAGGAGTAGGGTACGGCGTAAGGTAAGGTGTAGGGCTGGTGGTGGGTTTCTATTCCGGGCTAGGGTTAGGGTTAGGGAACGGCAAGGCTTAGGGCACAGGTGAGGGTACGGAAACGTGGGAGGCTCGTGCTATGTGCTGACGCACGGGTCAGTGCCAGCGTACGGGCCAGGAGTAGGCAACGGCGTAGGATAAAGTGTAGGCTGGTGGTGGATTTGCGTTCTGGGCTAGGGTTAGGGTTAGGGAACGGCAAGGCTTAGGGCACAGGAGAGGGTACGGAAACGGGGGAGGGTAAGGCCACGTGCTGATGCACGGGGCAGTGCCAGAGTACAGGCCAGGAGTAGGCAACGGCGTAGGGTAAGGTGTAGGGCTGGTGGTGGTTTTCCATTCCGGGCTAGGGTTAGGGTTAGGGAACGGCAAGGCTTAGGGCACAGGTGAGGGTACGGAAACGTGGGAGGGTCAGGCTACGTGCTGACGCACGGGTCAGTGCCAGCGTACGGGCCAGGAGTAGGCAACGGCGTAAGGTAAGGTGTAGGGCTGGTGGTTGGTTTCCGTTCCAGGCTAGGGTTAGGGTTAGGGAACGGCAAGGCTTAGGGCACAGGTGAGGGTACGGAAACGTGGGAGGGTGGGGCTACGTGCTGACGCACGGCTCAGTGTCAGCGTACGGGCCAGGAGTAGGCAACGGCGTAGGATAAAGTGTAGGGCTAGTGGTGGATTTGCGTTCCAGGCTAGGGTTAGGGTTAGGGAACGGCAAGGCTTAGGGCACAGGTGAGGGTACGGAAACGTGGGAGGTTCAGGCTACGTGCTGACGCACGGGTCAGTGCCAGCGTACGGGTCAGGAGTAGGGTACGGCGTAAGGTAAGGTGTAGGGCTGGTGGTGTGTTTCTATTCCGGGCTAGGGTTAGGGTTAGGGAACCGCAAGGCTTAGGGCACAGGTCAGGTTACGGAAACGCGGGAGGGTAAGGCTACGTTCTGATGCACGGGTCAGAGCCAGAGTACAGGTCAGGAGTAGGCAACGGGGTAGGGTAAGGTGTAGGGCTGGTGGTGGGTTTCTATTCCTGGGTAGGTTTAGGGTTAGGGAACGGCAAGGCTTAGGGCACAGGTGAGGGTACGGAAACGTGGGAGGGTCAGGCTACGTGCTGACGCACGGGTCAGTGCCAGCGTACGGGTCAGGAGTAGGGTACGGCGTAAGGTAAGGTGTAGGGCTGGTGGTGGGTTTCTATTCCGGGCTAGGGTTAGGGTTAGGGAACGGCAAGGCTTAGGGCACAGGTCAGGGTACGGAAACGCGGGAGGGTAAGGCTACGTGCTGATGAACGGGTCAGTGCCAGATTACGGGCCAGGAATAGGGTACGGCGTAAGGTAAGGTGTAGGGCTGGTGGTGGGTTTCCGTTCTGGCCTTGGGTTAGGGTTAGGGAACGGCAAGGCTTATGGCACAGGTGAGGGTACGGAAACGTGGGAGGGTCAGGCTACGTGCTGACGCACGGGTCAGTGCCAAAGTACGGGCCAGGAGTAGGGTACGGCGTAAGGTAAGGTGTAGGGCTTGTTGTTGATTTCCGTTCCAGGCTAGGGTTAGGATTAGGGAACGGCAAGGCTTAGGGCACAGGTGAGGGCACGGAAACGTGGGAGGGTCAGGCTACGTGCTGATGCACGGGTCAGTGCCAGCGTACGGGTCAGGAGTAGGGTATGGCGTAAGGTAAGGTGTAGGGCTGGTGGTGGGTTTCTATTCCGGGCTAGGGTTAGGGTTAGGGAACGGCAAGGCTTAGGGCACAGGTGAGGGTACAGAAACGTGGGAGGGTCGGGCCCCGTGCTGACGCACGGGTTAGTGCCAGCATACGGGCCAGGAGTAGGCAACGGCGTAGGATAAAGTGTAGGGCTGGTGGTGGGTTTCCATTCCGGGCTAGGGTTAGGGATAGGGAACGGCAACTCTTAGGGCACAGGTGAGGGTACGGAAACGTGGGAGGGTCAGGCTACGTGCTGACGCACGGGTCAGTGCCAGCGTACGGGCCAGGAGTAGGCAACGGCTTAAGGTAAGGTGTAGGGCTGGTGGTGGGTTTCTATTCCGGGCTAGGGTTAGGGTTAGGGAACGGCAAGGCTTAGGGCACAGGTGAGGGTACGGAAACGTGGGAGGGTCAGGCTACGTGCTGACGCACGGGTCAGTGCCAGCGTACAGGTCAGGAGTATGGTACGGCGTAAGGTACCGTGTAGGGCTGGTGGTGGGTTTCTATTCCGGGCTAGGGTTAGGGTTAGCGAACGGCAAGGCTTAGGGCACAGGTGAGGGCACGGAAACGTGGGAGGGTCAGGCTACGTGCTGACGCACGGGTCAGTGCCAGCGTACGGGTCAGGAGTAGGGTATGGCGTAAGGTAAGTTGTAGGGCTGGTGGTGGGTTTCTATTCCGGGCTAGGGTTAGGGTTAGGGAATGGCAAGGCTTAGGGCACAGGTGAGGGTACAGAAACGTGGGAGGGTCGGGCTACGTGCTGACGCACGGGTCAGTGCCAGCGTACGGGCCAGGAGTAGGCAACGGCGTAGGATAAAGTGTAGGGCTGGTGGTTGATTTCCGTTCCGGGCTAGGATTAGGGTTAGGGAACGGCAAGGCTTAGGGCACAGGTGAGGTTACGGAAACGTGTGAGGGTCAGGCTACGTGCTGACGCTCGGGTCAGGGCCAGCGTACGGGCCAGGAGTAGGCAACGGCGTAAGGTAAGGTGTAGGGCTCGTGGTTGGTTTCCGTTCCAGGCTAGGGTTAGGGTTAGGGAACGGCAAGGCTTAGGGCACAGGTGAGGGTACGGAAACGTGGGATGGTCCGGCTACATGCTGACGCACGTGTCAGTGCCAGCGTACGGGCCAGGAGTAGGCAACGGCGTAGGATAAAGTGTATGGCTGGTGGTGGATTTGCGTTCCGGGCTAGGGTTAGGGTTAGGGAACGACAAGGCTTAGGGCACAGGTGAGGGTACGGAAACTTGGGAGGGTCAGGCTACGTGCTGACGCACAGGTCAGTGCCAGCGTACAGGTCAGGAGTAGGGTACGGCGTAAGGAAAAGTGTAGGGCTGGTGGTGGGTTTCTATTCCGGGCTAGGGTTAGGGTTAGGGAACGGCAAGGCTTAGGGCACAGGTGAGGGTACGGAAACGTGGGAGGGTCAGCCTACGTGCTGACGCACGTGTCTGTGCCAGCGTACGGGTCAGGAGTAGGGTACGGCGTAAGGTAAGGTGTAGGGCTGGTGGTGGCTTTCTATTTCCGGCTAGGGTTAGGGTTAGGGAACGGCAAGGCTTAGGGCACAGGTGAGGGTATGGAAACGTGGGAGGGTCGGGCTACGTGCTGACGCACGGGTCAGTGCCAGCGTACGGGCCAGGAGTAGGCAACGGCATAGGATAAAGTGTAGGGCTGGTGGTGGATTTGCATTCGGGGCTAGGGTTAGGGTTAGGGAACGGCAAGGCTTAGGGCACAGGTGAGGGTACGGAAACGTGGGAGGTTCAGGCTACGTGCTGACGCACAGGTCAGTGCCAGCGTACAGGTCAGGAGTAGGGTACGGCGTAAGGTAAGGTGTAGGGCTGGTGGTGGGTTTCTATTCCGGGCTAGGGTTAGGGTTAGGGAACGGCAAGGCATAGGGCACAGGTGAGGGTATGGAAACTTGGGAGGGTCAGTCTACGTGCTGACGCACGTGTCAGTGCCAGCGTACGGGTCAGGAGTAGGTTATGGCGTAAGGTAAGGTGTAGGGCTGGTGGTGGGTTTCTATTCCGGGCTAGGGTTAGGGTTAGGGAACGGCAAGGCTTAGGGCACAGGTGAGGGTACGGAAACGTGGGAGGGTCAGGCTACGTGCTGACGCACAGGTCAGTGCCAGCGTAGAGGTCAGGAGTAGGGTACGGCGTAAGGTAAGGTGTAGGGCTGGTGGTGGGTTTCTATTCCGGGCTAGGGTTAGGGTTAGGGAACGGCAAGGCATAGGGCACAGGTGAGGGTACGGAAACGTGGGAGGGTCAGTCTACGTGCTGACGCACGGGTCAGTGCCAGCGTACGGGTCAGGAGTAGCTTATGGCGTAAGGTAAGGTGTAGGGCTGGTGGTGGGTTTCTATTCCGGGCTAGGGTTAGGGTTAGGGAACGGCAAGGCTTAGGGCACAGGTGAGGGTACGGAAACGTGGGAGGGTCGGGCTACGTGCTGACGCACGGGTCAGTGCCAGCGTACGGGCCAGGAGTAGGCAACGGCGTAGGATAAAGTGTAGGGCTGGTGGTGGATTTGCGTTCCGGGCTAGGCTTAGGGTTAGGGAACGGCATGGCTTAGGGCACAGGTGAGGGTACGGAAACGTGGGAGGGTCAGGCTACGTGCTGACGCACGGTTCAGTGCCAGCGTACGGGCCAGGAATAGGGTACGGCGTAATGTAAGGTGTCAGGCTGGTGGTGGGTTTCCGTTCCGGGCTAGGGTTAGGGTTAGGGAACGGCAAGGCTTAGGGCACAGGTGAAGGTACGGAAACGTGGGAGGCTCGTGCTACGTGCTGACGCACGGGTCAGTGCCAGCGTACGGGCCAGGAGTAGGCAACGGCGTAGGATAAAGTGTAGGCTGGTGGTGGATTTGCGTTCTGGGCTAGGGTTAGGGTTAGGGAACGGCAAGGCTTAGGGCACAGGAGAGGGTACGGAAACGCCACAGTGTAAGGCTACGTGCTGATGCACGGGGCAGTGCCAGAGTACAGGCCAGGAGTAGGCAACGGCGTAGGGTAAGGTGTAGGGCTGGTGGTGGGTTTCCATTCCGGGCTAGGGTTAGGGTTAGGGAACGGCAAGGCATAGGGCACAGGTGAGGGTACGGAAACGTGGGAGGGTCAGGCTACGTGCTGACGCACGGGTCAGTGCCAGCGTACGGGCCCGGTGTAGGCAACGGCGTAAGGTAAGGTGTAGGGCTGGTGGTTGTTTTCCGTTCCAGGCTAGGGTTAGGGTTAGGGAACGGCAAGGCTTAGGGCACAGGTGAGGGTACGGAAACGTGGGAGGGTCAGGCTACGTGCTGACGCACAGGTCAGTGCCAGCGTACAGGTCAGGAATAGGGTACGGCGTAAGGTAAGGTGTAGGGATGGTGGTGGGTTTCTATTCCGGGCTAGGGTTAGGGTTAGGGAACGGCAAGGCATAGGGCACAGGTGAGGGTACGGAAACGTGGGAGGGTGAGGCTTCGTGCTGACGCACACGTCAGTGCCAGCGTTCGGGTCAGGAGTAGGTTATCGCGTAAGGTAAGGTGTAGGGCTGGTGGTGGGTTTCCGTTCCGGGCTAGGGTTAGGGTTAGGGAACGGCAAGGCTTAGGGCACAGGTGAAGGTACGGAAACGTGGGAGGCTCGTGCTACGTGCTGACGCACGGGTCAGTGCCAGCGTACGGGCCAGGAGTAGGCAACGGCGTAGGATAAAGTGTAGGCTGGTGGTGGATTTGCGTTCTGGGCTAGGGTTAGGGTTAGGGAACGGCAAGGCTTACGGCACAGGAGAGGGTACGGAAACGCCAGAGTGTAAGGCTACGTGCTGATGCACGGGGCAGTGCCAGAGTACAGGCCAGGAGTAGGCAACGGCGTAGGATAAAGTGTAGGGCTGGTGGTGGGTTTCTATTCCGGGCTAGGGTTAGGGTTAGGGAACGGCAAGGCTTAGGGCACAAGTGAGGGTACGGAAACGTGGGAGGGTCAGGCTACGTGCTGACGCACGGGTCAGTGCCAGCGTACGGGCCAGGAGTAGGCAACGGCTTAAGGTAAGGTGTAGGGCTGGTGGTGGGTTTCTATTCCGGGCTAGGGTTAGGGTTAGGGAACGGCAACGCTTAGGGCACAGGTGAGGGCACGGAAACGTGGGAGGGTCAGGCTACGTGCTGACGCACGGGTCAGTGCCAGCGTACGGGTCAGGAGTAGGGTATGGCGTAAGGTAAGGTGTAGGGCTGGTGGTGGGTTTCTATTCCGGGCTAGGGTTAGGGTTATGGAACGGCAAGGCTTAGGGCACAGGTGAGGGTACAGAAACGTGGGAGGGTCGGGCTACGTGCTGACGCACGGGTCAGTGCCAGCGTACGGGCCAGGAGTAGGCAACGGCGTAGGATAAAGTGTAGGGCTGGTGGTTGATTTCCGTTCTGGGCTAGTGTTAGGGTTAGGGAACGGCAAGGCTTAGGGCACAGGTGAGGTTACGGAAACGTGGGAGGGTCAGGCTACGTGCTGACGCTCGGGTCAGTGCCAGCGTACGGGCCAGGAGTAAGCAACGGCGTAAGGTAAGGTGTAGGGCTCGTGGTTGGTTTCCGTTCCAGGCTAGGGTTAGGGTTAGGGAACGGCAAGGCTTAGGGCACAGGTGAGGGTACGGAAACGTGGGAGGGTCGGGCTACGTGCTGACGCACGTGTCAGTGCCAGCGTACGGGCCAGGAGTAGGCAACGGCGTAGGATAAAGTGTATGGCTGGTGGTGGATTTGCGTTCCGGGCTAGGGTTAGGGTTAGGGAATGACAAGGCTTAGGGCACAGGTGAGGGTACGGAAACGTGGGAGGGTCAGGCTACGTGCTGACGCACAGGTCAGTGCCAGCGTACAGGTCAGGAGTAGGGTACGGCGTAAGGAAAAGTGTAGGGCTGGTGGTGGGTTTCTATTCCGGGCTAGGGTTAGGGTTAGGGAACGGCAAGGCTTAGGGCACAGGTGAGGGTACGGAAACGTGGGAGGGTCAGGCTACGTGCTGACGCACGTGTCAGTGCCAGCGTACGGGTCAGGAGTAGGGTACGGCGTAAGGTAAGGTGTAGGGCTGGTGGTGGCTTTCTATTCCCGGCTAGGGTTAGGGTTAGGGAACGGCAAGGCTTAGGGCACAGGTGAGGGTACGGAAACGTGGGAGGGTCAGGCTACGTGCTGACGCACGGGTCAGTGCCAGCGTACGGGCCAGGAGTAGGCAACGGCTTAAGGTAAGGTGTAGGGCTGGTGGTGGGTTTCTATTCCGGGCTAGGGTTAGGGTTAGGGAACGGCAAGGCTTAGGGCACAGGTGAGGGTACACAAACGTGGGAGGGTCGGGCTACGTGCTGACGCACGGGTCAGTGCCAGTGTACGGGCCAGGAGTAGGCAACGGCTTAAGGTAAGGTGTAGGGCTGGTGGTGGGTTTCTATTCCGGGCTAGGGTTAGGGTTAGGGAACGGCAAGGCTTAGGGCACAGGTGAGGGTACAGAAACGTGGGAGGGTCGGGCTACGTGCTGACGCACGGGTCAGTGCCAGCGTACGGGCCAGGAGTAGGCAACGGCGTAGGATAAAGTGTAGGGCTGGTGGTGGATTTGCGTTCGGGGCTAGGGTTAGGGTTAGGGAATGGCAAGGCTTAGGGCACAGGTGAGGGTACGGAAACGTGGGAGGGTCAGGCTACGTGCTGACGCACAGGTCAGTGCCAGCGTACAGGTCAGGAGTAGGGTACGGCGTAAGGTAAGGTGTAGGGCTGGTGGTGGGTTTCTATTCCGGGCTAGGGTTAGGGTTAGGGAACGGCAAGGCATAGGGCACAGGTGAGGGTACGGAAACGTGGGAGGGCCAGTCTACGTGCTGACGCACGGGTCAGTGCCAGCGTACGGGTCAGGAGTAGGTTATGGCGTAAGGTAAGGTGTAGGGCTGGTGGTGGGTTTCTATTCCGGGCTAGGGTTAGGGTTAGGGAACGGCAAGGCTTAGGGCACAGGTGAGGGTACGGAAACGTGGGAGGGTCGGGCTACGTGCTGACGCACGTGTCAGTGCCAGCGTACGGGCCAGGAGTAGGCAACGGCGTAGGATAAAGTGTAGGGCTGGTGGTGGATTTGCGTTCCGGGCTAGGGTTAGGGTTAGGGAACGGCAAGGCTTAGGGCACAGGTGAGGGTACGGAAACGTGGGAGGGTCAGGCTACGTGCTGACGCACGGTTCAGTGCCAGCGTACGGGCCAGGAATAGGGTATGGCGTAATGTAAGGTGTCAGGCTGGTGGTGGGTTTCCGTTCCGGGCTAGGGTTAGGGTTAGGGAACGGCAAGGCTTAGGGCACAGGTGAAGGTACGGAAACGTGGGAGGCTCGTGCTACGTGCTGACGCACGGGTCAGTGCCAGCGTACGGGCCAGGAGTAGGCAACGGCGTAGGATAAAGTGTAGGCTGGTGGTGGATTTGCGTTATGGGCTAGGGTTAGGGTTAGGGAACGGCAAGGCTTAGGGCACAGGAGAGGGTACGGAAACGCCAGAGTGTAAGGCTACGTGCTGATGCACGGGGCAGTGCCAGAGTACAGGCCAGGAGTAGGCAACGGCGTAGGGTAAGGTGTAGGGCTGGTGGTGGGTTTCCATTCCGGGCTAGGGTTAGGGTTAGGGAACGGCAAGGCTTAGGGCACAAGTGAGTGTACGGAAACGTGGGAGGGTGAGGCTACGTGCTGACGCACGGGTCAGTGCCAGCGTACGGGCCAGGTGTAGGCAACGGCGTAAGGTAAGGTGTAGGGCTGGTGGTTGTTTTCCGTTCCAGGCTAGGTTTAGGGTTAGGGAACGGCAAGGCTTAGGGCACAGGTGAGGGTACGGAAACGTGGGAGGTTCGGGCTACGTGCTGATGCACGGGTCAGTGCCAGCGTACTGGCCAGGAGTAGGCAACGGCGTAGGATAAAGTGTAGGGCTGGTGGTGGATTTGCGTTCCGGGCTAGGGTTAGGGTTAGGGAACGGCAAGGCTTAGGGCACAGGTGAGGGTACGGAAGCGTGGGAGGGTCAGGCTACGTGAAGACGAACGGGTCAGTGCCAGCGTACGGGTCAGGAGTAGGGTACGGCGTAAGGTAAGGTGTAGGGCTGGTGGTGGGTTTCTATTCCGGGCTAGGGTTAGGGTTAGGGAACGGCAAGGCTTAGGGCACAAGTGAGGGTACGGAAACGTGGGAGGGTCAGGCTACGTGCTGACGCACGGGTCAGTGCCAGCGTACGGGCCAGGAGTAGGCAACGGCGTAAGGTAAGGTGTAGGGCTGGTGATGGGTTTCTATTCCGGGCTAGGGTTAGGGTTAGGGAACGGCAAGGCTTAGGGCACAGGTGAGGTTACGGAAACGTGAGAGGGTCGGGCTACGTGCTGACGCACGGGTCAGTGCCAGCGTACGGGCCAGGAGTATGCAACGGCGTAGGATAAAGTGTAGGGCTGGTGGTTCTTTTCCATTCCGGGCTAGTGTTAGGGTTAGGGAACGGCAAGGCTTAGGGCACAGGTGAGGTTACGGAAACGTGGGAGGGTCAGGCTACGTGCTGACGCACAGGTCAGTGCCAGCGTACAGGTCAGGAGTAGGGAACGGCGTAAGGTAACGTGTAGGGCTGGTGGTGGGTTTCTATTCCGGGCTAGGGTTAGGGTTAGGGAACGGCAAGGCTTAGGGCACAGGTGAGGGTACGGAAACGTGGGAGGGTCGGGCTACGTGCTGACGCACGGTTCAGTGCCAGCGTACGGGCCAGCAATAGGGTACGGCATAAGGTAAGGTGTAGGGCTGGTGGTTGGTTTCCGTTCCAGGCTAGGGTTAGGGTTAGGGAACGGCAAGGCTTAGGGCACAGGTGAGGGTACGGAAACGCGGGAGGGTAAGGCTGCGTGCTGACGCACGGGTCAGTGCCAGCGTACGGGCCAGGTGTAGGCAATGGCGTAGGATAAAGTGTAGGGCTGGTGGTGGATTTGCGTTCCAGGCTAGGGTTAGGGTTAGGGAACGGCAAGGCTTAGGGCACAGGTGAGGGTACGGAAACGTGGGGGCGTCGGGCTACGTGCTGACGCACGGGTCAGTGCCAGCGTACGGGCCAGGAGTAGGCAACGGCGTAGGATAAAGTGTAGGGCTGGTGGTGGGTTTCCGTTCCGGGCTAGGGTTAGGGTTAGGGAACGGCAAGGCTTAGGGCACAGGTGAGGGTACGGAAACGTGGGAGGGTCAGGCTACGTGCTGACGCACGGGTCAGTGCCAACGTACGGGCCAGGAGTAGGGTACGGCGTAAGATAAGGTGTAGGGCTTGTGGTTGATTTCCGTTCCAGGCTAGGGTTAGGGTTAGGGAACGGCAAGGCTTAGGGCAAAGGAGAGGTTACGGAAACGTGGGAGGATCGGGCCCCGTTCTGACGCACGGGTTAGTGCCAGCATACGGGCCAGGAGTAGGAACGACGTAGGATAAAGTGTAGGGCTGGTGGTGGGTTTCCATTCCGGGCTAGAGTTAGGGTTAGGGAACGGCAAGGCTTAGGGCACAGGTGAGGGTACGGAAACGTGAGAGGGTCAGGCTACATGCTGACGCACGTGTCAGTGCCAGCGTACGGGCCAGGAGTAGGCAACGGCGTAAGGTAAGGTGTAGGGCTGGTGGTGGGTTTCTATTCCGGGCTAGGGTTAGGGTTAGGGAACGGAAAGGCTTAGGGCACAGGTGAGGTTACGGAAACGTGGGAGGGTCGGGCTACGTGCTGACGCACGGGTCAGTGCCAGCGTACGGGCCAGGAGTATGCAACGGCGTAGGATAAAGTGTAGGGCTGGTGGTTGTTTTCCGTTCTGGGCTAGTGTTAGGGTTAGGGAACGGCAATGCTTAGGGCACAGGTGAGGTTACGGAAACGTGGGAGGGTCAGGCTACGTGCTGACGCATGGGTTAGTGGCAGCGTACGTGCCAGGAGTAGGCAACGGCGTAAGGTAAGGTGTAGGGCTGGTGGTTGGTTTCCGTTCCAGGCTAGGGTTAGGGTTAGGGAACGGCAAGGCTTAGGGCACAGGTGAGGGTACGGAAACGTGGGAGGGTCGGGCTACGTGCTGACGCACGTGTCAGTGCCAGCGTACGGGCCAGGAGTAGGCAACGGCGT